>NC_047092.1:107037060-107644976 GCF_902459505.1 Geotrypetes seraphini | reverse complement strand
ACATGTACTTTTGGCTGCATGTCGTGCTGCTTCTTTCCTCCTTATAGATAGGCATAGGTCTGCCTGCTGTATTACATTATGTAGATAATATTTTGTGAATCTTTGCATTCGTACGGCATGCATGTTTCTTGACTTGTTAACATTTATTGTACATCATCTATTAAACTCAATAAAAATTTTTGAACTAAAAAAAACAAAAAAGTAGTAAATCAGAGCCCCTCCCTTCTACACCTAATCAGCAGACACAATGGCTGAAAACTAGTAGGTCAGAAATGCAGGCTCTATACCAGATCAGTGGATAAACAGAAATGCAGGCTCTATACCAGATCAGTGGATACCCTAAAACACAGGATTTATAACAGTATTTTCCCTACTTTAGTCACCCTGTGCCACAGGCACCAGGATTTAATTAGAGTTAATAGAAGTTTTACCCTTATTCCTATGAAGAGGAAGAGGAAATAAGATTTAACAGGGGAAAGAGAAGGGTTTATTTTTTTGTTTTTCATTTTTTTAAGTAAGAAACAGGGAGGATGAGAAGAGAAATTAAGCAGATATAATGCTGAAAAACAGTGAAAACAGCAGAATATGAAATTTGAGTAACTTAGCTTTTAGAAGTTCACAGGGAAGTCTTGTTCACAACACTGTTCCAAAGATAATGCAGTTAACCTTAGTAGTAAATCTGAGCCCCTCCCCTCTACACCTAATCAGCAGACACAATGGCTGAAAACTAGCAGGTCAGAAATGCAGGCTCTATAGCAGTTCAGTGGCTACCCTAAAACTCAGGATTTTAAACAGAAATGCAGGCTCTATACCAGATCAGTGGATAAACAGAAATGCAGGATTTATAACAGGATTTTCTCTACTTTAGTCACCCTGTGCCACAGGCACCAGGATTTAATTAGAGTTAATATAAGTCTTACCCTTATTCCTATGAAGAGGAAGAGGAAATACGATTTAACAGAGGAAAGAGAAGGGTTTACTTTTTGTTTCTTTAAGTAAGAAACAGGAAGGATGAAAAGAGAAATTAAGCAGATATAATGCTGAAAAACAGTGAAAAGAGCAGAATATGAAATTCTGAGTAACTTAGCTTTTAGAAGTTCACAGGAAAGTCTTGTTCACAGCACTGTCTCAAAAATAATGCAGTTAACCTTAGTAGTAAATCAGAGCCCCTCCCTTCTACCCTAATCAACAGACACAATGGCTGAAAACTATTAGTATGTATCTATTAATGGCTGTTTGTTTTAAAGTCCAATTGTAATGAGGTCCAGTTCATAAAGTATATATCTCAGCAATATCCTCATTCAATAATAAATTCATACAAACTTGAGACGTTTAAATACTTTCTGTAATATATCTCTACAGTTCATAATTATTAATTCATCATTTTTTCAATTTTTCAACTCCTCATATTTTTCATTAAGGGAATAGACCTCAGTGGCTACATCTGCACAAGATCAAGTCTGTTAAGTGCAGATTTCAAAACATAGCTGACCTCCTCATCGGTCATATCCCTACTCCTCCTTGTATTAAATATTCTTAATTCATAATTTTATACTATAAGTTATTTTTATGCAATAAATTAGTTTTTTAACTTAGCTTTTTCATAGCGTTTAGGCAGTTAAATGGGACTCCGACATGGATCCACGTTTCGCAAGTGCCATTTCAAGTAGATGCCTCTAGGTAAAGAGATATATCAGAGAAAATTTGTTAGAAAATAAATATCTTGATTATAAAACGTTCATCACTACAGTTATATAGACATTCCTCTTTATTTACCAATATTCAGATCCACTGCCAGCTTCAAGTCTCATTCAATATGGTGGTGGTGTTTGAAGATCTGCTTAAATATCTATTTGTCCCATGACTATCTAAACCAATCAGAATAGAGTACTACGCAGTGCACCGGGAAATTTAAAAATTAGATCAGAGACGTCCATTCCACCTCACTATTTAATCCAAAAGGGATAGTTGTATTAAGATCAAAGATCCATTTTTGCTCATGAAAATTCAAATATCTATCGATGTTACCACCCTCCCACCCTACTTTAATAACTTCTATAATTCTCCATTTGATGTCACTAACAGTATGATCTGCCTCTAACCAGTGAGCTACAATTGGGGCTTGTAAATTTTTTGTAGTTATATGAGATTTATGCTCCGTCAGACGTATCTTTATTTGATGGCTGCTCCTGCCTATATGTACTTTATTACAGGGGCAGAGTATCATGTAAACTACATATTTACTATTGCAATCAGAATATTCTCTTGAATAAAGCTCTCTGCCTGAATTAGGATCTATCCAAGAGGAACCATTTATACTGGTTTCACACCATTGACAATTATCGCAGATAGTGTGGTATCCCTCTCTATTAGTTCTCATATTGTTTTTCACATTACGTATAATCTCTCCAATATTTCTTGCGCATTTGTAGGCAAAAAGAGGAATTTCTCTAAAGCATGGATAAAGCTGCATAACATGCTAATGCTTTTTTTTATTATAGCAGCAAACTCTCCTGCTAATGTAGAGAAAGGGGTAACACATACTATACTATCTATATCTTCAGTATTGCAATATTGTAGTAAAAGATCTCTTTGGGCGAAACGTGCCCTCAAGTATGCTTTTCGAATGGAGCCTTTATGATAACCTCTTTCGAGAAACCGAAGCTCTAATATTCTCGATTGTTGTTTAAAGTCAGCCAGAGAGGTGCATAGCCTCCGAAGTCGCAAAAACTGGCTAACAAGGAGGTTATATTTTAAATGATAGGGATGAAAACATTCAAAGCGCAATAAGGTATTGCGTTCAACCGGTTTCTTATACAAAGTAATGCATAATTTATTGTTCATTTTATATATCCATAGATCTAGAAATTCAATTGAAGTATTATGGTATTTAAGATCAAATTTCACATTTGGATTTTGAGCATTTAACCAGTTATGGAAAATTAAAAGTTGATCTAGCATGTCCTCCCATATAAAGAACACATCGTCAAGATAGCGCTTTCACATCTTTATTTTTTTATAATAACATCAATCTCAAATTTGGACATATATAGGGAAGCTACAGAGGGGGCTAAAGTGGCCCCCATGGCTACCCCATGAATTTGCTCAAAAAAGACTCCATCAAAATAGAAAAAATTCTTTTTAATCACCAGAGTCACCAAAGATACTAAAAAATCAGTAGAAATTATTTTCTCTCTATCTTCTCTCTGTTCTAATATATCCTTTATAATCAAAATTGCTTTATCTTGCGGAATATTTGTATACAGGGCATTGATGTCCATTGTAACAAGAATAGCAGAGTTAACAACTTCTCCAATATCTTGAAGATGACAAATCATTTGAGAAGAATCTTGTATATGAGAGAATTCTTTTTACAAAAAGTTGTAGAAGCTTATCTGCTAGCTGAGAGAGGGGTTCCAGTATTGAATTTCTTATAGACACGATCGGACATCCAGGAGGTGCTGATATATTCTTATGCACCTTAGGTAAAAAATAAATGAATGGAGTAGATGGATTACGACTTACAAGAAAAGTTATTTCCTTAGCAGTCAGCATCCCCGATGATGATACCATTTGGACAATTTCTTTAATTGTTTCAGCCAAATCATTAGTTAGATCAGATTCCAATCTTCGATAAAAAGTATTATCAAGGAGCTGTCGTTGTGCCTCTGCTTTATAATCTAGGGTGTTTTGAACAACAATAGAGCCTCCCTTGTCAGCTCTAAGAATGGTAATAGAATTTTCTTTCAGTTTCTTTATTGCAGTACCTTGGGCTTTACTAAGATTAAATTGAATCTTTCTACAGTGGTGTACATAGCATATATGACACCCAGGGCCTATCATGTTTTGACACCCTCCCTATCTGTACGAAAAACATGATTTTTAGTAATAAGCCACATGTCACATATGAGTACCTAGGAAAAGGCAACATCTTACATACTGCAGTGAGCAGTACAACAAAAGGAATCTGATGCACAGCTATACGATGGGAGGGAAGGTATTGGGGGAAGGCAACCTTGAAAAAGACTTGGGGGTATTGGTGGACACAACGATGAAGCCAGCGACACAATGTGCAGCGGCCTCAAAAAAGGCGAACAGAATTTTGGGCATTATCAAAACAAGTATTACTACCAGAACGAAGGAAGTTATTCTGTCGCTGTAAAGAGCAATGGTGCGCCCGCATCTGGAGTACTGCATCCAATACTGGTCGCTGCACCTTAAGGATATGGTGATGCTCGAAAAGGTCCAGAGAAGAGCAACAAAAATGATTAAGGGCATGGAAAACCTTGCATATACCGAAAGGCTGGAGAAGCTGGGGCTCTTTACCCTGGAAAAGCGGAGACTTAGAGGGGACATGATAGAGACCTATAAAATCATGAAAGGTATAGAGAAGGTGGAGAGGTGGAGAAGATTCTTCAGGCTAGCGGGGACATCATAAACAAGAGGGCATTCAGAAAAAACTGAAAGGAGACAGATTCAAGACGAATGCTAGGAAGTACTTCTTCACTCAGAGGGTGGTGGACACCTGGAATGCGCTTCCAGGAGAGGTGATAAGACAGAGTACAATAATGGGTTTCAAAATGGGCCTGGATGACTTCTTGAAGGAGAAAGGGATTACAGGGTATAGATAGAGGGGTACTATACAGGGTACATCAGGATTAGGGCATAAACAATTCAGGTGGTGGGAACTTACAGGTCAAGGACCTCGAGGGCCATCGCGGGAGCGGGCTGCTGGACACGATGGACCCATGGTCTGACCCGGCAGAAGCAATATTTATGTTCTTATGTTCTTAATACACCCATTGTAAAACTAAACAAGCCAGACTAGTACAGATCAATCCTGCAGTCAATCCTAACAAAAAACCATGTCTTTCGAACACACAGAACACAGAAAACACCTTTGCCTAGTATGGAATATGTAGTCACAAACTAACCCCTCCCTCTTTTACAAAACTGTAGTGTGGATTTTAGCCACGGTGGTAACAGCTCTGACGCTCATAGAATTCTGAGCATCAGAGCTGCTACCACCACGGCTGGCGCTAAAAAACGCTCCACAGTTTTGTAAAAGGGGGGATAAAATAGAAATACATAGACAAAGGTTAAATTGAACCAGTAAGAAGCTGGACTCTGCATACAGTGCACCACAGAAACAGTGACACATGTCTCATAAAACAATAAATAAATAGAAAATTTTTTTCTACCTTTGTCTTCTCTGGTTTCTGCTTTCCTCATCTTCTTGTTACTCTCTTCCTTCCATCCACTGTCTGCCATCTCTCTGCCCCTATATGGCATCTTCTCTCCTTCTATGCCCCTTTCAGAAACTGTATGCCTCCCTCTTCCATCTCTCTTTTCACCCCCATTGGTCTGGCATCTCTCTCCTCTCCTTCCCTCTCCCACACCTCTCCTCTGCAATCCCTTTCCCTTTTTTCCATCATTTTCCTTTTCAGTTTATTTTCTGCATCTGTCTAGATTACGTTCTTACTACCCTCTCATCAATGTCCTTTTTTACTGTCTACCTAAAGCTTGCCACCTCTTTTCCTCACCCCTCCAGTGTTTCCCTAACTCAATCCTTTTCTCCCCATCATGTGCCCTCCTTCTCCAACCCTTCCATCTAGTATCTTCTCCTCTCTCTGTCCACTTTCATCCAGCGTCTGCTCCCCCTCTTTCTCTCCTCCCATTTCCTTCCTGCATTTGCTCCCTTATCTCTCCCATCTTCACTTCCATCCATCTTAGGCTCCCCACTACCATCCAATGTCTGCCCTTTCTCTCGCCATTCACCCCTCTTCAATCAGCATCTGTCCCTTTTCTTTCCCTCCAATATCCTTCCCCCTTATGTCTCTACCCTTTCTCTGTACATCAATTCCATCAGCACCACCCTTACATACTACCCTGCCCCCTTTCTTTCCCTCCAACACTCTTCCATTCCAGCAATCCTGCCCTTTTCTCTCCCTTCATGCAGCAAAGTCCCACGATGATTGTAGCTGCTGGCTGCCAGTCCACCCCACTCCAACGTACTTGCTCTGGAGCAGACTCAGCAGCCGCATGCTAGAAAGTCCCACGATGACTCGTCTGCTGGCTCTGCTCCGGAAGAAGTAAGTTACATTGGAGGGAGTGGACCCAGCAGACGCAGGGAGTTGTGGCAAAGTCCCGCAATGACTGCATCTGCCAGGTCCACCCCCTCTTACGTAACTTACTTCTTCCGGAGCAGAGCTGGCAGACGAGTCATCACGGGACCTTCCTGCACCTCAGCGCGGCTGCCAACTCTGCTGCAGAGAAAGTAAGTCAGAGGTAATGTGACCATTTATTTTTTTCATCAAAAGGGGACATCTATTAATTGACTGTGTATCCTTTCTTTCATTTCTTTCTTTCTGCACTCAGGCCTAACAATTGTCCCTTTCTATTCCCTCCCTCCTTTCTTCCCATGTCCTTAGTGCCCCCAGTGCCTCCTTCCTGTGTCCTTAGTGCCCCCAGTGCCTCCTTCCCCTGTCCTTAGTGCCCCCAGTGCCTCCTTCCCGTGTCCATAGTGCCCCTTTCCTGTGTCCATAGTGCCCCCAGTGCCTCTTTCCTGTGTCCATAGTGCCCCCAGTGCCTCCGTCCCGTGTCCATGGTGCCCCCAGTGCCTCCTTCCTGTGTCCATGGTGACCCCAGTCAGTAGCGTACTAAGGGGGGATGGGGGGAGGTCCGCCCTGGGTGCCAGCCCTGAGGGGGTGCTCCCGGCCTTGCTGTTTAGTCCCCCCACCCCTGAAGGACCACTCGCCCCACTGACCTTCCCGCACCACCTATGAAGTAGCCCGCAGCAGAATTGCGATTTCAGCGATCCCTGAGCTGCTTAGGCGCTGCTTCCTGCGCCGCGGTCCCGCCCCTCCTCTGACATCAGAGGAGGGGCAGGACCGCGGCGCAGGAATCAGCGCAGGGATCGCTGACATTGCGATCCTGCTGCGGGCTGCTTCATAGGTGGTGCGGGGAGGCCAGGGGGCCGAGCTGTCCTTCGGGGTGGGTCGGGGCATCAGGCCTTCAGGGAGGGGTGGGCGGGCAGGCAGGCTTTCAAGGGGGAGGGGGGTGACAGGCAGGCAGGCCTTCAAGGGGGGGGACAGGCAGGCCTTCAAGGGGGGAGGCAGGCCTTCAAGGGGGGGACAGGCCTTCGGAGGTGTGCAGACCTTCAAGGGGGAGGGACAGGCCTTCAAGGGGGGGGCAGGCAGGCCTTCAAGGGGGGACAGACCTACAAGGGGGTGGGACAGGCCTACAAGGGGGTGGGACAGGCCTTCAAGGGGGGAACAGGCCTTTGGGGGGGGTGCAGGCCTTCAGGAGGGGTGCAGGCCTTTGGGGGGGTGCAGGCCTTCAAGGGGGGGAAAGGCAGGCAGGCCTTCAAGGGGGGACAGGCCTACAAGGGGGGGACAGGCCTACAAGGGGTTGGGACAGGCCTACAAGGGGGTGGGACAGGCCTTCAAGGGGGGACAGGCCTTCGGGGGGTGCAGGCCTTCGGGGGGGTGCAGGCCTTCGGGGGGTGCAGGCCTTCAAGGGGGGGACAGGCCTTCAAGGGGGGGACAGGCCTACAAGGGGGGGGACAGGCCTACAAGGGGGGGAAAGGCAGGCAGGCCTTCAAGGGGGTGCAGGCCTTTGGGGGGGGTGCAGGCCTTCAAGGGGGGGACAGGCCTTCGGGGGGTGCAGGCTTTCAGGGTGGGTGCAGACCTTTAAGGGTGTGCAGGCCTTCAAGGGGGGGACAGGCAGGCAGGCCTACAAGGGGGGGACAGGCTTACAAGGGGGGGACAGGCCTTCAAGGGGGGACAGGCCTACAAAGGGGTGGGACAGGCTTTCAAGGGGGGTGCAGGCCTTCAAGGGAGGACAGGCAGACCTTTAAGGGGGGACAGGCCTTTGGGGGGGGGACCCTGGTTTAGAAGTACATGGAGGGAAGGGGGTGTTCAAAGAGAGGTGCATATGCCAAACTTTGGCGGGGGGAAGAAATAATGGGTCTGAAAATAGAGGAGAGGGAGAGAGATGATGGACCATGGGATTTAGGGAGGGAAGGAACAGAAAGGGAGAGAAATTGGACACAAGAGATGGTATGGAGGAGGGATAGAGATACTGGATAGGAGGGTAATTGAGAAAAGAAAGGGAGAGATGGTGGACTCTGGGGTGGTGGGGAAGGAGGGAGAGATGCCGGATGAAAGGGTAGTTAAGAAAAGGTGGATCTGTGGAGGGAGATGAAAAAAAGGAAAGATACCAGACTTCCTGGGGGAGAGAAGGGAAATGGAAAGAGAGGACAGAGTTGGCAGATGGATGGTTAGCAGGCAGAAAGAAGAAAGAAGGAGACCCTGGCAAGCAAGTTATCAGAAGAAAACCAGAGCCTTGGACCAACAAGATTTGAAATATAACCAGACAACAAAAGGTAGAAAAATTAATTTTATTTTCTGTTTTGATTACAATGTGTCAGATTTGAAATGTGTATCCTGCCAGAGCTGGTGTTGGACTGCAAACGTGAGCTAGGATTTAACAGAGAGAGGAAAAGTCCTTTTTGTTTCTTTATTTTATTTACACCACAGCGCCAGTGTGGTTAGGAGAAGCCAAAGGGGGTGAAAAAGCTATAAAACCCACCAGGATTTGCAGGAAAATCGAATTGAAAAACCAATTCAATAGGCTGAATCGAATCGAAATTTTTTTTCCTGAATCTGGCAGCATTAGTTTGCACTACTGTCTTAGACTTTAGGACCTGGGATTGGGGAGAGATGGCATCCTCAGTACTTTATAATGCAAGTGAAATGAGGATTTGGTCAGACCTTTGAAGGGTCTGCAGAAAAAAAATATTGTATAGGCCGGGGACATGAGACAGCAGGAAATGGGAACTTTTCTTCCTTCTATTTTTGTGAATAGAAAGGCTGAGGATGTCAGAGAGTTCAGTTAAAATATGTGCTTTATAAGAAAATATAATAATGTGTTTTATAAAGTTTATAGCATAGCTGGCCTACCCAGTGAGGTGTTCCTAGTGGTGGTGATGGCAGCATGTCAATATGTTGAGAGGAAGAGGTGGTCTGGGAAATTCTGCTGAGCAAACTCCGGGCCCATTTCCACCCCCCAGTTAGTCCACTCCACTCAACTGGTTCACACACTGAGTGGGTCTTTGGGTGTTGTTTTGGGATCTCTTCCAGTGGTTTATCAGTATCTCCTGGTCCAAGGAAGGAAACTTTGTTATCCTTAGCATTGACCTACAGAATATGTTTGTAACAGCGCTGCTTGTGTGGCATTAGGCTATGTAGTGATCGAAAGAAAAAACCACTATATGGTGGGTGTATGAGGAGATTCACATTTCCTGCATAGCTAAGTCCATGTGAAGTTACCTTGTGCTGTATTTACACAGTAACATAGTAACATACATAGTAACATAGTAGATGATGGCAGATAAAGACCCGAATGGTCCATCCAGTCTGCCCAACCTGATTCAATTTAAATTTTTTTATTTTTTTTAATTTTTTCTTCTTAGCTATTTCTGGGCAAGAATTCAAAGCTTTACCCGGTAATGTGCTTGGGTTCCAACTGCCGAAATCTCTGTTAAGACTTACTCCAGCCCATCTACACCCTCCCAGCCATTGAAGCCCTCCCCTGCCCATCCTCTACCAAAGGCCATACACAGACACAGACCATGCAAGTCTGCCCAGTAACTGGCCTAGTTCAATATTTAATATTTTTTTCTGATTCTAAATCTTCTGTGTTCATCCCACGCTTCTTTAAACTCAATCACAGTTTTACTCTCCACCACCTCTCTCGGGAGCGCATTCCAGGCATCCACTACCCTCTCCTTAAAGTAGAATTTCCTAACATTGCCCCTGAATCTACCACCCCTCAACCTCAAATTATGTCCTCTGGTTTTACCATTTTCCTTTCTCTAGAAAAGATTTTGTTCTATGTTAATACCCTTCAAGTATTTGAACGTCTGAATCATATCTCCCCTGTCTCTCCTTTCCTCTAGGGTATACATATTCAGGGCTTCCAGTCTCTCCTCATACGTCTTCTGGCGCAAGACTCCTATCATTTTCGTCGCCCTCCTCTGGACCGCCTCAAGTCTTCCTACGTCTTTCGCCAGATACGGTCTCCAAAACTGAACACAATACTCCAAGTGGGGCTTCACCAATGACCTGTACAGGGGCATCAACACCTTCTTCCTTCTACTGACTACGCCTCTCTTTATACAGCCCAGCATCCTTCTGGCAGCAGCCACTGCCTTGTCACACTGTTTTTTCACCTTTAGATCTTCAGACACTATCACCCCAAGGTCCCTCTCCCCGTCCGTGCATATCAGCTTCTCTCCTCCCAGCATATACGGTTCCTTCCTATTATTAATCCCCAAGTGCATTACTCTGCATTTCTTTGCATTGAATTTTAGTTGCCAGGCATTAGACCATTCCTCTAACTTTTGCAGATCCTTTTTCATATTTTCCACTCCCTCTTCGGTGTCTACTCTGTTACAAATCTTGGTATCATCTGCAAAAAGGCACACTTTTCCTTCTAACCCTTCAGCAATGTCACTGACAATCATATTGAACAGGATTGGCTCCAGCACTGAATCCTGAGGGACTCCACTAGTCACCTTTCCTTCCTTCGAGCGATTTCCATTAACCACCACCCTCTGGCGTCTGTCCGACAGCCAGTTTCTGACCCAGTTCACCACTTTGGGTCCTAACTTCAGCCCTTCAAGTTTGTTTAACAGCCTCTTATGAGGAACTGTATCAAAGGCTTTGCTGAAATCCAAGTAAATTACATCTAGCATATGTCCTCGATCCAGCTCTCTGGTCACCCAATCAAAAAATTCAATCAGGTTCGTTTGGCACGATTTACCTTTTGTAAAGCCATGTTGCCTCGGATCCTGTAACCCATTAGATTCAAGGAAGTACACTATCCTTTCTTTCAGCAACACTTCCATTATTTTTCCAACAACTGAAGTGAGGCTCACCGGCCTGTAGTTTCCTGCTTCATCCCTGTGACCACTTTTATGAATAGGGACCACATCCGCTTTCCTCCAATCCCCAGGAATCACTCCCGTCTCCAGAGATTTGTTGAACAAGTCTTTAATAGGACTCGCAAGAACCTCTCTGAGCTCCCTTAGTATCCTGGGATGGATCCCGTCTGGTCCCATCACTTTGTCCACCTTCAGTTTTTCAAGTTGCTCATAAACACCCTCCTCCGTGAACGGTGCAGAATCTACTCCATTTTCTCGTGCCAGACAATCTCGGTCCTTCTCCAGGATTTTCTTCTGTGAACATAGAACAGAAGTATTTGTTTAGCACATTTGCTTTCTCCTCATCACTCTCCGCATATTTGTTCCCAGCATCTTTTAGCCTAGCAATTCCATTTTTTATCTTCTTCCTTTCACTAATATATCTGAAAAAATTTTTATCTCCCTTTTTTACATTTTTAGCCATTTGTTCTTCCGCCTGTGCCTTCGCCAAACGTATCTCTCTCTTGGCTTCTTTCAGTTTCACCCTGTAGTCCTTTCTGCTCTCCTCTTCTTGGGTTTTTTTATATTTCATGAACGCCAACTCTTTCGCCTTTATTTTCTCAGCCACTAGGTTGGAGAACCATATCAGCTTCCTTTTTCTCTTGTTTTTATTGATTTTCATCACATAAAGGTCTGT
This sequence comes from Geotrypetes seraphini, assembly GCF_902459505.1. NCBI lineage: Eukaryota > Metazoa > Chordata > Amphibia > Gymnophiona > Dermophiidae > Geotrypetes > Geotrypetes seraphini. Next base: position 107,633,352 of record NC_047092.1, on the reverse strand, counting down.
AGCCATTTTTATCTCTCCTTTCAGCTTAGACCACTGTCTTTCCACTTCTCTTATGTCCTCCCATCCTAACAGCTCTTTCTTCAGGTACTTTCCCATTGCATTAAAGTCTGTACGTTTGAAATCTAGGACTTTAAGTATCGTGCGGCCGCTCTCCACTTTAGCCGTTATATCAAACCAAACCGTTTGATGATCGCTACTTCCCAGGTGAGCACCCATTCGAACATTAGAGATACTCTCTCCATTTGTGAGGACCAGATCCAATATCGCTTTTTCCCTTGTGGGTTCCATCACCATTTGTCTGAGCAGAGCCTCTTGAAAGGCATCCACAATCTTCCTACTTCTTTCCGATTCTGCAGACGGAACATTCCAGTCCGCATCCGGCAGGTTGAAATCTCCCAACAGCAGAACCTCCTCTTTCCTTCCAAACTTTTGGATAATCCACAATTTGATATCTAGCAAGGTCTCTGTTTGAAAGGAAAGATCTAAACTTAAAAATGAAGTGGCCAGAAGTTATGGTAAAAGCAGATAGTGTAGCTGGTTTTAAGAAAGATTTGGACAAATTCCTGGAGGAAAAGTCCATAATCTGTTATTAAGACATGGGGGAAGTGTCTGCTTGCCCTGGATTGGTAGCATGGAATGTTGCTACTCTTTGGGTTTTGACCAGGTATTAGTGTCCTGGATTGGCTACCATGAAAATGGGCTACTGGGCATAATGGACCATTGGTCTGACCCAGTTAGGCTATTCTTATGTTATGTTCTCATCTGTAGGGGCCTTTGTTTTCACTTCTTATTTTAATGTATTTTTTTTCTGGGATCTTATCAGTGTTTTTTATAATGGGAACAAAAATGGAAGAGAATTAATGTGTGTGGGATGAGGGGGTAACTAATTTCTTCAGCTAAATAATTCAATCCACCTCAAACAGACATAGGAGAACTCACGCACCATTCACACACCCTCCAACCAAAAACGTCAAAAGAAAAAAATCTGTTCGACAACCTCCTAGCCATTCGAGCTGCAACACTCGACCCCCAACTCTTCAACCTATTGACCTCAACCACAGACTACAAAACCTTCAAAAAGAAATAAAAACCCTTCTATTCAAAAAACACATAAAACCGAACTAACACAATCAGAACTGTCCCAAGCATCACCTGCAACTACTCCATATGTACTTCTGATGTCATGACAATTCATTAAGGTCAAAACAAAATAATTAATAATTCTCAATCGTTGCTCTTTAGATTTAACGTTATTGTTAATTAAAACATTACAAACTAAAATCCAGGAAAATAAAGTTCAACATGAGGAATTAATAACGGAAGCTCGTAAGAATACTGATTTTGAAAACAAGTTAGCAGATTCTAATTCTAAAATGGATAAATTACGTAGAGAAGTAAGAACTAATAAATTGAAAAAGTTCCAAAGAGATCAAAAAGATTATCAGACTGGATATGTTTACAGATGGATGAGTGTTAATTATAAACCGAGAACAGTTAGGTTTACTACTTCAGGAGAATCCTCAGATAACATAAATAGTGAGAGTACTTCCACATCGGAAGATCTGGATGGGGATCAGGGTCAAACCAGACAACCCTTAGGACATTCACGAGGAGGAAGAAATGCCCGAGGCAGAGGGACATACCGCGGGCGATCACGTGCCCGGACACAGAGGAGACGGAATCACTAGTAATTAACATTTCTAGTAAAACGTTGACTGCAGATGAAATATCGTTATTATCTAAGGGGTTGACTTTTGTCCCAACAGTTGCCCATAATGCGTTTCAAGCCCAAATTGATTTGGAAAAATTTTTATGCAGATTGAATCTAAGTGCGTTTTTTTATGAACATCCGAGTGTTACATCTGAGAAGTCCTGTGTGCAGCCTAAATCTAAATGGAATCCTCCTGGCCCAGTGAATCCTATCATTTTAGCTTTTAAAAATCTAATGACTCAAGAACTTTATAGTATAAATGAGACAGCTAAAATGCAAAGGGGGCGTTATAATTTATCCTCAGTAGAATATGGGGCCCTACAAAAATTGAGAAATGATTCTACTATAGTGATTAGAAAGGCAGATAAGGGGGGCGCAGTCGTGGTTTGGGGCCGTGATCTCTATGTTACAGAGGCTAACTCTCAGTTGTGTAATCAGGATATATATTTAAAATTAGATCAGGATCCTTCAATGGAGATTTTTGAAAAGATTGCTAATATCTGTGCAGATGCATTGAAATGAGGGTATCTTACCAAGAAAGAACATGCCTTCCTCACTCCTCAATACTTTAAAGTACCTATATTTTATTTGTTACCGAAGATCCATAAAAACACACAGTGTCCTCCGGGCAGACCAATTGTATCAGCCCGTGATTCATTGTTGGAAAGGACAAGTAAATATATAGACAAACAACTTCATCCTTTTTTGAAAATTATTAAATCATATTTGCAAGATACTACACATTTTTAAAAAATGCTTAATGAGTTGGAATCTACATTGCCTGCGAATTACATCATGGCCACATTTGATGTGTGTTCATTATATACGAGCATTCCGCAAGAGGAAGCTCTTCGAGTATTGGAAGCTTTATGGAGTTCTCAACCATTTCAGGATAATATGCATACTAATTTTTTGAAAGACCTTTGTGAAATTGCTTTAACAAATAATTATTTCATCTTCAATGGGGAATTTTTTAAGCAACTGTGAGGGATAGCGATGGGAGCGTCATTCGCTCCAACAATAGCCAACCTTTATATGTCATGGTTTGAAGAAACTTTTATTTACACATTGCCGGAGTTTCACCATATCTTGAAATGGTGGAGATTTATAGATGATATTTTTATCATTTGGCTGGGTACTGCACAACAACTTTTAGAATTTAATGAAAAAATAAATCAATGTAATCAATCTATTAAATTCACCATGTCATATAGTAAGGAAAGCATTAGTTTTTTGGATGTTGCTATCCATAGGAAAGATCATAACATTGTGACCTCAATCCATCGCAAAAAGACTGACAGAAATACTTTATTGAAGTTTGACAGCATGCATCCGATTCATCTTAAAGCTAGCATTCCTTTTGCTCATTTCCTCAGATATCGCCATATTTGTAACACCAAGGAAAAGTTTGTTCAAGAAGCACAAATATTAGAACGAAGATTATTGTCAAAAGATTATCCTGGTAACATAGTAAAAAGAGCTAAAAAACGTGCGTTACATAATCCCAGGGACACGTTGTTGGACTATAAAAAACCTCAACTAGAAGAAACAATAATCCCATGTGTGATTAAACAGACTCGAATGTCATCACGAATAATCAAGAAATATAAAAAACATCTCCCTCTATTAAAAACTCTTCCCTGTTTTACTAACAAGCGATTTATTTTTTCTCAATTAAGAAATAAAAATCTAAGTGACTGGTTATGTCACACCTCTAAAGAAAAATTTACAGAAGAAGATTTAAATATGGTTTATGGTCACAGACCTTGTGGCCATTGTTCAAATTGTGATATAATGATGACCATTTCGAGATTCATTAATCCAACTGATGGCAGAAGTTTTGGTTTATATCATTCGTCTTCATGTCAGTCCACAAACATAGTTTATGTTATTCAATGCCCATGTGATTTACTTTATATCGGCCAAACATCACATACGTTAACTGTTAGAATCACAGAACATAAGAGCTGTTTGAATACTAGAAAATTAACAGCTCCTATAGTTGCTCATTGTACACAATTGGGTCATAAGTTTGAAAATTTAAAATTGCCCCCTACCCAGAGAAGAGGTGACAGTAGAAGAGTGTTATGGCAGAAGGAACAACAGTGGATCAATCGTTTGCAAACTTTGGAGCCGTTGGGCTTGAATACCACTTATGAATGGCAACCATTCTTTTGAATTCCACTTATGAATGGTAGCCATTCTCCTGAAATCTCTCTGGAGTTATGACCTGTCTTTGAAGGTTTTATTTTATGACCATTTGGAAGTTTAATAGTAGTGCTTGTGTTTAGCCTATCACGCATCACGTAGTGGATGACGTCATGACGCCCGGTTCGTTTTTTGTTCGAGCCGGGCGCGTCTCACAGTCCCAGTACCTGCTTGAGAGGAGTCGGCTTTGCTATCAACAAATTGTAAGAAGCATGGAGACAGCAGCAGATGGCTTTTTCCCCTGAAGTAGCCCTTGTCGGGCGAAACAGAAAGTCTTTTCTGTCGGGAGTATCAGTTGGAAGCCTTTGGTGAAAAGCCTGTTTCAGATGAGTGTATTTTTTCTGTATTATTTTTGACTGTGTGCTCCATACCTTTAAGAACTCTTACACTAATGCAATTAAGCTGTAGCCCTTGCTAATTAATTTAGTTAAGTTTGGGATTCTGGCCTGTATTACTATACACTGACGTTTATACACAAAAAAGACTTTGGAGAAAAAAAGAAAAAAAAAAAATACTCATATATATGTTTACGGAGTTTTTTTATAAACCCGTGATGATGTGTGGATGGTTGGGTACTTGTGTAGTCCCAACCTCCCTCAATTGAGGTTTATTTTTTCTCCGCTTCAATTTTTTGTTTGTGTGTTGTCAGCTTTGTTTTTGGTATACATGACCTGGATGTTTCCCTACTAATAACTAGATTTTACAAAACATATTTTTTCATATATTTATTAGTCATGACAATTCAGACATAATTTATGTTATGTTATGTTTGGAATATAAGAAAATTTTCACTGCCTGTTTCTATTCTGACCATTTATTCCGTTTCATGGTCATTACAAAAAATATTTTTTTTTACATGGGGGGTGTCAAAAAATGATGGGCCCCGGGTGCCACATACCCTAGGTACACCACTGACCCCAGTGCCTCCTCCCTGTGTCCATAGTGCCCCCAATGCCTCCTTCCTGTGTCCATAATGCCCCCAGTGTCCCTTCCCATGTCCTTAGTGCCCCCATTGCCTCACTGCCTGGCTGGCCTGGAACGTCCTCTTCAACGTCAGAATTGATGTCGGAAAAAAGAATTCTTGTCGGTGATTAGCAGCAGCAGCGGGGAGGTAATATTGCAGGCGCGGACCAGGGGAAAGGAAGGGCAGGAGGACCCGGACCTAGCAGGAGGGCAGGAGGACACGGGCCTGGCCAGCTGTGCACCCCCACAAGCCGTGCACCTGGGGCGGACTGCACCCCCCCCTTGGTATGCCACTGTCTTTCTATAAGAAACATTTTCAAGTAATAATAGATCTTTTAAAACCAAATCTCGAAATGTAGCCACCCTCGGATCAATAGGTCTGGGAGGGTACCATCTGGAAACAGATTTCACTAAAGATAAATCAATTGAAGGAGAATTTTCTAAAAAGAAGATTCGTATTTGTAATTTTCGAAGAAGAACATATAGCACAATTCTTTGCATAAAACCATCATAGTAGGGGGAAGGAACATAACTCAGACCAATTCCAATACCGAGATTTGAGATTCATCTAGAGTAACATTTGATAAATTTATGACTGCTGATTCCTGCTTCAAGTTGTTGCTTGTAGTTGGGGTTTCCCTGCTCCCTGTCATCCTCCTCATGACCGTCCTCTGGGCATCCCTCTCCTGGTTGTTGGAAAATCCTCAGAACCCGAGGATTGCTGTTGTTGATCAGTCGTATCTTCACCACTAACTTCTCAGTCTGCTGAGGAATCTTCAAAAGCCAATTTTTTTTATAAACCCGAGTTGATTATCTATGCATCCATGTATAAATTTGATCTTGAAGATAATCTTGTTCATCCCTCCAAAACTTCTTAATTTTATTTTGTTTCAATGAATCTTTAAATTGATGAATAGCGTCATTAGCAGTGGTGTACAAAGGGGGGGGGGGGAATTCCTCCCTGGGAGCACGGCTTGGGGGGTGCACAGCCGGTCAGGTCCGGGTCTTCCTGCCCTTCCCAGCTGTGCCGCTACGATCCTACCACCCCCGCCAACAAGAAGTCTTTCTGACCTCAATTCTGACGTTGGATAGGACGTTCCGGGCCAGCCAGGCAGTGATTGGCTGGCCCAGACTGTCCTCTCCGATGTCAGAATTGATGTCGGAAAGACTTCTTGTCGGTGGGGGGAGGTAGGATCGTAGCGCGCGGGCTGGGGGAAAGGAAGGGGAGAGGCACATTTTTTTCCTGTGGCAGGAAGGGCAGGATGTAGGCAGGCAAGCTGGCTGGCTTTAGTGAGGGAGGGAGATAGGTATACAGGCAGGCTGGCCAAAATCTGGAAGGGGGGGACATAAGGAGGCACTGGGGCACCATGGACACGGGACGGAGGTACTGGGGGCACAATGGACACAGGATGGAGGCACTGGGGGCACTATGGACACAGGAAAAAGGCACTGGGGGCACCGTGGACATGGGACGGAGGCACTGGGGGCACCATGGACACGGGACGGAGGCACTGGGGGCACTAAGGACACAGGATGGAGGCACTGGGGGCACCATGGACATTGGACGGAGGCACCATGGACATGGAACGGAGGCACTGGGGGCTCTAAGGACACAGGAAGGGGGCACTGGGGGCACCATGAACACGGGATGGAGAAACTGGGGGCACCGTGGACACGGGACGGAGGCACTGGGGGCACTGAGGACACAGGATGGAGGCACTGGGGGGCACCATGGGCATGGGACGGAGGCACTGGGGGTACCATGGACACGGGACGGAGGCACTGGGGGCACCATGGACATGGGACGGAGGCACTGGGGGCACTAAGGATACAGGATGGGGGAACTGGGGGCACCATGGACATGGGACAGAGGCACTGGGGGCACTATGGACATGGGAAGAAGGCACTGGGGCACTAAGGACACAGGACGGGGGCACTGGGGGCACTATGGACACAGGACAGAGGCACTAAGGACATGAGAAGAAAGCACTGGGGGCACTAAGGACACGGGAAGGGGGCACTGGGGCCTATGGACACAGGAAAGAGGCACTGGGGCACCATGGACACAGGAAGGAGGCACTGGGGCACTATGGACACGGGACGGAGGCACTGGGTCACTATGGACATGGGAAGGAAGGAGGGAGGGAATAGAAAGGGACATTGTTGGGCCTGAGTGAAGAAAGAAAGAAATGAAAGAAAGGATACACAGTCAATTAATAGATGTCACCTTTTGATGAAAAAAAATAAATGGTCACGTTACCTCTGACTTACTTTCGCTGCAGCAGAGTTGGCAGCCGTGCTGAGGTGCAGGAAGGTCCCGTGATGACTCGTCTGCCAGCTCTGCTCCGGAAGAAGTTAGTTACGTTGGAGGGGGTGGACCCGGCAGATGCTGTCATTGCGGGACTTTGCCACAACTCCCTGCGTCTGCTGGGTCCACCCCCTCCTTCTTCTGGAGCAGAGTCAGCAGGCGAGTCATCGCGGGACCATCATTAGGCTGCTGAGTCCGCTCCAGAGCAAGTACGTCGGAGTAGGATGGACTGGCAGCCGGTAGCTACAATCATCGTGAGACCTTGTTGCATGAAGGTAGAGAAAGGAGCAGGATTGCTGGAATGGAAGAGTGGTGGAGGGAAAGAAAGGGGGCAGGGTGGTATGGAAGGGTGGTGCTGATAGAACTGATGTACAGAGAAAAGGGACAGACATAAGGGGGAAGGATATTGGAGGGAGAGAAAGGGGGCAGATGCTGATTGAAGAGGGATGGATGATGAGAGAAAGGGCAGACATTGGATGGTAGTGGGGAGCCTATGCTGGATGGAAGTGCAGATGGGAGAGATAAGGGAGAAATTGCAGGAAGGAGGAGAGAAAGAGGGGAGCAGACGCTGGATGGAAGTGGACAGAGAGAGGAGAAGGTATTAGATGGAAGGGTTGGAGAAAGAGGGTACATGATGGAAGGTGGGGATAAATAAAAGGAGGGCACATGATGGGGAGAAAAGGATTGAGTTAGGGAAACACTGGAGGGGTGAGGGAGAGAGGTTGCAAGCTTTAGGTAGACAGTAAAAAAGAATATTGATGAGAGGGTAGTAAGAACGTAATCTAGACAGATGCAGAAAAGGAAAATGAGGGAAAAAAGGGAAAGGGATTGCAGAGGAGAGGTGTGGGAGAGGGAAGGAGAGGAGAGAGATGCCAGACCAATGGGGGTGAAAGGAGAGATGGAAGGGCGAGGCATACAGTTTCTGGAAGGGGCATAGAAGGAGAGAAGATGCCATATAGGGAAAGAGAGACGGCAGACAGTGGATAGAAGGAAGAGAGTTACAAGAAGATGAGGAAAGCAGAAACCACAGAAGACAAAGGTAGGAAAAAATTTTGTATTTATTTATTGCTTTAGGAGACATGTGTCACTGTTTCCGTGGTGCACTGTATGCAGAGTCCAGCTTCTTACTGGTTCAATTTAACCTTTGTCTATGTATTTCTATTTTATCCCCCCTTTTACAAAACTGTGGAGCGTTTTTTAGTGCCAGCCGTGGTGGTAGCAGCAGCTCTGATGCTCAGAATTCTATGAGCATCAGAGCTGTTACCACCATGGCTACAATTCACACTACAGTTTTGTAAAAGGGGGAGGGTTTAGTTTGTGATGACATATTCCATACTAGGCGAAGGTGTTTTCTGTGTTCTGTGTGTTCGAAAGACATGGTTTTTTGTTGGGATTGACTGCAGGATTGATCTGTACTAGTCTGGCTTGTTTAGTTTTACAATGGGTGTATTGATGTTGTACTGCTCACTGCAGTATGTAAGATGCTGCCTTTTCCTAGGTACTCATGTGTGATATGTGGCTTGTTACTAAAAATCATGTTTTTCGTATAGATGGGGGAGGGGTGTCAAAAAATGATGGGCCCCGGGTGTCACATATGCTAGGTATGCCACTGGTCATTAGTAGTCTGAATACATTGATTATATTCTGCTTCAATTTTTTTTTTGTTTTATAGTAGATTCCATACAGGTAATCTTTTCTTTAAGATCTTTCTCAGAAAGTACACATGTAAGGGGGTGTCCAAGATGGTGGCATCATGACTGACGGGTTGTGGTCGAGTAGTTGGACTTTTGATTTTGTTTCCTCTGTTCGGCAATGCCACATTCAAAGCGCAAAGACGTAGTCTGAACGGGCCCATTACTGTCGGAATCTTCCATGCAATGCGTCAAACATTGCTCGACTTCCCCGCCAGAGCTCATCTCAACAGTGGAGACCGAAGAGCCGTGGCATTGATGCCCTTGGACTTGGACATCATGCCGAAGCCGGAAGTCTCACTCTCGCCTCCAAATCTGACTATCCCTCCATGCCCTGCGGCAGAGAAGATCCGATTCCGAAGTGGCAGCTGGAGCCTTCTCATTTGTGGGGAGCTGGACGGATCAAGGAGCCACAGGGAAGGTTAGCCATCAAGGAGCCGAGAGTTTTTCCTCGACCCCCGCGGAGGTAACTCTAAAGGATGTCTGGAGTTTGTTACAGAAGATGGAAGGAACGATTAGAAAATCCACAGAGGAAACTGCAAGTTTGGTAGGCAAAGTTGACTCTTTTGTACAAACTGTTGAAGTAATTTTAAAAGACACTGAATCTAAGTTTCTTACTGTAAATGAAGAAATTGCAGCTTTAAAAACTATTAATGAAACTTTGGTTAAGATAAATTACTGACTCATAGGAAAATTGAACAACTAGAAAACTTTAACAGAAGGTTAAATCTAAGAATATTAAATTTTCCAAGATCACTGGATGTTTCTCCAGTTGAATTGTTTAGAAAATACTTGATAGAAAATTTGTGCTTCAACCCTGATACTATTCCTCCATTAAATAAAATTTACTATCTACCTAGTCCCAGTGGCGTACCTAGCATATGTGACACCCGGGGCCCATCATTTTTTGACACCCCCCAATCTATATGAAAAATATGATTTTTAGTAACAATCCACATATCGCACAACAAGAGTGTTCTTAGGAAAAGGCAGCATCTTAAACACTGCAGTGAGCACTAGAACACCAACACATACATTGTAAAACTAAACAAGCCAGATCCCACAGTCAATTGATCCTGCAGTCAATGCCAACTGAAAACTATGTCCTTTTCATACACACAGAACAGAGATACACCCTTGCCCAATATGGAATAATCACAAACTAAAAATAGAAATATGTAGACAAAGTTAAACTGAACCGACAAGAAACCAGACCCTGGATACAATGCAACACCATGAAAACAGTAACACATGTCCTCTAATACAGTGCAAAATATAAAGACAGTAGATGTAAATTTGAAAAAACTGATACATAACAATCACCACTTTACAAATTAACAAATAAAAATAAAACAAATAATGAGAAATAAAAAAATACCATTTTATTGGACTAATCCCCGTAAGCTCGGTCCCCATCCCCCAAACCACCTGATTCCATCCACACAAGCCTTGAATTGTTTTATATTGAACTTATTATATTAAAATATAAAAAGAAACAATATTCTGTACAATTGTCAATTTATAAATTAGCGTCTTCTCCCCACTCTCTCTTCCCCATTTCCCTTCATCGTCCTCAGCCCACTCTCTCTCCACTTTCCTTCAGCGCACGCACATAAAAACAAGCAAGTAATTTTATATCATTTTCATTCTATTCATTCATAGAAATTAAAGTCTAAATAATGTCAGTCACATAACAAAACATGATTTTACAAAAATAATTCCCTGCACAGTCAAGGATTACTAGATGTCTTTCAGTAGCTCCCCTCCCTCCCCCTTACCTTTGTGGCCAAGTCAAAATGATCTACTAACAATAAAATTTTAAAAACACAAAGCACACTGTATGCAGAGAAAATGTTAATTATCATTTATATTCCGTGGGTTTTCAAAGAGGTCAAGGCAGATGACTTTATGCAATGTCACCTCAGTAACAACTATACAAAAATAGACAAATATACCCCCTCCCTTTCTACTAAACTGTGATAGTGGTTTTTAGTGCAGGGAGCTGCGCTGAATGCCCCATGCTGCTCTCGACACTCATAGGCTCCCTGCGCTAAAAACCGTTATTGCGGTTTAGTAAAAGGGGGCCATATTGCAAAATATAGACAGCATATATAAATTCTCAAAACGGACACATTTTGATCACTAAATTGAAAATAAAATCATTTTCTGTATGTCTGTCTTTCTCTCTCTCTCCGTGCCCCATTTCTTTCTTTGTTTCACCCTTACCCCTTCTTTCTCTCTCCATGCCCTCTTTCATTCTGTATGTCTGTCTTTCTCTCTCTCTCTCTCTCTCTCTCTCTCCGTGCCCCATTTTTCTTTGTTTCACCCTGCCCCCTTTCTTTCTTTCTGGCTCCCTGTCCCCCCTTTCTTTCTTTCTCCCTGCCCTCCCCTCCCCCATGCCACCACCATTGGGAAAATGGTGCCACCGCCGCTGGGGAATAGGCTGCTACTGCCACCATCGGGAACAGGCCGGCGCCGAGTTCGCCCCGCTTCTCTTCCCCTTGGGGCTGACCAACTCTTGCCGCCCGACGTCAATTCTAGCGATTGGCTGACCCAGAACATCCTCTCTGATGTCAGAATTGACGCGGGCGGCGAGAGTTGGTCAGCCCCACAGGGAAAAGCAGGGAGAACTCGGCGCCGGACTGTTCCCGATGGCGGCAGTGGCACTCAAGTGGCTAAAGAGCCGCAGTTTGCTGGCCTAGGGAGAACACTGGAGGGTGGCCAGCTGTGCACCCCGTTGGGGCGTAAACCCGGGCATACTGCCCCACCCCCACCCCCACCTTGGTATGCCACTGTTTGTACCTCACTCCCTCCCTATGACCAAAAATTCTCCTTTCTTCCATTCCCCGTGTACATAACCATCTCTTTCCCTCCCTTCCTCTCTCCCAAGTCCATGCCTTCTGTGTCCAAAAATGCACTCCCTCCCCCCTTTTGTGTTCTGCGTTTGCTTCCTAGCCCTCATCTTAGCAACTTTCTCAGCCAAATACAACTGGAGCTGCGAGGCTCGTCTTGTGTTCCTACCTGCCCTGCTGCGCACACATAGCCGACCGGAAGTCTACCCTGATGTCAGCGCTGATGTCGGAGGGAGGGCTTAAGCAAAGCCTGCCCTCCGACATTAGTTCTGACCTCAGGGAAGACTTCCGGTCGGCTATGTGTGCGCAGCAGAGCAGGTAGGAACACAAGACGAGCCTCGCGGCTCCAGTTGTATTTAACCCCGCGTGTCCCCGTCATCCCCGTTCAGCTGTCTCCTGAGCACCCCTTTGGGGCGTGCACCCTTGGCGGACCGCCCCCCCCCACCCCACCTAGATATGCCACTGCCTAGTCCTATAAAGAAAAGAGGGACTAAAGCAGAAGCAATAAATCAGGAAATCCAGCAGGCTTCAATGGATCTTGGTAATATTTCCCAGATTCTGAGACAATATTATCAACAGTTGATGAGAGGGCCACTTTTATTAGTTTTTACACAAGACCTCAATGCCGTAATGAGAATGTATTTTAGAAAGGCACAAACTCCCTTCTTGGGACAACGTGTTTGGATATATCCTGATGTCAACAAGAAAACCCAAGCAAGGAGGAAGCTTTTTCTTGCAATGAGGCAGGAAACAAAAGATTTTGGGGCCAATTTTCAATTGGCATACCCATGTAAATGTATAATTAAGTATGCAGGATTGAAATATACTTTTTTCGTTCCGGACCATTTAAGGAATTTTATGGACTTGAAAAATATCTCTAAGAGTTAAGATAGTTGGTAGAAATATAGAGGAACTATTACCATTAATGCCATGAGACTGAATTTAATTTTCTTGCTTATGTTAATTTAAGTCTCTTGTTTTCCTAGGACAACCCCCCATAAATTATTTGGGGTCTAAGAAGAAATTTAAATTGTTGCATTATAAATTTATATTTGGAAACTTTTTTCCTTTTCGCTTAAACAAGTGTTCAATTGTTTGTCATATATTGCAAAATTTAATTTAAAAAAAAAAAAGATCTCTCTCAACTGTCATAGTAGTCTCTACAATAAGAAGCATGAGGTCACAGCTACACTTATTAAGAATAGATATCCATTTATCCATAAAGTTTTTATCATATGTGAACATCTTGGGTTCCTTGTTCAATCTCAAGCCCCTTGGTATCATCGTTTTTTTTTCAAATATTGAACAAGTGTGCTCCCGTGAAGCTCAGCCCGTATCAATCTTTCTTGAGTGTTAAGTAAATCATTCCATGAGCTCTGCAAAGTACTTTTAGTTTCATCGTCCAGAAGGGCAGGGCATGCCATCAATTCTGACACCCGTTCCTCCGAGAATCCTATAAATTAATTCATTGTGTTCATAGTTGCCACATTTTGTATTGACTATCATGTACCTATTAATGGCTATTTGTTTTAAAGTCCAATTGTAATGAGGTCCAGTTCATAAAGTATATATCTCAGCAATATCCTCATTCAATAATAAATTCATACAAACTTGAGACATTTAAACACTTTCTATAATATATCTCTACAGTTCATAATTATTAATTCATCATTTTTTCAATTTTTCTATTCCTCTTATTTTTCATTAAGGGAATAGACCTCAGTGGCTACATCTGCACAAGATCAAGTCTGTTAAGTGCAGATTTCAAAACGTAGCTGGCCTCCTCATCGGTCATAACCCTACTCCTCCTTGTATTAAATATTCTTAATTCATAATTTTATACTATAAGTTATTTTTATGCAATAAATTAGTTTTTTAACTTAGCTTTTCATAGCGTTGAGGCAGTTAAATGGGACTCCGACATGGATCCACGTTTTGCAAGTGCTATTTCAAGGAGATGCCTCTCCTTAACCCCAATTCTTACTCTTTCCTTTTTTTCCCCCACATGTGCAGCATCTTTCCTCCCCTCCCTCCCCTCCCTCGTGCAGCAGAACATTACATTTCATTAGAGATTTCTATTTCGCCAATACCTTGCAGTTCAAGGCGGATTACAAAAGAAGTTATCTGGCCATTTCTAGAGGAATTGAAGAGTAGAGAGATTTGCTACAGAGAATTGGGATGAGTCTTGCGGAGTTAGTTTGTCTTCAAGGAGGTCTTGAATAGGATGTTTTTTATTTCTTTTGTAAATGATTTGTAGTCTGTAGTCGTTATCAGTAAATTGAAGAATTGGTAGTCTAGTTTTGCTGCTTGAGTGGCTAGAAGACTGTTGTACAGGTTTTTTTTTCATTTTATGTCTTTGATTGGGGGATGAGTGAACGGTCTATGCATTCTCCTGTGTCTGGTTGAGGTAGTTTCGATTAGGCGGTTGTTTAGGTAGGCTGGGCTGGGTAGTAGGCAGTAGAATTTTAATTGTACTCTTGCTTGTATTGGGAGCCAGTGAGAATCTAGGTAAGCCGCCGTGATGTGATCGCGTTTCCTCAATAAATAGATAAGTCTTAGCGCTGTGTTTTGAACAGTTTGTAGTTGTTTTATTATGGTTGTGGGGCAGGGGAGATAGAGTATGTTGCAGTAGTCTAGAAGACCCAGGACTAGGGATTGGACCAAGAGCTGGAATTGTGTTCTGTCGAAGAATTAAGAACATAAGAACATAAGCAGTGCCTCCGCCGGGTCAGACCATAGGTCCATCCTGCCCGGCAGTCCGCTCCCGCGGCGGCCCAAACAGGTCACGACCTGTCTGCATCACCAGAAGGGGCTCCCTTGCCACCTTGGTTTCTCATTTAAGTCCTATCTTCCCATCGTAGTCCTAACCCTCCGGTCTTGCACATGCACGACCTGTTGGCTTTCTATACCTGTGTTACATCCCAGCACCTCTCTCAGTATCCCACGATCCCTTTATCCCTCAGGAATCCGTCCAATCCCTGTTTGAATCCCTGTACCGTACTCTTCCTGATCACTTCCTCCGGTAGCGCATTCCAAGTGTCCACGACCCTTTGGGTGAAAAAAAACTTTCTTGCATTTGTTTTGAACCTATCTCCCTTCAGTTTCTCCGAATGCCCCCTCGTACTTGTTGTCCCCTTCAGTCTGAAGAATCTGTCCCTATCCACCCTCTCTATGCCCCTCATGATCTTGAAGGTCTCTATCATATCTCCCCTGAGCCTCCTTTTTTCCAGAGAGAAGAGCCCCAGCCTATCCAATCTCTCGGCATATGGGCAGTGTTCCAGCCCCTTTACCAGTTTCGTTGCTCTCCTTTGGACTCTCTCAAGTACCGCCATGTCCTTCTTGAGGTGTGGCGACCAATACTGAACGCAGTATTCCAGATGTGGACGCACCATCGCTCGATACAATGGCATGATGACTTCCCGCTTCCTGGTTGTTATGCCCCTCTTTATGATGCCCAGCATCCTGTTGGCTTTTTTCGAGGCTGCTGCGCACTGTGCAGATGGCTTCAGTGATGCATCCACCAGCACACCCAAGTCTCTCTCAAGTCTGCTGTCTCCCAACAATGCCCCCCCCAATTTGTAGTTGAACAACGGGTTCTTTTTCCCTATATGCATGACCTTGCATTTTTCCACGTTAAAGCGCATTTGCCATTTGTTTGCCCAGTCTTCCAGCTTGTCCAGGTCCCTTTGCAGGTCCTCACACTCCTCCCTGGTCCTAACTCTACCGCACAGTTTGGTATCGTCTGCAAATTTTATAACCTCGCACTTTGCCTCCTTTTCCAGGTCATTGATAAATATGTTGAAGAGTAACGGCCCCAGCACCGATCCCTGCGGCACACCGCTCGTGACTCCCCGCCAGTCAGAATATTGGCCCTTCACTCCGACCCTTTGCAGTCTACCCGACAACCAGTGCTTGATCCATCTGTGCACATCCCCTCCCACCCCGTGGTTCCACAGCTTCCTAAGCAGCCTTTCGTGTGGCACCTTGTCGAAAGCCTTTTGAAAATCGAGGTAAATGATGTCTATAGGTTCCCCATTGTCCAACCGACTGCTTATTCCCTCGAAGAAGTACAGAAGGTTCGTTAAGCATGACCTTCCCTTACAGAATCCATGCTGGCTTGTTCTCAGTAGGCCATTTCTCTCGATGTGCTCGCAAATACTGTCCTTGATCATAGCTTCCACCATCTTCCCTATAATTGAAGTCAGGCTCACCGGCCTGTAGTTCCCGGGGTCACCCCTCGATCCCTTCTTGAAGATAGGTGTGACATTCGCCAATTTCCAGTCCTCTGGTACCTCTCCAGTTTTCAGGGATAGGTTGCAAACATGCTGGATTGTGCCCGCTATTTCTTGTCTTAGTTCCTTCAGAACCCTTGGGTGGATCCCGTCCGGGCCCGGCGATTTGCCGCATTTTAACCTGTCTATCTGTTTGAGGACATCCTCCTTACTTACCTCTATGTGTTCCAAATTTTCAGCCTGTTCCCCGCTCATGAGTTCCTCTGAGTCCGGTATATTAGATGTGTCTTCTTTCGAACTTGCCTTAAGTTTCTCATGACCCCAAATGATTTTTGTATTGTTTTGTTGATTTGTGGTTGCATGGTACAGCATCTGTCAATTGTCATTCCTAGAAGTTTTAGAGTGGGTTGTATAGGATATGTGTGAGTTTATTACTAGGTTTGTTATAGTTAGGGATTTATTATTTTCGAGGAGAATGAATTTTGCCTTGTCTGGGTTCAGTTTCAGTTTGTGATTATTCATCCATGTTGCAACTGTTTCAAGTGTAGTGTGTCTGTCATGGAGGATGTTGGTTGATCAAAAGGAAGGAGAATGGTGATGTCATCAGCATAGCTATAGGAGGTTAAGTCTAATTTGTTCAGGCAGGTGCCGAGGGATTCAATGTAGAGATTGAAGTGAGTTGGGGATAGTGGAGATCCTTGGGGTACGTCGCAGGGGTTGGACCATGGTTCTGATTTTTCTTTGTTCAACTTGACTCTTGCCCAGCTTCCCTTCCCTCTCTCCCATCCCTTGTGCAGCAGAACCCTTACCTAGCTTCTATCCTTCCCTCCCTTCTATCCCTTGTGCAGCAGAACCCTTGAGCAAGCACTGCCCCCCTGAGCACCTCTCTACCCCCACTGCGCAGTTGAACCTTCATCCTTCCCTCCCTCCCATCTGAACCCTGCTGACTGCAAGCAAGCCCTAGTACATACCTCCCTAAGCAGCGTCGGGCTGGCAGCACTCTAAACAGGCTGCTTCGGCCTTGTCCACCTGTGAATTCATTCTGCCACATTACTGATGATGGCATCAGTAACGCAGACAAGGCTAAAGCAGCATGTTTAGAGTGCTGCTGGCCCGACGCTGCTTAGGAAGGTATGTACTAGGGCTCGCTCGCAGTCTTCAGAGTTTGGATGGGATGGAGGGAAAGATAGGGGTTCAGCTGCATGACAAAGGGTAGGTGGGGGTACTTGGGGGAGGGGCGGTGCTCGCTCAAGGGTTCTGTTGCACAAGGGATGGGAGAAGGGGAACTGCCGGCGAATCCTGGGACTAGGGCTTATTTTTGGGGTAGGGCTTATATTAAGACCTACCCTGAAAATCCTGCTAGGGCTTATTTTCAGGATAGGTCTTATTTTTGGAGAAACATGGTAGTTGGATGGAGATGTGGGGTCTAGTGAAGTTTTTTTGAGGAGCGGTTTAACTATGGTATGTTTGAAGACATCAGGAATTGTTGCAGTAGGTTGAGGATGTGACAGATGGGAGGGATGACAGTGGGAGTGATAGCTCTGAATAGATAGGTGGAAATCGGATTAGAGGAACAGGTGGTGGGTTTGGAGGAGGAGAGGAGGTGAACCTTTTCCTCTTCAGTGACTTCAGAAAAGGAGGAAGAGGTGGCAGGGGCTGAAGGGAGGTAGGCAGAGTGGATTACTGGAAGGGGTGATGGGGGTAGGTGACTTTGTTGAGAATTCAAAGTGAATCTTATGAATCTTGTCATAGAAGAACTTTGCAATCGTCTGGGGGAAAGTGAGGAGGGGAAAGGATATGGGGGTACTTTGAGTAGAGAGTTGAGTGTGGCAAAGAGACAGCTAGGGTTATTCTTGTTTGGCAAGTGAGAGGATAGATTGGAAGGATGCCAGCATGAGTTTGAAGTGTATGAACTTAGCACGTGTGCAGGATTTAATCCAAAGACGGTTAGCAGCTCGAGCACATGTCTGTAGATAACGGATGTTGGGGGTCAGCCAGGCTGGTGTTTGGCACTTCATACATGATGTGAAATGGGAGGGGTGAGGGTATCAATAACAGAAGAAAGAATAGAGTTATAGGAGAGGACAACTTCATTGACAGACTTGCGTACACCTTTTCAGCGCTATAGAAATTATAAATAGTAGTAGTAGTGTGACATAGTAGTTGAAAGGAGGGATGAGACAGTAGTGAGGAGCATATCAGGGTCAAAAGCCTGAAGATTCCTAAATGTATGGGTAGTGCTTGGTCAGTTTTGGTGGAGAGGGTGATGAGTTGTGAAAGTTAGCAGATGATGGTTAGAGAGGGGAAGAGTTGAGAAGCCAAATTCAGATGTAGAGCAATTGGAGGAGAATACAAGGTCAAGGCACTGGCTAAATCTTGACCTGGTATTCCAAAAAGTTATACTAGTGGCCAAATTCTACTGTTTAATTGTGTTTATGGCTCATTTTTGTTAATAAAAAAGATTTAAATATAAAAAAATAGCTTTCCATGATTAGTTTTCAATTTGCTTCTCATTAGTTTCATAGAGTATCCTATAATTTAGACCAAAATTATCTTTTGCTCCTTCCAGGTTCTTTTGGCTGCAATTCAGATCATAACTGCTGGCTCCAAGATAAACTGGTTTGGCTGCTATGGATCCTGCTGGCATGTAAGACCAAGATTTATTATTAAATCCAAGGATTTTTTTAAATTAAAGAGCCATTTGGGTTATGCAATTGTGATCCTTTCTTGCCTAGATCAGTCCTAGGAGGGTTATTTTACTTAGAATGCATTCTGTATCTACTGTATATCATTACAAAACTGTATCTGAATGCTGGAGAGAAGCCTGGTGGTATGCCTGGTAGATTACCATATAGTAGTGCTCTTTCTTCAGGCTTATAAATAAATGTCTGTCCTCAATGGATCATTTTAGTATTTCTGCAGATCATCAAAGAATCCAATTTTTGTTTTAGTTGGTCATTCAAATAAGTTAATTCTTCAACTATTTATCAAATGTAGCTCATATAGATTCCAGTTCTTATTTGTCCTTCTTTGGTTGTAATATATATTGTATGTTCTTTTTTTGGGCAAATGAAGTATGAAAATGGGAAATTGAAAGATTGATGTCTTTAGCTATATTCAATCTGTTAGAATTAAGACAACATCACTATACAATTTTTTTTTCAATTTGTCCTTTTTTTGGGTTGAAAGATATGTTATATGTTCCTTTTTGGGCAAATGGAATATGGAAGTGCAAAACTGAAACAGATTGATGTCTTTAGCTATATTCAATCTGTTGGAACCATAGCAACATCAGTATATTATTTTTGAATTTATTTGTCCTTTTTTGGTTGTAATATATGTTATTGTTATTTATAAGAAATAGCTTTTCAATGTTTTTGAATTGGTTCTTATCAGATTTCTGTAACTTCAAAATTGAAATAAGAGAAATTTCAATAATTTCTTGTTTAGTTTCTAAATACAAATAAAAAGGGTAACATGAATTACATAAGCATTTGAGGGAGGAATCCTTTGTGCAAGGGGGGATATAGGGGATTACAGGTCTGCCTGTGTGCAACCAAGTTCACCATGGGCTCCTTTTACTAAGCTGCGCTAGCAGTTTTAGCGCACGCTAAATTGCCGCGTGCGCTAGATGCTAACACCAGCATTGAGCTGGCGTTAGTTTTTGGCATATAGCACGGGGTTAGTGCGCACGGCAATGCAGCGTGCACTAAAAACGCTAGTGCACCTTGGTAAAAGGAGCCCCATGTGTTGCTTCAGAGGGGTGGGTAAGGGCGGGCTAGGGGTTTTTGAGGGTTCGTGGTCCTGGATGTGTATGAAAGGGTTATTTGTGAATCTGGTAGAGGTTAACAGAAAATGGAGTATTACATTTCTATTTATCTTTGAATCTAACTAAAATGGCTTTAAAAAAATTTTCACTAAACATTAATGGACTTAATCATTCCATAAAATCAAAAGAAGATACCTACCTTTTTGAAAAAGCAACAGGCTGATATATATATTTTTTACAAGAGACTCACTTGTCTGCAGGAGAATCAGCCAAGCTGGAAGGTGGCAGGATTAAACACTGTTTCTTTGCTCCAGCTATTCTGGTTAATAAAACAATATCTGCTACCTTTGATAATTTTCATGCTGATCCAATGGGTAGATGGCTCTATAACTCTATGGCTTCTGGTGATTATACCCTGATGCTTTTCAATCTTTATGCACCAAATTCTAATCAGGTAGATTTCTTCAAAAAACTGCAAGAAGTTATTCTTTCACATCTAATCTAATCTAATCTAAACCTTAAGTTTATATACCGCATCATCTCCATGAGAATGGAGCTCGACACGGTTTACAAGAACTTAAAATAGTGGGTAGAGAAGAAGAAAAAGGATTACATGAACTTATGTGTAGAAGGGGGGAGAGAAAGGGGGGAAGGATAGAGCTACAATTTGCTGAAAAGCCAGGTTTTCAGTTGTTTGCGGAATAACTGAAGGGAGCTCAGGTTCCGCAGCGGGGTGGTGAGGTCGTTCCAAAGACCTGTGATTTTGAAGAGAAGGGATTTTCCCAGTTTGCCTGAATAGTGGATGCCGCGTGGAGAGGGGAAGGCTAGTTTAAGCCTTTGGGCAGTTTTGGAGGAGTCGGGACTGGAGGAGTTGAAAGACAGTGGGATAAGAGGAGGCAGGATTCCGTGAATGATCTTGAAAGCCAGGCAGGAACATTTGAAATGGATTCTGGAGATTATTGGGAGCATACTCTGCCTAACTTATTATAGCTGGAGACTTCAGTGCTGTAGTGGATCCGTATATGGATAAACAACCAGGTAGACAAATGAAATCTTTGGGGCTCGATCATTTTATGAGTATTTGTGGTTTAAGGGATATCTGGCGGATTCTTAATTCTAATGCTTATGAGTTTACGTTCTGTTCCCAAGTGCATCAGTCATTCTCATGAATAGATTATTTTTTAGTATCAAATCATATAATCCATGAGGTTTTAAAGACAAATATAGATCCTATTATTATTACAGATCACACAGGTGTCTGGATCAAATATCCATTTACTAAAGAACATTCGCAGGTCCCTATCTGGAGATTTAATAATATACTGCTTGTTGACTCAAATTTTCTTGAGCAAATACAAATAAAAATATCTGAATTTTTCCAAATTAATACCTTAGATATCTTTAGAGACCCTATGGAATGCCTTTAAGACAGCTCATGTTCAGAAATTATTGCAGCTTGAATTTTCTAAATTAGAAAGGATTATTTCTGCTCTTGAATTGCAACTGGCTTCTCAATGGAATCAAGTAACTTTAAATGCCCTAATGACAGCTAAGTACAAATATAATTCTATTAGTAGTCAATTAGCCAGGAAAGACTTTTCCTTTAGCAAGCAGTATATTATGGAAGCTCTAATAAAGCAGTGAGAGTGCTTGCAAATTACTGTATCATAAAGCTAAGAAACGTAGAGAAAAGATCACAGCTATTAAGGATAAAAGGGGCAATGTCTATATGCATCAATGTTATATTCTGTCCCAATTCCTTGTATATTATAAAAAATTGTACACCTCTGATCTAGGTTCAGGAGATACAGTTAGAACAGGAAAATTTCTACAGTCTATTCTTGGGCCCAAACTTCTAGATCACATAAAAGAATCCATTGATGCACCTATATCTTTTCCTGAGCTCTAAACAGCATTGAAGCCTCTTAGGGCTCCTTTTACAAAGGTGCGCTAGTGGTTTTAGCGTGCACTTAGCGCGCTAAAAATGCGTACACTAGCCACTACCGCTTCCTTTTAAGCAGGCAGTAGTTTTTCAGCTAGTGAGCGCTATAGCATGCGCTAATCTTGTGTGTGCGCTAAAAACGCTAGCGCACCTTCGTAAAAGTAGCCCTTAGAGTAGGATCTACTCTAGGTAGTGATGGATATACTGTGGAGTTTTTAAAAAACCTTTCAAACCATATTACTACCTCATCTTTTTCAGTTGTTTCAAGCACAATTGACAAAGGGACAAATATCTGGTACCATGGCAGAGGCTCTCACAATTGTACTCCCCATACCAAATAAAGATCCTATGCTGGTAACAAATTACAGGCCGATCTCCTTAATGTGGATGGGAAAATATTAGCTAAACTTTTGGCTTTAAGATTAGCAAAGGCTCTTCCTCATAGTATTGGTATGCATCAAATGGGTTTCGTCACTCATAGACACTCCACCAACAATACTAGATTAGCACTACATATGCTTACTCTGGCACAATCTATAGAGGTTCCGGCCTTCTTGGTATCATTGGATGCCAAGAAGTCCTTTGACCGAGTAGAATGGTCTTTCATGTATCAAGCTATGTATTGGTTCGGGATAGGGCCTGGATTTGTCCATATGATTAAAACTCATTATAGTTTCCCCTCTGCTAGACTTTATATTAATAATGCATTCACTGAGTGGTTTCCTCTAGAAAGAGGGGGGGTGGGGGGGGGTTCGGCAAGGATGCCCCTTGTCTCCACTGCTTTTTGATATTGATCTAGAACCTTTATTAATGGCAGCTCAACAAGCTGTGACAGAGCCGGTACCTGTGGTTTCCGGAGGTCCGGTCTCCGCTCACTTTAGCGCAACTCCGGCGTGCTTCCTGTGAAGGAAGGAAGTCCTGCTGGCTCACATTCACATTCCAGGCATGCAATCAAAAAGGCAAAAAAGAGTCAATTTTACTGTTCATACAATACCCACTTTATTCAGTGGTATGTTGGTGGGAGTTGCTCTACAATTAGTCCACACTTTGAGCAATCAAAATCAATCCCTTCAAAACAAAAATAGAGCTGGCCCAAAAAAGTTTGGGTTCCAGCTCCTACCTTCAGTCAGGCAATTCAGGTAAGTCAGAATAATAAACACAAAACAAAACTTAAGTGCAGCTGCCTTTACCTTTAGTTAGGTAAGGAAACCTATTAGCACTCTCACTAGTTCTGTGTACAAGTCCTGCAGTTGTTATGGCTTGATCCCAGCCAACTAAATAAAGAGTTGGTGGGGGAGGGGAGTAAACAAATCCACTATTTAATTTTCTGATTCTCAGAATGCCACTAATGGCCCCACTAACCCAACCTGTATGTTAAGTGAATTCTCCCCAAGGTTTACTTCCCTCACTCACATTTAAGTGAGTCACAATTAAAGCCAGTTTAACTTAACTGCCAACTTTAAGCTTCAAAAAAAAAACGTTGGTTTTTTTTTTCCACATAGTCAGGTCAGTGCATTTTCTTAGCAATATACTATCACACCAAGTATGCTAACAAACCCCAAACTTCCCAGCCCTGCCACTTAGCTTCACTCCATTGGAATATCTTCAGGCAGGCTAGGAGTTTCCACACAGTCCATGGGTTCTGGCAGTGCTAGCTGGTTGGCAAAAGGGTCAGCGTCTGCTTCCTGCATTTCGATGTCCTGACACCCAGGAGCACAATCAGGGGAGACCCTTTCCTGATCTGGCCCAGGATAAACTGAACTCCTTCTCCTCAGGGCAGCCTCAAAAGTATTCAAACGAACACGCCCTGCTTTCTGAGGGGGAGGAGTTGCTTGCAAAGTTTGCCTAGCTTGTCTCGGCTTCCTCGTTATTTGTTTCAGCTGGGAGTATGCAGAGGGAGGGAGGTTCCTCTGAGGCTGTTCTGAGCTGTTCTGCTCCCCCTCCTCTACTCCCTGCAGATCAGACAGCTCTGAGTTAAAGGGGAATATACATTTCTCCCTATGGCTGGTCACAATCCTATCCCCGTGGTTAGCTCGCTGAATGGCTAGACAGGGTTTAGTCACAGGCATATCTGGTCCAAGCGGAGCTACAGGGGTAGGATTGTGACATACCCTCACCTTTAAGGATTGATTGCCCCTGCCTTTCAGGGATAAATCACTATCCTCTTGCATTCGGGATAGGGTGTCAACATTCGTACTCAACTTGCCGGGGCGATGCAAAACCTTGAACCTGAATGTTTGCAGGGCCAAGTACCATCGTGTCAGCCTTGCGTTGTTATTTCGCATAGTATTCAGCCATTTCAAGGCTGCATGATCGGTCACTAAGGTAAATTCTCGCTCCTGCAGGTAGTGTTCAAGGGTTTGCATTGCCCATTTGGCTGCCTAACATTCCAACTCTACCGTCGCATAATTCCTCTCGTTAGGATGCAACTTGCGGCTAAGGAAGAGAACTGGTTGTTCCACCCCTTGAACTTCCTGGCTTAGGATAGCTCCCAGCCCTGTCCCAGACGCATCGGTTTGCAATACTAACGGTTTTCCAAAGTCTATCGCTATAAGAACCGGGTTGGTGCACAAAGCTGCCTTTAGTTCTGTTATAGCTTGTCTTCCCTCGTCTTTCCAACGTAAGTTGTCCGGACTATTCTTTTTTAGCATGTCCGTGAGGACTGCGGCCTTAGTAGAGAATGCCGGAATAAACCGGCGGTAGTATCCTAGGAGTCCCAAAAACCCTCGCAACTGTTTCTTGGAGCTAGGTATGGGGTATTCCTTTATGCAGCGTACCTTGTCCACTAAAGGCCTAACTTGCCCTCTGCCTACCACGTACCCTAGGTATTTCACCTCTTTCTGCCCCAGATAGCACTTCTTTGGGTTGATTGTAAACCCAGCTTTTCTAAGTGATTCTAGTATCGCTTTCACATGCACCAGATGTTCTGTCCAATTCTTAGAAAAAATCATGATGTCATCAAGGTAGGCCTCTGCGTAACTATGATGCCCCCTTAAGACCTCCGTGATTCCTCTTTGGCAAGTCGCAGCAGCCCCATGGAGGCCGAAGGGCATGCGTTTTAACTGGTACAGACCATGGGGTGTGCTAAAGGCTGTCTTTGGCCTAGCAGACGGGGATAACGGAATTTGCCAATACCCTTTAGTTAGGTCTAACGTGGAGAGGAATTGGGCTTGCCCCAATCGATCCAAAAGGTCATCCACCCGGGGCATGGGGAAAGCATCAAATTGCGAGACCTCGTTCAACTGACGGAAATCGATGCAGAATCGGGGAGTGCCATCAGCCTTTGGAACAATGACAATAGGGCTGCTCCAGGGGCTTTGGGATGGTTCAATCACCCCCAGAGCCAGCATTTCCTCCACCAGCTTGTGTACTAGTTCTTTCTTTCCCTCTGTCAGTCTATAAGGCTTCACCCTGATTACCTTCCCAGGAGTAGTAACTATCTCATGGGTGACTACTTCCATCCGCCCAGGTATTGGTGAGAATACATCCCCAAAAGCCTGCACTAAGGTCTCTAATTGTCTGGCCTGGCTACTGGACAATTCCGTCCCAATATTGACTCCTTCAGTTTGGGCCATATCAGCTATCTGTGGTCCCAGATCGTCATCGGGCTTCTGCTCAACCATCAGGGTTAAAGTTTCCCTATCTCTCCAAGGTTTTAAGAGATTAATGTGGTAAGTCTGGACTCGGTTTGTCTCATCCTTGACCCTATAGTCCACCTCATTCACTCTTTCTGTAACTGTGGCGGGACCCTTCCACTCTGCTAGGAACTTATGAGGGTCCTTGGGTATCAGGACCAGGACCTTATCTCCCACTTTCAAGTGACGAGCCCGAGTCCCCTTATCGTAATACCTTTTTTGTCTCTCCTGGCCCCACTCTAAATTATGCTTGCCCAATTGGGCCACCTGATCCAACCTTTTCCTCAGCTGGCTTAAGTAGGATACTGCATTCATATCCTCGCCCTCTTGCGAGCCCCATTGGTCTTTAACTACGTCTAGTATTCCCCTGGGGACCCTTCCAAACATCATCTCAAAAGGGCTTACCCCCAAGGAGTCCTGCACTCTCTCACACGTTGCAAATAAAACCAGTGGGAGGAAAAGATCCCAATCTCGCTTTTCTGAGACTGCCACCTTCTTTATCATTTGTTTCAACGTTTGATTGAACCGCTCCACCATGCCGTTAGCCTGGGGGTGATAAGCAGCCGTTCTAAGGTGGCGAATCCCGAATTCCTGCCAAAACTTCCCCATTTCTCTCGACTGAAAGTTACTTCCTTGGTCTGTCAAAACCTCCCGTGGGAACCCCATCGTACAAAAAAGGCCCATTAATTCCTTCATAAGCATTGAGGACGTCGTTTTCCGTAATGGAAAGGCCCATGGGTAACGGGTGGCCACGTCCATCACTACCAAAATGAAGCTATACCCCCTTGGAGTCTTTTCCAACGGACCCACAATGTTCATAGCGACCCGGGCCCAAGGTTCTCCTACCCTAGGGATGGGTATTAACGGGGCCTTAGCTGGTCTACTCAACGAGAGTTTTTGACACGTAGGACAGGATTTACAAAACCCTGCTACGTCCTGAGCTATGCCTGGCCAAAAAAATCTCCGGGAAATCTGAGTTTCCGTCGCTTCAGTCCCTTTGTGCCCTGAAAGCGGATGGTCATGAGCTGTCTCTAAGACTATCCTCCGGAACCCCTGAGGAATTACTAGTTGTTCAGTGTTGTTATTGGGGTCCTTTCCCAAAGTGTGCCTGTAAAGTAACCCTTGTTTTACCTTAAAGCACACTGGGGACCTAGGGGGTTGCGAAGCTTGTTTCCAGAGTTCTGACAGAGAGGCGTCAGATTTCTGCTCTGCTGGAAAAGTGGGAAATAACTGCGTCACCTCCTTGGGTAACCAAGGAATATCCCTAGCCATGCTAACCTGCTTCAGAGCCTGACTTCGTTGTTGCCTCTGCCTGCGATTCTGTGACCTCGAGCTTCGTTTTGTCCCCTGGGATGCTTCCCCTATTACCTCCCCCCTAAAGGGGAATATCCTCCCCAGTTCCTCTTCCTCGGATGGAGCCAGAGGACCCTGGGAACGAGTGCTCACCAGGCCTTGCTTAGTTTTGAGACACTCCTCTAAACCCTTCCAATCCCGGCCTAGTATAAGGTCGTAGGGTGCTCCGGGGACCATGGCTATCTTGACCCGGTATACTCTATCTTTATTCAAAATTGTCGTGGTGCGAAGAGGATACCTTACCCTGTCTCCATGTACACACTTGATGACCACAGATTCCCCCTTCCTGTACTCTGCTTCGGAGGGGAACAATTTCTTGAAACATGGCATGGACATCATAGATTGATCCGCTCCTGTGTCTACTAGGGCGGCGACTACCCTCCCAGCAACTGAGACTGCAGCCATGTAAGCTTCCGGGACCTGGGTATTTATTCCCTGAGTCACCATCAACCCTCCTTTAGATTTGCAGAACTTCTGGGTATGCCCTATTTTGCCACAGTGATAACACTTAAGGGCTTCTTTCGGGGCAGGCTCCTTAGACCTGGGATACCCTGAAGTCTTGCCAGGTTGATCCTGACCTCGGCTGGCCTTACCCTTTCCCAGACCCGGTAAGGAGGTTGTCCTCTCTTCCTCATAGGTGCCCTGAGCGTCCAAATAGGCCTCCGCAACCTCTAATGTCTGGGCCAGGGTTTTGCAGCCTTGTTTCTGCACCCAACCCCGCAGATTCTTTGGAGCTGACTGCAGAAACTGCTCCCTTATCACCTCCAGTACTACGGCCCTGGCGTCCCCAAGCCATGGACTAAGCCACCGCTCAGCCAGCTTAGATAGCTTTTGAGCTAGTGCCTTAGGCCTTTCCCTTTCCTACATAACAGTTGCTCTAAAGCGCTGACGGTAATGCTCAGGGGTGTAGCCTAAATATTCCAGGATGTGGGTTTTCACAGCTTGGTAATTATTAGCTACCTCTGGGGCTAGTGTCTGGAAAGCAGACAAGGTTTCTCCTGCAAGGCATGGGAGCTGCCTTAAGTACATAAGTACATAAGTACATAAGTAGTCGCCTCCGCCGGGGCAGACCAGAGGTCCATCCAGCCCAGCGGTCCGCTCACGCGGCGGCCCATCAGGCATATTGCCTGGTCAGCGGTCCCTGACTAATTTTATTGCCTACCTCTACAGTTATCTCTAAACCTTCCACTGCTCTTATCTGTACCCCTCAATCCCTTTGTCTTCCAGGAACCTATCCAGGTCATCCTTGAAACCCTGTACTGTGCTATTTCTTATCACGGCCTCCGGAAGGGTGTTCCATGTGTCCACCACCCTCTGTGTGAAAAAGTACTTCCTTGCGTTTGTTTTAAACCTGTCCCCCTTCAATTTCATCGAGTGACCCCAGCCCACTGACCCTGAGGCCA
Organism: Geotrypetes seraphini; assembly: GCF_902459505.1. Classification (NCBI taxonomy): domain Eukaryota; kingdom Metazoa; phylum Chordata; class Amphibia; order Gymnophiona; family Dermophiidae; genus Geotrypetes; species Geotrypetes seraphini. Next base: position 107,605,285 of record NC_047092.1, on the reverse strand, counting down.
ACCAGCAGCAGTAGCTACCCTCTCGAACGCGGACAAGAACTCGTCTGGAGCATCTGCTGGCGTTATTTTACACAGATTCAGCATGGCGAGAGGGTTAGCTGCTCCTGAGGTTTGTGGTATGCCACTGAGTCCAGGCTCACTGCCTACGGTTGTCGAGGGGTTCTGCAAAATTTTTGACAGTACCTTCGTTTGCTCCCCCATTGACAGTACCATTTCGTCGTGCTGCCATCGAGACAGCTCTTGGGACCGATACCACAATTCTTCGTTGGTGTTCAGTACGGCCTGCAAGTCCTCACTTTGCTTTTGCCTTTCGGCAGTCAGGAACGCTATCAGCTGCTGCTGGTCCATGTTGTTCCGCTGCCTGTAAGGAAACAAACAGAGAGACCAACCCAAGTGCGGTATCAAACAACAGGGTAGCCAATCCCCCTCACCAACCCCTGGTCAGGTACCTTACCCTAACGATTGGTGAGTCTGAGCCTTTGGTTTGTAGGCCTCCTTGGCCCCCAGTCGTTTGTCTGCGTCTCTGTCCTCTTATCTTGGCTTCCAGTCCTCCTTCGGTCCTTCTCCTACTCGGGTTCCCCGTGGGCCAAACTGGATCTGTCCGGTCTTGTGCTTCCGCTGTACACTCTCGCGGATGACTCCGGCAACAGCCACCCAAGGACAGGAGCTAACACAATAAACTAACAAAACAAATCCAAAAAGTCAAAACTTTTTTTTTTTTCCCCCAAAGTTCCTAGAATGTCCAGCAGGAGGCGCTCTATCCCACTTCTGACACCATATGTGACAGAGCCGGTACCTCACTTTAGCGCAACTCCGGCGTGCTTCCTGTGAAGGAAGGAAGTCCTGCTGGCTCACATTCACATTCCAGGCATGCAATCAAAAAGGCAAAAAAGAGTCAATTTTACTGTTCATACAATACCCACTTTATTCAGTGGTATGTTGGTGGGAGTTGCTCTACAATTAGTCTAAACTTTGAGCAACCAAAATCAATCCCTTCAAAACAAAAATAGAGCTGGCCCAAAAAAGTTTGGGTTCCAGCTCCTACCTTCAGTCAGGCAATTCAGGTAAGTCAGAATAATAAACACAAAACAAAACTTAAGTGCAGCTGCCTTTACCTTTAGTTAGGTAAGGAAACCTATTAGCACTCTCACTAGTTCTGTGTACAAGTCCTGCAGTTGTTATGGCTTGATCCCAGCCAACTAAATAAAGAGTTGGTGGGGGAGGGGAGTAAACGAATCCACTATTTAATTTTCTGATTCTCAGAATGCCACTAATGGCCCCACTAACCCAACCTGTATGTTAAGTGAATTCTCCCCAAGGTTTACTTCCCTCACTCACATTTAAGTGAGTCACAATCAAAGCCAGTTTAACTTAACTGCCAACTTTAAGCTTAAAAAAAAAAACGTTTTGTTTTTTTTCCACATAGTCAGGTCAGTGCATTTTCTTAGCAATATACTATCACACCAAGTATGCTAACAAACCCCAAACTTCCCAGCCCTGCCACTTAGCTTCACTCCATTGGAATATCTTCAGGCAGGCTAGGAGTTTCCACACAGTCCATGGGTTCTGGCAGTGCTAGCTGGTTGGCAAAAGGGTCAGCGTCTGCTTCCTGCATTTCGATGTCCTGACACCCAGGAGCACAATCAGGGGAGACCCTTTCCTGATCTGGCCCAGGATAAACTGAACTCCTTCTCCTCAGGGCAGCCTCAAAAGTATTCAAACGAACACGCCCTGCTTTCTGAGGGGGAGGAGTTGCTTGCAAAGTTTGCCTAGCTTGTCTCGGCTTCCTCGTTATTTGTTTCAGCTGGGAGTATGCAGAGGGAGGGAGGTTCCTCTGAGGCTGTTCTGAGCTGTTCTGCTCCCCCTCCTCTACTCCCTGCAGATCAGACAGCTCTGAGTTAAAGGGGAATATACATTTCTCCCTATGGCTGGTCACAATCCTATCCCCGTGGTTAGCTCGCTGAATGGCTGGACAGGGTTTAGTCACAGGCATATCTGGTCCAAGCGGAGCTACAGGGGTAGGATTGTGATAAAGCATAGGAGATACAGGGAATTCCATATGTGGGTCGAATAAGGTTTCAACATATGCAGATGATATTTTATTGCATTTAACTAATCCTTTTATAAGAACATAAGAATAGCCTTACTGGGCCAGACCAATGGTCCATCAAGCCCAGTAGCCCATTCTCACAGTGGCCAATCCAGGTCACTAGTACCTGTCTAAAACCCATGCTACCGATATAGGGCAAGCAGTGGCTTTCCCCATGCCTTTCTCAATAACAGACTATGGACTTTTCCTCCAGGAACTTATCCAAACCTTTCTTAAAACCAGCTACGCTATCTGCTCTTACCACATCCTTTGGTAACGTGTTCCAGAGCTTAACTATTCTATGAGTGAAAAAAATGTCCTCCTATTGGTTTTAAAAGTATTTCCCTGTAACTTCATCCTGAACTAACTATTCCAGCTTTGCTATAGTTGATCGGAAACTCTAGGAAATTTTCTGGATATAAGATCAACTGAAGCAAATCTGAGGTCCTTCCATTGAAAGTTCATTGTGTATAATGTTCATAATTAAACAGAATTCTTTTGGGTTTTCCATGGCTTGATAAGACCCCCAGAATTGCTTATCATCTTTGCAAAAGTCTCAGTCTATGGGAGGAATAAATTTTCCAAATTTTCATATGTACAATCAAGCTTACATCTTACATCAGGGTATATATTGGGTCCTGATATACTGTACTTAGGATGCAGAGAGACCAATCTGAATACAGTCAAAAATACCTCTCTGTATTTACTCTTAATCTTTCAAATTAGAGACCAGTAGTGAGTGTTCTTTCATCTACACTTATCTCTGACTCTCAGTTTTCGATTTTTACTCTATATAAGAGGAGTGGCCTCAGATCCCCATGCGCTGTCAGCTAGTTCACAGTTCTTCAACCGCCGGTCCGCGGACCGATGTCGGTCCGCAAAAAAATATTGCCGGTCCGCGAAGGATTCGGTCCCCGCCGCAACAAAAGGCCGGCGTCAGCTGACTTGCAACTTCCTGTTGCAGTCGCTGTGCCGGGACTCCTGCCTTCCACCGCATATGTCTCCTGCCTTGTCTCCGCACCTCCAGACCAGCAGCGGTAGCTCTATGTGCTTTTAACTTTGGCACAGAGCTACCCCTAAGCAGTAGTTCAGCGCGGTTTCATGAGGCAGCCTCGGGGCCTTTGCTAGGCCAGCCCGCTTCGATGATGTGATGTGGGCCGGCCTAGCAAAGGCCCCGAGGCTGCCTCATGAAACCGCGCTGAACTACTGCTTAGGGACAGCTCTGTGCCGAAGTTAAAAGTACACAGAGCTGCCGCTGTTGGTCTGGACTCTAGGGCCGCTGAAGGAGGGCAAAAAGCAGCTGTCCTGGAGGTTTCCCTTCCTCTCGCCTTTGCAGGTCCCTTTTTTCCACCTTTCTTCTTCTTCGAACGGCAACGGGCCCCAGCATCGACATCAATCAAGTAAGTTCCACTGTTCCTTGCAAGCGGTTCTGCTCGGCCAAAGCTTCCCCTCTGACATGAGCCACCCTCAGGGGAAAGAAAGTGACCTGCAAAGGTGAGGGGAAGGGGGGCAGACGATGGAAGTTGGAGGGGGGAAGAGAGAAGGGGCAGATGATGGAAGTGAGAAGAAGGGAGAGAGAGCAGAAGGCAGATGGATGTCAGTTGAGAGGGGATAGCAGATGCTGAATGGAAGTGGGGAAAGAACACATATTGGATGGAAGGAGGAGATAAATAAAGGGGGAAGAAAATAGTAAGATAATGGAGGGGTGAGGGAAAGGGGTGACAAGCTGTGGGTAGACACAGTGAAAAGAGGGAAACAGGACTAAATAGCAAGAAATAATTTAATTTAGATGGAGGCAGAAAATAGAGAAGGAAGACCAGAGAAGAAAAGGGAAGAGAGAGCAGAGAACGATATCAGATCTGAGTGGAGGAAATGAGAAGAGAGAGATGCTAAAAACCACAGGGGGGAGGGAAGGACTGAGATGCCAGACCATGAGGTGAACAGAAGGAAGATGATGGATGCCAGACCAAATTGAGGGGGGGGGGGCAGGAGGAGAGATGGAAGGGGCAGATGCTGGACTGAAGAGACAGAGAAGGTTATCATGCCGCTGTACCGGGCTATGGTACGCCCTCAACTGGAGAACTGTGTCCAGCACTGGTCACCGTACATGAAGAAGGACACGGTACTACTCGAAAGGGTCCAGAGAAGAGCGACTAAGATGGTTAAGGGGTTGGAGGAGCTGCCGTATAGCGAAAGATTAGAGAAACTGGGCCTCTTCTCCCTCGAACAGAGGAGATTAAGAGGGGCCATGATCGAAACATTCAAGATACTGAAGGGAATAGACTTAGTAGAGATAAACACTATTCACCCTCTCCAAGGTAGGGAGAACGAGAGGGCACTCTCTAAAGTTGAAAGGGGGTAGATTCCGTACAAACGTAAGGAAGTTCTTCTTCACCCAGAGAGTGGTAGAAAGCTGGAACGCTCTTCCAGAGGCTGTTATAGGGGAAAACACCCTCCAAGGATTCAAGACAAAGTTAGACAAGTTCCTGCTGAACAAGAACGTGCGCTGGAGGGCTAGTCTCAGTTAGGGTGCTGGTCTTAGACCAGAGGGCCGCCGCGTGAGCAGACTGCTGGGCATGATGGACCACTGGTCTGACCCAGCAGTGGCAATTCTTATGTTCTTAGGGCAGACGCTGGATGGAAGAGAGTGAAAAGGCAATGAAAGCAGAAACCAGAGACGACAAAAGGTAGAAAAAAATTATTTTATTTCTATCTTGTGATTCAAATATATCAGATTTGAAGTATGTATCTTGCTAGACATAACTGGGGAGTGCAAAGCCCAGGCACTGCTTCTTTAGCTTCCAGCTGGCTTAGGGCTCTCTCTGACCAGGGGGCAGTTGCCCTAGTTCCACTCCCCTAACACCATTCCTGTCATGTGTGACTGTGTTATTCTGTTACATGATATTTGTGTTGCATTCTGTAATATTTTAGCTTATTCATTTTTCTAGTAGAGGGGATATATGTGAAGGGGAGGGGAGACAAGGGTTTTGTTGATCTTTGCCCTGTATTATTTGTATTTATAAAATGACAATTGTATAGAATATTGTTTCTTTTTATACTTTAATAAAATATGTTCAATATAAAATCATAACTATTTGAGGCTTGTGCAGATGGGATCAGATGGTTTGTGGGACCGAGCTCGCGGGGATGGGGCGGCGATGGTTTTTAAAAAAAATTTCAGTCTTAGTAGTTTGCCGGTCCACGAAATAATTATTTTATTTCCGCCGGTCCACAGGTGTAAAAAGGTTGAAGAACACTGAGCTAGTTAACTAAACAGCCGTACTAGAAAGGGAAACAACCTCATTGGCCCTTTCCCCCTCCTGCCTAGCTTTTAAGTTTATAGAGTCTAATTCCCAAAATATATATAGAAAAACTTAGCTCAGGCAGGGTGATTATTCATATGCGTTCAACACCACTGAAATTCTTTCTTGCTGTCTTTGCTGGTCCGATCCTGCCAACGTAAAGCTAGCTGGTGTATCGCTATGTAGCTGCGTCAGGGCGGTGGACTCCTGTACAAAGGAAACACATAAACAGCAATGTCAGAGTAAGAATGGTGAAAGGACACCTCTCCCTGTGCCAGTGGCGTACCTAGGGTATGTGGCACCCGGGGCCCATCATTTTTTGACACCCCCCCCCCCCCCCCCCCATGTAAAAATTTTTTTTTTTTTTTTTTTTGCAATAACCATGAAATGGAATAAATGGTCAGAATAGAAACAGGCAGTGAAAATTTTCTTTTATTGAACCTCATATATGTAACCATTATTCCAAACATAACATAACATAAATTATGTCTAAATTGTCATGACATTAGAAGTACATATGGAGTAGTTGCAGGTGATGCTTGGGACAGTTCTGATTGTGTTAGTTCGGTTTTATGTGTTTTTTGAATAGAAGGGTTTTTATTTCTTTTTGAAGGTTTTGCAGTCTGTGGTTGATATCAATTGGTTGTAGAGTTGGGGGTCGAGTGTTGCAGCTCGAATGGCTAGGAGGTTGTCGAACAGTTTTTTCTTTTGACGTTTTTGGTTGGAGGGTGTGTGAATGGTGCACAAGTTCTCCTATGTCTGTTTGAAGTGGATTGAATTATTTAGCTGAAGAAATTAGTTACCCCCCATTCCATGGGCCCGGAGTTTGCTCAGCAGAATTTCCCAGACCACCTCTTCCTCTCAACACATTGACACGCTGCCACCATCACCACTAGGAACACCTCACTGGGTAGGCCAGCTATGCTATAAACTTTATAAAACACATTATTATATTTTCTTATAAAGCACATATTTTAACTGACCTCTCTGACATCCTCAGCCTTTCCATTCACAAAAATAGAAGGAAGAAAAGTTCCCATTTCCTGCTGTCTCATGTCCCCGGCCTATACAATATTTTTTTTCTGCAGACCCTTCAAAAGTCTGACCAAATCCTCGTTTCACTTGCATTATAAAGTACTGAGGATGCCATCTCTCCCCAATCCCAGGTCCTAAAGTCTAAGACAGTAGCGCAAACTAATGCTGCCAGATACAGGAAAAAAAAATTTCGATTCGATTCAGCCTATTGAATTGGTTTTTCAATTCGATTTTCCTGCAAATCCTGGTGGGTTTTATAGCTTTTTCACCCCCTTTGGCTTCTCCTAACCACACTGGCGCTGTGGTGTAAATAAAATAAAGAAACAAAAAGGACTTTTCCTCTCTCTGTTAAATCCTAGCTCACGTTTGCAGTCCAACACCAGCTCTGGCAGGATACACATTTCAAATCTGACATGTTATAATCACAAAACAGAAAATAAAATTAATTTTTCTACCTTTTGTTGTCTGGTTATATTTCAAATCTTGTTGGTCCAAGGCTCTGGTTTTCTTCTGATAACTTGCTTGCCAGGGTCTCCTTCTTTCTGCATGCTAACCATCCATCTGCCAACTCTGTCCTCCCTTTCCATTTCCCTTCCCTTCCCAGGAAGTCTGGTATCTTTCCTTTTTTTCATCTCCCTCCACAGATCCACCTTTTCTTAAATACCCTTTCATCTGGCATCTCTCCCTCCTTCCCCACCATCCCAGGTTCCACCATCTCTCCGTTTCTTTTCCTAATTACCCTCCTATCCAGTATCTCTATCCCTCCTCCACACCATCCCTTGTGTCCAATTTCTCTCCCTTTCTGTTCTTTCCCTCCCTAAATCCCATGGTCCATCATCTCTCTCCCTCTCCTCTATTTTCAGACCCATTATTTCTCCCCCCCCCCAAAGTTTGGCATATGCATGTCTCTTTGAACACCCCCTTCCCTCCGTGTACTTCTAAATCATGGTCCCCCCCCAAAGGCCTGTCCCCCCTTAAAGGTCTGCCTGTCCCACCTTGAAGGCCTGCCCCCCCCTTGAAGGCCTGTCCCTTCCCCTTGTAGGCCTGTCCCCCCCTTGAAGGCCTGCCTGCCTGTCCCCCCCTTGAAGGTCTGCACCCCCCGAAGGCCTGCACCCCCCCCGAAGGCCTGTCCCCCACTTGAAGGCCTGTCCCACCCCCTTGTAGCTTCTCCCCCCCCTTGTAGGCCTGTCCCCCCTTGAAGGCCTGCCTGCCTGCCTTTCCCCCCTTGAAGGCCTGTCCCCCCTTGAAGGCCTGCCCCCCCTTGAAGGCCTGCACCCCCCCCCTCAAAGGCCTGCACTCCCTTGAAGGTCTGCACCCCCCCCGAAGGCCTGTCCCCCACTTGAAGGCTTGTACCACCCCCTTGTAGCTTCTCCCCCCCTTGTAGGCCTGTCCCCCCCTTGAAGGCCTGCCTGCCTGCCTTTCCCCCACTTGAAGGCCTGCACCCCCTTGAAGGACTGCACCCCCCCCCGAAGGCCTGCACTCCCTTGAAGGTCTGCACCCCCCCGAAGGCCTGTCCCCCCCTTGAAGGCCTGTCCCCCCCCTTGTAGGCCTGTCCCCCCCCTTGTAGGCCTGTCCCCCCCCTTGTAGGCCTGTCCCCCCCTTGAAGGCTTGCCTGCCTTTCCCCCCTTGAAGGCCTGTTCCCCCCCTTGAAGGCCTGCACCCCCTTGAAGGTCTGCACCCCCCCCAAAGGCCTACACCCCCCCCGAAGGCCTGCACCCCCCTGAAGGCCTGCCTGCCCCCCTTGAAGGCCTGCACCCCTTGAAGGTCTGCACCCCCCCCCGAAAGCCTGTCCCCCCTTGAAGGCCTGCCTGCCTGCCTGTCACCCCCTCCCCCTTGAAAGCCTGCTTGCCTGCCCGCCCGCCCCACCCTGAAGGCCTGATGCCCCGACCCACCCCGAAGGACCGCTCGCCCCCCTGGCCTCCCCGCACCACCTATGAAGCAGCCGCAGCAGGATCGCGAAGTCAGCGTCAGCGATCCCTGCGCTGCTTCCTGCGCCACGGTCCCGCCCCTCCTCTGACGTCAGAGGAGGGGCGGGACCGTGGCGCAGGAAGCAGCGCAGGGATGCTGACGCTGACTTCGCGATCCTGCTGCGGGCTGCTTCACAGGTGGTGCAGGAAGGTCAGTGGGGCGAGCGGTCCTTCGGGGGTGGCGGGGGACTGAACGGCAAGGCCGGGAACACCCCCTTAGGGCTGGTACCCGGGGCGGCCCGCCCCCCCCGCCCCCACCTAGGTACGCCACTGCCCTGTGCCCCTACTTACTCGGCGATTCTTATCATGCTTAATACGGCAAAGATGGCGACTGCCTCGAAGTGCTCTTATTTATATACGTCATGACATCATAACACCCGACGTGTGCTGTCAATTACCAACAGCTGACTTCCACTTGTCAATGTTGCAACCAGGCTTCACTCAGGACGTTGATGAAAATGTCATTGTTATAACTTTTGTAAAGATCCTCATTGTGACTAAAAAACAAGTGCCACTCAATTTTAGCATTTAATCCCTTGGGTTCTTCAGAGTTCATATGAAAAATCCACTCTTGTTCCTTCTGCATTAGGACCAGTTGAGAACTGCATATACAAGAGACAGATATGTAAATAGGAATTTACTTTTAGAAAAGAGATTAAAGCCAAAGGAAGACTTAAAGGCATTGATTTTATCTTCCAAACGTCAGGGGTTGAAGTCTTTAGTATGGTTAGCAAATATTTATGATTTAGTCATTCATTTTTCTACCACAAAACTTCCAATGGCTTGTAGTTGAGAGCAAATTGATGTATATGATGCACAGTGTTGGCCTCATTGTGACATCATCAAGATGCACCTAGATGGCAGATTGTCACCAAAAATTGAATATGTGTTGGGGTATCCAACCATCATTTGGATAGGAGGCTAGGAGATGTGCCATTAACTGTTGAGCCACAGCCACAGCCACTTTCTTTGAGTTAGGGGTTTCTACCATGAGAGCTTAGGATATCTTAGCCATGTGAAGGTGAAAATAAGCTTGCCTGAAAAGAGAAATGTGCCGATGCAAATGGCAAAGTCCACCATCTATACTCTTTTATAAGAACATATAGGAAGCTGTTAAAATTAGTGGAGGTGAGGGTGGGATTTAAACCAGTGAGCTTGAGAGGAAGGACAAGGTGCAACAAGGTGCCTTAACTTGGTAAGTCACAGATGGTTTCTTTCTGTCAGGGAAGAAGTTTCCTACCATGAGAGCTTAGGATATCCTAGCCATGGCAAGATCTAAATAAGTGTGCCTGATGAAAAATGGCAAGATCTAAATAAGTGTGCCTGATGAAAAATGGCAAGATCTAAATAAGTGTGCCTGATGAAAAATGGCAAAGTCCACCATCTATGAGAGCAAATAGGAAGCTGTTAAAATTAGTGGAGGTGAGGGTGGGATTTGAACTGGTGACCTTGAAAGGAGAGCTGAGGTGCCATAACTTAGTGAGCTACAAATGCTTTCTTTGTGGTGACTGTGATATCATACCTAAGCAGATGATACAAGTCAGTAAGCTATGATATGACAGGGCAGTCAGATCCACCTGATTGGAAGTTGATGTAACTCAGATTGGAAGCTGATGTAGCTCAATGTGTTAAAACCCTATGCTGATCTTCCAGAAGTTGTGAGTTCAATTTCTAGCACATCTTTTAATTGTGGCATTGTACCTTGCAGGTACACCTTGATGATCTCACAATGAGGTCAGCATTGTATAACTGTACACCTCCATTTGCAATGAAGTAAAAGCCACATTAAGGCCTATATGTGGTTTTTCAATTTTTAAGCTAAGGGAAATGAAGTTATGTATGCAATCTCTATATTTTTGCCATGTTCTTTGCTTTCAAGAATGAGCTGATTGCAGCACTGTTTGGTGAGAAAAAAGGGTTCTTTTTGAGCAGGAAACCCAAAAGTGTGTGTTTTTCATGTGCTGTAATTAGTAAATCATATTGCTGTTTGGCCAGAAAACTATTATGTTTTGCATGCAATGTTTATATTGATGTGCCCTGTTTATATGGTGGCTTATTAAATGTATTAGGAGCTAAAAAACCAAAAAACAATATCCTAGAACTCTAGAAGATGTCATTACGGAAGTCCAAAGCATACCTATGCTTCACCCATAAAAAGTCACATCTATCTAAAGCTCAAAATAGACTGAAAAGTAGACCAACATTTCGTTCATCTACAATTTCTGTGATATACAGACACACTTTGCTGCTCAACTATGTCAACTGACATCTATCTTGAGACCTCTCCCTAACCATGCCCAGGTTATTCCCCCATCTATATAGTTAGGCGCGGGTCTTTATAGAGGATGTCAAGAAACATGGAGACGCGTCTGAAAACTCACGTCTACATTCTTGGGACGCCTATCTGTCAATTAACGATGCTTATCTGCCAATTAACGCTTGTTAGGACCCTTAAATAGCTAATTAACCACTTAATTTGGATGCCTAAAAGGCAGGCGCCACTTAGGCGCACTTTATAGAATCTAGGCCTATGTATGTACTATGAGTTTGAGAGAATGTTAGCAGAAAAATTGGGTGAATCCTGAAAGTTCAAAGTGATTTCGGATCCATTAGATTCTTGTGTCAAACACCTTTTAAATTTAGGCTCTATTATGTTTTCTGTAACCTACCAGATTTGAGATATATTAATTACTCTTCATACATATCCAGGATGAATGGGAGGGAGGGAGGGAGGGAAGGGTTGAAGGGGAGGTTTGTTTCATGTTTTCATGCATAGTATATAAGTGCTTTTTGATGATATTACTGTTTATATAAATTGTTGCACTTTGTATAAGCTGTTTTTACAAAATTAATAAACAGTTATAAAAATGAAAAACATAAGTTTTAGTAATAATCCACAAATCGCACAAGAGTGTACCTAGGGAGTGAGAAGAACGTCAATACATCCAATAAAAAATAAACAAGCCAGATTGGTTCAGATCGATCCTGCACAATGTCACAACCCCAGCCTTAAGGCTAAGCTTGTGCCAGATAAATCTCCTCAAAACCCAGGCCTTACCCTTAAAAGGGCTGATCAGTGTGATAGGTTCTACTCAGACAGACAAGTAGGCTCTGAGTTCAGATTGAACCAGCATGATCCAGAACCCTGGGGAGGGGAGGAATGTTGGGACAACAGCCAAGAGCAACAGGAGGTGCCTTGCAAAAAGGGACAGCCTAGGAGGCAGGCTCCTAGCTCAGAGAATTCACAGCAGAAACAGCAGGTTGCCCTTCCCCCTCACAGGTTAGGGCGTGGCCAGCTCAGTGCTTTAGAGGCTGAGCTGAGAAAGACCAAATCAGTCTACCCTGGGCCAGCCCAGGAAGGAAGCTCGAGGGACTGGGCTCCTGAATTCCCACATAACAAGGACATTGAAATGGTGGATGTTACTTCTGTCCCTGAGGCAAACCAGACAGCCAGCACAGATACCATAGAACTTATGGATACTTCCATGGAACCTGAAGAAATACACATGGATGAAAGTTAAGTGGAATTTTCCTTACTGTTTGGTGTGCTTTTGAACTTTGGTTTTCTTTTGAGCTGTCTGGAAGCACAAGTCTAGTGCAGGTAGTGGGAACCGTGCTAAGCTCACTGCTGAACTTGGCGCCTTATTTTGTGGGACATTGAAGGAAGTGTGTTTTTGCATTTTTACTTTTATCTTTTTCTGTTTGGATGGGACTCTGTTGCTGAACGTATGAAAAGGGTAGTAGTGGGGAGAATCCACTGAAGATCCTCGGGTTGGGATTGTGGGGCCAATTTTGGCAAGTTTAAATATAGTGGATTCAGCTACTCCCCTCCCCCACCAGCTTGTTAAGTTGGCTGGGGAAGGCCTGTTAAAAACCGGGCCTAGGCAACATGTTCTAAAACTGTTTAAAAACATAGTGAATAACCAGTATAAAGGCTGGGTAGTTTTTGTAGCCTTATTTTGCCCTTTTGACTGTGGGACTGATAGGGCAATGCTACAGTAGAACCATTTGGACACTTACCTGCAAGAAAGGTGTGGGCTGTTTTTGTAAGCCCGAATTTTATGTTCATGTTTTGAGTGCAAAGCCTAAACTGTGGCAGTGTGCTATTTAGGAAATAAAGTTGGACTCAAGTTCTTTTGAAAAGCTTTATTCTTTCCTGACATTTTTTTTTATTATACTCATAAGAACCATCAGGACCTTCGATTTCCTTTGAAGGCACGTCAAGTTCGGTCTTTGCAAAACCGGCCAGTTGCAAAACCCGGCACCAGCAAGCTCACAACAGTCAATGCTAACAGAAAACCATATCTTTTGTATACACAGAACACAGAAACACCCTCGCCCAGTATGGAATAAGTAATAACAAACTAAAAATAGAAATATGTAGACAAAAGTTAAATTGAACCACCAAGAAGCCGAACTCCGCATACAATGCAACACCACAGAAACAGTGATGTATGTTCCCTAATATTGTACAAAATATAAAGACAGCAGATGTATATTTGAGAAAAGAGAAATAACAAATCACTTTATAAATTAACAAATAAAAATAAAACAAACAATGGAAAATAAGATAATACTATTTTATTGGACTAATACATTTTTAAATTAGCTTTCAGAAGTCAAAACCTCTTTCCTCAGGTCAGTAAAGTATACTGCTGTTACAGTATCCTGTCCTGACCTGAACAAGGGAGATTTAGTTTCTGAAAGTTAGTAAAAAAAATGCATTAAAATTAGTCCAATAAAAGGATCACCTTATTTCCATTTTCTATTTATAAATGTTTATCAACACAACTACAATAGTACTTTATCCTAAAGCAAAAATAAATAAATAAATAGAAATTGTTTTTCTACCTTTTATTGTTTGGTTTCTGCTTTCCTCATCTTCTTGTCATTCTCTTCCTTCCATCCTCTGTCTCCCCTCTCTCTGCCTCTTCCATATGGCATCTGTTCTCTTTCTATGCCCCTTCCAGAAACTGCCTGCCTCCCTCTCCTATTGGTCTGGCATCCATCTTCTTTGCTACCCCTATGGTCTGGCATCTCTGTCTCCTTCCCTCCCTTCCCCCACTGGTCTGGCATCCATCTTCTTCGCCCAACACCTCCTATGGTCTGGCATCTCTATCTCCTTCCCTCCCCCACCAAGGTTTTTAGCATTGTTCTCTTCTCATTTTCTCCCCTCAGATCTTGTATCTCTGTTTCCTTCCCCCAGATCTGGTATCTCTCTCTCCTCTCTCTTCCCTGGTCTCCCTTCTCAATTTATTTTCTGCCTCTGTCTAAATTCTTTCTTACTATCCAGTTCTCAGTTTCCCTCTTTTTACTGTGTCTATCTACAGCTTGCCATCCCTTTTCTTCACCCCCCTCCAGTATCTCACTAACTCTATCCTCTTCCCCCCATCCAGCATGTGACTTTTTCTTTATCTTCTCCTTTTTCCCCTCTCCTTCCAACCAGTATGTACTCGCTTCCATTCAGCACCTGTTCCGTCTCTCTCCCTTCCCCACTGACATCCAATGTCTGCCTTTTTTTTTAACTCTCCTTTTACTCCACTTCCACCATCTGCCCCACTCTCTCTCCTTCCACTTCAGTTCCATGGTGTATCCTGCCCCACTCTTTCTCCCTCCACCCCAATTCTGTTGAGTATCCTGTTCCCTTCTCTCTCTCTCCCCCTCCACCCCAATTCCATTGAGTATCCTACCCCCTCTCTCCCTCTACCCCACCCCAAGTCTATCGAGTATCCTGCCTCCCCTCTCACTCCACCTCAATTCCATTCAGTAGCCTTCCCCCTCATCTTCTTACCCTGCTGCTGCTTTCCCAAATGCTCCTGATGACACATAAAGCTCAAGTTCCATGCAAACTCTTCCCCTTGTAGGCCCATCTCACCCCCCTTCCCCTCCCCTTCCCTTCGTGGTCGCCTTTCCAAATCACAGTTTTCTTTTTCAGCGGGGCCCCGGCACGACAGCTATTTTCATAAGTTGCAGGCAGAGCTGCCTGGCCCAAAGCTTTTCCTCTGACGTGATCCACCTAGGCAGAAACAGGATGTTGCATCAAAGGGGAAGCTTCAGGCTAGGCAGCCGCCTGCAATTTAGGAAAATGGTTGCCGTGTTGGGGCACTGCTGAAGAAGAAAACTGATTTGGAAAGGCGACCACGAAGGTGAGGGGGGAGGAGATGGGCCAACAAGGAGAACAGATGCCCAGAATGTGGGGCTTCTTGGAGCTGTGGGGCCAAGGACAACTGCCCTGTTTGCCCTTCCCTAACGCTGGCCCTGTCTGTGAACATTCACTAACTCAGCTGACACCAGAATTGTGATTCTGAACCATAAAGTTCACTTAAAATAAATTTTAAGCAATAAGGACAAGAATCACAAGGAGCAATCAGATAATGCAGACAGACTCTCTAGTTGACACCTCTCTTCTACTATACACCTTCATAGTTGGCTTAAACCCAGATGCGATTGCTTCTTTTGTTTATCTTCCCTACTTGACTCCTCTTTTGTAATTCTCTCTAGTTTTTCATAGGTACAGTGTTCTGTTTTGCTTTCACATTTTCCCAACTGCTCAACTCCTCTTTTCTTCTCCTTAGAAATAACAGGATGCTATTCTAGCTTACACTTTTGAGCAAGAGCAGGAATTCTCAGCAACCATGTCAGTTCTCACCACTTCCTTCCTCCTACTGCCTTTGGCTGGTTTAGCCAAAGTTCCTGATCCCCTCACAAACCAGATGCAGTGACTGGGGTATCCAAGCTAAAGACCCTTCCCCTCACTGTAGTATGATGACTGGGGAAATAGGAGCCAAAGACAGAATTTAAAGAGGCTGGGGTTTTATACCATCCATTTTCTTCCACATGGGGTCTCCTCTCATACTATTACCTCCCTGGTGAGGAGAGTTTTACTTTTTTCTTGAAACTGTGGGATTATTCACAAGTCAAAGTACAATATTTTAGCAAAGCCACTAGAGGTCTCTGCTATCCACCTATGGCAGAACCTTAGAAGTCTCTATGCAATAATTTCTACTTCACAGTTTTATTCTCAAGGGAGTCCTTTTACTAAACTATATTGAGCACTCACCCCCAAATTATATATATGGTACCTAAAGTTGTGCATATACATTGGTGTGCATAGCCGATGTATGTGTACAACTTAATTGATTAATAGACCTAATTGGCAGATAGTTGGCAATTAATACCTAATTGATGCTAATTGAAGTTAATTGAAACTTGCATGCACAACTTGGTAGGTGCATAGAGGCCTAGAGGCCAACTAAACCCAGAAGAATTCTGGTCCCACTACAACCCATCATTCATCCCAGACCTAGACCCTAATTTCATCTCAGGTTAGAACATCTTCAGCAATCAGGTCCTAAACGACATTGCTCCACTGAAACTATGCAAGAAAAAACTCCTCTGCCAACTGGTTTGATGCCAACCTACTCACCCTGAAACGAGAAGTACGCAAGCTGGAAAGGACCTAGTGCAAATCAGGCACAAACACTGACAGACACTCCTGGCGAATAAAAGTTACAGAATACAAAAGAATGATCAAAGAAAAGCGCTAAAAATACTACTCCCATTCTATCAACTGCCCATCCCTGAACAGCAAAAAACTCTTCAAACTAGTTAACTTCTTATTTGACACCGACCCTCATAAAAGCTCCCCCACAGAACTACCACCCTCCCCGACAAATCTAGCTGACCACTTCGCAAACAAAATTCTTAACTTGAAAGCATCCCTCGCAACATCCAACACTTACCCATCTATCCATCTACCTACCCCAGAAAACGATAGTTCAACGGCCGACATGACCTGGTCTCGCTTCAATAACCCTGATTGGAACCTATTCCTCAAGCTATACTCAAAATATTCCAAATCCAACTGCCTACTAGATAACTGCCCTCTACCCATCATGAAAACTGCCTCCCTCCCCTTCAAAGCCGAACTCTTCAACTGGATCACTCTCTGCTTGTCTACCGGCTTCTTCCCGCTGGAACACGGCCACATCCTCATGTCTCCGATAATCAAAAATCCCAAGGAACCACCCTCTGCAGCCGCCAATTACAGACCTATTGCCAATATTCCTCTCTTCCTCAAAATCATGGAAGGTCTTGTCAATCATAATCTCATGGCTTACCTAGAAAAATTTAACATCCTTCACGATTCCCAGTCAGGATTCCGCACCAACTATAGTACGGAAACCGTTCTAGCCTCATTAACCGATCACCTCCTCCAACTATTCTCACTGGGAAATAGCGTACTGCTACTCCAGTTTGACCTCAGCAGTGCATTCAACCTAGTAGACCATGACATACTGCTTAGCTGCCTCGACTCCATTAGCATTTCCGGACAAGTACTATCTTGGCTCACAGGCTTCCTAAAAAACTGCATCTACCAAGTTCACAATGACGGAACCTTCTCCCATACCTGGTGCAACCCCTGTGGAGTTCCCCAAGGCTCCCCCCTATCACCTTCTCTGTTCAATATCTACATGGCATCACTGGGACACATGTTATTGAACCGAAACCTGAAATCCTACATTTATGCAGGTGACATTACAATCATCATCCCTATTACCTCACTGTCACAAGAGACAGAACAACACCTCAACTGTCCTCACTATGGTTGAACACTGGACCACTCGCTTCAAACTGAAACTAAACCCAGAAAAAAACAAATTTTTCCTTGCAAGTCCCAACCACAAACTAACGACCACCACCCTGCAACTTAACGGGCTAACATATCCAATCAATCCCACCATTAAAATTCTCGGAGTCATCCTGGACCGCTGCCTCACCTTTGAAGACCATACCAATGCCCAGGTCAAAAAATGCTTTTCCACCCTTTGGAAACTCCGTTCTATCAAACACTACTTTGATTTCCCCACCTTCAGATTGCTGGTCCAATCCCTAATCTTAAGCACCCTGGATTACTGTAACATTGTATACTTGGGTTCCTACAAGAAAACCATTAAACGTCCTAAGACTCATTCAGAACACCGCCGTCCGCCTCATCTATGGCCTCAAAAAGTCAGACCATGTTAGCCCTTTCTACAGAAAACTTCATTGACTTCCAATTGAAGCAAGGGTCATCTTCAAATTCGCCTGCTTCTGCTTCAAAACCTTAACTGGCTCATTACCGATATACCTGTCATGCCACTTTGTGTTCCCAGGCTCCAACCGTACACGCAATGCCCCTCGCCAAAGGGATGTATCTACAAAAGATTCCTGGACAAAACCCTCTCTTTCCAAGCTGGCAAATGGAATGACTGCTTGACCACCCTCATCTCTCTTGCCCCATCCTACCTATCCTTCAGAAAATCTCTCAAAGCATGCCTCTTTGATAAATTTCTCTAACCCCATCCCTCCCGAACAAGCTACTTAACTCTACCCCGCCTCCCTTCCTTCCCTTTCCTCTCCCTTCTCACCTATATACCTCATCCCCCCCAGATTTTACTATCCCCATTCTGTACTCCCTTGTAATTGTTACAGGATTATTTTGTTATTGCTACTGGTTACATTACATTGGTTAATCTAACTCTCTGTATCTTCGCTGTAAATGTACAGTCTCTTCTCCTGTAAACCGCTCTGAACTGTTTTGTGGTACTGCGGTATACAAAAATAAAGTTATTATTATTATCAATTCTATAGTGCTGAAAGGCATACACAGTGCTGTACATTTTGACATTTAATAAATTGTCCCTGCTCAGAAGAGCTTACAGTCTAACTTAGACAGACAGACATGACATCTAGGGTTGGGGATACTGTACATTTTGACATTTAATAGATGGTTTAATAGCACAAAGTGTTATGCATCTTGTCCAGTGCATGTATCTAGAAATGAGCATGGCTAGGAGCAGTTCGTCAGCGTTTTGAGTTATGCACAAGTTTTGGACTTATGTACAGATGTGTGCACAACTTAGGTGTAGGCATTTAGGCCAAGTAAAACCTGATAGAAACATAGAAACATAGAAAGATGACGGCAGAAAAGGGCTACAGCCCATCAAGTCTGCCCACTCTTCTGTCCCACCCCATCAAGTCTGAGTGCTAATGACCCAGTTCCTTAGCTCGACCCCCGTAGGGATCCCACGTGGATGTCCCATTTATTTTTAAAGTCAAGTACACTGGTGGCCTTGACCACTTGCACCGGAACTGAGCAGAATGGTGCTTAGGTGGTGCTACACGTGATTCTATAAATTGCACATAACTTTTATAGCATCATATTTAGCACTGCACTAATCAGCTCTGATATTCTGGGTGCTCTGTATCAAGTTTCAAGTTTACTTAAAAAATTTGATTATATCACATTATCATATTTTCTAAGTGATGTACAAATTAAAAATAAAGGGAATGACGAACAGTGGGTTTGGGTGAACAAAAGACTTGAATGCAGACATACGAACAGAGGCATTAAACATAAGGGAAGTAGGAGGAACTACGAGTAAAGAAAAGAACATAGAGGGGAACAACAGTAGGTTAAGACATACCTAATTTAGTAGGCTCATAGCTCTTTATGGTTCAAATGCATCTTTAAAAAAAAAAAATTAGTTTTCCTTTAAATTTGTCTAGATAGTATTATATTGTATTGTTTATATTTATATTGATCATATTATTGTAATATCTGTATTTTCACATTGATATATTATTGCAATGTTTGTAATTACATTTGAAAACGTGTCAATCCTTATGGTTGAACTCCAAGATTGAAATTGGCCAGTCTAAGATCCTCTGAAAGCATTGGCTGCAGGCAGGTATATACACTTTAGATGATGTGATCTCCAATGGGAAAATGCTAAATTTATTACAACTGCAACAATTATTTGGTATTTCAAAGTCTCAAGCTTATCTAATCTAATCTAATCTAATCTAATCTAAACCTTAGGTTTGCATACCGCATCATCTCTACATTCATAAAGCTCGACACGGTTAACAAGAGTTAGGGTAGAAAGGAACTCCAGTGGAGGGAAGAGGCAAAATGAAGAGAAAATTTCAAAGACTAGAATAACCAGAGAGGGAGGAGGAGTTACATTTTTGAGAATAACCAGGTTTTCAGATGTTTACGGAAGAGTTGGAGGTAGCTCAGATTCCTAAGAGGGGAGGTAAGGTTGTTCCAGAGCTGAGTGATTCTGAAAGGGAGGGAAGAACCTAGTTTTCCTACAAGTGAAACGCCTTTTAGAGAGGGAAAGGAAAGTTTCAGTTTTTGGGTGGATCTGGCAGAATTGGGGTTAGAGGAGTTCCAAGAAAGAGGAATGAAGGGAGGGAGAATACCGTGTAGGATCTTGAAAGTGAGGCAGGCATATTTGAAGTGGACTCTGGAGATAATCGGAAGCCAGTGGAGCTTGGATAAAAGTGGTGAGACATGGTCGAATTTGCTTTTTGCGAAGATAAGCTTAGCAGCGGTATTCTGAATCCGCTGGAGTCTTTGAAGGTTTTTCTTTGTTAGGCTAAGGTAGATAGAATTGCAGTAGTCCAGTCTGGAAAGGATGGTGGATTGGACAAGGACGGCAAAGTGTTTTTGATGGAAACAGGATCTCACTTTTCTCAGCATGTGAAGGCTGAAGAAACATTTTTTTTACTAGGGAGTTGAGGTGGTCGTCGAAGGAAAGTGTAGAGTCAATGATGACTCCCAGAACTTTACTAGAATATTCAAGATGTAGAGTGGGGCCAGAGGACAGTGGTATGGAGGTGGGCAGTTGGTCCAATTTTGGGCCGAGCCAGAGAAGTTTTGTTTTAGATTCGTTCAATTTCATCTGCACAGTGTGGGCCCAGGATTGAAGGTTTAATATACATGAGGATATGTTCGCCGAGAGGTTGGTGAGGTTCCAGTCGGTCTCGAGGAGGACAAAGATATCGTCTGCGTAAGTGTAGAGTGTTTCAAGGGGGGAGAGATGGAGGAGTTTAAGGGAGGACATATATATGTTGAAGAGGATAGGAGAGAGAGGTGAGCCTTGCGGGACTCCACAGATTGGGTTCCAGGGGGAGGAAGAAGTGCCCTTCATGTTGACTATGTAGGAGCGGGAGCGTAAGAACTTCGAGAACCAGTCAAGGACTGTGGAGTTTATGCCTATCTCGGTGAGTTGGTAAATTAGAATATCATGATGGACGACATCAAAAGCTGCAGAGAGGTCGAATTGAAGAAGGACGGCGAACTTGTTGCGAGAATGGAGATATTGAACTTTTGAGATTAAGGAGGTCAGAAGGGATTCGGTGCTGAAATTGGGATGGAAGCCGTATTGGTAGGGTTGAAGAATGGTGAATTTCTCAAGGTAGGAAGATAGTTGAGTGATGGACTCTAGCATCTTGGTAAGAAGGGGAATGTTAGCTATTGGATGGTAGCTGGATGGTGTAGAGGGGTCAAGCTCAGGTTTTTTCAGTAGTGGGGTTAAGGAAATATGGCCCATTTCTGGGGAGAAGAGACCCGAATGGAGGGTGGAGTTTATGAGAATGGTAAGAGATGAGATGGCCTGAAGGGGAGTGTTCTCATAGAGGTAGGAGGGGAAAGGATCCAAGGTACAGTTGCAGGATTTCAATTTGAGGCAGAGATTATAGACCAGGGATTCAGAAACAAGTTCGAAGGAAGACCAGGATCTGTCTGCTGGGATAGGGAAGGAGTCTGTTGGGATAGGGTTGGGGTCAATTGGAATCAGAGATTTGTAGGAGATTGTAGGTGGAAAGGAGTACCTCAAGGTGGGAGACCTTATCGTTCAAGAACTTTGCTAGAGAATCGGCTGAGGGGGAGGAGGGAAGTATGGAGTCATATTTGGAGGTTAAGGAACGCCAGATGTTAAATAATGTGCTACTCTGATTGTTGGATTTGGAGATTTTGTCACCGTAGAAGTTTTTCCTTGCTTTTTTTAGAAAGTATTATAGATTTTAATGTTGACCCTCCAGGAGAGTCTGTCTGTAGGGGATTTAGATTTTTTCCATTTTCGTTCCAGAGCAAGGCATTTCTGTTTCAGTTCTCTGTGGTATGGGAGGTACCAAGGGGCCTTAAGGGAGTAGGAAATGGTTTTAGTGGAGAGAGGGGCGAGGGAATGGAAGGTGGACTCGGAGAGGGTGACCCAATTTTGCCAGTTAGATTCTGGTTCTGCAGGTTTAGAGATGGGGGAAAATTTGTCAAGAAAATTGATCCAGAACAGATTGCTCGAGATTTTTTTTACGGAAGGTAATAGAATTTGAGGTGCGGGATGGGGGCCCGAGATGTGACATGAAAATGGGGAGACAGAAGGCCCCTAGGTAGTGGTCGGACCAGGGGACAATTTCCCAGCGAATGTCGTCAGTTGAGGTTTTGTGAGTAGTAAGATCTAGAAAGCTGATGAGGTCTAGTGTGTGGCCTTTATCGTGGGTTGGGGAGAGTGTGGGGGGGAAAGCCTAAAGTGGAGAGGAAGCTATTAAATTTGGATGTATCCTTGTTGGTGACATCGTCAAGGTGGAGATTGATGTCTCCGATGATCAGTAATCTTTGAAATTTGAGGAAGGCGTTTGTTATGGTTTCAAAGACGAGTTCGGAGGAATTGTTCCAAGGGGCAGGTGGGCGGTATAGAAGCAGGATACCCAGAGGATGAGGGTGGAATTCGTCATTGACTGAGGCTAACATGTATTCTAATGAGGAGTGACTGCCCTTTTCAAGGAGTTGGACATTGAAGAATGATTTGAAAAGGAGGGCCAGGCCGCCTCCTCTTCGGTTGGTTCTGGGAGAGAAGAGGCCTTGGTAGCCTTGGGAACAGAGTTCATTTTGAGTAAATTGGTCATCTTTTGTGATCCAAGATTCTGTGATGAATAGGAATCCGGGGTCAGAATCCTCGAGTAGGTCCTTCAAGATTTGTATCTTATTGCAAGCGGATCTGGCATTGCAATAGAGTGTTGGGACTGGGGTGAGAAAATGTGAGGCAAGGTTGGGGGGAGTGGAAGCGAGGACAGGTTTTATAGAGGCATGGTTGACTTTGCGAGGGTTTTTGTAGGATGGGTGGTGTTTGGGGCGAATGAGTGTGGCAATTCTGAGGCCAGGGCAGGTATTGCGAGCATTTGTAGAGTCGAAGAGGTTGGGGGCAGGGGGTGTCAGGCAGGGGAAGAGTTTGAGAGAAGAGAAGAGTAGGAGAAGAAGGAGCCATGAAGGTGGCTTCATGATGAGAGATTAGAGATCTATGGGTTAGATGGCCTGTTTGAGGCGTGTGAGAGTAGGTTAAGGATGGAGGAGCGACTAGGTAATAACGTACTAGGTATCAGCACAAACGATATTGGACAGATCTAGTAAAGTGTTTCTGAATTGGAGTTATTCTGAGAATGATCTCGTGGAAGGGGGATGAAGATAATCTGGCTATCAAATTGGTATTCAAATTAGCATAGATTTTTGGATACAATAGGCATTTAACAAATTAGTTAAGAATTGACAACAATTAATTGACAAAAATTAAGAAGACAGCAAGCATTTAATAGATTATATGATTCAACAGGTATTTAAGATAATTTTTTGATTACTTATGCTTTATGTATATACAGTGGAACCTCGGTTTGCGAGTAACCCGGTTTGCGAGTGTTTTGCAAGACGAGCAAAACACTCTGCAAACTTTTGCCTCGCAAACCGAGCATGTTCTGGTGTACGAGCACCCCCCCCCCCCCGTGAGAACCGCAAAGCACCCCCGTGCTGAAGGCGGCATCCGCCCGCCCTTCCTCCCAAGCACTGTCCTTACCCCTTCTGCTTGTTGTAAGGGTGAATGCGAGCTCCCACCTCTTGCCTGGGCTGGGCCTTGAGCATCTCTGCATGCTCAAGGCCTTCTGGCTCTCATTCTCTCGGAGAGAACGAGAGCCAGAAGGCCTTGAGCATGCGCAGATACTCAAGGCCCAGCCCAGGCAAGAGGCGGGAGCTCGCATTCACCCTTACAACGAGCAAAAGGGATAAGGACCATGCTTGGGAGGAAGGGCGGGCGGATGCCGCTTTCAGCACAGGGGTGCTTTGCGGTACTCGCAGGGGGGGGGGTTGCGATGCCGGTTCGGGGGGGGTGCGATGCCGGATAGAGCGGGGGGAGCGAGTGATGGTGATGGAGCAGCACCGGTAGTGTCGGGGGGAGGGGGGGCGGGGCGGGTTGGTGGAACAAATTGTCCTAGTTTCCATTATCTTCTATGGGGAAAGTTGCTTTGATATACGAGTGTTTTGGTTTAAGAGCATGCTTCTGGAACGAATTATGCTCTTAAACCAAGGTACCACTGTATATATTTTTTTTTTGAGAGCTAGTAAATTAACTTTACAGTTGAATGGGTTCACGATTATGCTTAATGATTAAAGATTTCACAATTAGACTTAAACATGGGGAAAGTTTCCCCTGCTGGCTCGGGGGGGTGGGCGGAGCGGTGCTCGAGACCCGCCGATGTAGCCGCTGTTTTCGGTTGGCGATAGCCCACTTGAAGGGAGAAAAGTTTCCCCTGCTTCCCTTTCGATCTCACCTCTGCTGGAACGAGGGAGGAGTGGAGATGAGGCCAGGTGTCCTGCTGGAAAGGGCTCCCGAAACTGGCCGCTGGTGTCGAGTGCCGTTAGCGCTGCTTCTCTTTATTTCTCTCCCCTGCTGGAACGGGGGAGGGGTGGAGATGAGGCCAGGTGCCCTGCTGGAAACGGCTCCCGAAACTGGCCGCTGGTGTCGAGTGCCGTTAGCGCTGCTTCTCTTTATTTCTCTCCCCTGCTGGAACGGGGGAGGGGTGGAGATGAGGCCAGGTGCCCTGCTGGAAAGGGCTCCCGAAACTGGCCGCTTGAAGGAAGAAACTGGCCGCTTGAAGGGAGAAAAGTTTGAAGGGAGAAAAGTTTGAAGGGAGAAAAGTTTCCCCTGCTTCCCTTTCGATCTCACCTCTGCTGGAACGGGGGAGGGGTGGAGATGAGGCCAGGTGCCCTGCTGGAAAGGGCTCCCGAAACTGGCCGCTGGTGTCGAGTGCCGTTTGCGCTGCTTCTCTTTAGTTCTCACCCCTGCTGGAACGGGGGAGGGGTGAAGATGAGGCCAGGTGCCCTGCTGGAAAGGGCTCCCAAAACTGGCCGCTTGAAGGGAGAAACTGGCCGCTTGAAGGGAGAAAAGTTTCCCCTGCTTCCCTTTCAATCTCACCTCTGCTGGAACAGGGGAGGAGTGGAGATGAGGCCAGGTTCCCTGCTGGAAAGGGCTCCCGAAACTGGCCGCTGGTGTCGAGTGCCGTTAGCGCTGCTTCTCTTTAGTTCTCACCCCTGCTGGAACGGGGGAGGGGTGGAGATGAGGCCAGGTGCCCTGCTGAAAAAGGCTCCCGAAACTGGCCGCTGGTGCCAAGCGCCGTTAGCGCTGCTTCTCTTTAGTTCTCACCTCTGCTGGAACGGGGGAGGGGTGGAGATGAGGCCAGGTGCCCTGCTGGAAAGGGCTCCCGAAACTGGCCGCTGGTGTCGAGTGCCGTTTGCGCTGCTTCTCTTTAGTTCTCACCCATGCTGGAACGGGGGAGGGGTGAAGATGAGGCCAGGTGCCCTGCTGGAAAGGGCTCCCAAAACTGGCCGCTTGAAGGGAGAAACTGGCCGCTTGAAGGGAGAAAAGTTTCCCCTGCTTCCCTTTCAATCTCACCTCTGCTGGAACAGGGGAGGAGTGGAGATGAGGCCAGGTTCCCTGCTGGAAAGGGCTCCCGAAACTGGCCGCTGGTGTCGAGTGCCGTTAGCGCTGCTTCTCTTTAGTTCTCACCCCTGCTGGAACGGGGGAGGGGTGGAGATGAGGCCAGGTGCCCTGCTGAAAAAGGCTCCCGAAACTGGCCGCTGGTGCCAAGCGCCGTTAGCGCTGCTTCTCTTTAGTTCTCACCTCTGCTGGAACGGGGGAGGGGTGGAGATGAGGCCAGGTGCCCTGCTGGAAAGGGCTCCCGAAACTGGCCGCTGGTGCCGAGTGCCATTAGCGCTGCTTCTCTTTAGTTCTCTCCCTTGCTGGAACGGGGGAGGGTTGGAGATGAGGCCAGGTGCCCTGCTGGAAAGGGCTCCCGAAACTGGATTATAAATGGTTGCAGAAAGGGTTCCCTGAATGGCGAAATTTAAAAACTCAGTATAGCTTGCTGGGCCTATGCTTCCAGAGAGATGCCAAGTGGTATAAATTAATATCTGCATATTTGAACAAGAAGCCTAAAACTAGTCTAAAAGACATTTGGAGCATTGAGATAAAGCAGCAGATTTCTGCTACTCAGTGGCCACAGATTTGGACTTGGAGGATGAAATGTACAGCATCAGCATCTATGAGGCAAACTTGTTTTTTTTCTATTACATAGAGTTTTTGGGGCCCCAGTTCGTTTGCAGAAGTTAGACAGTTCAAAATCTAATAGATGCTGGCACTGCCATCTTGAAATAGGGACACTGGATCATTTGTTCTATTGTCCTTTGATACTCAACTTTTGGAAATCAGTATGGGGACAAATTAATTTGATTCTGGAGTCTTCGATTCCGTTATCTTATGAGGTGGTTATCTGTGGTACATTTTTGTCCATTAGCTAGATATAAAAGCAGACTATTTGCCATAATGACTGGGATAGCCATGCAAATGGTTATCAAGAACTGGAAAAATTGGGATAGACTCAATTTCTCATTTTGGTGGGATTCTTTCTGTTTATGTTATAAATATGAAAAAATGAATTCAGAAATTTTGTGTAATAATAAGCTATTTAAATTAAAGTAGGGTCCATTGACAAATTTTTTTAACACTGATTAGCTTATTTCCTATTTGATTTGCACATCCAGGGAGGGTGGGTATTATATTTTGTTGTGTTAATTGACCAAAGGAAAGTGTTGTTTATGATTTTAATTGTATGTATGTAGCATTGCACTTTGTTTTTGTTCTTGAATTAGGGTGGGGAGGGGGGAAATGTTTTATAGTACAGTATTTCTTTGATCGATTGTAAGTGCTGTCTTGAAGTCAATGGTATGTTTATTTTAATGCACTGTTTTCAAATGGAAAATGAATAAAGATTTATTTAAAAAAAGAAAACAAATAAATATGGAAAAAAATTTCAAAAAAAATTTGTCTAGGTTAGTTTCTTCTCTTAAATATATTAGCAACGAATTCCATGTTTGAGGGGCCGTCACTGGAAAAACTGTGTCCGTCAAGAGTTAATGTTTCTTAAAGAGGGAGCTGTGAAAAGATGTTTATCCTTGGATCTTAGGGTTCTTGAGGGAGTGTAGGGAATAAGTATTCTATTAAAAAATAAAAGGGCCTTTGACATTTGTACTTTAAAGGTTAGTAAAGCTATTTTGAAACGAAACAAAAAACTATACAACCCCCCCCCCCCCCGCTAAAAAATAGCTGGAAAGCGATGACCTCAAATGCTCACAGTCTAAGCAATAAAGTTCATGATCTGCAAGCCCTGATGTTAGAGGGGGACCTGGATATTGCTGCTATCACAGAGACATGGGTCATTGAATTTCATGGATGGAATGCAAACATACCGGGATATAATCTTTTTAGAAAGGACATAGTTGGTCAAAAAGGTGGAGGAGTAGCTCTCTATGTAAGGATTGATATCCAAGTGACTGAAATGCAAGGGACTTGGGGAGAGGAAGACGCAATATGGATTGCTCTGAAAAGAGAAGATGGAACTTCTATCTACGTGGGTGTGGTCTACAGACCTCTGACTCAATCACAGCAAATTGATAAAGATATGATTGTGCATATCCAAAAGTTTGGAAAGAAAGAGGAGGTACTGCTGTTAGAAGATTTCAACCTGTCAGATGTGGACTGGAAAGTTCTGTTTGCGGAATCAGAAAGAAGTAGGGAGATTGTGGATGTCTTTCAAGAGGCTCTGCTCAGACAAATGGTGATGGAACTCACGAGTGAAAAAGCGATATTGGATCTGGTCCTCACAAATGGAGCGAGTATATCTAATGTACAAGTGGGTACTCATCAAACGGTTTGGTTTGATATAACGGCTAAAATGGAGAGCAGCCGCACGATACTAAAAGTCCTAGATTTCAAATGTACGGACTTTAATAAAATGGGAGAGTACCTGAAGAAAGAGCTGTTAGGATGGGAGGACATAATAGAAGTGGAAAACAGTGGTCTAAGCTGAAATGAGCTATAAAAATGACTACAGAACTTTATGTGAAGAATATAAATAAAAACAAGAGAAAAAGGAAGCAGACATGGTTCTCCATACTAGTGGCAGAGAAAATAAAGGCAAAAGAGTTGGTGTTCCTGAAATATTAAAAAAAACCCAAGAAGAAGAGTACAGAAAGGACTACCGGATGAAACTGAAAGAAGCCAAGAGGGAGCTACAGCTGGCGAAAGTGCAGACGTAAGAGCAAATGGCTAGAAATGTAAAAAAGGGAGACAAAAATTTTTTTTAAGATATATTAGTGAAAGGAGGAAGATGAAAAATGGAATTGCGAGCGTTGCGGCTGCGGGGAGTCGGAATCAAGATGGCGTCAGAGTGAGTCGAGCTATCAAGTGGCTCCTGCTCTGTTCGGCATTTTCTTTAATTTTTCAACTTTTCCTTTATAGAACTTACCTGCTATGCCTAAGTGCAGGGGTAAGCAGAGGAGTGTGCTTCCTGCCTCCTCTTCCACTTCACTGACTCGGCAAGCGGCAATAACAACCTATGTTGTCCCAGTTGGAGAGGGCGCATCCGCTGACCGAGGAGGGCAGACCTCGGTCCTGGAAGGCGACGTTTCGCTTAGCCCCTTTGGGCCCGGAGTTCCCCCGCGTCCCGGGATGATGTCGGGGACGCCCTCAGACGCACAGGAAGCACCGGAATTGATGTCTCCGGCGGCGCTGCAGGTCTCACCCCTGACCCCGGATGGAAACCACAGCTTGCTGACTTCTTTACAGTCAGCATTGGAAACTGGAGGACCTGAAAGTCAGCGGGAAGCGGGGAAGGTGGAGATGGATCCTATGGTGGAGTCCCCCGGAATAGCTACCCCTGCTCCCCTGATTAAACCAGCGGTGATTGACATGGAGGCATTATGGAGCGCTATGGAGACTTTACATAAGGTATGCTCCCAAATTGTACTTTCCACACAAAATACTAATAGTAAATTTAAAACTTGAAGAGAAACTCCAGCAACAGTCTCTTAGAATGGACAAATTGAAGAAATCTGTGGCAGATGGGAAGATTACTACTAATTTACAACTTAAGGATAAAGTTTTACTTGCTAGGAAAATTGAAAATGTGGAAAATGCTAATAGGAACTTGAATTTGAGACTTATAAACTTTCCTGTTTCCAAGTTTCAATCTCCTAGGGATCTATTTCATTCCTTTTTGAACACTGTTTTGAAATTTCCTGAAAATAACATGCCACCATTACAAAAGATATATTACTTAAATTTACCAAAGGAGGATAAAGATAAAGGGAACGCCATACCGGGAGAATTGGATCTCACTGGTATGCTGGAGACATTGCAAGAAGATTTATTGACTAGAACTACTTTATTGGTAACTTTTGTCTTTCTTCAAGATAAAGAAGCAATTCTTTGTCTATTCTATAGGACTGAAAAGGTGGAATTTCATGGATTCAAAATTTCTATATTTCCTGATGTATCTAAGTGGACACAAGCCAGACGTAAGAAGTTCTTGGCTTGTCGTCAGTCTGTTTTGAGATTAGGGGCAACTTTTCAATTACGTTTCCCCTGTAAATGTTGCATTACTTATCAGAGTAATAGATATATTTTTTATGAACCCGATCAATTGCAGTTTTTTCTTGAAGGTAAAGTAACCACAAGAATTCCAGATACCTCCATGGAATCAACCCAGCAGGCCATTAGTTAAATAACTCCAACTGCACTCTGTTATTTGTATTGTATTAATTTAGTTTATTTCTTGAAACCAACTACCCTTGAAAGTGATTGATTCCTTCTCCTCTCAGATTGTGGACTTTACTCATAGTTACTATGTGGCATTATTTCATAATTAATATTTGTTTTTCTTATTGGATTGTTATATTTCCTTCAAGTACTGATTGACATGTTAATTTGTAAAAGTATAAGGAAAAAAAGAAAAAAAGAAAAATGGAATTGCTAAACTAAAAGATTCTGGGAACCGATATGTGGAGAGTGATGAGGAAAAAGCAAATGTGTTAAACAAATACTTCTGCTCTGTGTTCACGGAAGTAAATCCTGGAGAAGGACCGATATTGTCTGGCAAAGTTACACAAGAAAATGGAGTAGATTCTGCGCCGTTCAGGGAGGAAAGTGTTTATGAACAACTTGAAAAACTGAAGGTGGACAAAGCAATGGGACCGAACAGGATCCATGCCAGGATACTGAAAGAGCTCAGAGAGGTTCTGGTGGATCCTATTAAAGACTTGTTCAACAAATCTCTGGAGACGGGAGTGGTTCCTGGGGACTGGAGAAGAGTGGATGTGGTCCCTATTCACAAAAGTGGTTACAGGGATGAAGCGGGAAACTGGAGTCTGGTAAGCCTCACTTCGGTTGTTGGAAAAATAATGAAAGTGTTGCTGATAAAAAGAATAGTACATTTCCTAAAATCTCATGGGTTACAGGATCTGAGGCAACATGGTTTTACTAAAGGTAAATCTTGTCAAATGAACCTGATTGAATATTTTGATGGGGTGATCAGAGAGCTGGATCGAGGACAAATGTTAGATGTAATTTACTTAGATTTCAGCAAAGACTTTGACACGGTTCCTCATAGGAGGCTCTTGAACAAACTTGAAGGGCTAAAGTTAGGACCCAAAGTAGAGAACTGGATTAGAAACTGGTTTACGGACAGACACCAGAGGGTGGTGGTTAATGGAAGTTGCTCGGAGGAAAGAAAGGTGAGTAGTGGAGTCCCTCAGGGTTCAGTGCTGGGGCCAAATAAGGAACTAAGGCCAGTACTGGGCAGACTTGCATGGTCTGTGTCTGCATATGGCCATTTGGTGGAGGATGGGCTGGGAAGGATTTCAATAGCTGGGAGGGTGTAGATGAGCTGGAGTGAGCTTTGACGGAGATTTCAGTAGTTGGAACCTAAGAACAGTACTGGGCAGAGCATTGGATTCTTGCCCAGAAATAGCTAAGAAGAAGAAGAAGGGAACCCCCCCCCAACAAATTTTTAGATTGAATCAAGTTGGGCAGACTAGATGGACCATTCAGATCTTTATCTGCTGTCATCTACTATGTTACTATGTTATTCTATAGTTTAAAGGCAGCCAGTTTGTATTCTTTAAGAGAGGTGTGACATAATCAAATTTCCTCATTTTGGTGATAATTTTTATTGTGGTATTTTGAATGATTTGAAGGCTTCTTATTTCTCTTAATGTGATTCCCTTGTATAATGAATTGCAATAATCGAGTTTTGATATTATCAGAGAGTGAATTAGAGTATTTAAAGAAGATGGGTAATGAAAATTGGCCAGTGATCTAATCATCCGCAGCCTAAACTCATATATACTGTAGAATTGGGCCTTCAGGCCCTGATTCTATAAAGGGCGACTAATGCCAAGCAGGACTTAGGCGTCCAAACTAAGTGGTTAATAAGCCATTTAAGGGTCTTAAGGAGCGATAATTGGCACATGGATATCCAAAGGATGTGGATGTCACTTTGTAGGTGCCTCCACAATTTCATGGATGCCCATTGGGAAAACTCATGCCTAACGGAATAAGCATGGGCATGGAATGGATGTGGTCTGGACAAGGCTTCAATATGGGTGTCCTTCAATTCATTTGCATAACGCTGAGTGACCTAGGGCATCCATCTCATGCCTACAGTGTAGGCGAATGAAAACCAGGTCTCCTTTTCAGCATAGTTAGGGCTTCAGATAGACGTGAGTACTGTGGACGGAACTTAGGCATAGTTTGGATGTCCCTTAATGCGATCAGTTAGATTTCTTCAAAAAAATTCAGCAGATTATTCTTGCGCAGAATTGTTCAAATTTGATTCTAGTGGGAGATTTCAATGCAGTAGTGGATCCTTATATAGACAAACAATCGGGTAGATATATGAAGTCTTTGGGAGTAGATGATTTCATGAGCAATTGTGGATTAAAGGATTCTCAATCCTGCTAGGAATTCACTTTCTGTTCACAAGTGCATAATTCTTTTTTGCATATAGATTATTTTTTAGTATTGGAAGCTAAGATAGATCCTATTGTAATAACGGATCATGTGGGTATTTAGTTGAGTTTTCAAATTGATAAAGAAGATTATCAAGCTCCTGTGGGAAGATTCAATAATTCACTGCTCACTAATACTAATTTTGTGGAAGAAATGGAAACAAAAATTTTGGAATTCTTCCAACTTAACTCATCTGAGGAGTTATCTTTTGAAATCATTTGCGATGCCTTTAAAGCGACTATAAGAGGCCATATTATTGCATATTCATCTCATATGTGGAAATCATTAATGGTTGATTTTTCTAAATTGGAAAGGTTGATTTTGGTTCTTGAAAAAAAATTGATCATTCAATGGAGTCAAGTAAATTTGAATGTGTTGATGGTAGCTAAATTTAAGTATAATGCTATTAGTAGTCAATTAGCAAGAAAAGATCTATTTTTACAGAGGGCAGTGTATTTTGGAAGCTCAAACAAGGCAAGGCTTGTGAATTATCTTAAAGCTATAAAATACAGGGAAAAAATTGCGGCAATAAGAGATAATGGGGGTGGGGGTCTTTACTAAGCAATCTGAGATCTTATCTCAATTTCTCATATACTATATAAAGAAAAAACTCTACTCCTCCAGTATTGATTCTGGGAATAAAGACAAGCAGGACAAAATAGGAGAATTCTTACAATCAGTTTTTGGTCCAAAACTTCCAAATCACATTAAAGAATTTATTGAGGTACCTATATCTCTACCTGAGCTTCAAATGGCATTGAAATCTCTCAAAGCGGGATCAGCATCAGGTAGTGATGGATTTGCAGTGGATTTTCTTAAAACCTTCCAAAATACATTACTACCTCAACTATTTCAAGTGTATAGAGAACAAATGGGAAAGGGGCAAATTACGGGAACCATGTTAGAGACACTCAGTTGTGCTCCCTAAACCAAATAAAGATCCTTTGTTGGTAATCAATTACAGGCCAATCTCATTAATAAATGTTAATGGTAAATTGTTAGCAAAACTGTTAGCATTGAGACTAGCAAAAGCCCTCCCTTATATAGTTGATATGCATCAGACTGGTTTTGTGGCAGGGAGATACTCCAGTAATAACACCAGGTTGGCGTTACATATGCTAGATTTGGCAAAATCTATGGATGTTCCTGCCTTCTTTGTATCGCTTGATGCAGAGAAGGCCTTTGATCAAGTTGAATGGTCCTTTATGTACAGAGCAATGAATTGGTTTGGGCCTGGATTTGTTCATATGATTCAAACTCTTTACAGTCATCCTGCAGCTAGACTTTACATTAATAATATAATCACGGAACGGTTTCTTCTAGAAAGGGGAGTCCATCAGGGTTGTCCTCTGTCTCCTTTGCTTTTTGATATAGTTTTGGAACCTTTATTGTTAGCCATTCAACAAGCAGAGGAGATACAGGGTATTCCTTATGGTGGACGAACATATAAGGTCTCAGCTTATGCAGATGATATTTTATCCAGAATCTACTATTCCAGCTTTATTGGATTTAATTGACAATTTTAATATGAATTGGATTTTAAAATTAATTGGAATAAATCCGAGGTCCTTCTCTTAAATGTTTATTGTATTAAGGGGCTATTTGAGTCTTTCCTGTTCATATGAAGGGAGGATGGAATAAAATATTTGGGTATATGTGGTCATGTGATGTATGCCGACATCAAGCTGGAGAATGGGAAGTCCAAGGGGTGCGGTGTAGTTAGGTTTGACTCCCCCCCAAGTTGCTGAGAGAGCCTGTCGGATGATGAATGGGATAAAAGTCAACGGGCGGGAAATTGATGTACGAATGGATCGAAATGCTAACTCCCTGCTTCTGGTTCTTAGGAAGTAGAGTCTGGGGTTTGTTTTTCTCTGTTAACCCCATTTTAAATTGTTAAATGGATTTATAAGGAGACAACAACAAGGAATAATTTTATAATTTTTTTTTTAATGGGCACAGATCTGTGCAGAGCATTTCTGTTTGTAGTCGTGAGATTTTGTTGACAGATGTACAAAATGTGCGTTTGATAATAAATATGTATTACCACAGCACAGCACAGGTACCGATTCCATTGCGATTTCATCATCGTCATCTACAGGAACAACTGGGCGAGCCTTCCTATGAATCCCATGCTCTGAACTGGTCTCAGGACCTTTCTTGTGAAGTGACAGCCACCATGATCCATAGGGGGGTCTTTCAGACAGCTCGTGTTTCACATAATGTGATCCTGTTTGAAATGAATTATAAATTTTTGCACCGACTGTACCGGTCTACCTCATACCAATTTTGGGCGAAGATGTGTTTGTCCGACTGCTGCCTCAAATGTTCTCATTCTCCATCTACTCTTGGACATCAGTTTTGGTCTTGCACTCGGATTACTACCTTTTGGCAGCAGCTTTGTGGTCATATTCAAACCATGTGGAATTACAAATTTGCTTTGGATCCGGTGATGTTGTTTACGCTGGACCATATTCCCCTGTCTGCACCAAAGGGGTTTCGGAGCTTTCTTGCTCACTCAGTGTTGTTGGGGAAGAAAGCGATTTTGCTATGCTGGATCTCCTCTGATTCTCCGACGCTTTCCTGTTGGCGTACTCTGATGATACATCAAGCATCCATGGAGCGATTATGCTTTTCATCGTTGGACTCTGCCTTGGGCAGGTTATTTTGTCTTTGTTGGACACCATTTTGGGACACTTTAACACCTAGAGCTCGTAGTCATTTGTTGAATGTGTGAGCCTTTTGTTGGGACTGCACTGGAATGGATTTTTGTTTTTAGTTCTTGTTTAGGCTGTGGGAGTGGGAGTGGGAGTGGGAGTGGGGTGGGGGGGAGGCTCAGGTATACGGTGAAATTGGGATGTGTTCTGGTACCCACTTCTTCTGTTGTACACCATGTATATTTGAGTATTTTTGATTATTTTTGAAAATTTAATAAAATATATTCTTCAAAAAAAAAATAATTTGGAAGAAACTATTTTGAACAATGAGAAATTGTTATTGCTTAAAGTTAAAGATATGTGTGAAAGATGGAACCCTTTATATCTATCTTGGTGGGGGAGAGTTCAAGCAGTCAAAATGATGATTGTACCTGTGATCTGTTATCAACTGAGCATGATCTCAATTTATTGTAAGATATCCTTTTACAAAAAAATTAATTCTTACAGGGTTTATTTGGTCGGTAAAGGCCCCTAAAATCTCCTTAGCATCCTTGCAAAAACCTCAAAACATGGGTGGGATTAATTTTCTGAATTTTTATAGTTACCATCAGGCATATATTTTTCATCAAGGGATGCATTGGATCCTCCTGGAGCTTTTGGATAGCCTGCCTGAGTGGCTTCTTCTTGAGAAAAAACTGATGGCTCCACTTAATCTTAAATACTGAGTATTCAACTTCCAAGATTATACAAAAATAATAAGATTTTTCAAGTTTCAAGTTTATTCAGAAATTTTATAAACCGCCCAATCAATCTTCTAGGCTGGAAAACGTTGAAATTCTTAGATGCTTTGTTGCCCGTTCCTACAGCGAAAACAAAATCTCAATCTCTATAGTTAAATTAAAAAATAACGGTGGCACTGTCATCTTGAAGCAGGGACTTTGGATCATTTATTATTTTATTGTCCATTTGTTATAACTTTTTGGAAATCAATTTGGGACCAAATTAATTGTTTATTAGATAATCCAGTGGCATTGTCATATGATACTGTGTTGTTTGGTATGGCAATGAGAGCAAAAAGTCAGATTTCTTCAAATAATAACAAATTATTACTTATAATGACTGGGGTTACCATTCAACAAATTACTTATAATTGGAAAAACTGGAGTAAATTAAATTATAATTTCTGGTGGAATTCCTTATGTCATATTTATAAAATGGAAAGATTTATTGCAATACAGCGAGAGTGTTTTAGAAAATTTCAAGATGTGTGGGAGCCATTAACAAAGTATTGTACTGATTAGATGACTTTTTTACCTTAAATTTTACAGGTTCAGTTATGAGGGGGAGGGGTAATTTTATCATTATATATTGTACAAGGTATTTGATTATATAATAGGAAGGGGTGGGAGATAACAGAATATCATTTGTACTATTGATGTTTATTAAGTGATATATTTATGGTTAAATTTGTTTTAACATATTGATACACTTATTGTAAGTTTGAAAATGAATAAAGATTTATTTAAGATAAATAAATAAATAATGGTGGGGAACTCTAAAATTCTATAGAAGCAATGGGTGCAAACAGGAATTCATTCATTAAATGTTGTGATTATTCAGGATAAGTTTGCCTCTTTGTTTCATTTGCAGCAATCGTATAATCTTTCAAAGATCCAATCTTAAATTGTTGCAATTAAGACAATCTACAGCAGGGGTGCCCACACTTTTTGGGCTTGCGAGCTACTTTTTAAATAACCAAGTTAAAATGATCTACCAACAATAAAATAAAAAAAAAAACACAAAGCACATTGTACGCATAGAAAATGTTAATTATCATTCCTATTCAAGGGTTTTTCAAAGAGGTCAAAGCAGATGATTCTATACACTATCACCTCAGTAACAACCATACAAAAATAGACAAATATACCCCCCTCCCTTTTTACTAAACCACGATAGCAGTTTTTAGCGCAGGGAGCTGCGCTGAATGCCCAGCGCTGCTCTCGACACTCATAGGCTCCCTGTGCTAAAAACCTCTATTGCTGTTTAGTAAAAGGGGACCTTAGTGTAAAATATAGACAGCAGATATAAATTCAGACACATTTTGATCACTAAATTTAAAATAAAATCATTTTTCCTACCTTGTCTGGTGATTTCATGAGACTCTGGTTGCACTTTCTTCTTCTGACTGTGCATACAATCTTTTTCCCTTCTTTTAGCCTGTATGCTTCCTCTCCTCCAGACCTCATTCCTTTCCCCAACTTTTCCTTCCTCTTCCCTTTCTTTCTCTCTGCCTCCCTTTCTTTTTTTTCTGTTTCTCTTCTTTCTTTCTGTCTCCCTGCCTGCCCTTTTTCTTTCTTTCTCCCTGCCCTCCCCCAAGCCACTGCCACTGCCATTGCCATCGGGGACCAGGACCCAAACGCCACCAATAACAGGCCCCAAGCTCTCCCTGCTTCGGCCAACCAGCATTCCTCTCCCCGATGTCAATTCTGCCGTCGGGAAGAGGAAGGCTGATCAGCCCAAGATCGTGATCAACCTATTGGGGGAAATGCTGCCGGGTCCTGCCTTCGCGGAAACAAAAAGTAGGCAGGACCCGGCAGGAAGAAGAACAAATGCTTCACTAACCTGTCTCCCTCATTAGCCCGTAGCGAACGCTTGCTTCAGGGCTCTCAACATGTGCGTGCCGGCTTCCCTTCTCCCCCCCCCCCCAAGACATAACTTCCGGTTTCGGAGGGAAGGGAAGAGAAGAGAAGCCAACACGCACA
The DNA here is from genome assembly GCF_902459505.1 of Geotrypetes seraphini. Classification (NCBI taxonomy): domain Eukaryota; kingdom Metazoa; phylum Chordata; class Amphibia; order Gymnophiona; family Dermophiidae; genus Geotrypetes; species Geotrypetes seraphini. The sequence goes on along the minus strand of NC_047092.1, from coordinate 107,568,479 downwards.
TGTTAGAGCCCGGATCATAAGTTCGCTATGGGCTGAAATCTCAGAGGAAGGCTGATCGGCCCGTAGATCAGGACGGCAACACGAGTCTATCACGGAGCCCGGGATGGGCTCCGCGATTGACTCACGTTGCCTTCCTGAGCTACTGGTCGATCGCGATCGACGTATTGGGCACCCCTGATCTACAGTATACAAAAGGGAATTCCAGATTGGTGTGCTCTTGCAGACCAAAGGAGCTTGCCTTTCTTGTGTTTTCAAGCAGATTTTCAGGGGCATCAAGCTTCTAAATGGTATAAAATAACCTAGAACAAGTCTATATGATATTTGGAACACTGAAATACAGCATAAGATCTTAGCAAGATGGCATAAAATATGAATGTGTCGACTGAACTGTACAGGGTCTGCTGCTATGAGGCAGACTTTGTATTTTCTTTTATATAGAATTTTCTGGATCCCGGTGAGGTTGTAAAAATTATACAATACTCAATCCAACAAATGTTGGCATTGTAAATTGGAACTGGGTACTATAGATCATTTGCTGTATTATTGCCCATTGATTCAAGTCTTCTGGAAAAATATATGGAGTAAAATTACTTCAGTTCTTGAAGTCAATGTGTCTTTATCATATGGGACTGTTTTATCCAGTAAAATAAGAAATAGAGAAAAAGATTAACCAAAAACAAATAGATCCACAAAAGAGGTTAATCAAATGAGCAAAAAGTCATCAAAATAAATGACCTGCATAACTAAATCAACATGAAGGAAAAAGATCTCAGAGGTGCCACTCCTGCGTATTATAGTGTTCTAGTAATTTAAGTTCCACTAGTAGATCTTCATCTACACATAGTAATGGCTCTGGGAATTTTTTATCCAGAAGAAACCCTCAAAAAAGAAGGGGAAGAGGAAACAACAGATGGAACCAAAGAGGCCGACCAGTTACGAGATCTCAACAACAACAGTACCCATAGGGAATAGTCCTTCAACACAAGCGTCTATTATCTGTAACCGCGTAGTAACCCCACAAGCCGATTCAGTTATTATCAATCTGTCTAACAGAATACTTACAACCACAGAAGAACAGCTACTTAATTGTGGATTATCATTTGTTCCCTCTAAAACGTTTGACCACTTTCAATTTAATATCGACCTTGAAAGATTCATTAGAAAACTTAATATCAAGATGTTTTTCCATGCACAAGAAGCTTTTGAAAGCAGAGCTATTATGAGACCTCATTCTCAATGGTGTCCGCCTGGTCCGATGGATAATACCCTCACTGTGTTTAAACAAAAGATCTTAAAAGATGTTGAAGCTTTTAATTTGGTAGATCAAAAAAGCTTCAATAATTTAAACACACAACAAAGAAAAGCTTTAAGAGATCTTATAAATGATCAAACTATTATTATCAGAAAAGCGGACAAAGGCGGGGCGGTGGTCATTCAAAACAAAGTTGATTATATGGAAGAAGCCTTAAGACAGGGGATAAGAAAACTTATAGGTTGATAAAACTGGATCCAACCAAAAGATTACAGAAAAAGATCAAACGGCTTGTTAAAGAGGGTACAGAAGCGGGGTTTCTTACTTCTAGGGACGCGAGATTTTTATGTGTTTCTAATCCATTGGTTCCGGTAATCTATTTTTTACCGAAGGTACACAAAAGACTTGACCATCCACCTGGTCGTCCTATCATTTCATCTAATGATTCTGTTTTGGAGCCTTTAAGTAAATTTGTTGATTTCTTCCTAAAGGATTTGATTTGTCTGAGTGAGTCTTACATCAAAGACACTGCACATTTTTTGGAGATATTATCATCTGTTTCAAATGAAAGTTTTCCTCTTCTCATGGTGACCCTAGATGTCACATTTCTCTACACCGTCATTCCCCAGGATTCTGCTATTCAAATTGTCAAAGAAGCACTTTTTTCAATTCAACGACCGTCTCTGATCCCTCCAGAATTTTTACTTCAATTAACAATATTAGCTCTTAAAGAGAATTTTTTCTTGTTCAACAATGACTTGTATCTACAACTTTCAGGGGTTGCAATGGGGGCTACATTTGCACCCTCCATTGCTAACCTTTATATGATGGATTTTGAGAAAACTTGGATTAAAAATTCCCCTTTCATCAACAAAATTTATTCGTGGCATAGATACATCGATGATGTATTTTTGCTATGGAAGGGCAATGAAAAAGAACTCCATTCATTCCATACTTGGTTGGGTACTTGTGATGAAAATATTCAGTTTTCCCTCACCTATTCGACAGAATCCATTCATTTCTTGGATGTTGACATTGTGCAAACTAATGATACTTTTGTGACTAAAGTTTCACCAAGGCTACCGATAAGAACACGTTTTTAAAATTCAGTAGCTGTCACCCTAAGAAATTGAAAGAAAGTCTCCCCTTTTCACAAATGCTACAAATACGCAGGAACTGCACTGACATCAAAGAGTTTGACAAGCAGTCACAAATTCTACAAGAAAAGTTCTTATCTATGGGGTATCCAAAACATGTCATAGAAAAAGCAAAACGTTGTGCAAAATTTGTTAACAGAGAACATCTTTTGGATCCTAGAAGGAAGAATATTTTAGAAGCTGATGTAGAGACCTGTGTACTTCGTTATTTTTCCAATAGTAATAAAGTAGCAGAATTAATGATAAATAATTGGGAAATTATGAAACTCCATCCTATTTTTGAGAACAAGAACCTCAGGATTGCATTCTCTAGGAACCTTAAAGAAATTTTATGTCCTTCCAATATCCGTTTGATTGGAACAACACCACGGAATGTGATTGGTCACTTTAAATGTCATTCTTGCACTATATGTGAAATCACATTGCAAACTAAAATTTTTACTAATCCACAAGACAATAAACAATATACGTTGAAGCATTTCACAAATTGTAGGAGTCAGTTTGTCATTTATGCCATCATCTGCCCATGCAATCTGCTATATATAGGTATGACCACAAGGGATTTAAAGACTAGAATTTGTGAACATAAATCCAACCTCAAACGTAACAGAAGTGCAGAGGTTATAGTTGAACATTGTGCTGCATTTAAACACACTTTCAGTGACTTACGCTGTCTGGCGATTGACCAGGAACCCAGAACTTTACGAGGAGGGGATAGAGTAAAAAGATTAAGACAACGAGAACTTAGATGGATTTATATGCTTAATAGCATGCACCCCTTTGGGTTGAATACTGTAGCAGATTGGTCAGTATTTATATAAGTTTTTTCATAGTATTTCTGCTGTTTTCACATGTTGATTTTTGTTATCCAATCAAAATGTCTGAATAGTTTTTGGCCCATTGCGCATGCACTGGCGTTCTGTGCTTAAAAGCTCCATTTTTTAAGTGCAGGTTTGTGTGATAACAACCTAAAAGACAAACGCTTTAAGTAAGTACTTTACTTTGCAAATATTTTGGTGATAGACATATTCCTTATAATAATAACTTTTTTGTGTGCTTTTTTCTCAGCCCGTATATCAATTAAAACCCTGTTGAAGCCGCATGTTGCGGCGAAACGGGTTCCCATTGGATACTAGTTATGGGAACTAAGCCTTCTATCTTGTAACATGAAATCACAAGATAAGTGCCTTTTTGGCTTTTTTGATATGTCTTTGCTGTAAATTGCTTATTTGCACCAGTTTTGCTGCTATTATCAGTTTTGCTGCTATTTTCTGTGCCTCGTATATTCGCACAGTTCAATTGTTGCTTATCTGCACAGTGAAATCATTGCTTATTTGCACATTCTAAGTTACTGTTAGGCAGTTGTCATTTTATATTTTTGCAAATTTGCAGCCTTTAGATAGTTAAAAGAAAAGAAAAATTTTTAAAAATTATTTAAATTAAACTATAAATATATAGGATAGACACTTTAAATTATAAAGAGTAGTGAAGTGATATATTTAAATTTTTTGACGAATTAAGTCACATACTCATCATGAAGGTTTTTTTAGATCGATGAAAGACAACCACGCCACAATTCCATATGTGTACTATAACACTATAATACGCAGGAGTGGCACCTCTGAGATCTTTTTCCTTCATGTTGATTTAGTTATGCAGGTCATTTATTTTGATGACTTTTTGCTCATTTGATTAACTGTTTTATCCAGCACATCATTCCTGACTGGAAATCTGCTTGGTGAACATAGAGATAGGCTTTTTCTCATAATGTCAGGGGTGAGGTTGCAGTTGATTATGAGAAATTGGAAGAATTGGGACCGTTTAAGTTTCCCTTTTTGTTGGGACTGTTTAAGTTTCCCTTTTTTGGAGTTCCAGATTTCTATCTCTTTTATAGATATGAAAGAATTTTAGCCGAACAAAAAGGTGAGAAATTTCACCAAGATCTCAACAATTTCCCCAAGGGATATGGTACAGCGGTACTTTATGGAAAATTTAAAAATACTTGAAGATTCCCTACCTCCCTTGACAAGGGTTTATTATCTTCTATTAAAGAAATACAAAAAGAAGATGACGGAATCCTGCAGGAAGGTCCCTTAGACATTACCGCCATTTTGGAACAATTAAGAGTAGTTTCGATGAAAGGGGAGGGGTTTATATTTATTGGTATTTATGATTAGTACATAAGTGCTTTTCAAGAGTGTTAAGTGTTGAATAATTTGTTGCACTTGTAAAATGTTTTTCTAAACTCAATAAAAACTATAATCACAATTATGTGGTGGGATTTGAACCTATGACCTTTGGAAGAGGGGAACAGGGCTTTTACCCATTGAGCCACAGCCACTTCCTTTCAATTGTTGGGGTTCCTACCATGAGAGCTTAGTGATCCTAGCCATGTGAAGGTAAAAATACATGAGAAGATAATAGCTTAGCAGATTCCTAAGCTATCATATCAGATGTGAGGATGAAAGATATTAGTGGAAGCTGCATAAGATTCTAGGTGGCTGCTACCAATGATTGTTAGAAGCCACAGAAAAACCTTTTGTGCATTGGGAGGAGAGTTTCCTTGTAAGTAAGACTGGTTAAAACTTGCATTGGAACCTCAGAGCGGTGCCTAGTGATGCCTAAATTGAGATGCCTTCTGATGCCTACTTGAAAAGTAAGCATGGTTAGGGGAAGAGAATAGGTGTGATTGAGTTAGAAATCCAGTATCTCTCCCTCCTTTCTTACCACCCCAGGGTTCACAAGCTCTCCCTTTCTTTTCCCAGCTACCCTCCTATCCAGTATCTCTTTCTTCCCTCCACACCATCCCTTGTGTCCAACTTCTCTTCCTTTCTGTTCCTTTCCTCCCTCCATCCCATTGTCTACCATCTCTCTCTTTCCCTCTCCTGTTTTTAGACCCATTATGTCTTCCCCTCCCCACCCTCATTCCAACATATGCACATCTCTTTGGACCCTCCTTCCCTACCTCTGTGTACTTCTATACTGCCCCCCCCCAATGCCTGCATGATTTCCCCCTTCTTTCTAGCATCTTCCGGTTTCTTGGTCTCATTTTCAAAGCAGCCTGCAGAGGATCGCTGGTTGGTTTTAGCGATCTTAGCAGGCTGCTGTCAGCCTCCGCAGCACGTTCCCTCTGCCCCACTCCTGCCCCTCCTCTGACATATGGGACCGTGGCAGAGGGAATGTGCTGCGGAGGCTATGACAGCCTGCTAGGATCGCTACAGCTCTGCAGGCTGCTTAGAAGGTGAGACCAGGAAGCTGGGAGAGAGATGGTGGACAATGAGATGAAGGGAGGGAGGGAAGGAACAAGGCATTTTCTCACAGGCCAAATTTAATTACCCTGCGGACCAAATTTGACCCGTGGGCCTAAGTTTGACACTCCTGCTCTAAAACAGGGGTTCTTAACCTTCTAAAATTTTTTATAGTTCAAACAAACTTCTTAACAGAATAGCATCAAAACATATAAACACACTCTGGTATACTCTCAGATGAACAACCAATCCCCCATCTCCTCCCCCCCACCATCACCTAGCCCTTTTAGTACTTTCCAGCATTCCGACAGTCCAATCATATAGTTCAAGGTAACAATAATCTGCCACCATCCCACAGAATTCAAAAACATACTTCTCATTCAAGACTTTAGTGCCCAGAAAGGTAGTCTAAGTGTTAAATTTAGTCATTTTCTTTTTTTCCTTTACCTTGGACTGGCAGTGTTTCCATGCACAGTAATAAATGCATTTGGTTTCTTCATAACATCGCGGTGGAAAAATTTTTGTTTATCTTCATCACATTCAAATTCAAGGTCATCCTCCAGATCTAGTAATAATGCACTGGGGAGGGGCCTAAGGCCCTGATTAGTCTAGGCACCTAAGGTTCCTCAGCCAACTAGAATCTTAGGCCTCCTTCCCAGTGCATTCTGGGATGCCCTAGGAGTAGCTTATGTCTTCAAGTGGCCATATATCTAAGGCCACTACCACTGGGAAGGAGACTTAAAATCCATAAAAGTCTTGTGGGCCTCCCCCCCGGTCGCCCTATAGTGTCAGGCATTGGTTCCATTTTTGATCCTCTGTCCAAGTTTGTGGACTTCCATTTAAAAGGGGAAGTCAAAAGGGCACAGTCTTACATTCAGGACAACAAGGACATGTTAAACCTTTTGGAGGAGCAGGAGCAAATTCCAGCAAGGGCTATTATGGTAACACTGGATATAAAAGCATTGTATACAAATGTACCACAGCAGGCTGCTGTTACAGTGGTCCAACAACATCTGCATGCCCTATCATTATCTCAGCCTAGGGTTGACTTTTTTGTGACCCTCACTGCTATAGCTTCCAGTTTGATGATATGTTTTTCATGCAAATAAAGGGCACTGCCATGGGGGCCACCATGGCCCCAAGGTAGCTTGCCTATATGTCAGAAGTTTTCAAAGAAAGATTTGAAGTACACATCTGAGTACTTCCAGGACGTGCCAATCTGGAAACGTTTCATTGATGATATTTTCTTGGTATGGACTGCTTCTGAAGACACTCTTAGTAATTTTGTGGAATGGCTAAATCAATGTGATCCCAACCTTCAATTCACCTTATCAATGGACTATTATACCATATCATTTCTGGACATTAAGATCATTCTTACAGGAGGGAAATTTGTTACATCCTTGTATCGTCAAGATACGGATAGGAATAACCTGCTTAGATTTGACAGCTACCACCTGAAGCATTTATAAAACAACTTACCCGTAGGACAGTTTTTGCGTTTACGCTGGCTATGTTTCACTGTAGATGATTTTAAGGTGCAAGCACAAGAACTCTGGCAGCAGTTTATGGACCGAGGATACCCCCAAGCAATCATCAAGCGTGCTTACAAGCGGGCGCTATATGCTCAAAAAAAGCATATAGTACTTAAAAGTGAAAAACCACAATCTTCATACACGGGGTGTGTGTTACCCTACACTTATAGGGCATTCCAGATTAAAAGACTCATTCAAAAACACTGGGTTTATATTACAGGTCCACAAACAATTCAAGGACCCACCTCTGTTTGCATACTCCTGGGGCAAGAACATCAGGGAATTGGCATCCAGGTCCCAATTCTTAAGACCACAATCTCAGTTAAATACTTTGGATAAAGGACATGACCAATGTGGCCATTGTACAGTGTGTAAATATTATAACAAAAAAAGTGAATTAAATTATTTAAAGTATATATTATATTATTAAAAATAATTTATAGAGTGCTCAGTGTGATATCTTATTCAAAACCAACAGGTTAATAGAATAAAGATGTATTAACATTACATCATTGCACTCACCTACCTACCAGCCCTAAACATTTAATTAGATATAAGTTGTTCAAGCAGAATAATAGTGGTGAAGAAGTATAGATGAATACTTAGCTGAATATGATTGATGAAAAACATATGCTTGTCTCCACTGTCAAATGTATCATCTCAAGATAAACAAAAGTGTTTAATTTAATTCACTTTTTTTGTTATATTATTTATTAGGTGAATAGATTTATAAAAGATTTTTTCTCCCATTTATTTAACCAGTGTGTAAATATGCCATAAAAACAAGCACTATGATTCATCCATGTTTGGGACGCACTCACCGTTTACAACATAACACCACTTGTGACTCTGTAGGGGTAGTATATTGATTGAGTGCCCGTGTCAACTGTTTTCCATAGGGCACACAACTAGAAGCATTCAGGTCAGAATGTGGAATGTTTAAGTAAAATACAGCGGGGGATCCAGTTGCATCTCTTATAGCTCATTGGCAGGAAAAACAACATAAAATGGAGGAATTGAGATTTGTGGTATTGGAAAGTTCAAAGCTTCAGCAGGGTGGAAGAGGGAGCAGGCATGGATTTTCTATTGGCAGACAGTGATCCCCCTTGGCCTCAATTGTGAGGTTGAGTGGTGGGCGTTTCTTCACTAACTTCAGTGATTTAACAGGCTGAAGTAGGACTGATGTCACAAACAAAAAATGCAGTTTTGAAGAATGGAAGGTGCCCTCCAGCAGCGCCATGGAAGCTGATTTAACAACTAATTGCAAGTTACATTTAATTCAGTTACTGAGAGTTTTTATGTATTTATTGTAGGTAAAGAGGAACCTTCTTGGTCATAGCAAGAAGTGGTGTGGGTTCTCTGAAGCAGCCCATGAGGGTGAAACACGTCAGAACCCATTATTACCATCAGAGCAAACCACCTTAGTTTCACCAAGATTGGAACAGAGTTTTAAAGTTTTTGGACACAAGCACTTGATGGAGCACTTAGCACTTTAAAATTTATTAGAGAAATTCAAAATTAAAAAATCACACCTTAAAAAGATTCCCTACTATTGGGTGAAGTGCTGTGATAGACCAAGGGGGGGTCTGCATTTTGGAGCGTGTCTCCATTTGTGGGTCCTCTATCGTCCACCTAAGGGTTCTGAGCACTTCTAAGATAGTTTAGAATTAAAATATTGATATAAAAATAGGAGAGGGGGGATTGGTAATATATTTATTATCACCATTGAATCTACTATATGTATATTTATATATTCCCCTGAGTTTGTCTATTGGGATATCTATAATATAGACACAGTGTCTCCCACCAGAATGGGAAGTTTAGATGATCCCAATTCTTCCAGTTTTTTGTACTTAATTGTAACCCAACTCCAGTCATTACAAGATGGAGTCTATTCTTATGATCATCAAGTGGACTTTTGGGCATCAGTGAGGTACCAATTAAACAGTCTCATGTGATAATGGAATAGGAGCTCCAAGAATTGAAATAATTTTGCTCCATATAGATTTTCAAAAAGCCTGAATCTGTGGGCAATGAAATAATAGATGATCTAATGTACCTGGTTTAAGTTGACAGTTCCAGCACTTATTGGAGCGTTTATTATCTAACTTTTGCAATCTCACCAGGGTCCAGAATATTCTGTAGAGTAAAAAATACAGTTTGCCTCATAGCAGCTGAGTCTGTACATTTCACTCTATGATTTCATATTCTGGACCACTGAGTCACAGAAATATTATGCTGTATTTCCATGCTCCAAATATCATAGACTTGTTTTAGATTTTTTAGGTATATATTCAAATATTAGTTTATACCACTTCGAAGCCTGAAGTCCCTGAAAGACCACCTGAAAACACAAGAAGGGAAAACTCTGTTGGTTTGTAAGAGTGAGCCACGCAGGAATCCCATTTTGAAAGCTTGCTTCAATTGCAGCCATTTAAAACATTCAGGGCTCCTTTTACTAAGGTGCGCTAGCGTTTTTAGTGCATGCAGGAAATTACCGCGTGTTACGCTTCTAGAACTAATGCCAGCTCAGTGCTGGCGTTAAGGTCTAGTGTGCATGGCAATGTAGCGTACGCTATTCCGTGCGTTAAAGCTCTAGCACACCTTAGTAAAAAGAGCCCTGAGTCTTAGATAAATCAAAGGACTGATGCAACTGAAACAAGGAAGCCAATTTATCTTGAAAAATTACATCATCTAAGGTTCGAATTCCAGCCTGTAGCCACTGCTTTGGGGCTTTAACACATGGAATAGCGCACGCTACATTACCGTGCCCGCTAGACCTTAACGCCAGCATTGAGCTGGCATTAGTTCTAGAAGCATAGCGCGCGGTATAGTGCACGGTAATTTCCTGCATGAACTAAAAACACTAGCACACCTTAGTAAAAAGAGCCCTGAGTCTTAGATACATCGAAGGACTGATGCAACTGAAACAAGGAAGCAAATTTATCTGAAAAATTACATCATCTAAGGTTCGAATTCCAGCCTGTAGCCACTGCTTTGAGCAGGGACCTTACCAAACTCTGCCCTTAGTTGCCTGAGAATAATAACAATTGCACAAATATTTTCCAATCGGTTATTTTTTATTTGTTTTGGCATTAACAACTTTTGTTAGTCATTCGTGCAAGGAGATATAAAGTCAGGCATGTTACAGTACATCTCTCCTAGCAAATATAATCTCAAAGAACCCCTGCCACAAGGTTTCCTTATATACTTTTGTAATGCTTAGTATGACATCACACTTGTCAACCAATCAGCCAACAGAGGCTGTCCTTAGGTATGAACAATGAAAATTCCTTTTAATATAGTTAAAGTTTTACAAATCATATTGTTTACATCAATTTCTGAATGCGCAACACATTATAACATACCCAATAGACACTTTGTCATTCTCAAAAAGTTTAAATCAAACCAGTTCTCTGACCCTTTTGCTTGAAACACTGACAGCCTGGAGTTTTGAGCCCCCCTTAATGAGAATTCCTATACTGGGCCTCTAGGGGGTTTCCATAGTAACAATGTCCCTGGCTTTAACTTAACCATTTCCAGATGTTGCCTCTGGAATTTCTAAAACCTAAATTTTATAGTAATTTATATGCACATTTCATATGTAAAGACACACCCAAAATTCATGCACATTATCAAACACATTCTGGGATCTCAAACATTCATACACAAGCACACTCTTATCTCATTCACATCTCATAATTCTTTAAAACATATAAAAAAGATTATTCTCTACCCAGCATTGAAATGCCAGGACCATCTGTTAATACTTATGTCATGAGGTCTCTCCTATTCCCCCTAGGCATAACCGTCTACACAAAGAACACTAGAATCACAGGCCTTTTATAGGCGGGAAAACTTCAGTATTTTTTCTCCAAGAAGAAGAGACACAATGAAAGACAAAAGCCAACATGGAGGAAGATTAATACAAAATGGAGTCATTAATACCTCTAGAAGTATGTTACACATTACCTGATTTCCCCTAGGATTTGGCTTAATAGCAAAATACATAAAGAGAATATTATTATGCTTTTCCTTATCTATAGTGTTTTTCTGGCCTTAACTGCAATCCATATTCAGATTGTTATTCACCAACTTTTCATACGCTTCTATTGGGCTTAGCCTTAATTTTCACATATGCTTCTATCTAGTTTTACCCAGAACCACACGAAAAGCAGGTGTTAAATGTAGAAAACACTCCACAAACACGTCTTGCACACTATCCATTCCATTTCCGCATTATAGCACCCCTACCAGCCAGTGAGCGCCACTACTACTCAGCTTCCATAAAATTTTTGAATTCCCCACCATAATTTTTGAATAAAACATAAAGATTGACATTTTGTTTTATTGGTGGGGACTGGCAATAAAGGATCTAGAAACCTCAATGTTTTCCAAGTTGAATGAAAAATCTTGTTATTTTTGTAAATTCTTGGAAGTCCAATGTTTAATAAATGTTTAAGATGCAGCGGGGCCATAAGATGATCCTCAAGAATAAGTCAGTCTAGCATATTTTCCATGAGTTCAGGGAGGATCTAATACATACCCTGATGTAATATATAGGCCTGATGATACCTAAAAAAATTCAGGAAATTTATTCCTCCCATAGATTGAGAATTTTGTAAAGATGTTAGAGAAATTCTAGGAATCTTACCCAAACATATAAAATCCAATAAAATGTTATTTAATTTTTTATAGAAAGACACCTGAAAATAAATAGGTATCATACTCATCTGGTAACAAATTACAGGTGCAATCATCATTTTAACAGTTTGAACTCTCCCCCACCAAGAAAGGTGTAACAGGTTCCATCGCTCACACATTTCCTTGACTTTTGTCAACAATGATCTTTCATTTACCAGTATAGTTTCTTCCAAGTTACTTTGGATAATTATTCCTAAATATTTTATTCCATTTTCTTTCCAAAGGAATGGAAATGGATCTAGTAATCCTTTTATATAATGGAAATTCAATGGAAGTACCTCAGATTTGCTCCAATTGATTTTATAACCAGAAAAATTTCCAAAGTTTTCAATCAATTGGAGCAAAGGTGAAATAGTTTGTTCAGGATAAGTTAAATGCAATAAGATGTCATCTGCATATGCTGATACCTTATACATTCGACCTGCATGTGGAATTCCCTGTATCTCCTCTGCTTGTTGAATTGCCAATATCAAAGGTTCTAGAACTATATAAAAAATCAGGGGAGATAAGGGACAACCCTGTCAAACTCCCCTCTCTAAAGAAAATTGCTCTGCAAGTGTTATTGATATAAAGTCTAGCAAAAAGGGAACTATAAAGACTGAATCATATGAAAAAATTCAGATCCTATACCCAACCAATTCATTGCTTGATACATAAAAGACTACTCTACTCAGTCAAAGGCCTTTTCTTCATCCAATGAAACAGAAGGCCAGAAAATCTAATGTTTTAGCCAGATTAAGCTTATGAAGTGACAATCTTATGTTACCAGTGGAATGTCTTTGAGCTACAAAACTTATTTGATGCATTCCAATAATGTAAGGGAGAGCTCTTGCCAATCTGAGAGCCAAAAGCTTAGCCAATATTTTTCCATCAACATTAATTAATGAGATTGGTCTGTAATTTGTTACTAGCATAGGGTCTTTATTTGGTTTTGGGAGTACAATTGTGAACTCCTCTTCCATGGTTCCAAAAATTTGTCCTGTTGTCAATTGTGCCAGAAATGTTTGAAAAGTTTAAAAATAAACTCCACAGTATATCCATCACTATCTGGTGCAGATCCAGCTCTAAGAGACTTCAATGCTGCTAGAACCTCTGATAAAGAAATATCAAGGGATTTTTTTGATATGATCTGGAAGTTTAGGCCCACAAATAGATTTAAAAAATTTCCCTATTCTGTCTACATCTTTTGATCCTGGATCAGAAGAATATAATTTTTTATAATTTTCATGAAACTGGAAAGAACATCAGATTGATGCATATAAACAGTACCATTTCCATCCTTAATTGCAGTGATCCTCTCACTGTGCTTTTTAGATTTAAGATAATTTGCAAGGACTCTTTCTGCCTTATTGGAAATTCCATAATATACCGCTTGTTGAAGAAAAAGATCTTTCCTGGCAATTTGACTACTAATAGCATTATATTTATATTTAGCTGTCAGTAACGCGTTTAGTGTTACCTGATTCCATTGTAAAACCAGTTGTTTTTCTAGAGTCAAAATGATAATTTCTAATTTAGAAAATTTGAGCCTTGGGGCAGAGCTTGGCCACGAGTGAAGATGGCAGCATAATCTCACTGCTCCTCCCTGCCTCACTTAACTGAACATTCTGCAGGATTAAAATACATCCTTTTTCTTTTTTAAAAAATATTGATTTACTAAATCTTAGTATGGCTTCAGGAAAGCAAAATAAGGTGGATGCTGCTTGTACTTCAGGGGGAATGGCCAAAAGACTGAAGGCTGATCCTCCTACATCTTCTAGGATTCCTTTGTCAAAGGAACTTAATGAACTTATGGAGCAAGTAATAACTGACCTCCAGATTATAAAAGAACTGATCAAGGAGACTTCTTCAAAATTAAATGGTCTTCAATGTGAGGTTGCTAACCTGTCCCAGCAAATGGCAGTAAGTAACACCCAGGTTTAGCAATTAGAGCAGAGGATAGTGGCAGTGGAGGAGGTAACATCTCAGAGCTGTTTGGATCATAAACTGATTGCGCAGGTGTCTGCTGAACTGGAGGAGATGGAGAACTGATCTAGAAGGGATAATGTTCGGATTTTAGGAATACTGGAGGGATTGGAAGGGAAAAATCCTGTGTCATTCCTTACCTTTCTCAACCCTGAGGTTTTGTCCATTAATTTTGTGGAGCCGTTTGAAATTGAGAAGGCACACAGAGAAACAAAAAGGGGCCAAGACCACTGTTAATTAAAGTACTGCATTTTTAACATGCAATGCAAATTTTTGAGGCTGCCTAACAGAAAAAACAGTGATATGGAAAGATAAAAAACTTCACTTTCTTCCGGATTTTGCTAGGAAGACAGCAGCTGTCAGAAAGCAGTGTTTGGATCTTCGTGGGAGGTTCAAGGATTTAGGAGCAAGATATGGGTTATTTTACCCAGCAGTTTTGAGGGTCACATTTAATAATAACACAATTCAATATCAGGACCTGAAGAAACTTGAGGATTTTATTGAGAAGCATAAACATCGTATGGATTTTTAACTGTGTGATCTGACAGTTGGTAGCAGTTGGAAAGGCAGTTAGCCTGCCGTTCTATTTATTCCTTTAAGTTTAATTACTCCTACAATATCTTTTAGATTATGTGTTGGTATGAGACTGAATTATTTTCAATATTTTTTCTTTGTTTTTGCTTTTATTTCTGATGGGATTTATTATTTCATTTTTGGAATCGTTTTTACGAATAATTTGAGTGTCTTCAATACTACTACCAATGGGATTGAAGCTTCTTTAAAAGAGAACCTCCCTCTTTGCAGCTCTAATTTCTTTATTGGTTTATAAGGTTTTACTGCAGGTTTTGTGTGAGGACAAGGATTATGAAGCAGGAGTGAAAAATTAACTCTCTCTGCCTTCCCTTTGGGCTCCCTCCTGCTCTTCTCTCTCTCTCTTATCGACCTGAGGTTGTTGATCATTATTGCTGAGGGAAAGGAGAATTTTTTCTGTTTTGGTGCCATTTTTTCAAAGAATCTGTAGAAGCTTGGACCCAAAGAGCACAGAAGTAGCAGGAAAACATCCAGTGTTTGTGGCGTGGGTAAAAATTGGGAAATGCCCACCCTGGAACTCCTTTTTCCGCATGACCCGTTCCCACCGTGAATTGGAGGTAATGGTCACTTCCGGTACACTGAAAACCTGATTGGGGAACTGGTCTGGAGAAGGAGGAGTGCTAGTTATGAGAAAATGATCGGGTGCAGATAGTGAAGTGGCTAATCTGTTCCCCCTGTGTTTGTATTTTGAAGGAGCCTGTGTGCCTGGGAGGATCATGTCTTTTGTAGAACATGTGTGGGCAGAAATATTGGCAGCGATTGTTCAGTATGTCACACACTTGCTTGGGTAGAAGATGTGCAGATTAATAGATAATGGGACAATATGATTCAGCTTTATAACAAACTACAGAACCTGCTTGAAAAGAACAAGAGCGTCATAGAAAGAACTGTTGTTGCAAAATCTATGCCTGAATGGCAATTCTGTTAAGGAAGCAGAAATCAAAAAGAAGCAATCAGGACACTATTCAAGCGATGTTTGTACAAGTGTGATCAGTCGCACAAGTAAAGGCTCTGTCTTTACCCAGTATCTCTGCCTATATATCAACCTTGAAGTTGAAGAATGTGATGGAACCATTCTTCCTGGACTCCTCCCTAGGCTGGGAGACATGGGGAGGAGGGCAACCCAACAATTTGGACATCATTGTCAACATTAACATGATCAACATCACAGACTATAGCTGCACTGAGAGATTGTTTTGGGGTGCAGGACAGCTGTTGAAGTCTCAGGGTGTGCTCTTTACCTTTGGCCTCTACACTGTTAATGGACAGCTCACTCCACACAGCAATGTGGACTTCAATTACAGTTTAAAACTGAGGAATCTAGCTTGGAGGATTCAGGACACAATGCATCTGCATCAGCTTGCAGAAGCCAATGGACTATGTCTAGAGAGAATGGTTGATATGCCAGCTAACAAGTGTCTTATCTTCTGCAAGCAATGAATAGCACAGTCCAGAGCCATGGAAACACTGTGGAAGATCATCCTCAATTCTGCTACTGCAGCTCTGGAACTTCAGCCTTATGCTGCTTATCTTGTTGCCTCTCCTTCCTCCTACTGTGCCGTGCAACTCCTCTGAATCCCCTTTCTTCCCCTCTGCAGTGGGCTTGCTGAAGTAATGAGAGTTTCTATGCCTCTCCCTGCATATCCTTTGCATCTAAAGAAATTAAGTTATTGTTTGCTTTAGTTTGTCTCATTATTTCTCCATTCCCAAAGGACATACAGTTCCTGATGCTAGCTGGATCCAGTCTCAAGGCAGCAAGAGTCACTCGCCTAGGTGATGTATGAATACTTCTCAGCTGGTGTGCATCCTGGTGTTATCAGAGCAGTCTCCACATCCAATTTTCAAAAGGGTGAAAATGAATAAAAGAAATGAAAAGGAGATAGAACAGAGGCAGGAGAAAAGAACATCAGATACTGAAATGATATGGGGAAAAGGTGTGTGTGGGGTTTTATTTTTATTTTATTTTTTATTTTCTACATTGAAGGCAATTGCTTTACAAAATCTCCCATGTGCAGGGGCACTAGCATTAGAAATATGGCAAAAACTTGAGAAAGCTGATGTTGCAAAAACTTGAGAAAGCTGAAAAGAAAAGAGTGCAGAACACTGATGTAAGATGTTTCTTCTCTGCATATTTTGAAAGGAGTGCTTGGGGATGGGTGTTTTTACAAGGTTTTTAAATTTAATTTAATTTAAGAGGTGTTTATAGAAATTGTATGGTATTTTGTAATGAATTGGGGTAATTTAAGCTGTACTTATAATTTGATTAATTTAATATGAAATTGGAAATGAGGATATAGTGTTTAATATGAATTGTGGGGCGGGGATAGTGATTTTGTGTGCCTAATCATTCCGTATCCAAGCTTACACGAATTATTTTTGGGGAAGGGTTGGGGGATAGTGGGATAGATAGGGTCCTGGATGTGTATTATGTTGGGAAGGGAAATACTTTGAATTTTATTGTGAATTATTTAAAATGTCTTTAAAAATATTTTCATTAAATGTCAATGGCCTTAACCATCCAATTAAGAGGAAAAGAACACTTAATTTTCTAAAAAAGCAGGATGCTGATATATATTATATCCAGGAAACACACTTAAATGCCATGGAATCAAAAAAGTTGGAAGGGGGTGGGTCAAACATTGTTTGTTTGCTCCTGCTGTAGGTAAGAAGGCTGGAGTTGCTATTTTAGTTAATAAGAAATGCTTAGCTACTTTTACTTTGAATTCTGCTGATCCCTCAGGTAGATGGATCCATGTGTACATGGGCATGGGGGAAAATACGCTGGCACTTTTTAATATCTATGCCCCTAACTCACATCAGGCTGAATTTTTAAGGCTCTTCAACAGATGATACTACCACTGGCTGCTTCTAATATAGTAGTGGCGGGGGACTTTAACGCTGTTATGGATCCATTATTGGACAAGAAACCAAGTAAAATTATAAAATCATTAGGTTTAGATAATTTGGTACAATCCTGTGTACTTAAGGATATATGGTGGATTCTCCATTTTGATGATCGGGAGTTTTCTTTCTGCTCCCAGGTTCACAAATCATTTTCACAAATAGATTATGTTTTTGTATCAGATAAGTTAGTACAGCAGGTTACACAAGCCGCTATAGATCCAATTATTTTGTCAGATCATGGTGGAGTTTGGATTGAATTTAAGATTGCTGAACAAGATAATAATAGACCTGTGTGGAGATTTAATAATGCATTGCTTGCAGACTCAAACTTTCTGGAAGTTTCATTTAAAAATGAATGAATATTTTCAAATACATGCCTCAGAGGAAATATCATTGGAAATACTGTGGGATGCTTTCAAAGCTACCATGAGGGGGCAAATAATCTCATATTCGGTACATATTAGGAAACAATTTATAAAGGAATTTGCTGATCTTGAACAAAATATTAATAACTTGGCCTCAAAATGGGAACAATCTACTTTACAGGCCCTCTTAAAAGCTAAATATAAATACAATGAGATTTCCTCGCAACTGGCTAGGAAAGAATTGTTTTCTCAACAGGCTTTGTATTATGGAAACTCAAATAGGGCAGGAAGAGTACTAGCAAATTACCTTAAAGCTAAAAAAAGGTAAAGATTGTAGCTATTAAAGATGAGAAGGGTGAAACTTATTCTCAAATTGGAGATATTTTAAAACAATTTTTGAAGTTTTATAAAACTTTGTATTCTTCCGAGCCTTATTCAAATAAAGAACTAGAGGGTTTAGAATTTTTAAACTCAATTAAGGAATCAAAAATCACATAAAGGGGAACCTTGAGGCATCTATTTCATTGAGAGAACTACAAGCAGCGTTGAAGTCCCTTAGAGTTGGATTCGCTCCAGGTGGTGATGGGTTCACTGTAGAATTCTATAAATCATTTCAAATTACCCTATTACCTCATCTACTAAATTTATATCAGGCTCAACTGACTAAAGGTTGCATTACAGGTACTATGGCAGAATCTTTAACTATTGTTTTGCCAAAGCCAAATAAAGATCCTATGTTGGTTTCAAATTACAGGCCTATTTCGTTGATTAATGTAGATAGAAAACTTCTGGCTAAGTTATTGGCTTTGCACCTGGCCAAGACTCTCCCTTATATTATTGGTATGCACCAAACGGGGTTCGTTGCTCATAGACATTCTTCAAACAACACTAAACTGGCTTTCCACATATTAAATTTCACAAAAGCCATGGATGATCCGGCCTTCTCTATGTCCTTAGATGCAGAGAAGGCCTTTGATCGTGTAGAATGGACCTTCATGTATCAAGCAATGTATTGGTTTGGTATTGGTTTTGGATTTATACAAATGATCCAAACCTTGTACAGCTCCCCCTCTGCCAGATTATATATTAATAATACTTTTTTGGAATGTTTCTGTCTGGAAAGGGGAGTTAGACAATGGTGTCCGTTATCTCTTTTGCTTTTTGATATCGTACTGGAACCCTTATTATTGGCTATTCAGCAGCCAAAGGAGAACCAGGGTATTCCTTATGCAGGTCAGAGAATATAAAGTCTCTGCGAATGCAGATGACATTTTGCTGTATTTGAGGAATCCTGAAACTACCATTCCATATCTACTAGATATGATAGATATGGGAAATTTTCAGGATATAAGATAAATTGGAGTAAATCAGAGGTTCTTCTGCTGAATGTTGTCACAAGCCCAACTCCAGTTATGGCCTTGTGCCAGTTAAGAGCCCCAAAAATTGCCTGGTGAAAATGATTAGAACCGACCAATATGTTCCTGCTGTGCAGGAACAAGACCAGCAAGCTCAGGCTGAGTTTAGGCAGGACTCAGTACATAGCCCTGGGAAAAACAGTTTGGTCCCTTTAAATCCACCATCGTGGAAACTGCTGACCAAACAGGTTAGAAGGCAGCATCAGGTGCAGAAAGCCCTTCCCCCGCGGAGGGCTGGACATGGTACAGCAGCTCTTGAGCACTTAGAGAGCTGGCTGTCTGGAAGGAGAGGGCAGTCAAAGGAAGCTCTCATGTTGGAAGAGCCTGTACCTCCTCCAGAGCCCACTGACATGGAAATGTTAAACCCAGAGTCAAAAGAAGCAGCCCTTAAAACCAGGAACCTGAGGAAATGGACTGAAGTGCTTTGCCAGAATTTGTGCTTGCTGAAGAGATGGAAGTAAACTGATTGAATTGTGGGCTTGTGTTTTTGAAAAGTTTTCTTTTGGTGAGCTTTTTGGGGTTTTGGATGTTTGACTGCTGGGACATTAATTTAACTACTGTGATGTTTGAAGGAAGTCACTGCTGAATAAGTGAATTCTCTGTGTATGTTAGCAGAGGGAAGTGTGCTAGTAATTTATTCTGCTTGTTTGGCAGTTGTTTCTTTTTGAGCCAAGATGGTTACTGCAAGCTGAGGCTTGGCTGCAGTGAGGAAATACTTGCAGTGTCCTTCTTAGAGTTGGAAAACCCTGAAGACTGGGGCAGGATCTGCCCAACATTTGTGCGGAGGGATTTGAGGGTTCATTTTGCTCCTTGTCCTGATAAGGAGACATTTTTGGCAAATCCGCCAACCTTCTACTCTGGAACTCTGAGGAGAAGGGAAGATCTATGACATTGCAAGGTGATAAGGTTTTTTTTCTGTTTGCATTGAGGACTACAAGAGACTGAATTAAGTTTTGTTGCAGTACTGCTACAAGGAAGTAAGACTTACCTGGGACATAAGTTGAACACTGAGAATTAATCAGATCAGGCTGAGGAGTGCAGCATTATTGAACTGTCAGTTGATGTTACTGTTATTTTTTGTACTTTTGTTTTTTCCTTGCATTCTTTGTTGGTCCTGACTGGATAATAAATAAATTTAAATTTATCCTTTTGATACGTACCTGTGAGAGGCCATTCTGTTCAGTGTGCACAGTGTAAGCTATCCACCACAGGACTTCCTCCCATTTGAGGAAGCATATCAGGGCTATTTAGTGGTTGTGTACCAGTCCCTGCTATGACGTAAGGGATGGCCATGCCACACATGGTGACAGGATGGGATATAGCGCCTCCCGTTGGTGGAAAATTTTTTTAAGGAAAAAAAAAAAAAATCTGTTTTTTTGTTTGATGTTGACTAACCATTGGATTTATTGGAACTGTTTGGCAACTGTGGACTCAAACTGGTGGAAAAGCGCCTTACAGACACCGGAAGTCAATCCATAGGAGGACCGGAAGTCAACCCACAGGAGGACCGGAAGTCAGCTGAGCTGGGACATTGAAAGCTAGTGATCCAGTCCTTGGGAGTGCAGTTCCAGTTTGGAGAGAGATGGAGTCAGACGCAGGACCCATCTTGGAGAGCAGTCATATCCGGCCAGAGACGGAGTGTTCCCGAGTACCGGAGTGATACAAGGCGCAGACTCATCAGTACCTTGGGTAAGAGTACCTAATTCAACAGGCTGTTGAGCATAATAAATATCAATCAGCGAAGCTGGTCAGCTACGCTGTGGGAAGAGGGTCAGGTGAAAGCTTAGAGGAGTCACACTTGGTTTTCATTTTCTTTTTGCTTCCATTTCAGGTGGTTGGAGATGGAGTAGCAGCAGGTATTGGCCTTGATCACTGGAGAACGCCAGAAGCAGATCCAGGAGATGCAGGAGGTCTTCAAGACAAGCCAGGACTGGAACCAGGCACAGGACCACGCACAGACACAGCACCAATAAACTCATGGCTGCTATGGGGGAACAATCAAGACTGTTTTCTCAGTTTTTATAAATACCACAACCGATTATGAGTACCCCACTACCGCATTCGGTACACCAGCAAAAGGTAGGAGCCAATCCTTTGGCTTGGATGCACTTAAACAAAATTACACCTAATGATGCACTTGATGACTTTTTGTCAGCCTTTGAAAGGACTGCCAATGCTGCTGATTGGCTGCAAGAACAATGGGCAGCATCTAGTCCACTAAACAATGGGCACCTTGTTTAGTGGACTAGATGTTGGCTGCCTTTCAAATTTTGAACCCTGATTTGGCCAGCAATTATCAAACTATCAAGGCACACATATTAGACTATTTAGGCTTCACAAATGAACATTATAGGCAACAGTTTAGATCTGCCATAATGGGGGAACAGGAAAGACCTAAGGCCCATGTACAATGGCTGACTAAAATGGCCGAGCGCTGGTTACAACCTTGTCTAGCTGACCCTAGGGCACTCTTTACAGAGATCATTAAGGAGCAATGCCTTGAATCTATGCACAAAGAGTTCAGAAGCTGGATGCAGAAACAAAGTTGTAAGAGCCTAATGCAGGTCTTAGAAGTAGCTGAGGCCTATTTAAATGCCACGGGTTCTGCAGGGGAAGTTAGGGTAGTTCCTTCTTCCCGAGGTGAGTCAGGAAAAAAGTTTGCAGCTGTCAGCAGGCACACTATTTTTAGGGAAACAAAAACTAATGAGCCTGGTGGTTCCACACATAGGGAAGAACCCAAATGTTTCCGCTGTGGTAAAATGGGTCATGTACAGTGGAACTGCTGGCTAAAGAGGGACTTAGTTGCCATAAGAGATTCAGAGATACCGGATAGAGCCGGATCATATTTGACTCAAGTTTGCATAGGGGAACACCTTACATCGGCTATGGTAGACACAGGACCTGATCAATCCATGGTGGCAGCCCACTGGTGGGAGAAGGTCCGCCCCAGGAGGAGGGAGATAGGGGAGGGAGGTTTTATTATGATCCGGTGTATCCATGGGGATAGTGTTAGGTATCCTCTTAAAGACACCACTATGTTGCACAAAAGTAGGGTATATCGGGTGAAGCTAGCATTGGTCCTGGAAGCCCCATTTGACGTGATATTAGGGCGTGACTGGGATGGCCTGGGAGAATATCTAGGGAATAAACAGGGGTTGATGAACACTCACTCCCAGAAAGTTCCTGGAGACAAAGAAGGGGAGAAGCTGGGGAAGGTGTTCCCTTTTAAAGAAGGAGTATTTCACAGGTATCCCCAGAGGCCAGTGAAGGGAAACAAGGCTAGCAACAAAAGACAAAAACACCAGCATTGTCAAGTTCTATGGCAGCTCACTAGTAAACAGGAGATTCCCTATTTACCACAGGAAGTGATGGACCTATTCCCCACCTTTTCGGCCGAGCAAAAGGCAGATGACTCATTAAAAGAGGCTTGGCAGCAGGCTTCTGGACCTCAATGCGGGGAAGGGCCCTTTAGGTTCAGGAGGGGGCTACTGTACCACCAGGAAGTAAATGGGAGTACCGGGGCTCAGGAGGAACAGTTAGTGGTCCTGAGAGGTTTTAGGAAAGTTATTCTTCAAACTGCTCATGATCACCCCATGTCTGGGCATAAGGGAGCTGAGGCTACTTTGAAACAAGTCCTTCGGAGATTTTTCTGGCCAGGGATCAGGCAGGATGTGCTTAACTTTTGTACTGCCTGCCCTACTTGTTAGAAGTTGACCCTGGCAAAACCTCTTCAGGCTCCCATGATTTCCGTCCCTCGGATGGAGGATCCTCTTAGTCGGTTAGCTATGGACATAGTGGGACCCTTGGAGAAGACTCCTAGAGGACATAGTTTTATCCTAGTGATAGTGGATGTGGCCACAAGATTCCCACAGGCATTTCCTCTAAGGAAGACCTCTGCCCAGGCCATTATGAAAGAGCTTACTGGTTTGTTCTGCACTGTAGGATTTCCATGTGAGGTGCTGACAGACCAGGGTAGCAATTTCATGTCTAAGGAAATGCAGGACTACTGGCGAGGCTTTGGGGTTTGTCACATCTGAACCTCGGCATACCACCCACAGGCGAATGGATTAGTAGTACGTTTCAACCAGACCCTTACACAAATGCTTAAGAAGGGGTTGGATGGGAACATGAGGGATTGGGACCTACTCATACCTTTTGTCCTTCTTGCCGCCCGGGAGAAAGTCCAAAATTCCATAGGAGTAAGCCCTTTTCAGATCTGTTTGGAAGAAACCCTATGAGAATTTTAGATGTATTAAGGGAAGGTTGGAGCCCTCCGTAGTATCAAGAAGTTAACGTGGTTTCCTACCTGGTTCAGTTAAAACAGAGATTGGCCCGAGTTGCCCAAATTGGTAAAGTCAATCTGGAGTGGAGTCAGAGGAGACAAAAAGCCTATTATGACCGGTGGTCTTGTGAGAGACACCTGCAGGTTGGGGATAGGGTACTAATCTTGGTACCTACCGACCCCCATAAATTCCTGGCGCAATGGAGGGGCCCGGCAGTAATAGTTAAAAAGTTAAATGAGGTTGACTATCAGGTTAAGGATGAGAAGGGTCGGGAGCAAACATACCACATTAACCTGCTTAAGCCATGGAAGGATAAGGGAACAGCTCTGATAGCCCTGTAGAGCCAGGAGGAAGACTTTGGGCCACAGGTAACAGACCTCTCTCAGGAAGAGGGGGTCAATATAGGAACGGAACTCTCTGATGCCCAGGTGCAACAGGTGGGGACATTGATTAAAAACTTTGAGGACATGTTCTCTGTGACCCCAGGATGCACTGAGGTGGTATCCCATGATATCATTATTGCGCCGGGTAGGATAGTGCGCATCAAACCGTATAGGTTATCTGAAGAAAAAAGAAGCTGGTACAAGACATAGTAGACGAAATGTTAGCCCTATGAGTAATTGAGCCCTCACTTAGCCCATGGTGCAGTCCTATAGTAATTGTACCCAAGGCAGATGGGACCCCTTAGATTCTGAATAGACTTCCGCCAACTTAATAAGGTCTCTCAATTCAATGCTTTCCCTATGCCATGGGTAGATGAATTATTAGACCACCTAGGACAGGCCCAGTACTTATTCACCCTGGACTTAATGAAAGGGTACTGGCAGATACCCTTAATGCCAGCTGCTAGACCCAAAACAGCCTTTAGTACTCCTGCTGGTCTGTTTCAATTTAGGCATATGCCTTTTGGACTCCATGGCGCTGCTGTAACTGTCAAAGACTAGTCAAAGAGGTACTGTGGGACCATCACCCATACGTGGGGGCATACCTCGATGACATTCATTTGCGTAATTGGACCCAGCCCTTGGAACAAGTTGCAGCAGTCCTGAAGTCATTAAGGGAGGCGGGCTTAACAGTGAATCCCAAGAAATGTTTCCTAGGGCAGAGGGAGGTAAGGTACTTGGGCTATGTAGTGGGCCGAGGGCAGGTGAAACCGCTGGTGGACAAAGTTCAATGTATTACGGCCTATCCCAAACCTGTCACGAAGAAGCAGCTGAGAGGGTTCTTGGGGCTGATCGGATATTACAGAAGGTTTATTCCCCAATATGCTACTAGAGCAGCTCCGCTAACTAATATGTTGAAGAAAGATAAACCTGACACCTTGCACTGGGAAACACTAGGGCAGGAGGCCTTAGAAGATCTGAAAGGCTGTCTTTGGTCAGAACCAGTTCTAAGGGCTGTAGATTTCTCTAAACCCATGATCCTACAGACAGATGCTTCCACAAGTGGCTTAGGGGCTATCCTTAGCCAGAGGTACAGGGAGTAGAACATCCAGTACTGTATCTCAGTCGCAAACTCCATGACAATGAACGAAGGTATGTTACGGTAGAATTAGAGTGCCTAGCCGCTAATTGGGCAATGCAGACCTTGGTTCACTATTTGGAGGGCCAAGAATTCACATTGGTAACTGACCATGTGGCCCTCAAATGGTTAAATACCATGAGGAATAACAACGCTAGACTTACTCGATGGTACCTTGCCCTCCAAACATTTAGATTTAATGTAGTGCACAGGCCAGGATATCTAAGCACTAATGTGGACAGACTTTCCCATTTGTAGGAGAACCCAGAGGAGGGTAGGCCATGGTTCAAGAGGGAGGGTATGTCAAAAGCCCGACTCCAGTTACGGCCTTATGCCAGTTAAGAGCCCCAGAAATCACCCGGTGAAAATGATTAGAGCCGACCAGTATGTTCCTGCTGTGCAGGAACAGGACCAGCAAGCTCAGGCTGAGTTTAGGCAGGACTCAGTGCATAGCCCTGAGAAAAACAGTTTGGTCCCTTTAAATCCTCCATCTTGGAAACTGCTGACCAAATAGGTTAGAAGGCAGCCTCAGGTGCAGAAAGCCCTTCCCTCACAGAGGGCTGGCCGTGGCATAGCAGCTCTTGAGCACTTAGAGAGCTGGCTATCTGGGAGGAGAGGGCAGTCAAAGGAAGCTCTCATGTTGTAAGAGCCTGCACCTCCTCCAGAGCCCACTGACATGGAAATGTTGAACCCACAGTCAGAAGAACAGCCCTGATAAACCAGAAACCTGAGGAAATGGACTGGAGTGCTTTGCCAGAATTTCTGCTTGTTGAAGAGATGGAAGTAAGCTGATTGAATTGTGGGCTTGTGTTTTTGAAAAGTTTTCTTTTTGTGAACTTTTTGGGTTTTTGGATGTTTGACTGCTGGGACACTAATTTAACTACTGTGATGTTTTGAAGGAAGTCACTGCTGAATAAGTGAATTCTCTGTGTATGCTAGCAGAGGGAAGCGTGCTAGTAATTTATTCTGCTTGTTTGGCAGTTGGTTTTTTTGAGCCATGATGGTTACTGCAAGATGAGGCTTGGCTGCAGTGAGGAAATACTTGCAGTGTCCTTCTTAGAGTTGGAAAACCCTGAACACTGGGGCAGGATCTGCCCAACATCTGTGTGGAATGATTTGAGGGTTCATTTTGCTCCTTGTCCTAATAAGGAGACATTTTTGGCAAATCCGCCAACCTTCTACTCTGGAACTCTGAGGAGAAGGGAAGATCTATGACATTGCAAGGTGATAAGTTTTTTTATGTTTGCATTGAGGACTACAAGAGACTGAATTAAGTTTTGTTGCAGTACTGCTACAAGGAAGTAAGACTTACCTGGGACATAAGTTGAACATTGAGAATTAATCAGAGCAGGCTGAGGAGTGCATCATTATTGAACTGTCAGTTGATGTTATTGTTATTTTTGCACTTTTGTTTTTTCTTTGCATTCTTTTATGGTCCTGACTGGATAATAAATAAATTTAAGTTTATCCTTTCGATACTTACCTGTGAGAGGCCATTCTGTTCAGTGTGCACAGTGTAAGCTATCCACCACAGGACTTCCATTTGAGGAAGCATGCCGGGGCTATTTAGTGGTTGTGTGCTGGTCCCTGCTATGCCCTAAGGGACGGCCATGCCACAATGTTCATTGTCCAAAAGGATTGTTTGATCCATTTCCCTTTCTTTGGAAAGAAGAGGGTATAAAATATTTAGGTATCTGGATTCACAAAATGCTGGAGGAAATGATGAAAATAAATGAAAGATCTTTACTGATGAAGGTTGCAGAAATGTGTGAGCAATGGAACCCATTACATTTGTCTTGGTGGGGGAGAGTTCAAACGGTTAAGATGATGATTTTGCCTGTTGTTTGCTACCAAATGGGTATGTTGCCAGTGTTTTTCAGGGGTCTTTTTATAAAAAAATAAATAGTATACTTAACAAATTTATTTGGCTGGGTAAAGCAGCTCGAATTGCTTTAGTATCTTTACAAAAACCAATTGCGGAGAGTGGGGTAAATTTCCCAAATTTATATAGGTATCATCAAGCCTATATAATGCGCCAGGGTTGTATTGGGTCCTCCCCGAGCTTATGGAAAATCTTCCAGATTGGCTGAACTTAGAGTGGCAAATTATGTCTCCATTATGATTGTTTCATGTGCTGAGTATCAAGTTAACCAGATATGTTAAGAACAATAGTATTTTATTTGATACCTAGAAAACCTTGAAATTTATTAATAAATTAACAGATGTTCCAGTAGAGAAATCCACTTATCAATCCTTATGGCTAAACTGCAAGGTTCAAATAGGAGGGTCTGGGATCTTCTGGAAGCATTGGATGCAGGCAGGCATTCATACATTAGATTATGTTATATCTAATGGGAAACTGCTTGACTTTTCATGATTGCAACAATCATTCGGTATTTCAAAATCTCAAAATTATAGGTGATTGCAGTTGAAGCAGGCCATTCAGAGTGGGTTCCCTGCTTGGCAGAATCTCAAAAATCATTATAGCTTGCAGGTCCTATGCTTCCAGACAGATTTTCTAGGGCATCAGGCCTTCCGGTGGTATAAATTAATTTCTGAATTCTTTTTAAGTTCAAAAAAGTTTTTATTTAAATTTCTTGGTTACAAAACATGTAAAGTCATATGGCATCATAATAAATATATACAAATCAGATTAATAAAGAGAAATATCATACAATGCCTCAGAGAAAACTTGCTGTATGAACAATAACTCAGAAAGAAAAAGGAAGGTAAGGAAAGTTAAAGAAGAGGAAAGCAAACAGAAAGTAGACTAAGCAGAAAAGTCTGAGTAGAGAACCAAAATGAACTGGTAACATCTATATGTCAGTAAAGGATGTGTACTACAAAGTTACTTCAAACAGCATTTAGTCAGAAAGCAGTTGGTTCTAACATATATGCAATGTCAATACTTTACACTCAAGTATCAATCAAGAGACCCTAAATAATAGTAAATCAATCTAATATAGAATAAGGCAGTTTAGCAAGATCTAATAAAGGGGCCCATATGTGTTCAAACTTTTTCAACGAGTAGGATCTTTCAGCTACAATGCGTTCAAATTTAACTGTCATACAGATTGTGTTCCACCACACATTATATTCCACAGATTCTAGATTTTTCCAGGCTATAAGAATGAGTATGTGCATTAAACTAGCAGAGTCTCTTGGTAGTGCCAATGTAGTAGCATAACCACCAACAATAATGGAATTAAAGTCTGAAAGCATTGGGCAGTCAAATAACATATGTCGAAGTGAACCGCTTGTATTTCCACAGGACCAACATTTGTCAGACATGTTAGGACTAAATTTAGATAGCCGACTGGGAGTCCAATATGCTCTGTGTAGAAGAAACAAGGATGTTTGGAGAAAGGACGCGGCCCCGCACACAAAGGCAGTATGCGTCCACAGTGATTGCCATACTTCTTCGGTCAGATCCAATTTTAGATCAGAATTGCATCGGTTCTCTACTTCTTGCGGTCTCGCTGATTTTTTGAGTCTTATAATCTTGTACCACTGGGAAACTTCCTTCGGTTTGTGAATAATGGATGAACACAAAGAGAGAACATCCGGTATGACGTCAACCAGTGGTTTAGAGCGAAGCAGACCCTTTAGGACATGCTTGAGTTGAATCCACTGAAACTATTGAGTGTGGGGTAGACCTGTGTTATTGGTCAGGTTTTCGAATGTGACCCAACCAGATTCCAGCCTTTTGCCAAGATTTCCAATCTAGCATATTTCTTTGTATTCTAATCAAGTCGTTTCTCCATAAAGGAGAATGGAGTGTGTCTAGCCAAGAACAATCGAGCAGTCTATTTGTTTAAATACAGTTTTCATGGTTGAAAGTATATGATCCTTGCCACGTTCATGTTTGAGCATTTCCATGAATGGTAAGCATTGCAAATGGTGAGGGTACAATCGGTCTCTTTCAAAAGGCAACCAGATGTTCTCAGTCCGAGGGGAAGTAACATTAAGAATCCATCGAGAACCTTGTCATAGTAAGAAAGCGCAGTGATAATCAAAGAAGTCAGGGAAGTTAACTCCACCATTTTTCTTGCATTGCTTCAATTTACTAAGCGCGATCCTGGGAGTACTATTATTCCACAAATAATTAAATAGAGCCGTATCAATTTTTTTGTATAGAGAAGCATTCAGCAGCACAGGCAACATGCTTAAAGTATACACAATCTTGGGAGTTAGCACCATTTTGATAGATTCTAAAAGCCCCCACCAGAACAAGTTTAATGGTGTCCATTTATTGACATGATCCTTTATTAGCTGTAATATACGCAAAGAGCAAAGATCTATGGTGGAATCAATGGTTTTGGCAAAATTTATACCCAGATACTTTAATTTATCATCTGTCCAATGGAAATTATGATGTTTAACCTCAAATTCATGGATCAATGAGTTTAGGGGCATAAGTTCAGTCATAGTGCTGTTAAGTATATAGCCTGACATTTTAGAGTAATCTTGTATAGTGGATAATAGTGCAGGAAGAGAGTCAGGAGTTGTATATAGGAGTACGTCATCCGCATAAGCTGAAAACTTCACTTCTTTGTTGCCACACTTAGCACTTTTAATGCCAGTATTATTGCATATGGAGTGAAGAAATGGCTCGAGTGCAAGATTGAAAAGAAGCGGTGACAATGGACAACCTTGTCTTGTACCTTTAGAGGGGTGAAATGAGGTTGAAACCATACCATTTATCCTTACATTAGTGGTTGGAGCTGTATGCAGAACTTTAATCGTGGATATAAAGGTCTCATTGAATCCAAACCATTTCAAGGCTGAGAATAGGTAGTGCCATTCAACCCGATCAAATGCTTTTTCAGCATCAAGAGCCAGTGCCAGCATAGGGGTTTTGATGTTATTTGCATGGTGAATTACATTAGCAAATATTCGTGAATTATCACTGGATAGCCTGTTCAACATAAATCCATTTTGTTTCATGCCAATCAGTTTGGGGAGTACAGACTGTAGACGATTAGCGATTATTTTTGCGTATATCTTTGCATCCATATTAATAAGTGATAGTGGTTGATAGTTAGAAACATGTAGAGGATCTTTGCCTGGTAGGCAGTACTATAATGCTAGCTTCTGTAAATGAACCACTTATTCGACCTGTCTGAATGAAATAGTTGTATAAAGATGCATTGCAGGGATCGAGGGCACAAATGGACCAGGTAAGCGGCACCAACACAGAACAACAGGAAACAGAGGGGCAAAGTCATTGTGAAAAAGAGCCCAGGACTGAGTGGGAATTAGGAGAGCAGGAGGTGCAGGGGAAACAGGCAGAGGACGTCACAAACACACAACAGGAGGAGGACGAAGCTCAGGGGCTGGCAAACCATGAGGGAAACTGCAGGAATACCAAAGCACAAGGGAAACAAAGAGAGAGGACAAAAAACTGGGTCTTAAACTGCCTATACACAAATGCTAGGAGCCTGAGGGCCAAAATGGGAGAACTGGAAATCACAGCCAGCAATAAGGACCTAGACATAATTGGAGTCACAGAAACGTGGTGGACTGAGGACAATCAATGGGATGTGGCCATACCAGGGTACAAACTATACAGGAGAGACAAGTCACATAAAAAGGGTGGAGGAATAGCGCTGTACATAAAAGACTCCATACCATCAGCCAGAACGGAAACAACAGTACGGGCGGATGGCCTGGAATCACTATGGGTTAAGCTACAGGGAGGAGCAGGAGCAGACATTAAACTGGGTCTGTACTACTGCCCACCTGGACAACCGGAAGAAATCGACCAGGAGATGGAGGCTGAACTGAAGCAGGTATGCAGAAGCGGAAATGTGGTGGTGATGGGGGACTTCAACCATCCTGGGATAGACTGGAGTATTGGGCACTCAAACTGCGCAAGAGAGACAAAATTCATAGAAGTCACGAGGGACTGTTTCATGGAACAGCTGGTCACGGAACCAACAAGGGGCGATGCCACTCTTGACCTAATCTTCAACGGACTAGGGGGGACAGCAAAGGAGGTGGCAGTATTACCCCCACTAGGTAACAGCGATCACAACATGATCCAGTGCAGGCTTGAAATTGGATCATCAAAGGGGAAAAGAACCACAACGACGGCACTCAACTTCAAAAAAGGAAATTATGATGCCATGAGAAAAATGGTGGGAAAGAAGCTCAAAAGCAACATAGGGAAGATGGAATCCGTAGAAAAGGCCTGGACCTTATTCAAGGAGACTGTGCACGAAGCACAAAGCATATGCATCCCCAAGTTCAGAAAAGGGTGCAAAAAAAATAGAACAAAAAACCCAGTGTGGATAACAAGTGCAGTAAAGAAGGCGATAAGCGACAAGAAAGCATCGTTCAGAAAATGGAAAAAAGACCAAACAGAGGAGAACCAAAAAGAGCACAAAGAACACCAGAAAGAGTGTCACCGAGTGGTTAGAAAAGCAAAAAGAGAATACGAAGAGAGACTGGCAAAGGAAGCAACAAACTTCAAGTCGTTCTTCAGATACGTCAAGGGGAAGCAACCGGCGAGAGAAGAAGTGGGACCATTGGACGATGGAGACAGAAAGGGAGTTGTAAAAGAAGAGAAAGAGATAGCTGACAGGTTAAATGAGTTCTTCACGTCAGTCTTCACGATGGAGAATATAACCACCATTCCGGAACCCGAGGAGATCGTAATAGGAGACCAAGACGATAAGCTGGTCGATTTAGAGGTAAGCCAAGAGGATGTACTCAAGCAGATCGACAGACTAAAGAGCGACAAATCGCCCGGTCCGGATGGCATTCACCCAAGGGTACTCAAGGAACTAAAAGACGTAATAGCGGAGCCACTTCGACAGATATGCAACCTATCCTTAAAAACCGGAGAGATCCCGGAGGATTGGAAAATAGCAAATGTCACGCCCATCTTCAAGAAGGGTGCAAGGGGGGACCCGGGAAACTACAGGCCGGTGAGCCTGACCTCAGTCCCGGGAAAGATGATGGAGGCACTGATTAAAGACAGCATCTATGAGCACATCGAAAAAAATGGGCAGCTAAAACCGAGTCAACATGGCTTCTGTAAGGGTAGGTCATGCCTCACAAACTTATTGTACTTCTTTGAGGGAGTGAACAGCCAGGTGGATAAAGGGGAATCTATAGACATTATTTACCTTGACTTCCAAAAAGCCTTCGACAAGGTGCCACACGAGAGACTGCTTAAAAAGATATGGAACCACGGGGTACAAGGGGAGGTCCACCGATGGATCAAAAACTGGCTGGCAAACAGGAAGCAGAGGGTTGGCGTAAAGGGCCACTACTCAGACTGGAAAGGGGTCACGAGCGGAGTTCCGCAGGGGTCGGTGCTGGGACCACTCTTGTTCAATATCTACATAAATGACCTAGAGGCGGGAACTAAGTGTGAAGTCATTAAATTTGCAGAAGACACCAAACTATACAGCAGGGCTCAAACCAAGGAAGACTGCGAAGATCTCCAAAAGGATCTAACGCAGCTGGAAAAGTGGGCCGAAAAGTGGCAGATGAGCTTCAACGTGGGGAAATGCAAGGTCATGCACGTGGGGAAAAAGAACCCGATGTTCACATACAAAATGGGGGGAACACCACTAGGGGTTAGTAACCTGGAGAGAGACCTGGGAGTGATGGTAGACGCAACACTGAAGGCATCGGCGCAATGCGCCACAGCCTCTAGGAAAGCAAACAGAATGCTGGGTATCATTAAGAAGGGTATTACGACCAGGACGAAGGAAGTCATCATGCCGCTGTATCGTGCAATGGTACGGCCGCATCTGGAGTACTGTGTCCAGTACTGGTCGCCGTACCTCAAGAAAGACATGGCGGTACTTGAGGGAGTACAAAGAAGAGCAACCAAACTGATAAAGGGAATGGAAAATCTCCCATATTCTGACAGATTGAAGCAGTTGGGACTTTTCTCCCTGGAAAAGCGAAGACTTAGAGGAGACATGATAGAAACCTTCAAGATCCTGAAGGGCATAGAAAAAGTAGACAGGGACAGATTTTTTAAATTAAGGGGCACCACAAGTACAAGGGGGCACTTGGAGAAATTGAAAGGGGACAGGTTTAGAACAAACGCTAGGAAGTTCTTTTTCACTCAGAGGGTGGTGGATACATGGAACGCGCTTCCAGAGGCTGTTGTAGACAAGAAAACATTAAATGGTTTCAAAGAAGGTTTGGATAGATTCCTAGAAGAAAAAGGGATTGGGGGGTATAGATAGGTATAGACCATTGCTCAGGCAATGGGCCTGATGGGCCGCCGCGGGTGCGGACCGCTGAGCAGGATGGACCTATGGTCTGCCTCAGCGGAGGCAACTTCTTATGTTCTTATGTTCTTATGTTAAAAGAGAAGGAGTAAGCAGATCCTGGAAGGCCGAATAAAATTCAGATGTAAAACCATCCATCCCAGGTGCTTTACGATTAGCCATTTCCGTCAAAATCAGTTAAATGTCCTCAATTCTTATACTCGAGGACAAGATGTCATTATCTTTTTTTTGTAAGACTGGGATGAGAGAAATCAGACAGGATTGCAGAGGTGTCTGGTGTTGAGATCTCAGAGGTATAAAGGTCCTCATAAAATTTTTGAAATGTTTGAGATATTGCATTAGGGTCCGAAGTAAGCTGACCATCAGGTTCTATTATCACCGAAATGTTGAGTTGTTCCTCCTGAACTTTCAAATATCGTGCCAATGCACTCCCCGCTTTATTGTTATCACAGTAATAATTTGCTTTTTGCATGAAAATTGCATTACCAGCTTTCCTGCTAAGCAATAGATTATAATCAAGCCTAGCCTGGTGTAATTTCGTTAACATCACCGTATCTGCTGGGTTGGTCTGGTGACAAGTTTCCAATTCATTTATGCTTTTCTCACAATCTTTCAATTGATGGTTTAGTTTCTTGGTTTTAGCAACTTGATAGGAAATGATCACTCCTCTAATGTAGGCCTTAAATGCGTCCCATAAGGTCGGCCAACCTGTATCTTCGATCTTATTAAATTCAAAGTATTCAACAATAGCCTTACGTATGATCTCAACAAATGCGGAATCCTGTAATAATGAATTGTTGAACCTCCATGTAGAACCCCTCTTAGTCAAAGTGGATCCATCAATGGTTAGTTCGATAGCAGCATGATCAGAGACTGAAATTTCGTATATTGTAGATTGTGATAAACCATTAATAAGATTGTTGCTCACCAGGAAAAAGTCTATTCAAGAGTAGGAATTGTATGGAGCAGAGTAAAAGGAGTATTGTTTATCAGTTCCATGCATGAGTCTCCAAACATCCACTAACTTCAATTGAGTGATCAGGTTATGTAAGCTTTCCCAAGCATTTGAATTTTTGAATAAAAAATAGTCTTAGGGACATTTGGAGCATCGAGATAAAGCAATATATTTCTGCATCTCGATGGCCATGAATTTGGAGGATGAGATGTACAGCGTCAGCATCTATGAGACAAACATGGTTTTTTTTCTGTTACATAGATCTTTTTGGTTCCTTGTTAGGTTACATAAGTTAGACAGTTCTAAATCTAATAGATGCTGGCACTGTCATCTAGACATAGGAACACTGGATCATCTGTTCTATTGTCCTTTGATACTCAACTTCTGGAAGTTAATATGGGGACAGATTAACCTCATTCTGGAATCAACAATCCCTTTGATGTATGAGGCAATTATATGTGGAACATTGCTGCATATCAAGCCTCCCATGGATCGCTACAAAGGCAGGCTTTTCCTAATTATGACAGGGATCGCTATGCAAATGATAACCCGCAATTGGAAAAATTTCAACCGCCTCAACTTTCTGTTTTGGTGGGCCAGTTTATGTTTAGGTTACAAATACGAAAAGATGAACGCTGATATGTTGGGGCATAGCAAATTATTTAAATTGGTTTGGGGCCTGTTGACATCCTTTGTTACTTCAATATAGTTGTCTTCATTTAATTTTTTTTTTTTATTAATTCTTTATTCATTTTCAAAAATACATTAAGTGTTAAATATATTCATTCATATTAACAAGAAATACATCACTTACAAACAATCATTGATATATTTCATAAATTCTTATCCCTTCCCCTTCCCTATCCCTCCCTCCCAGATATTCCATTATCATATAAAACATATAATAATAAACTTCCCCCCTCCCTATACCTTAAGTTGATAAATATAAGGGAAACAAATTCAAATTAATCTTTACAATACTTTGTCAAAGGTTTCTACACATCCTGAAACTTCTTAAAATATCCCCGTTGTAATGCAATAAACCTTTCCATTTTATAGATATGGCATAAAGAATTCCACCAGAAGTTGTAATTTAATCTCCTCCAATCCTTCCAATTATATGTAATTTGCTGAATGACAACACCAGTCATTATAAGTAGTAATTTATTGTTATTCGCAGAAATTTGACTTTTTGCTCTCATTTCCATACCAAATATCACAGTAACATAGGATAATGCCACTGGGTTATCTAATAAATTATTAATTTGGTCCCAAATTGATTTCCAAAAATTCATAATACATGGGCAATGAAACAATAAATGATCTAAAGTTCCTACTTCTAGATGACAATGGCAACATCTATTAGACAAAGAACTATCTAATTTTTGTAACCTAACGGGTCCACAACGCTCTATGCAACAGAAAAAACCAAGTTTGTCTCATAGATGCTGACAACGTACATTTCATCCTCCAAGATCAAATTCGTGGCCATTGAGATGCAGTAATTTCATGCTTAATCTCAATGATCCAAATATCTTTTAAACCAGTTTTTTTTTTATTTAATTTTAAATTTCTTTTTATATACGTCCAGGCCAGGGTAGAAGGGTGGGGGGATATTTTCTTGGTGTATTTCTTGATTAAATTCTTGGATGGGAGGGGAGGGATATTTTTCTTCTGCATTGTTATTGATGGAATTTAAGGGCTTCTTTTACAAAGGTGCACTAGTGTTTTTGGCACACGCACCAGATTAGCGCTATAGCGCACAATAGCTGAAAAACTACCACCTGCTCAAGAGGAGGCAGTAGCGGCTAGCGTGTGTGGCATTTTAGCATGCACTATTCCGCGCATTAAGGCCCTAATGTACCTTTGTAAAAGGAGCCCTAAGTGCTTATATTGATTATTAATGTCTGTATAATTCTTGGCACTTTGTATTAGTTTTGAAAATTAATAGTTTTTTTTTAAAGAAAATTCGAGCCTCAATAATTTCTGAAGATGAGCTGAATATGATATAATCTGACTGCGCAGAGTTGCCTTAAATGCATCCCATAAGACCTTTAGAGGTATCTGATCAGAAGTGTTGATTTGGAAAAACTCCATGACTTTTGATTGTATTTCCTCAAGAAAATTTGAGTCAGCAAGCAATGGGGAATTGGGAGTGTTCTATGTGATCTGTAATACAAATGGGATCTATATTTTGGTTTTAAAACCTAATGAATCATATGATTAGATTTTAAAAAGTAGTCTATTCG
Organism: Geotrypetes seraphini; assembly: GCF_902459505.1. Taxonomy (NCBI): domain Eukaryota; kingdom Metazoa; phylum Chordata; class Amphibia; order Gymnophiona; family Dermophiidae; genus Geotrypetes; species Geotrypetes seraphini. The sequence continues at coordinate 107,532,077 of NC_047092.1, read as the reverse complement.
CGAGAAAAATTGATGTACTTGGGAGTAGCTCCTTTTACTAAGCTGCACTAGTTGTTTTAGCGCGCGCTACATTGCCATGCGCACTACACACTAACGCCTCCATAGAGAAGCCCAAGATGGCCGCTGAACAGACACGCTGAGAGCGTCGCTCCGGACTGCGGTGGTTATCTTACTTTGTTCATAGCAGTTGCGGCTTCACGGCCTGATTTCCTGTGGAGATGCCAAAGAGAAGGGGCAGGAGCGCAGCTGGTGCCTTGCCGTGCTCGGATTTGCCCTCCTTCGGCAGGATAGATGACCTGTTGCGGCAGATGCAGGGAACAGCGCAGGCCATGTCGGTGAGCAGCCCGTTGGGAGCACCCGGACGGAGCGAGACTAGGGTTGTCTCTCCTGGGCTTGAAACTACTCTAAGCCCCGACTTGAGAGCCCCACCTCTGCGACCTCGGTCAACCAGTTCTCCAGGGGCAGAGGAAACCCCGGAGAAGGGGGAGGTCCTTTACCCAGAGGCAGCCTGTTCTATCTTGGAAGCAGAGTTCCCTGTTCAGGAAGCAACTGCAGAGGAGACCCAGGAAGTACAAGCAGTCGGAGGTGGATTCCAATTAGATTCAAGCCAGGACAGCTCTTTTTCTCAGGACGGTGAGCATTTCTACACCCAGCAAAGGTTTTCTATTTGTGAGAAACCAGCACAAGTGACTTTAGATTCTTTATGGGATTTGATAGAAAATTTTACTCAATCTATAAGCCCCAATTTCCAATACATAGAAGAAAAATTGATTCAACATACTAAAAAGCTGAAAGACTTAACAGCGGATTTAGCAGTCTCTAAGACCACGACTCAAAAGTTTGATCAAGAATTGTTAACACTTAAACATGTACAAGAGTCCCTAATTAAGGATAATACTAATCTCAGGAAGAAAGTGGAGATACTTGAAAATAACTCTAGAAATAATAATTTGAGACTTATTAATTTTCCTAGAGTATCCACCGTCACTCCTAGGGAAATGTTAAAGAGATATTTGATTGAAATATTGCAAGTTCCTGAGGAAACTTTACCACCATTTACTCAAGCGTATTATTTACCAAACAAAGATGGGGCTCAATTACAGACTAAAAGATCGGAACAAATACCACTGAATGTTTCTGAAATTTTAGAAACATCAGATAGCGAGACTGCAGTATCTTCTACAATGTTAGTGACTTTAGCTCTCACAATAGATAAAGTATGGTTATTGAGACTTTTCTTTAAAAACAAACAGAAAGAGTTTCTTGAATGTAGAGTACAAATGTTTCCTGATTTTTCCAGAGAAACTCAAAAGCGTCATAGAGAATTTCTACTTTTGAAATCTGGAGTCACTTCACTGGACGCGACATTTTATTTGAGATATCCTTGCAAGTGTATCATTTGTTACCGTTCAGTTAAATACGTTTTCTTTGAACCTTATCAGTTAAATACTTTCCTAGCTTCATCTCGATTGGATAAAAAGGAATCAACAATAGCTCAATAGTATTACAAGCTGTTCTTTAATCTCAGTGTGTCTTTATATGCCAACCTTTATTTTATTTTCCTTTCTCTCGCTTAAAGTAATCTTGGATCTTCCTTTTGAGGACTTGAGTGGATTATTTGAAAGATTTTCTTTTCTTTAATTTTATGTGCCCTATATTGTTTATCTAATATAATAAAATGCTAGGCCGCGCATACGCACTAAAAAATTGTGTTCCCTGATCCGTCGCGAAAACACGATTGCGCATGCGCGGGTTTACGTCACCACTTGCTCGCGGCAGCTTTCAAATTAAAAAAAAAAAATTACACAGCTGCGGCGGCCTTCCTCACCCCCGCCTCTCACTGTGAATGGTACCGGCTCCTCTCTCGAACTGCACCAGGATCGAGAGAGGAGCTGCAGCGCCGGCTTTCAACTTAAAACAACCCCCCCCAACTGGAGATCGCCGCTCTCACCCGGCTCCCACTGTGCAAGCCCCCCACCCCCAACTTGAGATCGCCACTCTCACCCGGCTCCCACTGTGCAAACCCCCCCCCAACTGGAGATCGCCGCTTTCACCCGGCTCCCACTGTGCAAACCCCCCCCCCAACTGGAGATCACCACTCTCACCCGGCTCCCACTGTGCAAACCCCCCCAACTGGAGATCGCCGCTCTCACCCGGCTTCCACTGTGCAAACCCCCCCAACTGGAGATCACCGCTCTCATCCAGCTTCCACTATGCAAACCCCCCAACTGGAGACCGCTGCTCTCACCCAGCTCCCACTGTGCAAACCCCCCCAACTGGAGATCGCCGCTCTCACCCGGCTTCCACTGTGCAAACCCCCCCAACTGGAGATCACCGCTCTCATCCAGCTTCCACTATGCAAACCCCCCAACTGGAGACCGCTGCTCTCACCCAGCTCCCACTGTGCAAACCCCCCCAACTGGAGATCGCCACTCTCACCCAGCTCCCACTATGCAAACCCCCCCAACTGGAGATCGCCGCTCTCACACGGCTCCCACTGTGCAACCCCCCCCCAACTGGAGATCACCGCTCTCACCCGGCTCCCACTGTGCAACCCCCCCCCCCAACTGGAGATCGCCGCTCTCACCCGGCTCCCACTGTGCAAACCCCCCCCCCCCCATGGGAGGATGCGCCGCAGCAAAGTGCTGCACAGGTACTGGAGGGGGAGAGACATATCGCTTCTGCACCGGTACAAACATCCCCTCCAGCATTGGCAGTCACTGCACGTTAAACAGGCTGCTTCGGGCTTTCTCCTGCAGTTGAGTCCCTCTGCTGCGTCACCAATGACATCATCAATGACGCAACAGATAGACTCAACGGCAGAAGAAAGCCAAAGCAGCCTGTTTAGCGTGCTGCGGCTGCCAACGCTGGAGGGAGGTTTGATATTAAAGTCATCTTGCTGGGAGGGTCGCAGAGTCAGTGGGGGTTGGACTGGGAGGGGAGAGAAGCGTCTGCCTCGGGTGCTTCAGGCAGCAGCAGCGTTTACAATTTGCTGCTGTTGCCGGCTTCAGGCCTTCCTCTCCGGCCGGTCCTGCCTACTTCCTGTTTTCATGAAGACAGGACCAGCCAGAGAGAAAGACCTGAAGCCAGCAACAGCAATGAATTGTAAATGCTGCTGCTGACCAATGAAGTAGTTAAATGAGGAAAGGGAGCAGAAGGGGAGAGAATGGCTTGGAGGGAAGGAGGAAGGTATGCCAGACCAAGGCAAAAGGAAGGAGGAGATGGAGAGAGGCCATATGGGGGAGAGAGAGAGATGGAAAGAGAAGAGAGGGCAGTGAATGGAAGGGGCAACATAGAGGGTGAACAGTATTCTAGCACCCGTTAATGTAACGGGCTTAAAGACTAGTAAGTAATATTCTAATAACCTACTTTCTGTACAAGTGAATACTTGAATATATAATTAAAAGATGCATATTTGTTTGTATTGTGCACCTTGGGGTGCCTGGGTATTGGATTATGTTGTCTGCATCAATAAAAATTGTTTGAACTAACACCTCCATAGAGCTGGCATTAGTATTTTCCATGTAGCACGGGGGTTAGTGTGCACTAAAAACTCTAGCACACCTTAGTAAAAGGAGCCCTAAATAGAGCTAAATACATTAATCTGTTATATTTTTTATTATGTCTCCTAATTCCATATTATTTATCCCCAAAGAAAAGAAAGAAAGATTAAGGAAAATGAAATCAAAACTATATTGATTACCTATAAAGGGAATGAGATTATGTACTGATGTAATAATATAATAAGCAAAATAAAGCTAAAGACATTAATTTGTTTGATTTGAAGTGACCAGAGGACTGGAAACTGGCGAATGTCACACCTATCTTTAAGAAGGGATCGAGGGGTGACCCCGGGAACTACAGGCCGGTGAGCCTGACTTCAGTTATAGGGAAGATGGTGGAAGCGATGATCAAGGACAACATTTGCGAACACATCGAGAAAAATGACTTACTGCGAACAAGCCAGCACGGATTCTGTAAGGGAAGGTCATGCCTTACGAACCTACTGTACTTCTTTGAGGGAATAAGCAGTCAGGTGGACAAAGGGGAACCCATGGACATCATTTACCTCGATTTTCAAAAGGCTTTTGATAAGGTGCCACATGAAAGGCTGCTTAAGAAGCTGTGGAACCACGGGGTGGGCGGGGATGTACACAGATGGATCAAGCACTGGCTGTCAGGTAGACTGCAGAGGGTCGGAGTGAAGGGCCAATATTCAGACTGGCGGGGAGTCACGAGCGGTGTGCCGCAGGGATCTGTGCTAGGGCCGCTACTCTCCAACATATTTATCAATGACCTGGAAACGGAGGCAAAATGCGAGGTTATAAAATTTGCGGACGATACCAAACTCTGCGGAAGAGTTAGAACCAGGGAGGAGTGTGAGGACCTGCAAAGGGACCTGGACAAGCTGGAAGACTGGGCAAACAAATGGCAAATGCGCTTTAACGTTGAGAAATGCAAGGTCATGCATATAGGAAATAAGAACCCGTTGTTCAACTACAAAATGGGGGGGGCACTGCTGGGAGACAGCGGACTTGAGAGAGACTTGGGTGTGCTAGTGGATGCATCAATGAAGCCATCCGCACAGTGTGCAGCAGCGGCGAAAAAAGCCAACAGGATGCTGGGCATCATAAAGAAGGGTATCACAACCAGGACGCGGGAAGTCATCATGCCACTATATCGGGCGATGGTGCACCCGCATCTGGAATACTGCGTTCAGTATTGGTCGCCGCACCTCAAGAAGGACATGGCGGTACTTGAGAGAGTCCAAAGAAGAGCAACGAAGCTGGTAAGAGGGCTGGAAAACTGCCCATACGCTGAGAGGCTGGATAAGCTGGGTCTCTTCTCTCTGAAAAAGAGGAGGCTCAGGGGAGATATGATAGAGACCTTCAAAATCCTGAGAGGCATAGAGAGGGTGGATAGGGACAGGTTCTTCAGACTGAGAGGGACAACGGGTACGAGGGGGCACTCAGAGAAACTGAAGGGGGATAGGTTCAAGACAAATGCAAGGAAGTTTTTCTTCACCCAAAGGGTCGTGGACACATGGAATGCGCTCCCGGAGGAAGTGATCAGGCAGAATACAGTACAGGGATTCAAACAGGGATTGGACAGATTCCTGAGGGACAAAGGGATCGTAGGGTACTGAAAGGGGTGCGGGGACAAAGGGTCAAGAATTTGATGGGAAGATGGGACTTCGATGAGAAACCAAGGGGTGATTCAGACAGGTCATGACCTGTTGGGCCGCCGCGGGAGCGGACTGCTGGGCGTGATGGACCTGTGGTCTGACCCAGCAGAGGCACTACTTATGTTCTTATGACCATATCTCATTCCCAAAATAAATTAATGAATGAATTATAGTTATATGGCAATGCTATCCATGTGTAACAGACTAAATAAAGCTAAAGACATTATTCTGTTACTTTCATATGTCTCCCATTACCATATTATTTTAATCCTAATGAAGAAGGAAAGATTAAGAAAAATGAAATCAAAACTATATTAATACCTATATAGGGAATGAGATTATATACTGATATAATAATATACTAAACAAATTAAATATAGCTAAAGACATTAAGGCAGGGGTGTCAAAGTCCCTCCTCGAGGCCCGCAATCCAGTTGGGTTTTCAGGATTTCCCCAATGAATGAGAACTATTAGCATACAATGAAAGTAGTGCTTGCAAATAGATCTCATGCATATTCATTGAGGAAATCCTGAAAACCCAACTGGATTGCAGCCCTTGAAGAGGGACTTTGACATCCCTGCATTAAGGGCTCATTTTACTAAGGTGCACTAGCATTTTTAGTGCAGGCACAAAATTACCATGCGCTAAACCGTGCGGTATGCTTCTTGAATGACGCCAGCTCAATGCTGGCATTAAAGTCCAGTGCGCATGGCAATTTAGCGTGCGCTATTACACACGTTAAGGCCCTAACGCACCTTAGTAAAAGGAGCCCTAATTTGTTTGATTTGAAGTAAGCATATCTCAGTTCCCAAAATAAATTAATGAAATGAATTATAGTCATGTAGCAATGCTATCTAAGTATAACAGACTAAATAAAGCTAAATACATTAGTCTGTCACTTGCCTATGATGTCTCCCATTACCACATAACTTTAATTCCAAAAAGAGGGAGGAAAATGAAATCAAAACTATAATAATAATAAACTACAAAGGAAATGAAATTTTGTATTGATGTTATGATATACAAAACAATTTCAATTCCCCAAAAAAGTAATGATATAAATTATAATTATATAGTAATATTGCCAACTATAGCAAACTAATAAAACTAAATACATTAGTTTGCTATGATTTCTAAAGACGCATTCAATCTTTTACCTTCCATCCAATAATATGACGTCTCAAGTTTTAAATCAAATTCACTCTTCCTTTTGTTCTTCCCATCACTGTTTTTCTTCTTCTCTATCACAGAATTGTAACTTTTCCCCCCTTTTCCTCATGACTCACGTAAGTTTTACCCAATAACTTTGAGGTTATTTTGTTCGTCAGCACTCCGTTTGTCTGTTTTGTTTTATTAAATTGTACATCGCTTAGTAAATTAAATAAGCAATCCATTAAATACCAATAAAAACTTGAAACTTGAAAAACTCTATTATATCTCATGCTACCATATATATTATTCCAAAATATAAAAATAAAAAATTGAATTATAGAAATACAGATCTCCATAATACAGATATTAGTGACCCAGATCTAAAGAAAAAGAAAAATGGCAGACAAGGTATTATAAATATTATAGGCAGGAATCAAATATTGTCAGTTAGCACCACGACTATGCCTTGCCAGTGTTGCATTTTAGCCCTCATAAAAGTAGCCATGGTGGAACAAATGCAAGATCCAACTGATGAATAAATTTGCCAGATTTCATTTAGTGTGGTCTCACTATGCAGTTTCCCGGGAAGCAGAGGAGAAATAAAGGTCCACCAGCATATAATATTAAGCTGACTAGGACTCTGAAGCCAGTTGCAAAACTTTTCTTGTTAAAGGGTAGACGTTAAAGGTCTTGTTAGAACTTGGCATCTTAACTTCTTCGGATTCAAATATGGCGCTATTTCCTCAGCACTATTTCTTCTCAGCGAACTGCGATGTAATAACGCTTATTATCATTGGATCTATGTACTCACTCCAAACTAGTTTGAAAAATTCACCCTCCTGCCATACTAATGGCAACTCTCATTTTGGAGAATAATAAAGTGAACTTATGAAGAATCAATTAACAGTAAAACTTTTATGGTGACAAGAGAACTCCATATAAAGCAAGCAAGAAGTTAATCACCAACTGACTTTTCCAACTGTCAACTGCTAACCATAATGTTCATATCAGTAATCTCAAGTCATCTGACTCTGTTGTTGATTTATAAATTTCTGTAAAGTATTAGAATTCTGGTAATGAGTCGTTCTGTTATTATATGTTATTCTCATCACTGCAGGGTATAACAGGCCATACTTTGTGCCCATTTCCCTTAACTGTGGCTGAAGTTGCAGAAATTGTTTCCTTAGTGAGGCAGTCTGCTTGGCAAAGTCTGGGAGGAATAAAATTATTCCATCCTGACATTTTACAGTTTTTGCCAGTTTTGCTGCCTCAAGGATTTGCATTATTTGTTGAAATCTTAAAATCCTAAATATTAGTGGTCTAGGCCCATTTTGCTTATTGAGGGTATGAGTTGGAATTCGATGTGCTCTCTTTATTTTGAGTGGAAAAACAAATTTGAGAGAAAGAACTTTTGGAATAAAGTTAGTCAGTAATTCAATCAGATTCGTACCTTCAACTCCTTCTGGCAAATGCAACAGATGGATGTTGTTTCGTCTGCTGCGATTGTTGGAAACTCATGCTATGGTTTTGTGGTCAGCACGGCATTGATTAAGAGTCTCTTCAGCACCTGATACATGCTGCTCTAGTTGTTCTGTACGGGCGTTACACACTGTTATTTTTTGTATTAAATGAGAGATTTCCGTTTGAACAATGTCAAGTTTTGTAGTAATTTCCTGTATCATCTCTTTGTGCACAGATCTGATTTTACTTGATCTAGCAGCTCTGCAGAATCTTTCAGCAACAGAACTTTTGACAGTGTGGGAGGATCTGGCTTAGGCCTCTTGGCCGTTCCCGCTGCCACAAATGCTCTATCCAGCCGAGTTTGCCTTCCTGAAAACATAATCTTCAGACTTCTGAGATTGAAAGAGAAAAAGCACTCAGGACTCTTTCAAAATAATCATTAATGCAAGGCAGGGGAGAGCAACAAAATCATGCGTCCATCATGCTACACAGCCAAGCTCTGCCCCTTTGAAATTTTTAAACTATCAGTATTCAACAGCAGGTTTCAGTGCTCAGGAGACCCTTTTTTTTTTTTTAGTTCAAAATATTTTTATTGATTTTATAGGTATAAAATAAACAACAACAGGCTTCCGAGAAAGCCCAACAAGAAAAGAAGTGACATCACCATAATAAGATAATATATCGGTATCCAACACAAAGCATCAAATAATACAATACAGTCTTCTAGCCACAATAAATAGCAAGACAGAGAAGTTGGTAAGGCAATGGATGTGCATAGGAAACCATAATTTAAGCAAAGATAGAAAACCATAGATTACAAAAGCTATGTAAAACCAATTATCATAAATGTTGAAGGGGTCACTGATGAGTCCTGAGAATGCAGTAGATAGTAAACACCAATGAGAAATGCAAATGAGTAAATCAATTAGATGAATGATATTATGCAGGTAAAGGTCTAATAAATATTATTAGTTCAAAGGTCTTGAGTGCAGTAATCCAATAGTATTGACCATGTTTTATTATAAGTGGATAGTGATTTAGAGCGTTCTGCTAAATATCGTTCATATTTAACATGAAGACAAACCGAATTCCACCAATGAGTGAAGCTGAGATTAGAGAAGTCTTTCCAATTTTGCAAAATTAATTGAATAGCTAGAAATAGCAAAAGGGTCAAAAGGCGATCATGATACAAAGATAAAGTTAAGGATAGTGCTGAGGATCCCAGAATTAACACATCTAATGTAAAGGCCTCATTAATAAGAAAAATTTTGGTAATCGCATTCCAAATAGAGGACCAAAAAATCTGTAAATGGGGACAATCATATATCATATGTCGTAGAGAGCCTTCTGAGGATTTACAAGTCCAACAGGAGCTATCTGAGGATCTCTTAATTTTGGCTGTTTTGGAAGGAGTCCAGAAGGCTCGATGGTATAGAAAAATCACGGATTGTCTATGGGAGGCAGAGTGGAGCGATTTAAAAATTCTGGCCCACAGTTCCTTCCAAATACAATCAGTTAATGGAGACTGCAACAACATATCCCATTTAGTCAGGGAAGCTGGGATTGCAGCGAAACATTTAGAATGCATAAATTTGTACCAATTAGATGATTGGCCTTTGGAGGCAGTGAAGGAAAGAGCCAAAGTGTAATTCTGAGGTGGTATGAAGAGATGCTGGGGAAGGGTACCTCGCAGTAAGACAATGGTGAAGTTGAATCCATTTGAAATATTGAGAAGGAGGAATATTAAATTTGGCCATGATATCTGAAAAGGTGATCCATTTGTCATTATGCAATAGATGGGAAATATGCCAAATTCCATGCTAATGCCAAGTTTTCCATATGATCACCGCATTGTCTATCTTAAGTTTGGGGTTATGACAGATGGGTGCAAATACTGAGTCTATCAATTTCTTGTTTGAGAGGGAGTCAATATGGTTGAGCGCCTGCCACGTACTCAACAATATTGGGTTTTGTTTTGCCAACTGGGGAAGAGGGATAGCAGGAGCATGATGCAAAATATAAGAATCAACGATAGCAAACTTCAAAGGTAACCAAGTAGGAGCCATACGCATAGACTCCAAATTCAGCCATAAGGAGCCCTGAGACATCAAAAATGCATAGTGATATTCGCGAAAGCTGGGAAAATTGACCCCACCCTGCTCCTTAGAACATTTCAATTTACAGAGTGCAATCCTAGGCTGCTTGCCTTGCCATAAAAAGGAAGAGAGTAATTGTTCAATGCGAGAATAGACCGAATGGGGAAAAAGAAAGGGGAGCATATTAAGAATGTAATTGATTTTAGGAGTGATCATCATGCGTATTGTAGATAGTCTACCCCACCAGGAAAGATTAAGGGGGGACCATCTAGAGGTGCAAGAACGAATAATAGAGAAGATATAGTCTGAATTAAGTCGTGAAGTGGATTCAATAGAGGGCCCAAAATACAGACCGAGATATTTGATCTTGGAGGGGGACCAGATGAAACCGTATTGGGAGGAGTCAGATTGAATGTCAATACAATTCAACGGCAACAGTTCAGATTTATTGACGTTCAATTTGTATCCAGAAACAGCCGAAAAGCAGTCAATTTGTTCAAGGACAAAGAGGAGAGACTCCGGAGTGACGTAGAGAAGAACATCATCAGCATACGCCGATAGTTTGACTGAAAAGTCATTATAGTGGAAGCCATCAATCCGAGAATCATTCCTAATGGCAGATAAAAGTGGTTCAAGGGCAAGATTGAAGAGTAAGAGAGATAGGGGACAGCCCTGCCTCGTGCCACGGGACGGAGAAAAGGGTTGTGAAAGATGACCATTGATCATAATACGTGTCGTCGGGTGAGAGTACAGAACTTTAATCATAGATAAGAAAGAATCAGGGAAGTCATACCAACGAAGGACATGAAAGAGATAGGGCCATTCAAGACGATCAAAGGCTTTTTCGGCATCTAGGGCCATAATTAAGAGTCTGTCTGAATGAGATGTTGAATGATGGATAATATGAGACAATAGTCGGGTATTATTAGAAGAGTAGCAATTATTTAGAAAACCAGATTGATCTGGAGAAATGAGAAGAGGGAGTACAGATTATAGACGGGAAGCGAGGATCTTGGCAAAAATTTTGGCATCGACATAGATTAGTGAGATGGGGCGGTAATTTTTGACATCTTGGGAGTCCTTGCCCGGTTTAGGGAAGACAATGAGGGTAGCTTCTGTAAAAGAACCTGTGGAATGACCTTGATTACATAAAAAGTGAAAGAAAGGCAGCATGTGTGGAAGTAAGATGGGTAGAAAGACTTTGTAGAATTCAATTGTAAGGCCATCAGGACCCGGAGATTTAAAGGAGTGAAAGGAGAAGTAAGCGAAAGAGTATCAGTCGGAGAGAGAGAGGGGTATGGGAAAGACAGGAAGGAGTTGAGACTAGATAAAGAGGAAGTGGTTTCAGAAGAATAAAGATCTTGATAGAAATTATGGAAGGCGGAAGAGATGGCTGAAGAATCCATGGTAAGTTGTCCTGCGGGGTCTTTAATAGATGATATGGTGGTCTTCTCTTGGGATTTTTTCAAATAATTCGCGAGCAGGTGGCCGGGCTTATTATCTGCGTAGTAAGAAGCAGCCTGGACAAAGACAGATTTGGCAGCAGATGAGCTCAATAAAGAGTTATATTGGAGTCTAAGGTTATGCAGAGTAGTCAGGGCCAGAATATCAGTAATGTCTGAAATATGGGTAGCCTCCGCTTCACGTATGTGAGATTCAAGATCTCATAGGACTTGTTTTCTAGAGGAGTAGAGTCGAGCAGTGAACTGAATTATCGTCCCACGTATGAAAGCTTTGGAGGCATCCCAGGTGGTTATCCAATTGGAGTGTGTGGGGATATTAAAATGAAAAAATTCTTGGATGGCAGCAGTAATGCACTCAGAGAATTGGGCCTCAGCGAGGAGAGAGGAATTGAACCGCCATTGCCTACTGCGAGGTGTAAGAGAAAAGTAAGAACAAGTCAGGGCAATAGCAGCATGATCAGAAATTGTGATGGAGTGAATATCAGAAGTGGTGATGTGTGGTAAGATAGATGCACTAGCAAGAAAATAATCAATCCTTGAATAGGTCGAGTGTGGTGCTGAAAAAAACGTAAATTGATCATGGTCTTGGTGCTGCAGTCTCCAGGGATCTGTTAAATGAAACTGGGAAATAATATCATGTAATGCGTACCAGGATTTTGGTTTCTTGTATGAGGCATGTATAATAATAATAGGAGTATCAGGATCCTGTAAAATATGATTAGCCAAATTATGAAAAAATTCAGGAGAATTTAAGTTTGGAGCATATATATTAATGATACGCAATGCATGATTGTATATAGAAAGTTTGGCACTCACCCATCTACCATAAGTATCATGAGAGCTGGATAAGATAGAAATGGAAGGATGTTGCCTAATTAGTGTAATGACACCATTCTTTCCATTCAAAGCAGGGGAAAACAAAGGTGAACAAAAACCTTGTTTAAGAAACTTACTTGATCCAGAATCATTAAGATGAGTTTCCTGAAGCAGAATGATATCTGCTTTAAGATCATCAATGTAAGACAGTAATTTACGTTTTTTAATCACATTATTAAGACCTTTGACGTTTAAAGAGATTATAGATAATGGCATTGGAAGCAAGGAAATGTGTTATGCAGTAGGATTGAGGTACTTGTAAGAACCATACAAATTTTGATTGAGGACTCGTAAGCAATATATATGACAAGGCCAGAAAAAGTAGAAGCTGTATGCATCATAAAAAACCAATAGAAAGAATAAATAAATAAAGTAAAGGAGTAGGAGGATATACCTGAAAGGAGGAGAGAGCCCACTGTAATAAAACAGCAAGCCAAAAACTGTGGGTGGCCGAAGAGGGGACAGATAGCCGAGTGAACAAACAGACTCAGCAACCAGCTAAACAGTATTGTGCGAATAGTAGCTCTGAGTGCACACTCAATTAACAAAGCAAACAGCAGGGTCAAAAAGTTCAAATGCTGTAGCAAAGTGAAACGTCTGAGCCAACAATGGCTAATTAACAGCAATCAGTGCAAACATGTGAGTCAGCAGAGCAATGAGGCACATCTAATGGCTAGTAAACTAGAGAATGACACGGTGGCGGTTTACCCGTGGCTACCGCTTTTAGCCACGGGTAACCCGCCAAAAACGGGGAATGAAAATTAGCAGCCTCTGCGGGGACGGGGACAAGGCCATCACCGCCCCGTGGAGCGGTGATTGGTCTTGTCACCGCAGTGAGGCATAAAGGATCGTGCGGTCCCTGAAGCTCCCACCCGCCCACCCGCACGCCGGCTCGATCGTTTAACCAGCTTCCTCTCTCCACCTCACCTTAGTTTGCCGGCTTTCTTTTTCGGCGACCGGAACGCTTTCAAAAGAGCCGCGCATGCGCGGCTGCTCAGTATTCAATCTTCTGCTCTGACCCAACTGGAAACAGGAAGTTGCAGCAGAGCAGAAGATTGAACTTTGAGCAGCCGCGCTTGCATGGCTCTTTGAAAGCGTGCCGGTCGCCGAAAAAGAAAGCCGGCAAACTAAGGAGAGCTGGAGAGAGGAAGCTGGTTAAACGATCGAGCCGGCGTGCGGGTGGGGGCTGCGGGGACCGCGTGTTCCGGCTCACACAAGAAAGTAGGAGGTGAAAGGGAAAAGTTTCTCTTCCTTGGAAATGTGGAAGGCAGAATGGGGAGAAGACGCTGGAAGGGAAGAAGAAAACAGATGCCAGACTATGGGGGAGCGGAGGGAAGAAGATGGGTGCTAGACCAATTGTGGGAGGGGGTGAAGGGAGAGGCACAGTAACAGCAAATGGAAGACGCAGAGAGAAGACACACAGTGGATGGAAGGAATTGAATGAGAAGATGTGGAAAGCAGAAACCAGACAACAAAGGTAGAAAAAAAATTCTATTTATTTATTTATTTTTTGCTTTAGGATAAAGTAGTATATTAGTTGTGTTGATAAAAATTTATAAACAAAGCCCTGCCAGCTGAACATCTCTTTCTCTAGTTCAGCAGCAGGAACTTTGATTTATAAGAAAGGAATAAGCTAAATATTGCAGTACTAAGGCTTATATGGATGCTGCGGGGACAGTGACGGGGCGGTGAATGGGATGGAAGTGGTGGTGACGGGGCGGTGAAAGGGATGGCGGTGATGGTGACGGGGCGGTGAAGGGAACGGCGGTGATGGGGCGGTGCAGAGGATGGTGGGCCGGGGACGGTGCAGTGACGGGGACAGATTTTTTTCCCCTTGTCATTCTCTATAGTAAACTAATGGAGCATGCTGTGAAAGTAACACTTTTTGATAGTATTAAGAATGAGAGGCATAAAATAGCAAGTAACATCCCAGACAAGGAGAGAAAGTAGGTAAATTCAGGAGGAGATATCCCTACAAACATAGTGAGCATGGTAATATAACAGAATAGTTAATGATAAGAAAGAAAAATAAAACGCAGAAAAAAAGGGATAAAAAGTAAACAAATGCTCAGTAGCGCTGCAGTTTAATCAGTAAACATGACAGAGAGATATAGATATTAGTAGCTGTAAGGAAAGAGAGCAGAGAAGGGGGAAATAAAAAGAAAATGCAGAAGCAAATAGATCGAATATTACAACTCACATGCAGTACAATAAGACAGTGGCTGAAAAAGGCACTCGAACTCGGTTAACACGTAATCAGTACTGTGAAGCATAGCCAATAATTGTTAACTACAAATAAGGAGCATATTGTGAAAAAATAACACTGCTGGAAAGTGTTGGAGATACGAGGCAGTTAGCAGTAAGCAGTTACTTACAGAAAAGGAAGGTAAAATTGAAGTAAAGGTAGGGACAGGAGAGCAATATGGTCGAGATGCATGATCCTGCAGAGCAAAATCACATGGCAGTAAAGAAAAGAGAGCAAAGAACATGAAGAGAGGACCAGCACATACGGCAATAAGGTAGATGAGGTAGAAAGAAATATAAAAAGGAGCCATTCAAGCAGGTTATAGCAAAAAGAGAGAGAGTCATGGTATAATATTTATGCAATTTAAAATTTGAAAATGAAGGTATAAAAGTCACTTTTCAAAGGCAGCATGAGAGACGAGCAGCAGGCACAGCAGGGGCAAGCTCATACAGAGTCAATCGGGGTCGGCGAAGTCTCCTCGATGTAAGTAGCCAGGAGCTCCGGGTCAGAGAAGTCCCACGTTTGATTCAGGAAAGTAACCCTCATTCTCACCGGATAGAACAGTCCGTAGCGGGCTCCCATCTTCTTCAATTGTGGTCTGAATGCAAGGAGTTGCTGGCGGGCTTTAACGGTATTCTTGTGAAGATCTGGAAGGAAGAGGATTTTATTTCCCTCATGGGTCACAGGCGCCATGGATCGGGCTTTTTGTTGAATTTCGATGACCTGTGGGTAGCGGAGGATCCGAAGCACAATGGGTCGTGGACGACGATCACGCGGGAACCGGGAGGATGGTGAGTGGTGAGCGCGCTCAATCTCAAAATCATGTTTAAAGTGGCGGTCCAGTAATTTGGGAATAAAGGACTCCATGAACGCCACCATATTATTACCCTCTTGACCTTCCGGGACCCCCAAAAGACGCAGGTTATTTCGGCACGAATGGTTACTTGCGTCTTCCATCTCTTTTTCCAGGGCCAACGTGCATTTCACGTGGCCCTGCAGTGCCTTAACATTGGCATCTGTGGTCGCTGATTTTATTTCCAAATCCGCTATTTTTAATTTGAAAGTGGTCAGTTCGGTTTGTATTGTGGAAAGGTCATCCTTAAGCTCAGAGATGGCATCTTTAGTCTCAGTCATCAGGTCATGCACCGTTTTAATTGCATTCCATAAAACAGACATGGAGGGAGCCTCAGGGCCATCATGTGTCTCCGATTTTGAATCCTTTGCAGGAGAGGGAGGGTTGGGTTTGTGCATCTTGCCCTTGGTAGCTGCAGCCATCGTTTATAGTGCAGATGGAGTTGGATTGAGGGGTCTGGCACCAGTGTAGTGAAGCCAGATAGAGGAAAGATGGTAAAGGTTGCTGGAGCTGGTTGTTCATATGACCATCTTCGTCGGGCTCAACAGTGCCCCCGCCAGGAGACCCTTAAAAATTTGTTACAAAATATAAGTTTTGAACATCTTGCTACCCAACTTTTTCTATCAAACCCAGTGTAAGTTTGGCACCTTTAATAGAATCAGGGACTTATTGCATTTATGTTATCTCATTTTTCACTTTTCAAGTATTGGTTGCTTGGTTATACGTGTGGAGGGGCATTTTTGAAAAAAAAAAGTCTAAATCCAACTTGGATGTTTCCAGCTGAACATCCAAAGCTGGAGGTTCAAAAATGACCATTTTCAGATGGCAAACTGCTGGACAGCCAAATATATATTTTTTTGAACCTCGTCTACTTAGATGTCTTGGCCACTGGGATGTCTAACTTTATACCCCATTTTTGATCAGAAAACATCCAGGTTGAAAACGTCCTAATCCTGACGATTTGGACGAGGTTCGGACTATCATAGTAATGGACTGGCCACATAGACATCCGGACAGAACAATGTGACACCTTAGAGAGCACTGCTGTGAACTTCACTTAAAGGTACCAACTGTATATCTCACCATAACCCCCTTATAATTTAGGGTGAGCCCCAACCCTTCCCCTAACTATATACTCCTGTGTACTATCCCAAGAGGGTTTGGGAAGGCTCACATATTCTACCATAAATGTAGTGGTTAGAGTAGCTTATGTGCCTGGGTCCTCTTTGTGGTTCACTAGCCCACCCACCAGGCTACTTAAGACACCTGTGTGCAGTTCTACTAGCCTTCTCCATATCAGATGCTGCTGTTTTAGAGACAGGTATGTACATTTTTGTTCTCATTTTTGTGTGGTGGAAGGAGGTCATTGAGCACTAGAGGAGTGTAAAGGTTGTAGCGTGGCCATCCCTTAGGATATAGCAGGGACCGGTGCACAATTACAATATAGCCCCAGCATGCTTCCCCAAGAAGGAAGAAGTCCCTATAGTGGTGAGCATACCTAGCTTATAATTGTCAGAATGGTAATCCACAGGTAAGTTTTCAAAGAAATCAAAAAGACTTTATTTATCATTCAATTTTAGGAAGTCAATGCAAAGGAAAAAGAGTCCAAAGGTATCAACAATAATTGTAACAACAAAAAAACCTAATGCTCCACTCACAAGCCTGGTCTGGTCAACTCCCGAGTGTCCAGCTCTCTAAATGCTGCAGAGCTGTTGTGCCTCACCCAGATCTGCATGGGGGAAGGGCTTTGTGCAGCTCTGGTTGCCTTCCAGCCTGTTTGGATGCTCTTAAAGGGGCCAAACCTGATTTCCCTAGGCTATGATTAAAGTTCTGTCAGGTCTCAGCCTGAACTTCATATTCCTGTTTCTGGCCTGCAGGGACATAATGGTCATCCCTAACCAGCTTAACAGGGTGATTTCTGGGGTTCCTGACTGGCACAAGGCTGGTAGAGGAGTCGGGCTTGTGACATACCCTCCCCCTTAAACCATGATCATTCGAGCATGGTCTATGTTCTTCTGAGGTTTCCTGTAAATGGGACAGTCTCTCCACATTAGTACTTAGATGCCCTGGTCTATGCACCACATTAAACCTAAATGTTTGCAGAGCAAGATACCATTGGGTACATTTGGCATTGTTATTGAATTCTTGGCCCTCTAAGTAGTGAACTAGGGTCTGCATAACCCATTTAGCAGCTAGGCATTCTAGTTCCACTGTGACGTACTTTCTTTCATTGTTGTGGAACTTGTGACTGAGATACAGTACTGGGTGTTCTATTCCCTGAACCTCTTGATTGAGAATAGCCCCTAATCCACATGTGGAAGCGTCAGTCTGTAGGATCATGGGTTTGGAGAAATCTATAGCCCTTAGAACCGGCTCTGAACAGAGGCACCCTTTAAGATCTTCTAAGGCCTCTTGCCCTAGACTCTCCCAATTCAAGGTGTCAGGTTTATACTTCTTCAGCATATCGGTGAGCAGAGCTGCTCTAGTAGCAAATTGAGGGATAAACCTTCTGTAATATCCTATAAGTCCCAAGAACCCTCTCAGCTGCTTATTCATGACAGGTAAGGGATAGGACTTAATACATTGGACTTTGTCCACCAGCGGTTTCACCTGCCCTCGGCCCACTACATAGCCTAAGTACCTCACCTCCCTTTGCCCCAGGAAACATTTCTTAGGATTCACTATTAAGCCAGCCTCCCTCAATGTGTTCAGGACTGCTGCAACATGTTCCAAGTGCTGGGCCCAACTACTCGAGTGGATGACCTCTGCGTATGGTGGTGGTCCCACAGTACCTCATTGACTAGTCTTTGACATGTTGAAGTAGTGCCAAGAAGTCCAAAAGACATGCGCCTAAATTGAAACAGACCAGCAGGAGTACTAAAGGCTGTTTTGGGTCTAGCGTCTGGCATTAAGGGTATCTGATAGTACCCTTTCATTAAGTCCAAGGTGGATAAGTACTGGGCCTGTCCTAGGCGGTCTAATAATTCATCTACCCTAGGCAAGGGGAATGCATTGAATTGAAAGACCTCATTAAGCTAGCAGAAGTCTATACAGAACCTAGGGGTCCCATCTGCCTTGGGTACAATTACTATGGGACTGCACCACGGGCTTTGTGAAGGCTCAATCACTCCCAGGGCTAACATTTCATCCAGTAGATCCTGCACCAACTTCTTTTTCCCTTCAGATAATCTATATGGTTTGACTGGCACTTTCCTCCCAGGCGTTGTGATGATATTATGGAATACCACCTTGGTGCGACCTGGGGCCACAGAGAACACATCCTCAAAGTTCTTAATCAATGTCCCCACCTATTGCACCTGGGCATTAGAGAGCTCTGTTCCTATATTGACCCCTTCTTCCTGAGAGAGATCTGCCACCTGGGGCCCAAAGTCTTCTTCCTGGCTTTGCTGGGCTATCAGGGCTAACTTTTCCCTTTCCTTCCATGGCTTAAGCAGGTTAATGTGATATGTTTGTTCATGTCCCCTCTCATCCTTAACCTGATAGTCCACCTTATTTAATTTTTTAACTACTATGGCTGGACCCCTCCACTGAGCCAGGAATTTATGGGGGTCGGTAGGCACCAAAATTAGCACCCTATTCCCAACCTGTAGGTGTCTCTTACGAGACCACCGGTCATAGTAGACTTTTTGTCTCCTCTGGCTCCATTCCAGATTGACCTTACCAACCTGAGCAACCCAGGCCAAACTCTGTTTTAGCTGAATTAGGTAGGGACCACATTAACTTCTTGATCATCCAGAGGGCTCCAACCTTCCCTTAATACATCCAAAATTCTCCTGGGTTTCTCCCAAACAGCATTTCAAAGGGGCTTACTCCTTAGGAATCATGCACTTTCACCCGGGTGGCGAGGAGGACAAATCCCTCATGTTCCCATCCAGCCCTTTCTTAAGCATCTGTTTAAGAGTCTGCTTGAAACGTTTTACCAGTCCATTTGCCTGATGGTGGTATGCCGAGGTTCGGATGTGATGAACCCCGAAACCTCACCAGTAGTCCTGCATCTCTTTGGACATGAAATTGCTACCCTGGTCCATCAGCATCTCTCGCGGAAATCCTACTGTGCAAAACAAACCAGTAAGCTCCTTCATAATGGCAGAGGTCTTCCTTAGGGAAGTGCCCACAGGAATCTAGTGGCCACATCCACTATCACTAGGATAAAACTATATCCTCTAGGAGCCTTCTCCAAGGGTGCCACTATGTCCATAGCTAACTGACTAAGGGGATCCTCCACCCGGGGAACAGAAATCATTGGGGCCTGAAGAGGTTTCGCCAGGGTCAACTTCTGACAAGTAGGGCAGGCGGTATAAAAGTTAAGCACATCCTGCCTGATCCCTGGCCAAAAAACCCTCAGAAGGACTTGCTTCAAAGTAGCCTCAGCCCCCTAATGCCCAGACATGGGGTGATCATGAACAATTTGAAGGATAACTTTCCTAAAACCTCTCGGGGCCACCAACTGTTCCCCTTGGGCCCTGGTACTTCCAGCTACCTCCTGGTGGTACAGTAACCCCCTCCTCAATCTGAAGGGGCTCTTCTCCCATTGAGGTCCAGAAGCCTGCTACCAAGCCTCCTTTAATGAGCCATTTGCCTTTTGCACAGCCGAAAAGGTGGGGAATAGGCCCATCACTTCCTGCAGTAAATAGAGCATCTCTTGTTTACTAGTGATTACGCTGGTGTTTTTGTCTTTTGTTGCTATCCTCGTCTCTCTTCACTGGTCTCTGGGGATACCTGTGAAATACTCCTTCCTTAAAAGGGAACGCCTTCCCCAGCTCCTCCCCTTCTTTGTCTCCTGGGGATTTCTGGGAGCGAGTGTTCACCAACCCCTGTTTATTCCCCAGATATTCCTCCAGGCCACCGCACTAATATCACATCAAATGGGGCTTCGACACTATCCCCATGGATACACCGGATAGTAATAGTATCTCCTTTCCCTATCTCCCTCCTCCTGGGATAGACCTTCTCCCACCAGCGGGCTGCCACCATGGATTGATCAGCTCCCATGTCTACCATAGCTGATGTAAGGTATCCCCCCAATGCAAACTTGGGTCAAATATGATCCTGCTCTGTCCGGTATCTCTGAATCTCATATGGCAACTAAGTCCCTCTTTACCCAGCACTTCCGCTGGACATGGCCCATTCTACCACAGCGGAAACATTTGGGTCCTTCCCTGCGTGAGGAACCCCCGGGCCCATTAGTTTTAGTTTTCCTAAATAGTGGCTTCTGAGGGATAGTGTGCCCGTTGCCAGATGCAAATTCTTTCCCTGTCTCACCTCAGGAAGAAGGTACTATCCTGACTTCCCCTGCAGAACCCTGGCATCTAAATAGGCCTCTGCTACCTCCAAGGCCTGTAGTAGGCTCTTACAACCTTGCTTCTGAACTCAGTTTCTTAGCTCCTTGGGCATTGACCCGAGGCATTGTTCCTTAATAACCTCCGTAAAGAGTGCCCTAGGGTCAGCTAAACAAGGTTGTAACCAGTGCTCGGCCATTTTGGTCAGACGTTGTACAAGAGATTTCAGTCTTTCTTGATCCCCCATTACAGCAGATCTAAACTGTTGCCTGTAATGTTCATGTGTGAAGCCTAAATAGTCTAGTATGTGGGTCTTAACAGTTTGACAATTGCCGGCCAAATTAGGGTTCAAGGTTTGAAAGGCAGCCAACGTCTCTCCCGCTAAACAAGGTAGCAGTCGCATTGACCATTTTTCCTGTGGCCAGCCTGCGGCATTGGCAATCCTTTCAAAGGCTGATAAAAATCATCAGATGCATCGTTAGCTGTAATTATGTGCAAGTTCATCCAAGCCATAGGATTGGTTCCTACCATTTGATGGGGTACCGGATATGGCAGCAGGGCACCCATAATCGGTGGTGGTGGTGGTGTTTGAAAAAAATTTAGAAAACAGTCTCGATTGTTCTTCCATAGCAGCCATTAGTTCCTGGTGTTGGGTCTGCACGCAGTCCTGTGCCTGGTTCCAGCTGTCCTGGCTAGTCTTGAAGACCTCCTGTATCTGCTTTTGGCATTCCCCAGTAATCAGGGCCAGTACCTGCTGCTGCTCTATCTCCAACCACCTGAAATGGAACCAAAAAAGAAAACAACCAAATGTGGCTCCTTTTAACTTCTGCCTGACTCTCCTCCCATAACGTAGTCAACCAGCCTCCCTGAGTGATACTTCCCTATCCTCACCAGCCCATTGGATTAGGTACTCTTACCCGCGATACTAATGAGCCTGCGCCTTGTATCACTCAGGTATTCAGGAACCACTCCGACTCTGGTCCGGATACTGTTGTTCTCTCAGGAAGGGTCCTGCTTCCAACTCTGTCTCTCTCCAAACTGGAACTGAGCTCCTTGGACTTGATCACCTGCTTTCAATGTTGCAGCTGTTATGGCTTCCGGTCCTTCTGTGGGTTGACTTCCAGTATCTGTAAAGCACTAGTCCACCAGTTCAAATTCCACAGATTCAAACAGTTCCAAAAAATCCAATGGTTAAAAAAAGACAGAAGCAGAATTTTTTTCCAAAAAACCACAAAAAATATTCTCCACCAACAGGGGTGCTATATCCTATTCCTGATACCACGTGTAGCGTGGCCGTCCCTTAGGGTATAGCAGGATCCGGCGCATGACCACTATATAGCCCCAGCGTACTTCCCCAAGAAGGAGGAAGTCCCTATAGAGGTGAGCTTACCTAGCTTATAATTGTCAGAATGGTACTCCACAGGTAAGTTTTCAAAGAAATCAAACAGTCTTTATTTATCATTCAATTTTAGGAAGTCAATGCAAAGGAAAAAGAGTCCAAAGGTATCAACAATAATTGTAACAACAAAAAAACCTAATGCTCCACTCACCAGCCTGGTCTAGTCAACTCCCAAGTGTCCAGTTCATGTCCCAGGTAAGTCCTGTTACTTTAATAGTGGCAGCAACAGTATAGAACACAAGTCCAGTACTATTCAGTCCTGTAGCACAACAAAACAAACATATCATCTTCAATACCGAGGATCTTCACTCCTTCCCATGTGCTAAGGAGCACAAGGTTGGTGGATTCACCAAATCGGCACTTAAGAACATAAGAACATAAAAACATAAGCAGTACCTCCGCCGGGTCAGACCATAGGACCATCCTGCCCGGCAGTCCGCTCCCGCGGCGGCCCAAACAGGTCACAACCTGTCTGAATCACCAGAAGGGGCTCCCTTGCCACCTTGGTTTCTCATTGAAGTCCTATCTTCCCATCGTAGTCCTAACCCTCCGGTCTTGCACATGCATGACCTGTTGGGTTTCTATACTTATTACCTGGTTAGCTTTCTATACCTGTGTTACATCCCAGCACCTCTCTCAGTATCCCACGATCCCTTTATCCCTCAGGAATCCGTCCAATCCCTGTACCGTACTCTGCCTGATCACTTCCTCCGGTAGCGCATTCCAAGTGTCCACGACCCTTTGGGTGAAAAAAAACTTCCTTGCATTTGTTTTGAACCTATCTCCCTTCAGTTTCTCCGAATGCCCCCTCGTACTTGTTGTCCCCTTCAGTCTGAAGAATCTGTCCCTATCCACCCTCTCTATGCCCCTCATGATCTTGAAGGTCTCTATCATATCTCCCCTGAGCCTCCTTTTTTCCAGAGAGAAGAGCCCCAGCCTATCCAACCTCTCGGTGTATGGGCAGTGTTCCAGCCCTTTTACCAGTTTCGTTGCTCTCCTTTGGACTCTCTCAAGTACCGCCATGTCCTTCTTGAGGTGTGGCGACCAATACTGAACGCAGTATTCCAGATGTGGACGTACCATCGCTAGATACAATGGCATGATGACTTCCCGCGTCCTGGTTGTTATGCCCCTCTTTATGATGCCCAGCATCCTGTTGGCTTTTTTCGAGGCTGCTGCGCACTGTGCAGATGGCTTCAGTGATGCATCCACCAACACACCCAAGTCCCTCTCAAGTCTGCTGTCTCCCAACAATGCCCCCCCCAATTTGTAGTTGAACAACGGGTTCTTTTTCCCTATATGCATGACCTTGCATTTTTCCACGTTAAAGCGCATTTGCCATTTGTTTGCCCAGTCTTCCAGCTTGTCCAGGTCCCTTTGCAGGTCCTCACACTCCTCCCTGGACCTAACTCTACCGCACAGTTTGGTATCGTCTGCAAATTTTATAACCTCGCACTTTGCCTCCTTTTCCAGGTCATTGATAAATATGTTGAAGAGTAACAGCCCCAGCACGATCCCTGTGGCACACCGCTCGTGACTCCCCGCCAGTCAGAATATTGGCCCTTCACTCCGACCCTCTGCAGTCTACCCGACAACCAGTGCTTGATCCATCTGTGCACATCCCCTCCCACCCCGTGGTTCCACAGCTTCCTAAGCAGCCTTTCATGTGGCACCTTGTCGAAAGCCTTTTGAAAATCGAGGTAAATGATGTCTATGGGTTCCCCATTGTCCACCCGACTGCTTATTCCCTCAAAGAAGTACAGAAGGTTCGTTAGGCACGACCTTCCCTTACAGAATCCGTGCTGGCTTGTTCTCAGTAGGCCATTCCTCTCGATGTGCTCGCAAATGCCGTCCTTGATCATAGCTTCCACCATCTTCCCTATAATTGAAGTCAGGCTCACCGGCCTGTAGTTCCTGGGGTCACCCCTCGATCCCTTCTTGAAGATAGGTGTGACATTCGCCAATTTCCAGTCCTCTGGTACCTCACCAGTTTTCAAGGATAGGTTGCAAACATGCTGGATTGTGCCCACTATTTCTTGTCTTAGTTCCTTCAGAACCCTTGGGTGGATCCCGTCTGGGCCCGGTGATTTACCGCATTTTAACCTGTCTATCTGTTTGAGGACATCCTCCTTACTTACCTCTATGTGCTCCAATTTTTCGGCCTGTTCTCCACTCATGAGCTCCTCTGAGTCCGGTATATTAGATGTGTCTTCGCTCGTGAAAACCGACAAGAAGAACGTGTTCAACCTCTCAGCTACCTCTTTATCCTCCTTAATCACTCCCTTCCTAACCCCATCGTCCAACGGCCCCACCTCCTCTCTCGCTGGTCGCTTCCCCTTTACGTATGAAGAATGCCTTGAAGTTTTTCGCCTCCCTGGCCAGCCCCTCTTCGTATTCCCCTTTCGCTTTTCTAACCTCTTGGTGGCATTCCTTTTGGCATTTCCTGTGCGCCTGGTGATTTTCCTCCGTTGGGTCCTTTTTCCATCTCCGGAAGGATACTTTTTTGTCATTTATTGCCCTCTTTACTTTAGTTGACATCCAAACCGGGTCCTTTGATCGCTTGTTCTTGCAGCCTTTCCTGAAACTGGGGACGTACATTCTTTGTGCTTCCTGCAGGGTGTCCCTGAATAGGGTCCAGGCGCTTCCCACAGTCTCCATCCTAAAGATGTTTCTGAGCTTCCTCCCCACCATTTCCCTCATAGCAACATAGTTCCCTTTCTTGAAGTTGAGCGCAGTAGTTGCAGTCCTCCTTACTATGGGTGTCCCCCTTTCTAATGTGAATCTGATCGCGTTGTGATCACTGTTGCCTAGTGGTCCTCCCACTTCTACCCCTCTTGCAGGCCCCCCTAATCCGTTTAGGATGAGGTCAAGAGTAGCACCCCCTCGCGTCGGTTCTTTGACTAGTTGCTCCATGAAGCAGTCCCTCACAGCTTCTACAAATCCTGTTTCCCTAGTGCAGTTGGAGTGACCCGTACTCCAGTCTATTCCCAGGTAGTTGAAGTCCCCCATCACTGTTACACTTCCAGTCCTGCATTCCTGTCTCAATTCCACTTCCAAGTCGTGTCCGACTCCTTCTGGCGTATCCTTCTGGCATACTTCAATGCAAAGTGCAAAAGTAACCCGCAAAACCCTCCTCATAGATGATGGACAAATCCTGCCCCCAACCTTCAGGTCTTTAAGCTCCAGAAAAGGACAAAACCAACTGTGCAGTTAAACACAGGCTCAGCTCTGCTCATATGCAGCGAAGCCTCTTAAGCCGCAGCCATCTTGGAACAAAAAAACTTGCAAACCCCCCCCCTCAATTTAATAGCAGTTTTTCTTTTCAACATTTCAGTCAATTCATCACCCCAGATAGTGGCATTTTCAGCCACAAACATTTCTAGAGGCAAGCAATTCCCTCAGCAGTAAAGCAGCAAGACTAATAAAGAAAACTTTTGCAAAAACCAAACAGCCACTTTAGTTTACTTACATTGCCTGAGAAAGAGGAAGTTCAGGCAGGGCATTCCATTCCATGGCCTTAGGTCCTGGTTCTTCAGGCAATCTTCCTCTGCCTCTGGGTTCTGCATCTCAACATCCTCCGGTATCTGGGATGGTGGAGGCTCCTCCAACATGGGAGCTTCCCTGGGCTGCTTGCTTCTCTGAGACAACCAGCTCTCTAAATACTGCAGAGCTGTGGTGCCCCGCACAGACCTGCATGGGGGAAGGGCTTTGTGCAGCTCTGGCTGTCTTCCAGCCTGTATGGTTGGCAATTCCAACATGGATGCTCTTAAAGGGGCCAAACCTGATTTCCCTAGGCTATGATTAAAGTTCTGTCAGGTCTCAGCCTGAACTTCATATTCCTGTTCCTGGTCTGCAGGGACATAATGGTCAGCCCTAACCAGCTTAACAGGGTGATTTCTGGGGTTCCTGACTGGCACAAGGCTGGTAGAGGAGTCGGGCTTGTGACAGGGTGTCTTACCTTAATGCATGCAGTGGACATCTGGTCAGTTTGGGCATCTTTGTGGCACTTAGACCCTTCTAAACCAGGTGTAGCTCCAAATGTATAAGTTCCATCCAGGATGTCTTACAAAATGTTTGATTATTGCTGCAAGATGTCCTTGTCTAACCTGCCCTTTAGACTGCCCAAAGCCCACCCAAAACATGCCTCCACCACACCCATCTCACACCTTCACCATGCCCATCTCATGCTCTGGATAGACAGATGGTAAAACCAGAGGACATAATTTGAGGTTGAGGGGTGGTAGATTCAAAGTCAATGTTAGGAAATTCTACTTTATGGAGAGGGTGGTGGATGCCTGGAATGCGCTCCCAAGAGAGGTGGTGGAGAGTAAAACTGTGACTGAGTTCAAAGAAGCGTGGGATGAACACAGAGGATCTAGAATCAGAAAATAATATTAAAAATTGAACTAAGGCCAGTACTGGGCAGACTTGCACGATCTATGTCTGTATATGGCCATTTGGTGGAGGATGGGCTGGGGAGGGCTTCAATGGCTGGGCTGGAGTAGGTTTTAACAGAGATTTCGGCAGTAGGAACCCAAGCACAGTACCAGGTAGAGCTTTGGATTCTTGCCCAGAATTAGCTAAGAAGAAAAAATTTTAGAAAAATTTAAATTGAATCAGGTTGGGCAGACTGGATGGACCATTCGGGTCTTTATCTGCTGTCATCTACTATGTTACTATGTTACAGAGGCTGGAACACCTCGCTAGATGTACAGAAAGACAGTTTTGATTATCAGCACTTGGACATTCTGGCAATTAGGGCATCTAACTGCCGATTTAAGATGTTTTTTGGATGCCTGTGTTTTTTTATCAAGAGCCTGCTAAACTTTAAAAATAAAATAGGAAAACAAATATATAAAGTTTCTAACCTGTGTGGATGCATGAGGATGGGGCTCTCTTCAGGGATACTTCTGAAACTACTACTGCCTCAAGCCTTTGAACCTAAACCATTACCAATTCTCCTGCACCAATATAAATCCAACTCTCATCTCTTGCCACTTCTAGCTCTCTTCAGGAACACTTCTGAAACTGTATGTTCTTGCTTAATGTGTAAAACTGATGCATTTATTTTGTAGTTCTTGTAAATTTTGCTATTATTTCTCTCTCTACCTCCTCCCTTTTTTGTCTTCCCAGCCTCCTGCCTCAAGGTTTGAACCCAAACCATTAACAATTCTGCACTGATATAAATCCAACTCTCATCTCTTGCCAGTTCTAGCTCTCTTCAGGGACACTTCTGTAAAATGCCCATCATTAAAGTATAACTAACCTCCACAGTCACACCATGAACTCAGTTTAGACACTCCCACCCTTAGGCTCACATTACATATATAGACCCACCCACCAATCATCCCCCACCTGTTGCTCAACCAATAGAATAAAAGTAACTAAATTAAAAATATAATTCAACAACCCCAATACTATACCTTAATCTTATAAGCTTATATAAGTACATAAGAATTGCCGCTGCTGAATCAGACCAGCGGTCCATCGTGCCCAGCAGTCAAAGACCAGTGCCCTAACTAAGACTAGCCCTACCTGTGTACGTTCTAGTTCAGCAGGAACTTGTCTAACTTTATCTTGAATCCCTGGAAGTTGTTTTCCCCTATGACAGACTCCAGAAGAGTGTTCTAGTTTTCTACCACTCTCTGGGTGAAGAAGAACTTCCTTACGTTCGTACAGAATCTATCCCCTTTCAATTTTAGAGAGTGCCCTTTCATTCTCTACCGTGGAGAGGGTGAACAACCTGTCCTTATGTACTAAGTCTATTTCCTTCAGTACCTTGAATGTTTCAATCATGTCCCCTCTTAGTCTCCTCTGTTCGAGGGAGAAAAGGCCCAGTTTCTCTAATCTTTCACTGTACGGCAACTCCTCCAGCCCCTTAACCATTTTAGTCGCTCTTCTCTGGACCCTTTCGAGTAGTACCGTGTCCTTCTTCATGTACGGTGACCAGGTTAGGGCGCACCATGGCCTGGTACAGCGGCATGATAACCTTCTCCAAGCTGTTCGTGATCCCCTTCTTTATCATTCCTAGCATTCTGTTCACCCTTTTCGCAGCCGTCACACTTTGCGCTGACGGTTTTGACTTGTTGATCAGAACTCCCAAGTCTCTTTCCTGGGAGGTCACTCCAAGTACCGCCCCGGACATCCTGTATTCGTGCATGAGATTTTTGTTACCGACATGCATCACTTAAAAAAAAAAATATATATATATATATACACTAGTTTTATAGCCCGTTACATTAACGGGTGCTAGAATATATGTGTGTGTCTGTCTTTATTTCTTTCTCTCTCTGTCTCCTTAGCCGCTTTTTCCTGTCCATTCTCCCTTCTTTTTACCTCCCCTGTGTCCACCCCCCCCTTCACTGCTCCCCTTATCCAGCAGCAGCCCTTCTCCCTTTGTTTTACCTCCCCCCTGTCCATCAGCACCACTTCCTGCTCCCCCTGTCCAGCAGTAGGCCTCCCTTCATTTCCCACCCTCCGTGTCCATCATCACCTCTTCCTGTTCCCCCTGTCCAGCAATAAGCCTCCCTTCCTTTTTTCCCCCCTGTCCATCATCACCTCTTCCTGCTCGCATTTCCCTCCCCCTCCAGGTCCCTGTGCAGCAGTAGCAGCATTTTCCTCCACCCCCTTCCCTACTCTTACCACGATGTGGCCTGCTCCTTTTGGCCCCTCCGCCTTCCATTCCCGCGGTCTAGCCTACTCCAAGGGCCCCCCCTTCCCTTATTGTGTTCCCCGCAGGCAGGCCCAGCTTCTCCCTGCACGTTACCTTTTTTTCATTCTGTTGCCCTCCCTCGCGTGGCTGCCTGCCTGGTCCCATTGAGCGGCGAGCGGCTGAAGTCTTTTTTTTTTTGGTGCTTCCCTGCCCTGTGTTTGTTTTGGTGTTTGTCTCTTTGGCTGATGTATGTGGATATTTTTTTTTCTGTGTCTCTCTCTCCTTTTATTTTTTTCTTTCTTTCAATCTTTCTCTATTGCTCCTTGTCTTTAAGGGTTTTTTTTTCCTGTGTGTGTCTCTCTCTGTTTGTATATGTCACCTATTTTTTTTTTTTTAATAACTTAAGTTTCAGAGTAAGTTTTTTTTTAAATGTATATTACCAGCATTCCCTCCCTCTCTATTTCCCTCCCCCCACACTACTTTCCTGTGCAGCAGCAGCATTTCCCCTACCCCCCCTTTCCCTTCTCGCGGTCTGGTTGGCTCCCTTAGTCCATTTCCGCCCCCCCCCTTCCCTTCCCGCGGTCCTGACAAACCTGCTACACCAGCAGTGTCTGCAGCACTGTACACACGCTGCATCGGGGCCTTCTACTGCCCTGATTTGCTCTGCTTCTGTGCCAGAGTAAATCAGGGCAGTAGAAGGTCCCGAAGCAGCGTGTGTACAGTGCTGCTGGAGTCGGGACCGCGGGAAGGTTTCTAGAGAGTAGCTGAACAGGTCACCGGCAGTCAATGAAGGGCTGCTGTCCTCGGGGGCAGAGCCGCGGCAGGATTTTGAATTTACAGTTTGCGGTCGGGCAGACGTCCTCGCGCTCCGTCCACCGTGCGCATGGGCTGCCTCTACCCTCGGGTGCGCTCGGCGGCGATGCTTGTGGCTGGGCCGTTGCCGTTGTGAAGGGGCGGCGTGGTGCGGTCTGTATTGTGAGGTGGAGAGCAGGGAAGGGCGCGCATGCGTACTTGTCTTGCCACATCCCGACAGAAAAGGGATCAGGGAACACACTTGAGGCAAGTGCGCATGCGCGGCTAGCATTTTATTATTTAAGATATATATATATATATATATATATATATATATATATATCACCCTTCCTTATCTATCTTCCATTATATCCAGGACAACTCTCACTCCCTCCCCTCCCTCAATGACTCCTGTTCACCAACTCCTCTTATTGCTACTAAACTTCCCCATCCCCTCCCCCTCCGCTAAACCACTTAACCTCCAACCTTCACACCATTCACATTTCAGCTTTACCACCTCACCCTCTCTCTTCTCCCCCACCCTCTTCTCAGCCTTACAGCTACTACACTCTCTCCCATTCATACAGATATCCTCACTCTACTTATATGCATCTCCACCATGGCATAGCCCCCATGCCTCTCCCACACTCTCTCATATCCTCCTACTCCTTCTCTTGCTCTCTGCTGGGGACATCGATCCTAATCACAGTACTCCCAATCAACCATTGGCCTACTCATGGGGATCACAACACAATGTAACAAATCTTATTTCTGTTCCCCTCCTCCCTCATTCCTCCATGCCCTTCTCATATGCCCAATGGAACACCCACTCCGTATCCAACAAATTTACCTTCATACATAACCTCTTTATCTCTAAAAATAACTCCACCTGTTAGCACTAACTAAAACCTGGATCTACCCTGAAGACTCCGCTTCAGCTGCCACCCTGTGTCATGGAGGGACCTTTTCTCACACACGCCTTGCCCAGATGGTCATGGAGGCGGTGTTGAACTCTTACTCTCACCGTCTTGTAAATATCAACCCCTTATTCTTCCTCAATCTCGCTGTTCTCCTTCATTTGAAGTTCACTCCATCAGTCTATTCACTCCCTTGTCTCTCAGAGTAGCGCTTATTTACCGACCTCCTGACAAATCCTTCTCCTCCTTCCTCAATGAGTTTGACTCCTGGCTCTCCTCCTTTCTTGAATCCTCATCTCCCTCTCTTATTCTTGGTGACTTCAACATCCATGCGGATGACCCTTCTGACTTCTATACGTCCAGGATTCTCGCTCTAATGTCCTCGTATGACCTCCAGCTGTGCTCCACTGCCCCTACTCACCAGAAAGGCCACTACCTTGACTTCGTCCTCTCCTCCAACTGCTCTATTACCAAATTCTGTACCTCAAACCTTACCATCTCTGATCATCAGCTGTTAACCTTCACGACTCATCACCCTACTCCCCAACCCTGACCGATCACTACCTGTACATTTAGGAACTTTCAGGCTATTGACCCTGACATGTTCTCTACCGCTGTCTCATCTCTCCTTTCTACTATTTTGTCAAACGAGTCTGCTGATGAAGATGTCCTCTCCATTCTCTCTTCTTTCTATATTCTTGCCCCTCTTCTCATAATATTCTTGATCCGCTTCAATCGGGTTTTCACCCTCTCCACTCTATGGAAACTGCCCTTCCTAAAGTCTTTAATGACCTATTCCTGGCCAAATCCAATGGACTCTATCCTCATTCTTCTTGATATGTCTGCTGCCTTTGACACTGTTGATCACCGCCTCCTTCTCGACACGTTGTCCTCACTGGGATTCCGGGGTTCTGCTCTCTCCTGTTTTTCTTCCTATCTCTCTCATCGTACATTCATTGTATGTTACGGTGGATCCTCTTCCGCCACCATCACACTGTATATTGGCGTCCCCTAAAGCTCTGTCCTGGGTCCTCTCTTCTTTTCCCTATATACCCTCTCTCTTGGTATGCTGATCTACTCTTATGGTTTTCAATATCACCTTTATGCTGATGACTCCAAGATCTACCTCTCCATGCCAGATATCTCTGCGGGAGTTCAGGCCCAAATTTCAGCATGCCTGTCTGACATTGCCG
The DNA here is from genome assembly GCF_902459505.1 of Geotrypetes seraphini. NCBI lineage: Eukaryota > Metazoa > Chordata > Amphibia > Gymnophiona > Dermophiidae > Geotrypetes > Geotrypetes seraphini. The sequence continues at coordinate 107,500,492 of NC_047092.1, read as the reverse complement.
CTTGGATGTCTCACCGCCTTCTCAAACTGAATATGGCTAAAACTGAACTCCTTATCTTTCCTCCCCAAACCTGCCTCTCCCCTCTTGCCGTTCTCTATTGCTGTGGATAACGCTATCCTCATCCCTATCTCATCAGCTTGCAACCTTGGAGTGATCTTTGACGCCTCTCTCTCCTTCTCTGCTCAGACCGCCAAATCCTGTTGCTTCCTCCTCTATAACATTACCAAAATCCATCCTCTTCTCTCTGAACACATGACCAAAACCCTTGTCCATGCTCTCTTAACTTCGCACTTAGACTACTGCAACGTACTTCTCTCGGGCCTCCCGCGCACCTGTCTTTTGTCTTTTTAATCTATTCAAAATGCTGCTGCGTGACTCATATTCTGTGAGAACCATTATTCTCACATTTTCCCTCTCCTCAAGTCGGTTCAATGGCTCCCCGTCCATTTCTGAATACAGTTTAAACTCTTCTTGCTGATCTATATGTGCATTCGCTCTGAAGCCCCCTGATATCTTTCCTCACTCATCTCCCCCTATGCTCCCCCCGTGATCGCCAATCAATGGGCAAGCCCCTTTTATCTGTACTCTTCTCTTTCACTGCCAACTTCAGACTCCGTCCCTTCTTTCTTGTGGCGCCATATGCCTGGAACAGGTTGCCTGAATCAATATGTCGTGCTCCATCCCTGCCAGTGTTCAAATCCAAGTTAAAAGCCCATTTTTTTGAAACTGCTTTCAACTCTTAATTCCCCTCTCACTGCTGTCAGATACCTATACCCACTATAACCTCTCCAACCTTGAAATGTCCTGTCTAAATTAGATTGTAAGCTCTTCAGAGCAGGGACTGTCTATTGTATGTTAAAATATATAGCGCTGCGTACACCTTTCAGCTCTATAGAAATAATAAATAGTAGTAGTAGTTAGTCCTTCTGAATTCCATCAAATCACAGTTAGAAGGGAAAATTGAGCTGCTATTGTGAATGACAACAAGGTGCTATGACCATCACACTTGTGGTTCAGGAACATCTCAAAGCTGAAGAATAACATCATTTTTTACCACCTCAGCAATGCTCAGAAATCCAGTACTAAAGTGAACAGGGCCCACTCCATACTGCGGGAGAAGCTCAAAAACGTAGCTCCTCAATGCTCAGTGCTAATGACATGCAAATCACTTTGAGACCAAAACTAAGGGGGAGGAATGTGCCTGACACATGAAAACAAAGGTTTCATGATAAGCACAGTTTTTGTGCATATGCCCAGGCAAACTCAGAAGTGAAGCACACATCAGAACTGTTCTTTTGCATCTTTAAATATATGCTTTTCAAAAATTTGAAAGGCTTATATTTAAAGCACAGAAAACAGATGCTGATGTATGCTTCCATTTTGGGCTTTACTTGGACTCGCATATATTTGTTTATCAGTATCACAGTGACAGTAAATTTCAGCAGATAAAGACCCACATGAGCCATTCATTCTGCCCAAGGTGGCAAGATCTGTGCCCACCACTCTGTGTGTATCCCAGTCACCCACACTTGTCAAAAAATCATTGAGAAAGCACCTTCCTGGAGGACCAATCAGGGGCAATGCTTATGTTCTTATGGCAATAATTAAAGAATGAATTAGTATATTTAAAGAGAGCAGCACAGGAGAGTGATTCGACAGAGGGGTCTCCAAGATATCCACAGTGTCCACTAGGGGCAGTAAGGAAGGGGAGAGCAGGAGATAATCAAGTCATGTATGTAGATTATGTGGATTAGAGAAAAAAGTGTAAGTACGTTCCGTGGGATGTAACAATCGCCAGATATCCAACAGCCCGAGTTGGGTAGCCAAGAATTTCACCCCTTTACCGCCGTGGTCACATGGAAAACACTTTGGGTGAGCGCAGTCTAAGGTAGGGTCAGTCGTGATGTTGAAGTCCCCACCTAGAATTAGTTGGTATTCCGGGAACTGTGCTAGCCTCGCAAACATTCCTGAAAAAAAACTGATGGCTATAGATATTGGGGCCATACACATTACAAAACAGCAATTTATGGCCCCAGAGCTCCCCAAGCACCAGCACAAATCTACCCTCCTTATCCTGAATAACTTATCCTGACCTGTATTTAAGTTGCTGTATAGTCTTTGTACTGTCCAAATGTATTCCACTGTGAATGTTTGCTTGTAACCCGTTCTGAGCTATGAGTCGTGGCTCGTGGCCAGCGTGCTGTTTATGGGACAATATTGGAATGGATGTCAGGAGCATGATAGTGCAGTAAAAAGCGCCAGTTTTTCGTATGATTCTGGGTAATTCTGTGTTAGTTAAGGACCATGCCCAAATAGAAGCGTACGGAAAAACAGGTGAATAAAAATTTGAATATAATGTAGCTAAGGCCAGAGAAAAACACACTAAGGATTAATATAAGGGAAAGCATAATAATATCTGTGTATATACTTTGCTGTTGAGCCAAATCATGGTGGAAATCATGATTACATGATTACATAGAATCCAGTTTGGGTTCTCTGTTTGGACACCATCTTGTACCAGTGACTAGTTTCTGCCTTCTTTGTCCTCTCTGAGTTTTTCCCGCTCCCAGCCTCATAACACCAGATGTGCTTGCTTTAGACTGGTAAAGAAGGATAACGTGTCTCAAACTGAATTGGATGTAGTTTTGAATGAAAATTATGATTTATTGAATGGAAAAGCTTGGCCAAGCAAAGAGTGAATGAAGCAAAGTATAAATGAATATGACTGGAGTGATGGCTGTGACTATGTTGAACAAAAGGAATAAGTTTTGAAAAAACATATTTTATATATTTTAAACCTGAAGAAACACTAAGGAAAATCCTAAGGCAGCATCTGGAAGTAATTAGAGTCAGTCTCAAGAATAGGAAGAAGGGGGGCAATTGAATCCCATGCTTCAGGGATAGGAGAGGGGGATTTGCCCCCCTTCCTCCAGAGTAAGGTTTCTGTGTAAGGCTGTGCAATTTGAACCTGTCAGCTTAGGAAGAGTTTTTTCCTTTAGGGCTGAGAATTTCTCAGCACCATGTTAATAATTATAGATTCTCTTGAATGTTATTATGTTAATTCAGAAATCAAAAGTAATTTTCTGAAAACTTTGTATAACTTTTAAACATGGAGGAATGTTTCTTTGTCCAACTTTAAGACCACCCATAGGATTGTTATTGGTTGATTATGATGATGATGATGATAGGAATTTTGGAGCTAGTAAAACGAGACCATTGTGAGAAGGCCAGCCTTTGGCCACGATGATGATCTCCCATGAGCGCAACGTAAGCAATTATGCTGTTCTTTTGATCTAATAATGGAAAAATAGAAACAATAATTCAATAAATCTTGGTTATAATTTTAAAACCTTGCGCTGGTGTCATTTTGCATGTATAATTATTTTCAAACCTGAAGCTTTCACAAATGGCGTCAATGACCCTTGCTCAGCTACTGGGAGGACGGGATAGAAATCGAATAAAATAAATAAATACATTTATGCATTTGAAATGGAAGTTGCTTATGGATTAAAATGGCCACCCCTTACTGACGGCTACTATAAGATGAAAAATAGACCTCCCCAACCCAGTCCCTCCTTAATTTCTCATGTTCTATAGTCGTGAGGTGGGTCTCTTATAGAAAGGCAATATTGACATGCTCCTTACAAAACCAGGTCAGAACCTTTTTTCTCTTAATCGGGGAGTGGATCTCATCCACACTGAATATGGAGATTTCAGTTTAACCATACTCTATCTGCCCATCAGTAAAAAGAATGTGAAGCTGCAGTCCTATAATAAGGGAAAGGTGGACCCTCAGCCAGGTCCCCCCCCTAGATGTACAATGGGAACACCACCCACATAGCCCCAGAGGATGATCTGACAGTTGTCCTCTGCAAACTTATTCAACACACACATCATGCCCTTGTACTCTCAAGCTGCCATTCAAACTCCCCCATGCACACCCCACCCGACACACTCCCTGTGCCGACCTCCGCACCCCCAAAAAACCCACCATCTACTCAGCCCCAAACCCTCCCCAAAGATCAGAAACAACAAAGAACCCTGAGCTCCACCCCCTTCCCCCCATAGAGAACCAGGTGTAAGCATGGTGTCAACACTTGTCAGCTAAGAATATGCCAAGCCCTGGAACCAAAGCACACAGAAAGGAATTAAAGAGAGTCACCAGGCCTGGACCAGTCTGGTCTGCATATAAAATTGTTCCGTCAAGCCAGGAGTTGGGATAACAGATGATCACCAATGCTTCAGCTCAGGAAAATCCAAGGAGCACAATCCAGCACACAGGGTCCAACAGAAAACAGGCAAGGGAGGCTACTCTCATCTGGTAGTGGCAGCATGCGCTCCAAGAATCCCCCGCAGATTCGAGAGCAGAAGCCCATTCAGGCTTAAAGGCCATAGTCTTGGGGTAGACCCCCATCAAGGGGCAGGCAGCTTGTCCAAAAAAGCACGGGGATCCACAGGGTATCCAGGGTGACGGTCCCATTATTATGATTGATACGGACCTTAGCAGAATACTAGAGTGCAAATTTGATTCCTCTGGTGTGCAGCTGTGTACAATAAGGGGCCAATGCCCATCGACACTCAGCCAGCTTTACGGAGAAATCCTGGAAAAGCAGGATCTTAGAGCCCTGGTAGTCAAGGGACCGGGTCTGCCTCCATGATCTTCGATTTGGCTGCATAATTAAGGAAGCGAGTTATCACTGGCTGCGGCCAGTGCCCTCCGCCCTCGGGGCCCCGATGTGGTGGGCCCATTCCACATGGACAGTGCCCAGGGAGGACGCCAGTCCCAGAGTCTGTGGCAGCCAACTCGCCACCAGGTCGCCCAGGTCCGAGTCCCGAACCGATTCGGGCAAGCCGATGAGCTGAAGATTGTTGCAGCGGCCTGTTTTCCGCATCTTCTGCCCTGTTTTCCAGCAGCTTCACCTGGGCTTCCAGTGAGGTAATGCGCTGCTCCGCCATCTCTGCCTGATCCTCTTGGGCCGAGATTCTCTCCTTCGCGTGTTGTATGCGCGCTGCATGCCCAGTAATGCTGTCTTTGACTTCTTCCAGGACGGTATGTAGTTTAGACAGCTTTTTGTACAGCAGTTGGGAGAGATGGTGGATGGAAACCTGCATGCTGTCCTCATGAGTGGGCGTGCTGCTAGGTGCTGGGCTGGGAGCCCCCATATTAATATTCTTGGTGGGCTTTTCTTTTCCAGGCCTCGTCAACTTTATTAGCATTACTGCCGATCCACGTCAGTTCCAGTGCTGATAAACCTCTTGATCAGATTCAGGAGCAAATCCGGGGTTGGCCATGTTCGGTATTGCTGCAATTGGTGCCGACAAGCATGAGTTAGGGGTGTTTTAAGGAGGAAGAAGAGCAGAGCTCGAGCAGGAGACGTTTGGTTATAGCGCTGCCATCATGTGGCCCCCCATTGTCACATTGTTTTACTGCCTTGGAATCCTCACTCCAAGGTCTCTCTCCTGATTTGTGCATGTCAGTCTCTCACCCCATAGTATATATTTCTCTTTTGGATTTCTACAACCCAAGTGCACGTCTTCATATTAAATGGCAACTGCCAAGCATTTGGCCATTCTTATTTTTATAGATTTCTTCTCTTGTTGTCCACTCTGTCTGGGGAATCTACTCAGTTGCAAATCTTGGTATCATCCATAAAAAGGCAAACTTTTATGTCTATCCCTTTGGCAATGTCACTAACAAATGCAGTATGTTGAATAGAATTAGCCATAGTACCAATTCCTAAGGTTCTCCACTACTTAACATTTCTATCCTCTGAGAAGACTCAATCTAACCACCCTCTTCCATTTGTCAGTCAATATTGACACTTAGAGGCTTGCATGGGCTTCCTTCTGCTTATAAAACAAATCAAAACTGGCAGATTTTAAACAGAAAATTATAAGACATCCTCTCTTCAAACTTCCCAACACCTGCTCAGAGCTAATGGTAGGTTTCTAGTGTTAATAGCAGGGTTTGCTTGTGTGCTGTTCTCTGAGCATTGGGAAGGAATAGCAAATGACCTCAATAACATCCATTTGACTATATTTAAATACAGTTTGTGCCAATCTTTGGCACATGCATTGTTTCTTGTGCTAAAGCTCTCTGAACATTCTGCGCAGATTAATACCAGTGCTAGTCCAGTGCTGATTGGCTCTTAATGCCAGCGTTAGGTTTTGAGCATCGGGGCCCAGGAGTCCTAAAGGGTCCCAGTACATTTAATAAGATCTATATCAAGGAGACTCTATGCCTGCAAATGGTGATTATTAGCTTTAAAGTAAATTGATAATCCTATCTGCACCTGGCAGTAGGAACAAGATCTACACTGTGAACTGAAATATACCAAAATGTTTTTTGTCATATCTTCCACAGAACTTAGACAATTATTATGAAATTTAGTGTGTCATTTCCTGAATGAAGTTGATGTAAAATGCTGTAAATATTTCCCATTGCATAACAACACTACCTTGTGAAAATGAATCGTTGCTATGGGATATGCGCAGAAGCAGACAAAAGTTTATAAATAGTCTCGGTCATAGGCTTCAGAAAGGGGCGAAGGTTCGTCTCCCCCACCCTACCTTCTCTTCTGGCAGCTATAATTTTAAATCTTCAGTGTGCAGGGTAAGTTCGTTCATTCATTTTCCCTCCCTCCCATGTCCTGAGTTCATGCCCCCTTGCCCTCACTGCCTTCCAGCCTTTGTCCTTCATTCTTCCTGCTGTGCCATAAACTGCCTTCCTCCCACTGCACGCTGAAACCTGCCTACCCTCTGCCGATTCCTCTTCCTCTGGCCCCAGTCTGCCCCAGCTGCACCGCAAGTCAAAGAAGGGAAGGGAAAGGCCAGTGTGCAGCGATTGCATGTTGCCGGCCCACAAGCCTTTACCCGACATTGGGAGAAGGCTTGTGGGCTGGTGACATGCAATCGCACGCTGGCCCTTCCCTCTCTATCCTGCTTCCCATTTTCATCTACTTCGTTGCCTGCATCTCTGTTCAATTAATACTTAACTCTATGTAACTTTGTTCAATTAATACTTAACTGTATGTAACTATGTTTAAATTAATGTGAACCGCCTAGAAATCACTGGGTATGGCGGTATACAAGAATAAAGTTATTATTATTATTATTATTATTCTTTGAGTTGCGGCAGCCAGCAGGGAGTAGCGGCGATGAGCAGGGAGCAGGAGCAGCAGCGCTGGCAGGGAGCAGTGGCAAGCAGCAGTCAGTCTGCGTACCCTCAAGAAGTGGGTCATTTTAGAAAGGTACGCCGGGGTGAGTGGGGGGTGTTTAACAAAAGTTACCTTCATTTTAAAAGACGCACTGAAATTTCCACCCAATTTTGGGTGGAAAAAAAGTACGTCTTATGAAGTGAAAAATGCGGTAATTATTGTACATATCACTGAATTATTCAGTGTTCTTTTATGTTAACCACTCAGAATGTATGGTAGGGCAGTATATAAAAATAAAGTTTATTATTATTTATTATTATTAGATGTTGCTTGGGCTGGGAGGGGGGTTGGGAATTACAGATGCTGCACAGGCTGAGAGGGGGTTGGGAATTAAAGATGCTGCATGGGCTTGAGGATTGAAAAGGACAGATGCTGCATAGATGTGGTGCTGGGAAAGGAGGAAAAGAGAGATGCTGTTAGTGGAGAGGGAAGAGAAAAAGGAAATTGTTATACATAGGTGCATGGAGTGGGAGGGAAAGAGAGCTGCTCCTGCTCCCTGCTCACCAACGCTGCTCCCAGCTGGCTGCCGCAACTGAAAGAAAGGAAGGGCCAGCATGCAGTGATTGCACGTCGCCAGCCCACAAGCCTTCTCCCGACATCAGAACTGATGTCAGTTCTGACATCGGGTGAAGGCTTGTGGGCCGGCAACATGCAATCGCTGCATGCTAGCCCTTCCCTTCCCTTCTTTGACTTGCGGTGCAGCTGCGGCGGACCGGTGTCAGAGGAAGAGGGAGAAGAGGGAAGCAGAAATATTACATTGGAAGGGAGGATAGATGACTCAAAAAAGGGAGAGATTTTAGATTCTGGAGAAGGGTTATGGAAGGAGAGAAAGAGAGTTGTCAGACCACTGGAAGGGGAAAGTGAAATACCAGACCAGAAAAAGGAAGGAGAGGAGAAAGAGATACCAAACTGTAGGAAGGGATACATAGATGAAAGCACATGGGAAAATCACACATGAACAAAGGAGCTCAGACAAATGCACGCAGGGCGTCAGTGCATCGGATTAAGAGTTAAATTTAAAGCACTCCGAGAGTTTACTTAGAAGTGTTGGCGATGCTGTTGGGGGTTCAGAGGAAACCCCATATTATAGAGGAAAGTGTAATTTTTCCCTGTTTTAGGGAAAAATTACAGTTTCATCTCTAAGTTTGTGTGTGGGGGTGTTTCCCCCCACACCAGTGCCAACACTTCTAAGTAAAGTGTGGGAGGTTTCCCCACTCCCCCTCAGAGTGAGAACATAAGAACATAAGAACATAAGCAGTGCCTCCGCCGGGTCAGACCATAGGTCCATCCTGCCCGGCAGTCCGCTCGCGCGGCGGCCCAAACAGGTCACGCCTGTCTGCATCACCAGAAGGGGCTCACTTGCCACCTTGTTTTCTCATTTAAGTCCTATCTTCCCATCGTAGTCCTAACCCTCCGGTCTTGCACATGTACGACCTATTGGGTTACTATACTTATTACCTGGTTAGCTTTCTATACCTGTGTTACATCCCAGCATCTCTCTCAGTATCCCACGATCCCTTTATCCCTCAGGAATCCGTCCAATCCCTGTTTGAATCCCTGTACCGTACTCTGCCTGATCACTTCTTCCGGTAGCGCATTCCATGTGTCCACGACCCTTTGGGTGAAAAAAAACTTCCTTGCATTTGTTTTGAACCTATCTCCCTTCAGTTTCTCCGAATGCCCCCTCGTACTTGTTGTCCCCTTCAGTCTGAAGAATCTGTCCCTATCCACCCTCTCTATGCCCCTCATGATCTTGAAGGTCTCTATCATATCTCCCCTGAGTCTCCTTTTTTCCAGAGAGAAGAGCCCCAGCCTATCTAATCTCTCGGTGTATGGGCAGTGTTCCAGCCCCTTTACCAGTTTCGTTGCTCTCCTTTGGACTCTCTCAAGTACCGCCATGTCCTTCTTGAGGTGCGGCGACCAATACTGAACGCAGTATTCCAGATGTGGACGCACCATCGCTCGATACAATGGCATGATGACTTCCCGCGTCCTGGTTGTTATGCCCCTCTTTATGATGCCCAGCATCCTGTTGGCTTTTTTCGAGGCTGCTGCGCATTGTGCAGATGGCTTCAGTGATGCATCCACCAGCACACCCAAGTCTCTCTCAAGTCTGCTGTCTCCCAACAATGCCCCCCCCAATTTGTAGTTGAACAACGGGTTCTTTTTCCCTATATGCATGACCTTGCATTTTTCCACGTTAAAGCGCATTTGCCATTTGTTTGCCCAGTCTTCCAGCTTGTCCAGGTCCCTTTGCAGGTCCTCACACTCCTCCCTGGACCTAACTCTACCGCACAGTTTGGTATCGTCTGCAAATTTTATAACCTCGCACTTTGCCTCCTTTTCCAGGTCATTGATAAATATGTTGAAGAGTAACGGCCCCAGCACCGATCCCTGTGGCACACCGCTCGTGACTCCCTGCCAGTCAGAATATTGGCCCTTCACTCCGACCCTTTGCAGTCTACCCGACAACCAGTGCTTGATCCATCTGTGCACATCCCCTCCCACCCCGTGGTTCCACAGCTTCCTAAGCAGCCTTTCGTGTGGCACCTTGTCGAAAGCCTTCTGAAAATCGAGGTAAATGATGTCTATAGGTTCCCCATTGTCCACCCGACTGCTTATTCCCTCGAAGAAGTACAGAAGGTTCGTTAAGCATGACCTTCCCTTACAGAATCCATGCTGGCTTGTTCTCAGTAGGCCATTTCTCTCGATGTGCTCGCAAATACTGTCCTTGATCATAGCTTCCACCATCTTCCCTGTAATTGAAGTCAGGCTCACCGGCCTGTAGTTCCCGGGGTCACCCCTCGATCCCTTCTTGAAGATAGGTGTGACATTCGCCAATTTCCAGTCCTCTGGTACCTCTCCAGTTTTCAAGGATAGGTTGCAAACATGCTGGATTGTGCCCGCTATTTCTTGTCTTAGTTCCTTCAGAACCCTTGGGTGGATCCCGTCCGGGCCCGGCGATTTGCCGCATTTTAACCTGTCTATCTGTTTGAGGACATCCTCCTTACTTACCTCTATGTGTTCCAATTTTTCAGCCTGTTCCCCGCTCATGAGTTCCTCTGAGTCCGGTATATTAGATGTGTCTTCTCTCGTGAAAACCGACGAGAAGAACGTGTTCAACCTCTCAGCTACCTGTTTATCCTCCTTAATCACTCCCTTCCTATCCCCATCGTCCAACGGCCCCACCTCCTCTCTCGCTGGTCGCTTCCCCTTTACGTAACTGAAGAATGCCTTGAAGTTTTTCGCCTCCCTGGCCAGCCCCTCTTCATATTTCCCTTTTGCTTTTCTAACCTCTCGGTGGCATTCCTTTTGGCATTTCCTGTGCGCCTGGTGATTTTCCTCCGTTGGGTCCTTTTTCCATCGCCGGAAGGATACTTTTTTGTCATTTATTGCCCTCTTTACTTCTGTTGAGATCCAAACCGGGTCCTTTGACCGCTTGTTCTTACCGCCTTTTCTGAAACTGGGGATGTACTTTCTTTGTGCTTCCTGCAGGGTGTCCCTGAATAGGGTCCAGGCGCTTCCTACAGTCTCCATCCTAAGGATGTTTCTGAGCTTCCTCCCCACCATTTCCCTTATAGCAACATAGTTCCCTTTCCTGAAATTGAGCGCAGTCGTTGCGGTCCTCCTTCCTGTGGGTGTCCCCCTTTCTAATGTGAATCTGATCGTGTTGTGGTCACTGTTGCCTAGTGGTCCTCCCACTTCTACCCCTCTTGCAGGCCCCCCTAATCCGTTTAGGATGAGGTCAAGAGTAGCACTCCCTCGCGTCGGTTCCCTGACTAGTTGCTCCATGAAGCAGTCCCTCACAGCTTCTACAAATCCTGTTTCCCTAGTGCAGTTGGAGTGACCCATACTCCAGTCAATCCCCGGGTAGTTGAAGTCCCCCATCACTGTTACACTTCCAGTCCTGCATTCTTGTCTTAGTTCAGCTTCCAAGTCGTGTCCGACTCCTTCCGGTGTACCAGGTGGGCGATAGTATAGCCCTAGTTTTATGACTGCACCCTTGTTTCCCGGCAATTTGACCCATAGCGATTCCAGCCCCTCTGCCTTTTTTGCCATATCCATCCCGACCGAGTAGATAGAGTCCTTTATATATATTGCTATGCCTCCCCCCTTCTTGTGTGTCCTGTCCCTCCTGTAGAGCTTGTACCCCGGCAGTGCCACATCCCATTGATTCTCCTCTGTCCACCATGTTTCTGTAATTCCAATTATATCCAGGTCTTCCCCCTTGGCCACGACCTCTAGTTCACCCATCTTGGCCATGAGGCTTCTTGCATTTGCGTACAAGCACCGCAGGTCCCGTCGTTTTTCCTCCACCTCTGTATTTACCTGGGCCGCCTCCCCTTGAACTTCGGTCAGTTCTCCTGTTCCCTGTGCTTCTGCTTTGCTCTCAGCCTTTACCCTGCTTTAAATTTAACTTTTAATCCGGCGCGCTGACGTCCTGTACGCATTTGTCTGATATCCTTTGTCCGTGTGCGATTGTCTGGCGCGCTTTAGTCCCATCACCGTGGGAAGGAGAGGAGAGAGATGTTAGACCATGGGAAGAGGGAGGGAAGGAGAGAGAGATGCCAGACCATATGAGGGGGTAAGGGGGAAGACAGAGATGTCAGATCATGGGAGAGAGATGGGAGGAGATGGTGCACAGGGATGAAGGGGAAGGGGAGAGAGAGGGAGGAGATAGTGCACAGCAATGGGTGTGGCAAGGAAGAGAGATAGAAGAAATGCTTCTTCTGGGATAGAGTGGAATAGGGTAGAAGAAAGAGAGAGAAGATGGTACACATGGATAGATGGAAGGGAAGGTAAGACATGAAAAAGTAGATTTTGAGAAGAAAGCATAAAAATGTAAGAAAGTTGAATGTTAAAAGTTAATGCCAAAGATGAATGTAGAGCAGAAAGTGAAGCAGGAGAGAAGTTTCCAAGTTTCTAAGTTTATTATAAGATTTGATAAATCACCTATTCCATGTTCTAAGCGATGTACATCTATAAGTTACAAAGTTAGGGTAAACATACAAACCAAAAGAACTTAATATTAAACAAGTTAAAATAACATAAAAGTACTTGACATAAAATCACATGACTAGACAAAGGCCACAGGACTGATTAACATGTATGATCAAAGAAGGGTAAAATTATGGGGAGAAATACAATTCAATATAAAAGAAACATTTAAGGTTAAAAACATTAGGAAAAGGGGAGAAATTTAATATAAGATGTAAAAAAGAAAAAATTCAATTAGTCACTAAAAGCGTCTTTGAAAAGGAATCCCTTAAGTTTACTCTTAAATTTATCTAACATTCTTTCCTCTCTCAAATAAATTGGCAAAGCGTTCCAGGCTAGAGGGGCCGTAACTGAAAAAATGGAGTGACGTCGTGTACCAATAACTTTTAACGACGGAAAAACTAATAAGTGTTGTTCAGTTGAACGTAATACTCTCGAAGTATTATAGGGGATTAAAAATTTATAAATAAATGCTGGAGTTTTAAAAATTATAGATTTGAAAGTGAGTAAATTTAATTTGTATATTATGCGATATATAACCGGCAGCCAATGTGCTTTCTCTAGCAAAGGCATAACGTGATCGAATTTCTTAGCGTTTTCAATAATTTTAATCGAGGCATTTTGTATAATTTGTAAGCGTTTGATTTCTTTTTGGGTTATTCCTTTAAATAAGGCATTACAATAGTCAATCTTTGAAATAACTAAGGAGTGTATCAATATATTCAGGGATTTTGGGCATAAAAATTTTTTCATTGAGCGAATTTGACGGAGACTATAGAAAGAAGATTTCACGACATGACTAATATGATCGTGATATGTTAGTTTTTCATCAAAAATAACTCCGAGAATCCTGATCTTATGAATAAGTTTCAAAGAAATGCCTTTAATAGATATTGGACAAGAAAGGGTAGAATTGTCTTTCCAAGGGAATAGCAATACATTTGTTTTGTCAATATTTAGTGCTAATTTATTTATTTCGAGCCAATGATGAATCTGTTCAAGTTTGGTATTAATGTTAGTTATTTCTGAAGAACTGTTGGGATCAGGTGGTGAAGAAGTTGTATGTCATCCGCATATGCGAATACGGTAAAACCAATAGATTGACAGAGGGTCATGAGGGGAGCCAGAAAAATGTTGAATAAAAGAGGAGATAGGATAGAGCCCTGTGGAATTCCATAAGGAACTGAAAAACTTTCCGAAGTGGTGTTATTAAAGCTAACTGTAGAAAAGCGATTATCAAAATAAGAGTGAAACCAAGAAAGTACCTGATCTGATATACCGATAGATTGGAGTCTATTAAGTAAAAGAGTGTGATCAATGGTATCAAAGGCCGATGAGAGATCAATTGAGATCAAAAGAACAGATAAATGATGGTCAAGATGATATAGAATGGAAGAAGTCATGCCAATCAAAGAGTGTTCTGTAGAATGATATTGTCTGAAGCCAGTTTGATTAGGATGAAGGACATTTGTCATTTCTATGAATTCTGAAATTTGGTTATATACTATCTTTTCTGTCAATTTGGCTAAGTAAGGAATATTAGCTATAGGCCTATAATTTGATTTTTCTTCAGAGCTAGTCTTTGGGTTTTTTAAAATAGGATGAATAATGGCTTTTTTCCAATCTGATGGCATGATACTTTGCTTCAGACTTTCTTTAATCAAGGTTAATATTAAAGGGCCAAAGATTGAAAAATATCTTTTAATAATAAAAGGAGGAATTATATCAGCCTGAGTCCCCTTATTATTAATAGTTTTTATGAGAGATTCCAGCTCACCTAAAGTGGGAAGATTAAAGTGAGAACATTTAGCAGACAAAGATGATCTTGGTTCTATTTCGGATACTGAAGTAGAGGCTTTTGTTTTTAAAAGATTTTCTCTTATGTCTTTAATCTTTTTTAAAAAGTAATTTGCAAGTTCTTGCGCAGAAGGAACTGAATTTGTGACTTGTTTTTTTTTTTTATAAGCAGGTGAAATCGATTTGAGAATGGCATAAAGCGTAGAGACATTTTTGGCTTTGAAAATTTGATTAGAATAGAATTTCATTTTTGCCTGATTAATTTTATTTTTATATATGTTTGATTGCTCTTTGAATTTATCCAAATTTATCTGGCTCTTATTTTTCCTCCAACGTCTTTCCAATGATCTAAGTTGTTTTTTAATTAGGCAGAGTTCTGAAGTGAACCAAGGATTAGCTTTTTTTCTTGCTGAGATAGATTTAATTTGAAGTGGAACTAAAGAATCTAACAAATGTTTAGTGGAGGAATTCCATTGTAGTAAGAGCTCTTCTACAGAAAAAGTATCTAAGTCCTGAAAGGTTAAATTAAAATTGTCAACGATTAATTCTAATGATAGGCTATTATAATCTCTATATGTAATGGTTTGAGATATTGAATTTGTTTTCGTCAAAGAAGTTAAGTAAGAGATTGATATAAGGAAGTGATCGGACCAAGGAATTGGAAGACAGGAGTCGAATTGGTAATTGGCTTTAGTAACAAGAGAGGTTATAATCATATCTATAGTGTGACCGGCTTGATGTGTTGGAACATTTAATAAGGGATGCAAATCTAGATCATTAAAGAGAGAAAGAGTATCCATAGTGTAATTATTATTCTGGTCTTCAAAATGAATATTAAAATCTCCTAAAATCAAAGGATTAGTAGTGGAGGATGCAAAATCAAAAAGAAGTGATTGAAGCTGAGATAGATTTGTACTATTGATTGGAGGTGGGAGATAGATAAGAAGTGCATCAAGTTTAGGTTTAGTTTTAACGGTAAATTGTAGAAATTCAATTGGAGAATTTATTGGAGAGTAATCAACTCCTATTGCTAGGGAATCCTGAAATAAAACTGCCAGTCCTCCTCCACGTTTAGAAAGACGATGATTATATAGATAAGAGAAGCTAGGAGGACAAGCATAGGAGAGGTACGCTTCCTCTCTTTCATTAAGCCATGTTTCAACTAAACATAGAACAGTATAGGAAGATTGAATAATAAGGTCTTTAATTAAATGATATTTGGTCTTTAGAGAACGGGTATTAAGTAGACCAATTTTGATTCATTTATGATTTAGGCGGACTGGATTATCAAGTTTAATTGAGTCATATTGTTCAGGAAATAACGGGATAGTATAGCATTCTCTAACCTGAGTTGAGAGTGTCTTATTGATTGATTTATTAGTACGATTACTATATAAAACAGGAATAGTAGATGGATAGTTCTCCATATTTAAGAATCTGTTAGAGTTATTTAGGTAAACAAATAAATAATCGCTATAATGAAGAAACTGATGGTAGGCAAAGAGAGAGCTGAGGGTAAATAAAATAATTTAAAAAAGTTTAGTAAAAAACTTACTTGAAAAATTATTATGATTTGTTCTACAGTTCAAGAGTCGCACACAAAGGAGCGCAATAAGGAGCATGAACTATGGTTCCAAAGTGCGTTGTGCAGGTGCAAAACAGCAATAACAGTGCCTCTGGTGGTAATGGCGTGCGCCGCAAAGGAACAGAATTTAAAGAGCATGTACCGGCTGTAAAAGAGGGCGGAGTCCAAACGCGTTCCAAAGAGAGATTGCAGGTAACTAATGAAAACAAATTAAAAACAGCATAAGACAAACAGTAAAAGAATAAAAACTATACAGTTAAAATTACTATGGTTCCAAAGTGCATTGTGCAGGTGCAAAACAGCAATAGCAGCAAATGGATAAGAAGGCCCTGTAAACACAAGAGCACAGACAGAATAATAATAATAATAATAACAGCTTATATACCGCAATACTGTGAAGTTCTATGCAGTTTACAAAGATTAAGCAAAAGTACAAATTGATTGACTTTAAGAGGGGAGGAAGAAAGAGGGTTAATAGGACAGGAAATCCATTTTTGAGGAGAGAGTGATCAATAGAACAAGTTAATCGCTATAGAGGGTAGAGAGAAGAGAGGATCAATTGTCTATATACTTTAGGAACAGGTGTGTTTTCAGACGTTTCCTAAATTCCTCATAAGTAGTGGTCGTTTGTTGAACAATGAATTCTAAGGTTTTTAATTTTCGAATCGAAGTGTAGTGCTAAGTCATTTGCAGAGGGTAACTTAGAGTTGTGTGTGGGTGTGGTGTAGCGAGCGGTGTCAAATAAATTTGTGATCAGGTTGAATAGTTCTTTTGTATTGATTACTTGTGAACCATTACAAGATGAGTTGATTTTAATTGAGTAGAATGCTTTACATTTGTCTTTTATCATTTGTTTGTAGATTTTTATGTTAGCTCTCCATTTGTTACGGTCTGTTAGTTCTCCTGTTTTTTTCCAAGTTCTTTCTAGTCGTCTAGCTAGTTGTTTCAGTTTTAGAAGTTCGGTGTCAAACCATTTGTTATATTTATTTGCATTGCTTTTGCTATTGCATATAGGTGCGATTTTATCTAAAATGGATGTGCTGGTTGTCATCCAGTGATCCCAGAAATCGATTCCTTCTTCTATCTCCGATTGCCATTCATATTGTGACCAGAAATCTATTGGATTAATATAGCCTCTGGTGTGATGTTCTCTTTTTATTATTGGGCGTGTTTTAGATTTAGAATAAGACCAGATTAGCTTGAAATAATAAATCATGACACCAGGTGCCTTTACGTATAGAGATGGCAGGGTTTGGGATGTCCTTTGTGGACATGGCTACCATATCTAACTGATGGCCTTTTTCATGTGTTTGTGTGGATAGAGGGAGGTTGTAATTGAGTAGGGATAGAAAGTTTTTAAACTCTTTCGCGTTTGTATTGTCCTCTTCATCTAGGTGTAAGTTTATGTCTCCTGCGATGATATTGTAAGAAGAACCGAGTGAATTGTTTAGGACAAATGCACAGAAGTCTTCTTTGGCTTTTGGCCAGCTTTTTGGTGGGACATAGAATAATATGCATGATAGGGATTCTTCTAGATGACGGTTGCTAATTTTACAGGCTAGAATTTCTAGTTGGTCACTCATTTTGGAATCTAATAGTTCGAACTCAAATCCATCTTTAAGAATAATTGCTAGACCTCCTCCTTTATTGTTTCTATGGTTGTTGACTGGATTGGTGTAGGTTTTGAAGGTGGTCCAAAGGGATATAGATTTTAAGCAGTTCTATGACAAAGTCTCTAGTAATTACACATGCAGCTATCAGTTACTCATGCATTTAACAGCTATTTGTGTGTCTGATGATAACATATGCCTCAAAAATTCTTAAGTAGTCCTAATTCAAGACTTCACCAATTACACATACATCTAGTGGTTAAATTTTCATCTAGCAATTGTATGACTCTGATGGTAATATATGCCTAGCAGTTACATATGCAGGCAGGCAGTTCTTAATCGCAGGATCGGGTCGATGGGCTCTCTGTAGTGACGATGGCTGATCCCGCTGCTTGGAAATAAAAAGCAGGTAGTAGCAGAAGGAAGTGCAACCATAAGAACATAAGCAATGCCTTTGCTGGGTCAGACCTGAGGTCCATCGTGCCCAGCAGTCCGCTCACGCGGCAGCCCAACAGGTCAAGGACCTGTGCAGTAATCCTCTATCTATACCCCTCTAACCCCTTTTCCAGCAGGAAATTGTCCAATCCTTTCTTGAACCCCAGTACCGTACTCTGCCCTATTACGCTCTCTGGAAGCGCATTCCAGGTGTCCGCCACACTTTGGGTAAAGAAGAACTTCCTAGCATTCATTTTGAATCTGTCCCCTTTCAACTTTTCCGAATGCCCTCTTGTTCTTTTATTATTCGAAAGTTTGAAGAATCTGTCCCTCTCTACTCTCTCTATGCCCTTCATGATCTTGTAAGTCTCTATCATATTCCCTTTAAGTCTCCTCTTCTCCAGAGAAAAGAGACCCAGTTTCTCCAGTCTCTCAGCGTATGAAAGGTTTTCCATCCCCTTTATCAGACCAGAGAATGGGAAAAGATGAGTAGATTACCAGACAACAAAGGTGTAGTGAATATGAATTTACTGATTGAAATGTGTCAGTTTTGAGAATTTATATCTGCTGTCTATATTTTTCACTGCTCAGAAAGAAATTAGTTTCTTTCTATTTCTCTAATGTTATAATGTATGTAGAGTCTTGCATCTTAGGGTTTCATTTATATATATTAGTACTTTTAGTTTGTGGTCCTGTATTTGCATAGAGGTTATCTGTGTTCTGCTTGTGTGACCAAGGCCAGGTGTTCTGGTAAGAATGAATTTTGTGTAGTTTAATGAATGTAGTAAGTTAGGTATTTTAATGAGTGTAGTAAGAATGAATGTTGTGTAGTTTAATTTTGTGGTTAATCATAAGATTATATTGTGTATATATATATATATGAAAAATGAATGGAAAAAAAGTATTACAATTAATTATTATGAGGTGAGGTCAGGGATGACGCTTGGGTGGGGTCTGGGCAGAGCTTTTGGACCTCCCAAACAAAAAAGTGTTCTACTGCCTATGGTCTCAGTATCAAAATGTTTTTCACTGCAGAAGACCGAAATCTGATAAAAGAACTTGGTACTGCTACAAGGTTACAGCAGTCAACAATTGTTGAAAGAGTTCTCAGAGAAGGGTTGGAACAAAAATGGCCTTGGTGTACTACTACGCAAGATACAAGCAACAGGCGCTGTGGATCATAAGCCAGGCAGTGGACCACTGTGCTTGATTTGCACACAAAAGCACATTGACGTTGTATGAGATCTTGTACTGAGCCAGGAGGACATGCTGGAAACACACTGAATAACTCGTCAAATAGTAAGAGAAGCAGGAATAAGCCAGACAACTGTGGTTAGGATAATTCTTGATGATCTGAAATTAAAGTGTCTTAAAAAACATCGTGCCAATGAGTTAACTTTACACAACAAAGACACACGCCTGAAATGGTGCAACCAGCTTTTCACTAAGTACCCAGAGCACAGCATCAGCTTCATCTGGTTTACAGATGAAAAAATATTTACAGTAGCTCCACTGATTAATACACAGAATAATCACCTGTACGTGTCTTCAACAACACTGAAGCATGAGGTTAATGCCAGAAGCCTACTACAGACACACCTGACCTTCAACCAATCAGTCATTGCAATCTCAAAACTCAGATTCACAGATCTGTTCTTCATCAATCCTGGGGTTAAGATCAATGGTACATACCAGTGGTGTACCAAGGGGGGGGGGGGGAGGTCTGCCCCGGGTGCATGGCTTGGGGGGGTGCACAGCTGGCCAGGTCCGGATCTTCCTGCCCTTCCTTTCCCCCGGCTGTGCCGTTATGCTCAATTCTACCTCCCCCGCCGACAAGAAGTCTTTCTGACGTCAATTGTCGGCAGGGGGAGGTAGGATCATAGCACGTGGGCTGGGGGAAAGGAAGGGGAGAAGCACTTTTTTTTACCCGCGGCAGGAATGGCAGGATATAGGCAAGAAATCTGGCTGGCTTTAGCAAGGGAGGGAGATAGGTAGACAGGCAGGCTGGCCAAATTCTGGAAGGCAGTGGGGGGACATAAGGAGGCACTAGGGACACTATGGACACGGGACGGAGGCACTGGGGGCACCATGGACAAGGGACGGAGGCACTGGTGGCACCATGGACAAGGGACAGAGGCACTGGGGGCACTATGGACACGGGAAGGAGACACTGTGGGCACTATGGACATGGGAAGAAGGCACTGGGGCACTATGGACACAAGACGGAGGCACTGAGGACACAAGATGGGGCACTAGGGGCACCATGGACATTGGACAGAGGCACTGGGGGCACTAAGGACACAGGACAGAGGTACTGGGGCACTAAGGACACAGGACGGGGGCACTGGGGGCACTATGGATACAGGTCGAAGGCACTGGGGGCAATAAGGACATAGGAAGGAGGGAGGGAATAGAAAGGGACAATTGTTGGGCCTGAGTGCAGAAAGAAAGAAAGGATACACAGTCAATTAATAGATGTCACCTTTTGATGAAAAAAACAAATGGTCACGTTACCTCTGACTTACTTTCGCTACAGCAGAGTCGGCAGCCGTGCTGAGGTACAGGAAGGTCCCGCGCTGACTCGTCTGCCAGCTCTGCTCTGGAAGAAGTAAGTTACGTCGGAGGGGGTAGACCCGGCAAACGCAGTCATTGCGGGACTTTGCCACAACTCTCTGCATCTGCCAGGTCCACCCCCTCCAACGTAACTTACTTCTTCTGGAGCAGAGTCAGCAGACGAGTCATTGCGGGGCCTTCCAGCATGCGGCTGCTGAGTTCGCTCCAGAGCAAGTACGTCGGAGTGGGTTGGACTGGCAGCCGGCAGCTACAATCATCGTGGGACCTTGCTGCATGAAGGTAGAGAAAGGAGCAGGATTGCTGGAATGGAAGAGTGGTGGAGGGAAAGAAAGGGGGCAGGGTGGTATGGAAGGGTGGTGCTGATAGAATTGATATACAGAGAAAGGGGACAACATAAGGGGGAAGGATATTGGAGGGAGAGAAAGGGGGCAGATGCTGATTGAAGAGGCGTGGATGGCAAGAGAAAGGACAGATATTGGATGCTAGTGGGGAGCCTAAGCTGGATGGAAGTGCAGATGGGAGAGATAAGGGAGCAATTGCAGGAAGGAAATGGGAGGAGAGAAAGAGGGGAAGCAGACGCTGGATGGAAGTGGACAGATAGAGGAGAATGTACATGATGGAAGGAGGGGATAAATAAAAGGAGGGCACATGATGGGTAGAAAAGGATTGAGTTAGGGAAACACTGGAGGGGTGAGGGAAAGAGGTGGCAAGCTTTAGGTAGACTTTAGGTAAAAAAGGACATTGATGAGAGGGTAGTAAGAATGTAATCTAGACAGGTGCAGAAAAGGAAAATGAGGGAAAAAAGGGAGAAGTGTGGGAGAGGGAAGGAGAGGAGAGAGATGCCAGACCAATGGGGGTGAAAGGAGAGATGGAAGGGCGAGGCATACAGTTTCTGGAAGGGGCATAGAAGGAGAGAAGATGCCATATAGGGAAAGAGAGACGGCAGACAGTGGATAGAAGGAAGAGAGTTACAAGAAGATGAGGAAAGCAGAAACCACAGAAGACAAAGGTAGGAAAAAATTTTGTATTTATTTATTGCTTTAGGAGACATGTGTCACTGTTTCCGTGGTGCACTGTATGCAGAGTCCAGCTTCTTACTGGTTCAATTTAACCTTTGTCTATGTATTTCTATTTTATCCCCCCTTTTACAAAACTGTGGAGCGTTTTTTTAGTGCCAGCCGTGGTGGTAGCAGCAGCTCTGATGCTCAGAATTCTATGAGCGTCAGAGCTGTTACTATCATGGCTAAAATTCACACTACAGTTTTGTAAAAGGGGGAGGGGTTAGTTTGACATATTCCATACTAGGTGAAGGTGTTTTCTGTATTCTGTGTGTTCAAAAGACATGTTTTTTTTTGTTAGGATTGACTGCAGGATTGATCTGTACTAGTCTGGCTTGTTTAGTTTTACAATGGGTGTATTGATGTTGTACTGCTCACTGCAGTATGTAAGATGCTGCCTTTTCCTACCGTGTTTCCCCGATGATAAGGCAGGGCCATCAAATAAGACAGCCCCCCCTTTTTAGAAAAAATTGTAAAATAAGGCACCCCCCCCGCAAATAAGCCACCCACCGATACCTGCGCTTACCCGAATCGGGTGGTACGGTGGGTGACTCCGTGTGGTCCCTCCGTCTACCGCGGGGGTCGGCAACCCGCGGCTCCAGAGCCGCATGCGGCTCTTTTCCACCTTTGCCGTGGCTCCGGTAGTGTGTCACGCAGGCGTGCATCTTACAAGTCCGGCGTCGCGGCGGGAAATAGCCATGCTGAGTGAGCTCAGCACGTACACAGATGAAAGCCTTGCTTGCTGATTGGTCCGGCGGCCGTGCCGCCGGACCAATCAGCAAGCAAGGCTTTCATCTGTGTAGTGCTGAGCTCACTGCTCAGCATGGCTATTTCCCGCCGCGACGCTGGACTTGTAAGGTGCACGCCTGAAAAAGAAATCATCCTGGCCGGGGTCGGTGTCATGCTCCGGAGATCTACAGCCTTCCTATCTCCCTCTCCCTTCTACCTGCTTCCGGCCACATCCCCTGCTCCGCGGCTCTCTTCGGCAACTCAGCAGCAGCGATCGACACAAGCTTCTGACGTCGGGGCCTACCCTCTGCGAGTCCCGCTTGTTTCAACTTCCTTTTTCCACAAAGGCGGGACTCGTAGAGGGAAGGCCTCGATGTCGGTAGCTTGTCTTGATCACCGCTGCTGACAAGTTGCTGAAGAGAGCCGCGGAGCAGGGGGGTGTTGCCAGGTGCAGGTAGAAGGGAGAGGGCCAGATGCAGGACTCATGGGTGAGGGAGCAGAAGAGAGAGAGAAAGGATAGAGATACAGAGGGGACATGAAAGGGTAAATAAGGCATCCCCCCGAAAATAAGCCCTAGAGCATATTTTGGCCTTCCAAAAAAAATAAGACAGTGTCTTACCATCGGGGAAACACGGTAGGTACTCATGTGTGATATGTGGCTTGTTACTAAAAATCATGTTTTTCGTACAGATGGGGGGGATGTCATAAAATGATGGGCCCCGGGTGTCACATATGCTAGGTACATTATACACTTTCAATTGGAGACTATTGAGATAAAATGATGGTATAGTAATGCAGAGATAATGAAAAGCCAGTGAGGCTCAGTGTTTAGCTCAAAAAGAAGGAAAAAGCCTCAGAACGGGCCCTCCCACCACCACAAAGGTGGATATAATAGGTGGTTGAGCGGTAACCTCACAGGCAAAACCTTCGTTTAAAATTGAGCACTGCAACACTTGAGCATAAACCGTGCTTCACATACAAAATGTCTAGACAGAGGAAAAAATCCACTTATCAATTCCCTCTCCAGGACCTTGATAATTCGGTTGCCCGCAAGAAATCTACATGGGTTCCTCCCACTCCTCCCAGTCCTCATTTAACCCTGTACAAGGATTTGGTTACGAGCGACATTAGGAAGTTCACTAACAAAAAGACCTCTAGATACCAACCTTTTAATTTATCGAAAGATTAATTTATTGCTCTAAGAAATCTGCAATCCAACAAGGACATTAGGATCTATAAGGCAGACAAAGGTGGAGCGGTGGTAGTACTTGACATAGACAAATATAGGGCGGAGGCATTGAGATTGTTGCAAGTACAAACGGACTACTTGGAACTGAATGAAGATCCCACTCCTCATCTGGCCACAGAAATTAGGGAATTCACTCTGGCAGCCTTGGACAAGGGAATTCTAAACAAAAAAGAATTTGAATATTTGAATAATGTTGAACCCAGAGTTCCGGTTTTCTATATTCTGCCAAAAATTCATAAAGATCTTATCAATCCCCCTGGACGCCCTATAGTGTCAAGTCGTGGCTCTCTACTGGAACCATTATCCACTTTTGTTGACATCTTTTTACGTCCTTTAGTGTCCAGAGGTTTCTCATATTTACGAGACTCTTCCCATTTTCTCATGAAATTATCAGAAATTAAAATCATTCAAGAGATTACTTTTTTCGTAACTTTTGATGTAAAGTCCTTGTATACGATTATCCCTCAAGCGGAAGCTGCTGACATCATTAGAGATTTTTTAAACAGCATGATGACGTCCTGGATTCCTGTGGACTTTTTGGTAAAACTGATGTCTTTTGCAATGGAAAAGAACTATTTCAGATTTCAAGATAAATTTTTCCAGCAAGTGTCCAGGGTGGCCATGGCCCCCTCGGTTGCTAATCTGTTTATGCAGAATTTTGAGAATAACTGGATTGTTCATAATTCCTTCTCTAACATGACGGCGATTTGGCTGCGTTTCATAGATGACATTTTTGTCATCTGGACAGGCACGAGAGAAGAACTCAATTCCTTTCACCTATGGCTTAACTCAAGACATCCTAATATAGAGTTCAGTATGACCTGCCATCCTTATAAAATTTCTTTTTTGGATGTAATGGACATTAAAAAAGATGACAGGATTGACACTATTGTATTTAGAAAATCTACAGATAGAAACACTTTTCTAGACTTCTCGAGCAACCATCCTTTACAGTTGAAACGCAGCCTTCCCACATCTCAATTTTTTAGATACCACCGTTTATGTTCTGAGTTGTCTGATTTCAAGTTGCAAAGCAAACATTTGTATACAAAGTTAAAAACCAGGGGTTATCCGGATTATGTCCTTAAAAAAGCTTACAAACGAGCCAAACATCTGAACAGGGATCTTTTATTTCTCCCTAGAGATAAATCAACAGACGACGACATAACTACTTGTATTTTGCAATATTCCCCTAGTATGAACGGAATTACTAAGATTTTGAGAAGGCATTGGGAGCTTATGAAAGTACACCCCATGCACACTGAGACTCATCTTAGGATTGCATTCACGCGACAGAAAAATCTAAAGGAACTACTTAGTCCCACAGACATTAGTCATGTTTCATCTCAATTGAGTGGACGTTGCATTGAATCCACGGGGCATGTGAAATGTGGCAAGTGCTTGACCTGTAACATCACCATAGAATTTACTGACAACTTTGTACATCCCGGTACAGGGAAAATCTATAGGCTTAAACATCTGACCACATGTTCTACACATTCGTGGTATATGTCATTTTTTGCCCCTGTCTGAAGATATATGTGGGGCAAACCACACGGACATTCAGGAGACGCATCACTGAACACAAAAGCTGCCTGCACAACAATAAGATTCAAGCTCCCCTTGTAGTCCACTGTCTCGAGTACAACCATACCTTTGAAGATCTACTGTGTTGTGTCATCGATCATATCGGGGAAGAAGTGAATAATCGCCCCCTTCAACTGTTACGTGCTGAGCAATTCTGGATCCATCTACTCAACAGCGAAAACCTGTCAGGCTAAATCAGAGACTGGAATGGGGTGCGTTTTATTAGGTTTTACTTTACCTGTTTTTTCCCTTTTCAACCTTTTTACTATTCATAAGAATATAAGAAT
The DNA here is from genome assembly GCF_902459505.1 of Geotrypetes seraphini. Classification (NCBI taxonomy): domain Eukaryota; kingdom Metazoa; phylum Chordata; class Amphibia; order Gymnophiona; family Dermophiidae; genus Geotrypetes; species Geotrypetes seraphini. The sequence continues at coordinate 107,475,366 of NC_047092.1, read as the reverse complement.
AAAAGAAAAAACGAAGAACATAAAAATTACAAATATAAGTATATAAAAATACAAAAAGTTATCCACACATGGGTTTAAACATGCATAACTCTTTGGTTCTTTTTGCACACTGAGCAATAATACATTGTCTTTTTCTCCCCTTTTTTCATTGACACATCTTGTCAGCTGGTTTTGTTTGAATCAATTATGTCTCCACTTTGTTGTCTTTCTCTGACGTACTTCCGGTGGTGACGTCTTCTTCCACCGGGAAGATTTAAAAACCAGATATCCGGAGCCACCCCATGGGATCCCTTTTTCTGGACTTTTTGAAGCGTTTTTTTTACGCTCTCACAAAGGTATGACTTTAACTAATAGAGGAGGAAGTTTAAAATAAGTGAGGAACTATATGTTCTCCTATTTTTTCTTCTTTTGTTTTGTAGACTGATCAGTCCGGTCATACCCTGATCTAGCCTGTCGATGAAACGCTGGCCTCCGTTGGTGTGCCGATCAGCATCTAAGATAAGTGGATTTTTTCCTCTGTCTGGACATTTTGTATGTGAAGCACGGTTTATGCTCAAGTGTTGCAGCGCTCATTTTTAAACTAAGGTTTTGCCTGTGAGGTTACCGCTCAACCACCTATTATATCCACCTTTGTGGTGGTGGGAGGGCCCATTCTGAGGCTTTTTCCTTCTTTTTGAGCTAAACACTGAGCCTCACTGGCTTTTCATTTTCTCTGCATTACTATACCATCATTTTATCGCAATAGTCTCCAATTGAAAGTATATAGTTTACTTACATTGGTTTTCAATACATCTGTGTTGGTTACTGCTATAAAAATATCCAAAAAATCAAGAAAAGGATGCCCAAAATAAATCACAAGAAATTGCACCCTCCAAAATACAGGACAAAAAAGTCACCTTTCTTTACAAAAAGGGAGAAAAGACCTCAGTGTCTAATAGGGGCTCTTTAAGCTTCCCATATAGACAGGCTAGTTTTAAACATAATTTAATCCTAGCAGACACATCCTTGGTCAGAAAAACTCCCAATTAGTAAGTGAACCTCTATTCTAATTTTCTAATAGTTTTATATATTTTCTTATAGTTTTATATATTTTTTTAAACTTTTCTTCAAACAACAATTGTCAAAAATAGAAGTCACTTATTTGAGCACTTCGATATTCAGGTGTAGTCCTGGAGTAAAGCAAGCAGGAAAAACTGCTCAATGGAAAAAAGCTATCAGTCAAAACATTCTTCCAAAATATCCAACAGGGGCCCCTGTTTCGCAACAAAATGCTTCGTCAGGGATTTGAGCGATCACACACCCGCTTCCACTCCTGTCAGGATAGCTTTTTTCCATTGAGCAGTTTTTCCTGCTTGCTTTACTCCAGGACTACACCTGAATATCGAAGTGCTCAGATAAGTGACTTCTATTTTTGACAATTGTTGTTTGAAGAAAAGTTTTAAAAAATATATAAAACTATAAGAAAATATATAAAACTATTAGAAAATTAGAATAGAGGTTCACTTACTAATTGGGAGTTTTTCTGACCAAGGATGTATCTGCTAGGATTAAATTCGGTTGGTTACTGCTATTACATATGTTAGGTACGCCACTAGCACATACTACCAGGATGTCCTGTTGATGCAGAATCTGTTGCCAGTGATCCGTTGCATGTTGAGAGACTACTTTATCTTCCAACAGGACAATGCCCCAGCACATTGGGCAAAGTACACCACAGAGCTGCTACATCGGGAGACCCCAGACTTCATTGGTCCAGACCTCTGGCCTGCAAATTCACCAGATCTAAACCCAGTTGACTACCGGATCTGGGTGCTGATGCAGGAATGTATCTACCAAGATAGAGATATCTGACGTTGAAAACAAGTCCATGGATCAGTAGCGGCCAAGGCTGAGGGCATACTTTTGTGTAAAGGGAGCACACTTTGAATATATGCTTAATTGAAATATTACTTTCATTTATTTATTCATTCAATTTTCTATACCATTCTCCCAGGAGAGCTCAGAACGGTTTACATGAGTTTATTCAGGTATTCAAGCATTTTTCCCTGTTTGTCCCGGTGAGCTCACAATCTAATGTACCTGGGGCATTTACATTTACATTTTTCTACAAGATACACCATAAAACTTTATGATATGTTTTTATTCAGATCACAATTCATTTTCACAAGGTAGTGTTATGGTGCGGTGGAAAATATTTACATTTTACATCAACTTCATTCAGGACACAACACAATTAGGGCTCCTTTTACAAAGCTGTGCTAGCAGTTTAACGCGCGTAATAGTGCACGCTAATTTGCCGGCCACGCTAGCCGCTACCGCCTCCTCTTGAACAGGTGGTAGTTTTTTGGCTAGCGCGGGGGTTAGCAGGGGAGCCCTAAATTTCATAAGAATCAGCCGAGTTCTGTGGAAGATATGACAAAAAACTTTTTTTTTTTTTTTGGGTTCACCACCCTTAGTGGTAAAATAAAGGAGTACACAAGATTGAAGCTTTGGAGAAGCACTGTGTAGTATATACTTTTAAGAACATAAGAAATGCCTCTACTGGGTCAGACCTGAGGTCCATCGTGCCCAGCAGTCCGCTCACACGGTGGCCCAACAGGTCTAGGACCTGTGCAGTAATCCTCTATCTATACCCCTCTATCCCCTTTTCCAGCAGGAAATTGTCCAATTCCTTCTTGAACCCCAGTACCGTACTCTGCCCTATTACGCCCTCTGGAAGCGCATTCCAGGTGTCCACCACATGCTGGGTAAAGAAGAACTTCCTAGCATTCGTTTTGAATCTGTCCCCTTTCAACTTTTGCTACAGTTAATATTTTGTTTGCTACATAATTGTTGCCTGTCAAATTTATAACTAATTTTGAGATACATTAAAAAAAATCTTGGTTCAGAACAATTTTATTGATGTTGCCTGGGTTATTGAGAGGAAATTTATAAAAGTCTGAAATGCTTATTCAGTGGCGTACCAAGGGGGAGGGGCTGAGGGGCGGTTCACCCTGGGTGCACGCTCCAAGGGGGTGCACAACCAGCCAGGTCCAGAAGCTCCCGCGCTGCTGAAAAGGCACTTCAGCGCGGCTGACGACTCTGCTCTGGAATAAATACGGCAGCCGTGGTGAAGTGCAAGAAGGTCCCGCGATGACTACTTCTGCTGCCTCTGCTCTGGAAGAGGTAAGTGAAGTCGGAGGGGGGTGGACCGCCGCCGCAGTCATCGCGGGACCTTGCCACAACTCCCTGCATTTGCCGGCACAGCCCCCCTCCGACGTCACTTACTTCTTCCGGAGCAGAGGCAGCAGAAGTAGTCATCGCGGGACCTTGCTGATTTTGATGGAGAGAGAAAGGAGCATAGCAGGGTGGTGGAAGGAGAAAAAAGGGGTCAGGATGGTAAGGAAGGGTGTGGAGGGTGAGAAAGGGGGTCAGGGTGGTATAGAAGCATGGTGAAGGGTGAGAAAGGGGGTCAGGGTGGCAGGGAAGTGTGGTGAAGGGCGAGAAAGGGGGTCAGGGTGGTATGGAAGAGTGGAGAAGGGAGAGAAAGGGGGTCAGGGTGGTATAGAAGCATGGTGAAGGGTGAGAAAGAGGGCAGTGCTGATGGAAGTGGGGGGAGGGAGAGGAGAGAGTGAAATGCCAGACCATTGGGGTGTGGGAGAGATGGAAGGGGGAGGCATAAAGTTTCTGGAAGGTGAATAGGAGAGAAGATGCCATATAGAAGGGGCATAGAGAGGGTAGACAGTGGATTAAAGGAAGACAGTGACAAGAAGATGAGGAAAGCAGAAACCAGAGAAGACAAGATAGAAAAAAATTCTATTTTTATTTTTATTTTTTTTGCTTTAGGGGAGATGCATTGCAGTTTCTGTGGCGTTGCATTGTATGCAGAGTCCAGCTTCTTGGTGCTTCAGTTTAATCTTTGTCTACGTATTTTTATTCTATCTCCCCATTTACAAAACTGTAGAGCATTTTTTAACGTTGGCATCTGAGCTGTTACCACCATGGCTAAAAAACACACTACAGTTTTGTAAAAGGGGGAGGGGTTAGTTTGTGATTACATACTAGGCAAAGGTGTTTTCTGTGTGTTCTAAAAGACATGGTTTTCTGTTAGGACTGTCTGTGTAGGATTGATCTGTACTAGTCTGGCTTGTTTAGTTTTACAATGGGTTTATTGACGTACTGCTCATTGCAGTATGTAAGATGCTACCTGCTCTTGTGTGACGTGTGGATTGTTACTAAAAATCATGTTTTTCATACAGATGGGGTGTGTCAAAAAATGATGGGCCCTGGGTGCCACATATGCTAGGTACGCCACTGTGCTTATTCAATCTCCTAGATATCTATCCAGTCCCAATCTTGATTGCATAATAAATCTGTTTGTGTACCTAGTTCCCACTCCACAGGGCATGCCTCTATAGCTTTTTCTCAGTGATTTACAAACTTTCTTGAATATTTATTAGACCAGAGTAAGCTATATAAGAGTTTAAACTTCTTAGAAGGAATAACTAAAGTAGAACAAACAAGTAATATCGTATATACTCAAATATAAACTGAGATTTGTGGGCCAAAAAGGCCCAAAAATGGGGGTCTCAGTTTATATTCGAGCTAACCCCATCCTGCACCCACCATGGGCCTCCAGTATTGTTCTGGTGGTACAGTGGTGTAGGGAGCCAGAGCTGCCATCAATCCCTCCCTTCCGGTGATTTTGTGCAACTAGCCTGCCCCTCCCCTCCTTGTCCCCCTGCAGGTCTACCATAGGTCCCTGGTGGTCCAGCGGTGAGGTGGGGCAGGAGCGATCCCTTTACATTCCTGCCTGGCAGTCTCCTTAGTGAAAAAATGACTTTGGGTCTAGTGAAGTTTGAAGCGGGATTTCAGGGCAATCATTTTTTCACTACAGAGACTGCTGGGCAGGAGCATAAATAGATCGCTCCTGCCCTGCCTCACTGCTGGACCACCTGGGACCTAAGGTAAAGCTACAGGGGAATGGGAAGGGAGGGGTGGGCTAGTTTTACAAAGTTGCCGGGATGGATTGAAGGCAGCTCTCGTTCCTCGATCCATTAGACCACCAGGGCAGTACTGGAGGCAACACAGTGGGTCCTGGAAGGGGGGCAGACTGACTGTCTGCATCACTGGACCACCAGGGCAGTACTGCTGGCCTGTGGTGGCTCTGTGAGGGGAGATCATTCTAAGAAGGGGGTGGATTGGCTGGCTGGTTGTAGAGCCGGCAGACCAGGACACCAGGGAAGGGAGGAGGGGTTGCTTCTGTCCTGTATTGGTACTTGAATATATATTAGTCAACCTTTTTTCTTCCTTTTTTTGGGGAAAAAGGTTACCTTGGTTTATATTTGGATCGATTTATATTCAAGTACATAGGTACATGCATACAGCTTATATAACTTTTAACTGATTTTCTTTTCTTTCTAGATGTTTCTATCCATTTTGTTGTCTGTAATGGCACTTTTTGGATCAGTTCTTTGCTTTGCCATATCAGCAGGTGGTTTGTTGAATGGACCTCTCTGTTTATACAATGTTTTGCTTCCTAATCGGACAAAGATCCAGTTGTGGGACTATCCTTTTGCGGGTTTTGATAATATGGCCTTCAACAACAGGTATAATATATTTTGCTACTTATCTTCCCTTTGTAATCTCCTCTGAACAGAAAATTAGGTTCTGCTTTCATGGACAAAAGTCAATCACATCATTTCATTTACATTGTGTAGCACAAATAAGAATCTCTATGTTAGCTTTGTAACTAGACATCTTTACAGTCTAATAGATTCTTCTTCACAATCTGTCCATTTAGCCTGGAATTGTTGACTGGCCATTGGTATTATTGACTGACCACTGGACCTGGAATTGTTGACTGACCACGAACTGGGTCTTGATGTAAAACTATAAACATTTCTAGTTTAGTTTATTTGTAATTTATTGGCATAAAGATCAAAGCTATTTACACAAACTAACAAAACAGAATATTAAAGAAAAGAACTACACAAGTTCAGAATTTTAAAACTTTTACTCAGATGATTTCTTAAAAGTAGTTGTTCTTGAATCACAGGTATAGAAAGCTAACCAGGTAATAAGTATAGAAACCCAACCAGGTCGTGCATATGCAAGACCGGAGGGTTAGGACTTCGATGGGAAGATAAGACTCAATGGGAAACCAAGGTGGCAAAGGGGCCACTTCTGGTGATTCAGACAGGTCGTGACCTGTTTGGGCCGCCGCGGGAGCGGACTGCTGGGCAGGATGGACCTAAGGTCTGACCCGGCGGAGGCACTGCTTATGTTCTTATGTTCTTAATTATGTATGCTGATTGTAGAAATGACGTCCATTTTTGCCTATCACATCAGGTTTTTACACAAAATAAGAAGTTATGTTTTCACGATTTTAACAACTGTAAGCACAAATGTATTCAAACACCATTTCACATGAGGTCAATTTTTATTACAAACACATTTTAAAAATGCTGTAAAAAAAGCAAACAGTGTTCCATTAATTAATTAATATAATTTTCTATACTGCTCTCCCAGGAAAGCTCAGAATGATTTATATGAATTTATTCAGGTATTCAAGCATTTTTCCCTGTCTGTCCTGGTGGGCTCACAATCTATCTAATGTACCTGGGGCAATGGGGGGATTAAGTGACTTGCCCAGGGTCACAAGGAGCAGTGTGAGTTTGAACCCACAATCCCAGGGTACTGAGGCTGTAGTTTTAACCACTGCGCCACACTCGTCCCCCTTTTCCTCTTTGACTTCCTTGCAGTTCCTTGAAGATCTTGACTGTCTCTCTTCAACATTCAACAGTAGTCGGCCATCACAGTTTCATTCCATCTTCCCTAGTACCTCCTCTCCATCTCCTTAATATCTTGGTGAAAACGTTAGATAAATTTAAAGGACTATTAAAATGCTGGTTGTATAAGGATGCCTTTGAGACATACGGCCTCTTTTACAAAGCCATGCTAGCGGCTGTGCTGCACTAATGGCCCAGAAGCCCATAGAGATTTAAAGGGCTTAGGAGCTTTTGCTGCGCGGCAGCCGCTAGTGCGGCTTTGTAAAAGACGCCGATAATCACCATATTCTCTTTGTGACCCCAATCATTGCAGAAACTTTCACCTCCTTTGTCCCAGACCTCGAGAAATTTAAAAAATAAATAAATAAAAATCTTTAATTTTCTTTTTTTTTTTTTTTTTAATATTACACTTTTAAAAGTCTTACCCCCATATTGTATTTACCTTTCTTGTTTACTTTTCTATGCTTATTGTAGTTCTCCCTACTTCCCCTGTGTATGTTGTAATGTTTGTGTGTTTGTTGTAGTTAGTAATTGAGACCCTGTTTTTTGTGATTTTTTTAAAAATTCTTTATTCATTTTCAAATTTACAATAAGTGTAACAATATATCCAAACAAATTAACAATAAATATAACACTTAATAATCATCAATGGTACAAATAATATGCTCTTATCTCCCACCCTTCCCACCCTTTCTTATCATATAATCAATACCTTATACAATATGTAACAATAAATTTACCCTCCCCTCCCCCCCTCACAATCAAACTTATAAATTTAAGGGAAAATAAAATAAAATAAAATGTTGAATTTATGATATTGCGATACATCAAAATTTTAATAAAACTTGAAACTTGCTCTTCACTATAATGTCCCAGATTTTCTGGAAAGTAGTCGATATGGGAATGTAGAAAGTGAACTTTTACACTTATGTCACAACCCAATTTCTTGAAATTTTCCAACATTGTTTCAACAATGGCCCTGTAATTAGGATCTTTGTTATTCTCTAGACAGTTTTCAGTAATAGATCGGAAGACGGTCCATGCATCTTTTTCTCTCATTCATTGTTTTATCAAAATCTTCATTCTTCATCAGTTCCTTTATTTGAGGACCAACAAAAATTCTAGCTTTCAATTTTTCTTGTGTGATGAAGGGATATTTCTTAGAAAGGTACTTTAAGCAGGGCCTATCCTGTGGTAGAGCCCTTACAAAGTGCTTCAACAAGCCCAATTTGATGTGTAGTGGTGGAAGCAGGACTTATGGGGGGTCTACAAGTGGTTCATGCAGGATGTTTTTAGTTCCAGGCACAAAATTTTGCCGCTCTAGTCAAACTCTCACACTCCAATGTCTTTGCTTTTTCCCGACTGTCCCATTCACATATAAAACAAGGCATTTTAGTGAACCCAGCTTGTTGTCCTAAGTATTCCTATAATTTTGAAGTCTTCATACTGGATACTTGTTAAAAGTAGCTTCATGTTCTCGAATGTCTCTTTCGTTTGAACTGAATGGGCCACAGGAATGGATCCATACACATTCTCATTATCCAGTAACATGCCTTTGATGCTCCTCTTTGAGTCTATAAAAAGTCTCCACTGAGTAGGATCATGTTCAGTGCCATAGAAGTGCATTAACTCATTTATGTTATTCCAGTAAACCAATGAATCGTTATGTGAGAATAAAGGAACTAGTTCTTTTTCTCTGTGTCTGTACCATGAGTAATGTGTTCCTGGTTCCAGAAGATTCTTACTTTTAAGCCAGGAGTCAAGTAGCTCTACAGATTCCTCAGGCAAATTCAAATCATGTACTAGATCATTAAGTTCACTCCGAGAGAATTGTTATGGAGTAAAGTCTTATTCTGTCTGATACACATCATCATTATCATCTTTGGTGATTGCATCAAGTTCACTTTCAACGTCATCTTCTGCCAGGTTCTCTAAAACAGCTGGAGGAAGAGGAGCATGCAGGTCTTCTCCATGTGGAACTGGCCTAATGGCTGAAGGAATGATTGGATATACAATTTGTTTCTTATTTTTTTAATTGCACCCCTGAATATTAACTAAATAGAAGTAACAGTCATTAAGGTGGTCTTTAGACTCCCTCCACACCATAGAAATTGCAAATGGCATGCACGTTTTCTTTCCTTTTGTCCACAATCTTAACCTCTCAACACAATAGCGGCAAACTTTCTTTAGCACCTATGCCTTATCCTGGTCACCAAGTTTCACTTTAAAGTAAGCCATAATAAGCTTTTTTCACAAAGTCTGTTATATCTGATCTTTGCTTAAGCACTGTATAATTTCCACAAATGTAACAGAAAACATTTGGATTGTTCACACACTTGTGCGTAGACATTGCAATCACAATAGAGAAATAAAATGAGAACGTACTGGTAATGCAAGCGTCTGAGATAAACAATACTTCCTTTTTTTTTTTAGTTCAATCTTCTGTTACTAGCCTCCTCCAAGTCTTTTTTCATCTGTGCAATAGTTTTATGGTCTGCTTGGCAGCCTTGTAATCCATCCTCAATAGCAGAAACCTACTGCTCAAGATGTTCAGTCCTCTTATTACATGTATCCATTTGTTGGGACAGGCTTACAACTTCCGCTTGTAATGCGGAAATATAGACGTGCTTTCCTTTATCAATATTTTAATGTCTTTAAGTTCAGACATTAGAAATTCCAGGATATCTGAAATATCCCATTCCTTTGATTCTTTAAGTGGCATCAGCGGGTCAGGCTTACTTGGCACTGCCCACTGTGAAAGCAGCCACCAACTTTGCTTTTCAAATGCCATCCTAAAACTTATATATTATACTCACTATATATGCATATAATGAATACTCCTAAATTGCTCGTGTTTTATACAAGTGTAACCTTCTAGTTAGGAAAAAAAGATGGAGAAGGGAGAGAGCCGTTGATTCAAATGTTCATTCTGCTTCAGCACCAAGCCATGCCCCTTCGATAAACAACACTTCCAAGGTCACACAATAACAACTAGCAGCAACAGTTGTGCCAACCTAAAGGCTTACAGGTCTGTATTGAGAAATTTCCCTCCATATATTGAGAAATTTCCCTCCAACAATACTCATTACCTACTGGCAAAGCAATAAATCTTTCAAGTAAAATTGTGAAAAAACTGTACGTGAAAACTACAGAACAGTTCATGGAACTGGTGTGTCTTGAAAGATATGCTAGTGCCTTTCTAATTCTATAAAGATTAATGTATCTGTTCCCAGTATATGGCCAGACCAACAAAGAGCAATGGGTAGTACCCTCCAGTCTTCATACCAGAATCTGCAAGGATATCTTATTCCTAAACCAGGGGTAGGCAATTCCAGTCCTCAAGAGCCACAGGCAGGTCATGTTTTCAGGATAACCATAATGAATATATCTGAGATGGATTTGCATGAACTGCCTCCTTGAGGTGCAAATCTATCTCATGCATATTTATTGTGGCTATCCTGAAAACCTGACCTGCCTGTGGCTCTCGAGAACTGGAATTGCCTACCCCTGTCCTTAACAATCACCTAACCAGGAACAACACATTCAGACCAAGGAGAACACAGACACCCTTCACTCATCCCCCAAACAAAGGCATACATCGTAAGAAAATGTATGATGGCCAACCAAGCAGCAAAACTAGACCACTACATCTCCAACCTGCTGATCATAACGTCCAACTACAAAACCTTCAGGAGAGAATTAAAAACCAAATTATTCAGGAAATTTTTCAAATTAAACTAACCTTCTCAATATATCCCTAATGCTTTTTCTAAATATTCATCTTCTAATCTAATCTTCGGTTTATATACCAGGTCATCTCTCATTGGAGTTCAACTTGGTTTACAAATATTTTACAAATAGTTCTGAGACTGGAGTGTACATAAATGAGGTAGAATAGAGTGTTTAATTAAAAACTATCATGAAATAGAACTTACATTATTATCGGTTAGTGGATTCTGCAGGTAAACTATTTAAATATTGTGAAAAAAGCAAAGTTTTTAAGGTTTTCCGAAATAATTGTAGTTGTCCTATCGTTCTAATAGGACCCGGTAGTCCGTTCCAAATCTCTACCAACTTGAAAGTATAGGACTGACAAAGTTTCCCAGTTGATTTAATTTCTTTAAGAGAGGGAAACGATAACTTATACTTCTGTGTGCTCCTCATATAGCAGGATCTGCATATATTCCAACATAAAGGAATCCAAAGGTCAAATATTCCATAAAGAAATTTAAAAATGATGCTTGCACATTTAAATTGGACCCTATAACAAACAGGTAACCAATGAAGCTTTCTCAGCAAAGGAAAAACATGATCGAACTTTCATTTCTTAAAATGAGTTTCACCATCTTATTTTGTAACAACTGAAGGCATTGCAAACTGCCCTGCTTGATACCCAGATACACAGAATTACAGTAGTCCAGTTGAGCAAGCATAGTGGGCTGAACCAATGGATAATCTCAATGGGTATGCCCAGACCAATTCTTTTGTAATCCGCCTAGAACCGAAAGGTATTGGCAGAATAGAAGACACTAATGTAATGTAAATTCTTTCAATGACTGTTGAGTATTTTCATGGATTATTATTTGGTCATGCTGTTTTCCAACACATCCTGGAACTAAAATCAGTATTTAATTTCTATTCTGAAACCAGGGCTGAGAGTACTTCTTGCAAATTTAGAAAGCTGTACAGTACATGAAATAATTGGAATGCAATTTAGGTCACAAATAAAGGGACCCTTTCACCAGAGGGTGACAAGCACTGAGTGCTTAGTGTGAGCACGCAAGGAAAATACTGTAAAACACTTTAATGCATTATGAGAAATTTTGCCTGTTTTCTCACACTAAGCATGCATTAACTATTTTAAAATATTATTTTTTTTAGAGGAGGGCATGTCAAGAGTATATGTTCCCAGGTTATCCAGCTAACAAATTGACATTATCGTGTGCTAGCTGGATACCACAGAGTTAACATAGGGAGCACTTAAGGCCTGATTCTATAAACAACACCTAACTCCTAAATCAGGGGTGTCCAATGTCGGTCCTCGAGGGCCGCAGTCCAGTCGGGTTTTCAGGATTTCCTCAATGAATATGCATTGAAAGCAGTGCATGCAAATAGATCTCATGCATATTCATTGGGGAAATCCTGAAAACCCGACTGGACTGCGGCCCTCGAGGACCGACATTGGACACCCCTGTCCTAAATGCTACTCAGAATGGTTGTCAGTCAATTGTTAGGTGCCATTTACAGAATCATGCCTACGTCCTAATGGTAGATGCCATTACATTAGGCCAGAGTTTTCCTAGCCTAATTTATCAGCACCTATAACAGACATCCAAGTCATACAATGCCTATTTTCTACCCCATGCCTGCTTTACAGGTAGGCATTGTTAGGCACCTCGACTTAGGCATTTCTAAGTGCCATGAAGAATTCCACCTGTAATTTTAATTAATTGATTAAAAAAAAATTTAAATTAATTTTTAATGGCATGGTCAGTTACCATGCCAATTAAAGTAATTAAAGAAAATTAAGTTGTGCTTGGATTTTGGCTAGGCATCTCCAATTAGAGCGCCTAGTGGAGCCTAATTTAGATGCCATTTATAGAATTCCCCCCTGAGTGCATCTTAAATAGGAGGTGGTAAGTGCTCCTGAATTATATTTTGCAGGTGCTGTATACTAATAAGAGCATTAGCACACAATCTTCAAAAGAATAAAGGAAAAGAATCAAGAAAATAAGAAATGCCCAACTATATTGTCCTGGTAAATCCGCTCCAAAGTAAATCACTCACTGTTTAAAAATGTTAGAATGATCATAAGATCAACTTTGGCAACATATTTTTTTTATTACATAGAGCTTTTTGGACCCCTGTTCGTTTACAAAAATTAGATAGTTTCAAGTCTAATAGATGCTGGCACTGTCATCTCGATGTAGGGACATTGGATCATCTACTGTACTATTGTCCCTTGATACTTAGATTTTGGAGATCCATTTGGGGTCAAGTGAATAATGTATTGGAAAATCCAGTGGCATTGACGTACGATACCATGCTATTTGGCACGTTAATGAAGGCAAAAAGCCAAATATCTTCTAATAATAAACTTCTATTCATTATGACAGGGGTTTCCATACAACTTATTATGAAGAACTGGAAAAACTGTGACAGGTTGAATTATACTTTCTGGTGGAACTCTTTATGCCATATTTTTAAAATGGAGTGTGTGATAGCCATACAGCAGGGGCATTATAAGAAATTTAAGGATGTTTGGGTACCATTAACAATATTTTGTAAGGAATGATTATTATTTTTTCCCTTTAAATATACACGTCCAGGGTGGGTGGGTGAGGAGGGGGCTGTGTATACTTTGATCTATTTATGGTTGAGGGCATTGTTGGGTGTATAATGGGGTGGGACGGTTTGATATATATAATTGATATGAAATATAAGTTGATGGAATATTAAGTGCTGTTAAAGTGTAAAATGCTTCTATATTATGTTATGCTTATTGTTAGTTTTAAACTGAATATATAATTTTTTTTTTAAATTAACTTTGGCTTTGCTGCCTTTTAATTCTTGCTTTTTCCATCATTTTTCCTATATATTTGTGTAGTGTTGAGAGGAAGTCAAATACAGGACACACCTATACAGATCACAGCTTTGTACCATATATACTCGAATATAAGTTAACCCAAATATAAGCTGAGGTAGCCCTTCCCCCCAAAGGAGGAAAAACAGTTGAGTTGAGGACAAGCTGGGGGGCTAATATTCAAGTGCCCTGCCAGGCTCTGTACCCAGCTGCCCTCCCTCACTCTCTCCCCTGCGCTGCCAGGCTCTGCACTCAGCCCCCTTCCCTTCCTGCCCTGCAAAGCTTATCCACCTTGTCCCCCCTCCCTGCTCTGTTCCCTCTCCCTCCCAATGCTTTGCAGGCCTGCACTGGGCCTGCTGTAAGACATCCTGGAGGGACCCTCCTGTTCTAGCCTACCGTGTGACTGCCAGGGAATTCAAAAGGTACGCGGGGAGGCAGGAGAGAAGTAAAAGTTTTTAGAGTCAGCCGGGACAGGAGGTCCGTGTACCTTTCAAGTCCCTAGAATTCCTGCACTTCTGTTTGGTGAAGAGAACGCTAGCTGAATGATTACCATGAGTTTTTGTACCAAGCAGGAACACGGGAAGATTGCTATTGCTCAGTTCACCACTGGACCACCAAGGCATTGAAAGGTACATGAGGGAGGCAGGAGGGAGGTAAAAATTGTCGCAGTCAGCCATGACAGGAGGAGGGAGGGATCACTCCTGTCCCATCCTACCATGAGACTGCCAGGGAATTCAAAAGGTACTCAGGAGAGGTGGGAGGAAAGTTAAAGGTTTTAGTTTTGGCGGGGTCAGAAAGCGGGAGGGATCCCTCCTGTCCCGGCCCACTGTTGGGCCACCAGGTCTTATGGCAGGCCCAGCAGAGACCCGCAATAGATCTGGAGGGGGTGTGGGTGTGCGCTGACCAAAATATAAGCAGAGAGCCCCATTTATGAGCCATTTTTTGGCCCAAAAATCTCAGCTTATATTCGAGTATACATGTATACAGTATATTGAGGTTGGATATGTATACCAAAACATTTACATGGGAGTATAGATTACATGCTGTCTTCTTCAAATCATGCAAAGCCCTCAAATGCATGAGAGTCAATGCACAAGTAACTTGTGAAAGAGGGACACTGAAGCAACCATTTCAAACCTTGCAGGTGCATGGAGGTAATTTCATAAAAGGTTGCCTAAAAATAATTTTAAAATAGTGCCATTTTATTAAGATCCTTAGAGGTATTCTCTAACAGAGCTCAGCAAAAATGTGTACTTTCTCTAAGGAGATATACATGTCTGCAAGTCTCTATGCATGTACATGTGTACAAGTATTTTATAAAATGTGTGAACACTGCCCCAGCTCCACTTCTATGAATGCCTGTGCATAGATAGAATAATGTTAAGTATTTCTCATATTTTTGTATCAGTAAGCTCCAGAGGGGTGTTTTTGTCAGATGATAAGGGCAGTTTATTTCTCAGACTTATTTATCCCTTCTTTTCTTATTTGTAGACTCTATCATATTCTAATATGGAATACATCTTTCTTTCTAGTGTTCCAAATTACCTGGAAGATCGTTCACTCTGGGACTCTGTGTGCATTGAGCCCTCAGGAGTTGTGGTCTGGAACATTCATTTCTTCTCTATTCTTTTGGTCATTAGCACACTAGAGATTTTCCTGTCTTTGATTCAAATAATAAATGGTTTTTTTGGCTGCTTGTGTGGCCTTTGTGATGAGAAAAGTGTAACCTCTTCCTAAGAATTTTCATGCTGTAATATGTCATGACATGTACTGTATACTCATTTGAACGAGTCCTTTACTATTATTGTATCTGTGTTTACTAGATTTGGAATATCAATAAAAACAAATATTCCCAACTCCCCCCTCCTTTCTCCCCATCCTAGAACTGTGATTACAAAAGAAATCAAATCATGACATATTTTAAAATACGACTGCGAGTATGTGGTGTTAGACTGTCTAAGTAAGCATATTTGTTTAAATTTTAGTGTTCAATGAATTTTAGAGGAGATCATCAAATTCAATCTTACAACTAGAAACAAGATAACAAGTACACTTCATTGCTTAATTGAATTCCTAGATTGTCACATTCTAATTGTAATGCAAATTTCCTACTACCTGGTATTTGCACAATGTACATAATGTGACATTTAGGGGCATAGCTATCAATATATGCTACCATTATGATGTGTTGTTTTAACACAGGTCCCATTTTATGTAATTAGACCTAGTTACTAGTAATTGGGGTTAAAGTAAAATAATACATCAAAAGTAGCTCGCTTTGACATCTTCCTCCCTTAATTTCAAGTTGACCGCGCCAAGTGAACATTGCAATGTTCCACACCAAGGATGAAAGTAAGATGCAGCACACTCATTTATTTATTTAAAATATGTATAGCCTGCATTATCCCACAGTTCTAAGTGTAGTACAAATCATTAATATATACACAATAAAACAATACACAAGACAAGACAAAAAATCCCCAAATTACCTACTGCTTAAATAAGATCATACAGTCATGAATCACACACAATACTAAAATTAAACTATAAGATGTGGTGGGGTCAAGCCCACCACGCAAGCTTGGATCTAGTCCCCACAGAGTGCCAATATGGTGTGCAGGTTTCCCAAAATAAACAGCCTTTTTTTTCCTTTTTACACTTTCAAAACCAAAAGCTTTATTTTCCTTGGAATTCTTTTATACAGTGAAACTGGCAGCAAAATCCCCTTTGCCGCTTCCAACACAGCCCAAGCCTCAAAAAATATAGTAAACTTTTCAAATATCTTCAACAGTTCAGGATTTCAATATTCTTCATTGAAAAATAGCAAACTTATTTCATAGATTTTGTCCCCTCAGCTGCTGCTCTAACACAGTCCAAGCAGCCTTTGCAAATAGGACCAAAGTTTGCTTCTTCTTGCCCATAGGCAACTCCAGGCAGCGCTCCTGCCTGCATTCAATTCTCAGACTGCTACTACAATCCACAGTCAAATAAAGGACACTCTCTTGCACCTAGCTCCAAAGAGCTTTCTCACCTTACTGCCCTGACTCTCTCTAGCTGGGCCAGTAGGTGTGGGAACAAGTTCCACCCAATTACAGAAAAATGGACCTTGTACACCTCCCGTGTTCCCAATTAATCAGTGTCTCAGGACAGAGACAAACTCAGGTCACTTGAGACAGCCTTGGTTTTAAACCTGACTTTCTCTGCAGTAATACTGGGCTTTCCTCCCCCCTACACCAAAGCTCATTCACACCCATGTCCCCACACTCAGACAAATCTCTGTTTCAAATCCTTTAGCAACAGGATCCTTGATTCACTTTTAAATAGGAAGGTTCCTTATTTAAATTAGGTTTATTCACACATGCATTCATTACACATTACTTCCTCTGGGGCATAAGTGTAATCCATGTCATAGTCTAAGTATTATCCTCAAAACCTTGTTTATTCACCTCCAAAGGAGCTATTTCTCTGCAATGTGGCTCCCTTTCCCCACTCTGTAAAAGCCCTCATTTCTCACTGCCAGCCTGTACAAACTTCTCCTCAGAAACCTCCCCCTACCAAGCTAACCTTGCTCTGGGAAATGGATTCTTGCCTTGCCTGGGAGTTCCTAATGGCAACTTCAAATGAGGCAGTGGTACTGGAATGGAAACTTTCTCAATATTCCATGAGGTACCTGGCAGAGTTTACAGCTTTGCAGCTCTGCCTTGCTGTTTCTCCTGCTGCTCTGGCTCTTCCTGTTCCTGTCACTCTTCTCTCCAGCTCTCAGCTATGGAAGCTTTATTCTTCCTAGGCTCTAGCCTTGCTTGATGCACATCAGCCCTTATGACTCCTCCCCTTTCTTTACCCCTCTGTGTGTCAGCTTGTAAAGCTGAAGGTTTAAAAGGAGTTTTTACTTCTGCAGTTTTGAATAAGGAATAATAGGATAAAATGAAGAAATTCTGAGCTTCTGCTGCACTCTGTCCTATTCTCTGCCTTTCTGGTGTGTAAGCTATCTGCTTGCCATACCTTTCAGTTTGCTTTCTTGTTTTGGGAATAGGCACTGGCTTGCCAGGAAAAGGGTTAGCAGCAGAGCCTCTGAATGAGACAGGGTCTTTGCCTGTCATAAAGAATATATCTAATGCATAAGTACAATAATCCTGAGTTAATAATAATCTTTTTAGCTGCTTACAAAAATGTAACAGACCTACTGAAGCACATGAATCGAAAGGCAGTTCATTCTACCTCCTTGCTCCTTCAGTCTGAAACATTGACTATAAATAAATAATCTAACTTGTCTAAAAGAAGGAATATCCAACAATTGTTTATGAGAAGATTGTAAACAGCACAAAGGCATGTACACACAAAATGTAGTTGCAAGAGTAACAGGACCATTCAAAATTTTGAAAATTAAACACAAAATTGTGAAGCCAATACATAACTTGACTGGTAACCAGAGCAATATTTGCAAAATTCGTGTAATATGCACACTTTTAGATCACCAATTAGGCTGCTGCTTTCTGCACAAGCTATAAAATCAATAACATGGACTTGGAAGGTCACAAGTACAAAGAATTACAATAGTCCAAAATCAGGAAAATCATTGTCTAAATCACTGAATGAAAGTTTACAAATGACAACAAATCTTTCAGACCCTTCAAAAGTCTTAACTGAAAAAGGGTTTTTAATCACACTCTTCAATTAAGTAAATGCACTCCCACAATCTCATATCCAAAATGGCAGTGCCATCCTAACACACTTTATTTGGATGTATTGTACTAAAATAAGGGGGGAGGGGGATATCACAGAGTAAGAAATATGGAATGGTCCACTCTTAGAATATACCATGCCTGTGCCTTTTAATGAGGTCTGCTTTAGCCTGATTTGGCTCATAGGAGATATTTAAACTCCCCATAGTCCATTCTGCTCCAATCCAGAATTAAGGGCTCCTTTTACAAAGGTGCGTTAGGGCCTTAACGCACAGAATAGCACACGCTAAAATGCTGCGTGCGCTATTCGCTACCACCTCCTCTTGAGCAGGCAATAGTTTTTTGGCTAGCGTGCACTATAGCGTGTGCTAATCCAGTGCGTGAGCTAAAACAGCTAGCGCACCTTTGAAAAAGGAGCCCTAAATCTAAATTTGTTTCAAAATTATGCGTATGTCTACCTCTGTCATCTTCACTATGTAAGTTATTAATGTGGGCTACAGTTAAGATATGTTGTTTTACCACTAAGGGGAAAATTCATCAATTGGCACTATCACATTAACACATGCTAAACGCTAAAGACGCCCATAGGAATATAATGGACATCTTTAGTGTTTAGCGTGCATTAATGCGGTTAACACCCGTTGATGAAATCTCCCCAGTGAGACCTAGATACTAACAACTGGGGATAACTGTAAACAGTGGCGTACCTAGCATATGTGACACCCGGGGCCCATCATTTTTTGACACTCCCCCATCTATATGAAAAATATGATTTTTAGTAACAATCTACTTATAGCACAAGAGTGTACCTAGGAAAAGGCAGCATCTTAAACACTGCAGTGAGCACTAGAACACCAACACATACATTGTAAAACTAAAAAAACCAGATCCTGCACAGTCAACTGATCCAGTACAGTCGATGCTATCAGAAAGCCATGTCCCTTTCATACACACAGACAGATACACCTTTGCCCAATATGGAATAATCACAAACTAAAAATAGAAATATGTAGACAAAAGTTAAACTGAACTGCCAAGAAACCAGACTCTGCATACAATGCAACACCACAAAAACAGTAATACATGTCCTCTAATACTGTACAAAATATAAAGACAGTAGATGTAAATTTGAAAAACTGATACATAACAATCACCACTTTACAAATTAACAAATAAAAATAAAACAAATAATGAGAAATATGAAAATACCATTTTATTGGACTAATCCCCGTAAGCTCGGTCCTCATCCCCACAAACCACCTGATTCCATCCACACAAGCCTTGAATTGTTTTATATTGAACTTATTATATTAAAGTATAAAAAGAAACAATATTCTGTACAATTGTCAATTTATAAATCAGCGTCTTCTCCCCACTCTCTCTTCCCCATTTCCCTTCAGCATCCTCAGCCCACTCTCTCTCCACTTTCCTTCAACGCACGCACATAAAAACAAGCAAGTAATTTTATATCATTTTCATTCTATTCATTCATAGAAATTAAAGTCTAAATAATGTCAGTCACATAACAAAACATGATTTTACAAAAATAATTCCCTGCAGTCAAGCCTGCAAGGATTACTAGATGTCTTTCAGCAGCTCCTCTCCCTCCCTCCCCGTTACCTTCGTGGCCAAGTCAAAATGATCTACCAACAATAAAATTTTAAAAACACAAAGCACATTGTACGCAGAGAAAATGTTAATTATCATTTATATTCCGCGGGTTTTCAAAGAGGTCAAGGAAGATGGCTTTATGCAATGTCACCTCAGTAACAACTATACAAAAATAGACAAATATACCCCCTCCCTTTTTATTAAACCGCGATAGCGTTTTTTAGTGCAGGAAGCTGTGCTGAATGCCCCACGCTGCTCTCGACGCTCCCTGCGCTAAAAACTGCTATTGCAGTTTAGTAAAAAGGGCCCATAGTGCAAAATATAGACAGCATATATAAATTCTCAAAACGGACACATTTTGATCACTAAATTGAAAATAAAATCATTTTTCCTACCTTTGTTTGGTAATTTCATCAGTCTCTGGTTGCACTTTATTCTTCTGACTGTGCATCCAATATTTCTTCCCTTCTTTCAGCCTCCTGTATGCTTCCTCTCCTCCAGACTTAATTCCTTCCCCCAACTTTTTCTTTGTTTCATCCTGTCCCCTTCTTTCTTTCTCTCTCCATGCCCCCTTTCTTTCTGTATGTCTGTCTTTCTCTCTCTCTCCGTGCCCCATTTCTTTCTTTCACCCTGCCCCCTTCTTTCTTTCTTTCTCTCTCCATGCCCCCTTTCTTTCTCTGTGTCTGTCTTTCTCTCTCTTTCCCCATGCCCCATTTTTTTCTTTCTTTCACCCTGCCCCCTTGCTTTCTTTCTGGATCCCTGTCCCCCCCCCTTGCTTTCTTTCTGGCTCCCTGGCTCCCCCCATTCTTTCTTGCTCCCTTCCCTCCCCCATGCCACCGCCGCCACCACCGCCGGGGAAAGGCTGCCACTGGCCATAGGAAACAGGCCGGCACCGAATTCGCCCTCCTTCTTTTCACGTGGGCCGACCAACTCTGGCTGCCCGACATCAATTCTAACGTCGGAGAGGACGTTCCGGGCCAGCCAGGCAGCGATTGGCTGGCCCAGAACGTCCTCTCCGACAGCAGAATTGACGTCGGACGGCTAGAGTTGCTCGGGGAAGAGAAGCAGCAGGGAGGGAGAATTCGGCGCCGGCTTCTTTCTTTCCCCGGCGGCAACCTATTCCCCGGCCAGCTGAACACCCCCTCGGGCCTTGCACCTGGGGCGGACCGCCCCCCCGCCTCCCCCTTGGTATGCCACTGACTGTAAAATAACATGTTTTAACAGTAGCACATATTGATAGCTTTCTTTTTAGTTGTGACAAGAACAGGTACTTTTTATGTTACTTTGGCCATTCCATACACTGAGCTCTTATGCTATTCTGCAGGTGAAAGGGAAATGACATAGGGTTAGATTCACTAAGCAAACTGATCGTGTATTGATCGGTTTGTGTCCCGATTTCCCTCCGACCTGATTCACTAACCTCCCTTGCTAAATAGCCAAGCGATTGATTCACTAACAATTGCTTGGCTATTTTGAATCGGGTTTTACTATTGTCAAACCCGACTGCTGCAGACCTGTCGGTAACTTTATTTTTAAAAATGTTTTAAAAAAGAAAAATAGTTTGAAGGTATATTTACACCAATTATCTAATATAATAAAACGGTAAGCCGTGCATGCGCACTTCCTATGCGTGTGTCCGTTTTCCGTGAGCTGCAGCTAGGAAGTGCGCATGTGCGGCTTACGCTCTGGCCTCCCTGCCGGCCAAAGTTTCTAAAGGCAGTACGGAGCGGCGGCGTACAACAGGTGGAACATGGCGAAAGAGACAGCCGGGACCGAAGGAGCCAACGGCAGAAATCTCAGCTCGGGGAGCCGCAGCTCAACCTCTTCAGACCCCGCCACTCCTCCTCTTCGGCCACCAGGCTTCTCTCACGCACCCATCGCCGCCGCTCCCATTTGCCTTTCAGACCGTCCGAAACAGGCCCCGCAGCCTCCCTCCTCTGAACGTTGTGTCCCCTGATTATCCAGCATCTAGCCCTCCCCCCCGCCACCACTTCCTGTTTTCAGCGAGGCAGGGGGGAGGGCTGGATGCTGGATAATCAGGGGAAACAACGTTCAGAGGAGGGAGGGGTATAAAAGCGCAAGCGAGCTGCGGAAGTGGTGGTGGTGGTGGTGGGCGGCCTCAGGTATGAGTTTGACATTAGGATGGTGGGGTGGGAAGGCCTGAGAGTGAGCGTGCGCGCACAGGGAGGAGACGGGGAGAGACGCGCTGCACTGACAGGGGTTGGAGAAGCGGAAGAGGAGAGACCGGTCTCCGAATGTGTGTGAAGAGATGGGGGCTCTTGGAGTATGAGGCCAGCAAAAGACATGTGACACTCCCCCTGTGCTTCCCTCCCCCTTCTCCCCCGCAGAACAACTTCCGAGGGAAAACACAGTGCAACTTATTGAGTTCAGTAGATTTAACCTGCTGGACTTGGCTGATGCAGCATAAACACCAACCTCACCTTCTCCTCAAATTGACAAGGCTCATTCACTACCCAAATACCTCCCTTCACACTCATGCAGTATGCTTCCGACCCTCCTTCCCTCCTCCCACTACACATTTATTACTCGCCAATGTCTTAGCAAACTCACTAATCATTTCTTACTGCCTCTCCCACTAATTAATGTTCCCACTAACCCAATTCTGTTCTTCTCTCCATCTGATTCACACTCTCCCAATCCCTCCATCCACACTTATTTTCCAACCACTACTCCTGATCAGACACTCTCTCTCAGTCTGACCCAGAATCTCTACTGCCCTGGCTCCATGTGACACACACACTTCAAAACTGTTTCCCATCCTAGACTGCTGTGACATTCACTCAATTGCTCTTTCCTTCCACTGCTCTGACAGACACCAAAACTATCTTCCTCCTCCCATCCAATTCATTTGTTTCCCAACTTCTCCCTCAGTGACCACTTTCAAAACTCTACCCTCACCCACCCATAAGCATCCTTTTTTTTTTTTACTGTATCTCCCCAACTGCCCTGCTCCCATTCCACCCCCAATCTGGCACACTTATTCACCCGACTGCCACCTTTCCTAGGATTCAGCACACTCAATTCCAAGCCACTTCACTCCTCCTCACGGATCTGACACAACTGCACAGGGAAATGGAGGGGGAGGGGATGCTGATGTGGCTACTGCACAGGGAAGTGGAGGGGGGAGAGAAATGCTGCTGCATAGGGGGGCAGGGAGAGAGACAGATAGAAAGAAAGGCAGATAGTGGGAGGGAGGGAGACAGAAAGAAAAGAAAAAAGAGATGGGCAGGGAGAGAGACAGAAAGAAAGAAAGACAGTGGGAGAGAGAGACAGTAAGAAAGACAGACAGATATATATTCTAGCAGAGGGGAGATAAAACAAAGGGAGAAGGGCTGCTGCTGGATAAGAGGAGCAGTGAAGGGGTGGTGGTGGACACAGGGGAGGTAAAAGAAAGGCATAATGGACAGGTTGGAGCAGACAAGGGATGGTGGTGGACAACCAAGGACAAAGAAAGAAATAAATAAATACAGAAAGCGGCTAAGGAGAAAGAGAGAGAGAAAGAAATAAAGACAGACACACACAAATATATTCTAGCACCCGTTAATGTAACGGGCTATAAGACTAGTCATAATATAAAGTGATTGTGAAATATCTTTTTACCCCTTATTGTTGGAATTAATTTAGTTGTAGGTTGGATTTTTGTTTAGAAAGATCTGTTTTCTCTATATGTGGTAACTGTGTTACTGACAGGTCTGCCATTTGTCTTTTTTATTCATTTTTTTAACCATGGTACAGATATTTTGCATGTGATACACATGCAAAATATCTGCACCATTAAAAAAATTAATAAATGACAGGGAGGCCTGTCAAAAAAATGTGTCCCTGACCCACAAATTGCAGGAGGGATTACCCCCCCCCCAAAAAAAAAAAATGTGGCCACGCTGCCCTCCCCATGAATAAAAAAGCAGAAGGGATGCCAACTATTTTCTGCCATCGACGCTTGCAGGCCCAGTCCCTAAAAAAACATTCTCGATGCTTCCCCCTGCCTCTCCATTATTCTCCATCCTGTGTGAATATGGCAGGAGGGATGCCAACTCCCTCCTGTCATTGCAAATTCCCATTGCCATTGGCTGGGCCCAGGTCAGGCTGGGCCGGGCCCAGGCCCACCCCTACTCCCCTCCCCGTACCTTTCAAAGTTGGGAGCAGGAGGAGTGCTCAGTCCCTCCTGCTTCATAGGGCTCCTCCATGTGAATGTGGGCATTAGGCCATGCCCCAGTGTATCATGTGATGCATGGGGTGAGGCCTAAGGTCCTGATTGGCTCAGGCGCCTTGGGCTTCTCCCCCAATGGGAGGTGCCTGAGGTACCTGAGCCAATCAGGGTCTTAGGCCCCACCCCATGCATCACATGATATACTGGGGCATGGCCTAATGCCCACATTCACACGGAGGAGCCCTATGAAGCAGGAGGGACTGAGCACCCCTCCTGCTCCCAACTTTCTGAGGTAGAGGAGCTGGTATCCAGGGTTAGTGGCAGGAGGGAGTGGGCATCCCTCCTGGGTTTTTGTGAGGGTAGTGGGAGGTATTTGCTGGCAGGAGGGAGTGGGAATCCCTCCTGCCTTTTTGTTCAGGGGATTCGGGGGTGCAATTGTCAGGGAGGGGGCTTTTTTTCATTTTGTTTTAAGTGGCCATGCAAAATATCTGGCCCATTTAAAAGAAAAAAAGCTGCTGACAGCAGTGACAGGAGGCTGCTTCTCCTGTCACTATTATCAGGGATGCCCTGACTCAATTGCTCACTGAGCGATTGAGTCAGGGAGTTTGCATGCAAATGATTTGTACCTCCGTGCAAATCATTTGCATGCAACAAAGGTAGTGAATCAATCACTGTTTCAAAATCGGCCTGTAATCAGCCAACAGCATTTGAATCGCTACCTTTTCATGAATCTGGACAATATTCTTCTTAGCACAATGAATTGTCCTCACAGAATCAACTGAAAAGTATCTGGAAATGCAGATGTGAGAAGATGGCTTTCTGAATTTTACTATGAAGATAAGCTTCTACTGAAAATTATAAATAGTACTATTTGTTAAGTACAAGAATGAGTTAAACTATTAAAGTTCTATTTATTTATAATGCACTTTTATGGGTTTGTTTGGTTTTTTTACCATCCTATGTTAGTTTTGGCTGTCATTATTTGAGTACTACTACCGTATTTTCGCGGATATAACGCGCACCATTGTAAAACGCGCACAGGGGTATAGCGCGCAGAAATCACGATGATATGTACAAAAACTTTTCTATACCGCGCTCAGGCATATAACGCGCATGCTGCCCGACTCTCCTCTGGCCACCCCGACTCTCCTTTCGCTCTCCCCGACTCTCCTCTGGCCACCCCGACTCTCCTTTCGCCCTCCCCGACTCTCCTCTGGTTGCCCCGACTCACCGTTCACCCGCCCTGACTTTCGGTGCACTGCCCCGCCTCTCCGTGCCTGTCCCCCTTGAAGTCCTGTCCCCCCTTGAAGGTCTGCCTGTCCCCCCTTGAAGTCCTGTCCCCCTTGAAGGTCTGCCTGTCCCCCTTGAAGATCTGCCTGTCCCCCCTTGAAGTCCTGTCCCCATCCTGAAAGCCTGATGCCCCCCCTCGACGTCCGATTCTTCTCCCCCCTCGGCAGGACCACTCGCACCCCCACCCCGAAGGACCGCCGACTCCCCGACAATATTGGGCCAGGAGGGAGCCCAAATCCTCCTGGCCACGGCGACCCTCTAACCCCACCCCGCACTACATTACGGGCAGGAGGGATCCCAGGCCCTCCTGCCCTCGACGCAAACCCCCTCCCCCCAACGACCGCCCCCCCCCCAAGAACCTCCGCCCGTCCCCCAGCCGACCCGCGACCCCCCTGGCCGACCCCCACGACACCCCCACCCGCCTTCCCCGTACTTTGTGTAGTTGGGCCAGAAGGGAGCCCAAACCCTCCTGGCCACGGCGACCCCCTAACCCCACCCCGCACTACATTACGGGCAGGAGGGATCCCAGGCCCTCCTGCCCTCGACGCAAACCCCCCTCCCTCCAACGACCGCCCCCCCCCAAGAACCTCCGACCGACCCGCGACCCCCCTGGCCGACCCCCCCACCCCCCTTCCCCGTACCTTTGGAAGTTGGCCGGACAGACGGGAGCCAAACCCGCCTGTCCGGCAGGCAGCCAACGAAGGAATGAGGCCGGATTGGCCCATCCGTCCTAAAGCTCCGCCTACTGGTGGGGCCTAAGGCGCGTGGGCCAATCAGAATAGGCCCTGGAGCCTTAGGTCCCACCTGGGGGCGCGGCCTGAGACACATGGTCGGGTTTGGCCCATGTGCCTCAGGCCGCGCCCCCAGGTGGGACCTAAGGCTCCAGGGCCTATTCTGATTGGCCCACGCGCCTTAGGCCCCACCAGTAGGCGGAGCTTTAGGACGGATGGGCCAATCCGGCCTCATTCCTTCGTTGGCTGCCTGCCGGACAGGCGGGTTTGGCTCCCGTCTGTCCGGCCAACTACCAAAGGTACGGGGAAGGGGGGTGGGGGGGTCGGCCAGGGGGGTCGCGGGTCGGTCGGAGGTTCTTGGGGGGGGCGGTCGTTGGAGGGAGGGGGGTTTGCGTCGAGGGCAGGAGGGCCTGGGATCCCTCCTGCCCGTAATGTAGTGCGGGGTGGGGTTAGGGGGTCGCCGTGGCCAGGAGGGTTTGGGCTCCCTTCTGGCCCAACTACACAAAGTACGGGGAAGGCGGGTGGGGGTGTCGTGGGGGTCGGCCAGGGGGGTCGCGGGTCGGCTGGGGGACGGGCGGAGGTTCTTGGGGGGGGGGGCGGTCGTTGGGGGGAGGGGGTTTGCGTCGAGGGCAGGAGGGCCTGGGATCCCTCCTGCCCGTAATGTAGTGCGGGGTGGGGTTAGGGGGTCGCCGTGGCCAGGAGGGTTTGGGCTCCCTCCTGGCCCGATATTGTTGGGGAGTCGGCGGTCCTTCGGGGTGAGGGTGCGAGTGGTCCTGCCGGGGGGGGGATGTATCGGACGTCGGGGAGTCGGCCGGGCAAGAGGGCTTGGGCTCCCTCTTGCTCCGATCGTGGATGCGGGTGGGAGCGCGTGCGAGCGGTCGTTCGGGGTGGGGGTGCGAGCGGTCCTGCTGGGGGGGTGAATCGGGCGTCGGGCGGGGTGGGAACTATGTTTAAAAACTTTTGTATACCGCGCTCAGCCATATAACGCGCGAGGGGTATGCGCGGTACGTAAAATCACGTATAACGCGCGCGTTATATCCGCGAAAATACGGTAATTATTTCTATAGCATTACCAGACAAATGCAGCACTGTACAAAGTCACGAAGAAGACAGTCCCTACTTGAATGAACTTACAATCTACACATACAAGATAAACAAATAGGATGCCATGGGTACAGTTAAGGGGAATGGTTAATTGCTGGCTAGGTTGGTGAGCAGTGGGGAAGGCTATATAAAAAAGATAGGTTTTCAGTCTGCTTTTAAATAAGGGAAAGGAAGGAGCATGGTGGACAAACTCGGGTAGTTTATTCCAGGAATAGGGGGCAGCTAGATGAACTAAACTAAAACTTAGTTTAATAGACCAAGCCATCAACCAAGAGGAGCTCGACTCGGTTTACAATAATGTAAAACATAATACATAAATTTGACAAGAAAAAGTAGACTGAAATAGTTAATTTCCAAAATGTTTAGCAAACAAAAACGTTTTCAGAACTTTCCGGAATAAAGCAAAAGAACCTAAACTTCTTAATGTAGGTGGTAGAGCATTCCAGAATTCAGTTAATTTAAAAGCAAAAGAGTACCTCTTATAGGTTCTGTTTTTACCATGAGAGAGGGAAATGTAAGTTTTAATTTTTGAGAACTTCGGGCAAGATGAGATCTATGAACATTCCAGTCTAAAGGAATCAAAGTGGCAAAAATAATAATAATAATCATAATAAACATAATAATAATAATAATTTATTTTCTTGTATACTGGGTGGTTCACAACAGGAGAATACTAAGACATTTCAGCACATGGTACAGTTTCATAGAACACACTATCTACATACAATCTAAAATTATATAATAAAAGTAATACAATTGTTATAAACATTCAAGTACAATGTTAAAAATTATTTAAAAATTAACATACTATGACAATAAGAATAGAAATAAAAGACCTCATTTAAATATATCAAAATTAATATTCTTAATTGTCAAATAAATAGGTCTTTAATGATTGGCAGGACCTGTCCTTGGTAAATCTATGTGATCCCCATCAACATGGATTTACCAAGGGCAGGTCCTGCCAATCAAATCTGATTAGCTTCTTCAACTGGGTAACAAGACAACTAGATGCCGGGGAGTCCCTGGACATAGTGTATTTGGACTTCAGCAAAGCTTTTGATAGCGTCCCACACCGCAGGTTATTGAACAAGCTGAAATCGCTGGGATTAGGGGAAACACTAGCTGCATGGGTTAAGGATTGGCTGAGTGGTAAACTTCAGAGGGTGATGGTAAATGGTACCCCATCCAAAACATCGGATGTGACCAGTGGAGTGCCACAAGGCTCAGTCTTGGGTCCAATCCTATTCAACATATTCATAAGTGATATGACCCAAGGGCTCAGAGGAAAAATATCATTGTTAGCCGATGCCGCCAAACTGTGCAACATAGTAGGTAAAAGCACTATGCCTGACAGTATGACGCAGGACCTACTACTATTGGAACAATGGTCATCGACTTGGCAGCTCAACTTCAATGCTAAAAAATGTAAAGTGATGTACCTGGGTAAAAGAAATCTGTGCAGGACTTACACGTTAAATGGTGAGACCTTAGCTAGGACCACGGAAGAACGGGATTTAGGAGTAATCATTAGTGATGACATGAAAACTGCCAATCAAGTGGAAAAGGCTTCCTCCAAGGCAAGGCAAATGATGGGTTGCATCCGTAGAGGTTTTATCAGCAGGATGGCAGAAGTCATAATGCCACTGTACAGATCCATGGTGAGACCTCATTTGGAATATTGTGTTCAATTCTGGAGACTACATTACCGGAAAGATGTCAATTCAGCGGATGGCCACCAGGATGGTCTCGGGGCTCAAGGATCTCCTGTATGAAGTAAATTGCAGCTGTACTCACTTGAGGAACGAAGAGAGAGAGGGGACATGATTGAGACATTTAAATATATCACGGGCCGTATTGAGGTGGACGAGGATTTCTTCCGTCTTATAGAACCTTCATCCACCAGAGGGCATCCGCTGAAAATCAGGGGAGGGAAATTTCATGGTGACTCTAGAAAGTATTTCTTCACCGAAAGGGTGGTGGATCATTGGAACGAACTCCCACTGCAGGTGATTGAGGCCAACAGCGTGGCAGATTTTAAAAATAAATGGGATATTCACGTGGGATCTCTAATGATGTAAAGGTAGGGGATGGTGGGCAAAATCAAGGTGAAGGGTCACTAGAGTGGGCTTTGGCCCTTTTCTGCCATCATTTTTCTATGTTTCTATGTTTGTATGATTTCCTAAATTAGATTGAAAAATCATCGGACTTAGCCAGTAGTTCATCTTCCCAGCTTGATACTGCAAAGTCTTGTCTAAAAAGGTCTTAAAACTACAGGCCTTTGGAGTAGAGAAGATAAACTTTCCAGAATTTCTAGTTCCTTTTGTTGAGTAAGAAAGTTTCAGATAGGGGGACAAATATGAGGGAGATAATCCAAAAAGCATTTTATAACAAATGCATCCAAACTTAAAAAACATTCTGGCCCCAAAAGGCAACCAATGCAACTTGGTATAAAAAGAACTAACATGATCATACTTTTTAAGATTAAAAATCAGGTGAACTGCAGCATTTTGCACCAACCGAAGTCTTAATATAATCTTTTTAGGTAACCCCAAATAAATTATATTACAACTAGTGATTAAGCCCGTTACATTAACAGGTGCTAGAATAGATGTCTGTCTGTCTTTCTCCTGCCCCCCTGTCTCTTTCTTCCTATCTTTCTGTCTCTCTCCCTGCCCCGTCTATCATTTTTCTTTCCGTCTCTCTCCCTGCCCTGTCTATCTTTCTTTATTTCTTTCTATTTTTCTTTCTCCCTCCCGCTGTCCATCTTTCTTTCTTTCTTTCTTTCTTTTTTTCTTTCTGTCGCTCTCCCTGCCCAGACCCTCACTGAAGCCGCCTTCCAGCCATGCCAGCTAAGGCATCCCTTGCCCTCTCCTCAATCCAGCTGTGGTCAGTTGCCCGCACACTCCTGGCGGGGGAGGGGAGGGGTTCCTTTAGTTCTTGTTTGCTGAGGTGGTGGTGGCCCACCCCATCCATGCACTCTCTCTCTCCTACCTGCACTCCAAATACCTGTTTCTCTCACCCGCCCAAAACCTCTCTCTGTAGTAGCTATCCCATGTCTCTCTTCTCACCAACCCAGGCCCCAACTCCCAATCAGGCATCTCTTTCTGCCCCCACCCAACTATCATTCTCCTCCTTGTCCTCCACCATCATCTCATGATTGATTCCCTTGCTCCTGCCCCCAGCTGACCATCTAACCTGCCGGTTCCTTCTTCGGACAGATGGGAATGATCTCCCTCTCCCCCCTTGCTCCAGGGGAGTTTACTTTGGGGGGGTCACAGTCGTGGGCATTGGGAGTTTTTGTTGTTGCAAGCTCCCCTTTCCCCCTACATGCCAGCGATTGTTGGTTTTTTTTTGTTTTTTTCGGCAGACAGAGAGAGGGCGGGAGGGGGGGAGTGGCTGTCGTGTTGATCTGGCCGACTCTCATGCAGGAGTTATTTTTCAGTTTAAAGGTGCCGCGGCAGCTCCTCTAACGATCCCCGCCTGCATTAGAAGTCTTCTCTGAAGCAGGTGCGGTTCGTGACAGGAGCCGCGGCGGCACCTTTAAACTGAAAAATAACTGCCGGCCAACTGGCAGTTCAAGTCGGAGCTTCGGACTGGCCTGCTCCCTGCTCAACTTGCCGTATTGTATTTTTTAGTTGAAAGATGCGGCGGCAGCTCCTCTCATGATCCCCACCTGCGTCGGAAGTCCGACGCAGGTGGGGATCATGTGAGGAGCCACCGCCACGTCTTTCAACTTAAAAAATACAATATGGCAAGGTGAGCAGGGAGCAGGCCAGACTGAAAAACAGGATGAAAACCAGAACCCTAAGCGCGCATGCGCACTCATACCTGCAGGTCCCTACAGCTCACGGAAAATGGGAGCACGCAGTGGAAGTGCGCATGCGCGGCTTAGAGTTTTATTATATTATATTAGATAATCTAAAGTTGATAAAACAATAGATAGATCTTAAATGCAATACAAATGCACTTAAATTGAATTCTGAGATACAATGGAAGCCAGTGGCGTACCAAGGGGGGGGGTGGGGGTGGAGGGGGGGAGGTCCGCCCCGGGTGCATGGCTTGGGGGGGTGCACAGCCGGCCAGGTCCTCCAGCCCTTCCTTTCCCCCGGCCGTGCTGCTACAATTCTACCTCCCCTGCCGACAAGAAGTCTTTCCGACGTCAATTCAGATGTCAGAGAGAACATTCCGGGCCAGCCAGGCAGTGATTGGCTGGCCTGGAACATCCTCTCCAATGTCGGAATTGATGTCGGAAAGACTTCTTGTCGGCGGGTGGAGGTAAGATTGCAGGCGTGGACCGGGAGAAAGGAAGGGGAGAGGCGCTTTTTTTTTTCGCGGTAGGTAGTGCAGGATGTAGGCAGGCAAGCTGGCTGGCTTTAGCGCAGCAGGAAGGGAGGGAGATAGGTAGACAGACAGGCAGGCTGGCTTTGGGGTGGAGAAAATCTGGAAGGCAGTGGGGAGGACATAAGTAGGCACTGGGGGCACTAAGGACACAGGAAGGAGGCACTGGGGGCACCATGGACACGGGAAGGAGGCACTGGGGGCACTATGGACATGAGAAGGAGGCACTGGGGGCACTATGGACACGGGAAGGAGGCACTGGGGGCACCATAGACACAGGAAGGAGGCACTGGTGGCACTATGGACATGGGAAGGAGGCACTGGGGGCACTATGGACACAGGAAGGAGGCACTGGGAGCCCTAAGGACATGGATTTTGGCAGATCATGGTGGAATTTGGATTGAATTAAAAATGGATGAACAAGATTATAGTAGACATATCTGGAGATTCAATAATACATTGCTTGCAGATTCCAACTTTATAGAGGGATTTCAATAAAAAAATTACTGAATACTTTCATCTAAATGCCTTAGATGAAGTCTCTTTAGAAACCTTATGGGACGCTTTTAAAGCCCACCCGGCCTATTTGCCTAAGGCCCCGCCCACAGGAGGGGCCTAAAACTCCCGGGCCTATTCTGGTTGGCCCAGGTGCCTTAGGCCCCACCTGTGGGTGGGGTTTCAGCCACCTGGGCCAATCCGGCCCCATTCCGGAGCCGGCTGGGCTGATGGATGTGCAAGCTTGGCACCAGTCCATCCGGCCAACATTTAACAGGTATGGGGGGTGGGATTGGGGGTGGGGGGGTCATGGGGTCAGCGGGGGGGGGTCGTGGGTTGGCGGGGGAGGCCGATCAGGGGTTCGGGGGGGCGATCATTGGGGATTTGTGTCAAGGGCAGGAGGGCATGGGATCCCTCCTGCCCATATTGTAGTGGGGGGTGGGGGGTATGGGATCTGCCTGGGCAGGAGGGGTTGGACTCCCTTCTGCCCGATCTTGTAGGGGGTGGGGGGTGAGAGGCCAGGAGGGCTTGGGTTCCTTGCTGCCCTGAACATAATCGGGAGGTTGGGGATCATGGGGCAGGAGGGCTTGGGCTCCCTCTTGCCCCGATGTTGTCGAGGGGGGGGGGGTGATGTATCGCAGCAGGAGAGATGCCTAATCTCCCTTACCGCGATGCCATCACTCCTCTACCTTAATCGCCACAACCCGCGGCAGGAGAGATAGGACATCTCTACTGCTGCGGGTTGCGGCAGTTCGGATAGAGTGTTGGCATCGCGGTAGGGGAGATGAGGCATCTCTCCTGCCGTGATCATTGCTGTAGGGGGTGAGCAGGTTGCTGGGGCCACTGAGCTGATCGCAGCAGCCACAATCAGCTCAGCGGCCCCTTTTTCAGCACTTAGACCTGTTTTGACTTCGTCTAAGTCCAATGTCGGTCCTCGAGGGCCGCAATCCAGTCGGGTTTTCAGGATTTCCCCAATGAATATGCATGAGATCTATTTGCATGCACTGCTTTCAATGCATATTCATTGGGGAAATCCTGAAAACCCGACTGGACTGCGGCCCTCGAGGACCGACATTGGACACCCCTGGCCTAAGTCAAAACGTATAAGTGCTGACTAGGCAACCTGCCTAAAGTTTTGATTATACCTGCTGCACGCCTAGGTCTAGGTCGGCCCACCTCCCTTTCCCCTCCTCTAAAAACGCCTATTTTCTCTCTGTACGTTTAGAGGCTGGGGAAAGGCCTAAGCTGGTTTTAGATACGTCTAAAAACAGCTTTGATTATGGGTACTTGGACGATCAGGCTTTTTGATCGTCCAAGTAGCCATTTAGGCCACTTTTTAGACGTTTTTTTTATTATGAACCCCTTAGCGCGCATGCACACTTCAATCTCCATGTTCTGTGATTCGTGGGGCTGTGCCGCCGCATGCACAGTATAAGGAGCCTGTGGTGATTTGCGATACGTGTGGCAGTTTCCCCAGCTGAAAATGGAGCCAGCTGAATAAGGAGCCTGTTGCGGGTCCTGGCAGAGCTACTTTAGAAAACATGGGAAACTTATCAGATAAGAGCAGGGAAGGGGTGCTGCTGGACAGGAGGGAGGTAAAAGGAAGGGAGAAGGGCTACTGTTGGCAGGGGAACAGGGAAGGGGTGATGCTTGGCAGGGGGAGAGACAGAAAGAAAGAAAGACAGACAGAGGGCCAGGGAGAGAGACAGAAAGACAAGGGGCAGGAAGAAAGAAAGAAAGACAGACATACAGAAAGAAAGAAATGCCTAAGTCTACATATCTATTCTAGCACCCATTAATGTAACAGGCTAAAAAACTAGTAATAAATATGCTTCAATAAAGATTCCTTCATCTGTACCCTGCTCCTGTCAACTCTGTTAACCTCGCTCTAAATAGAAAAATATGTACTAAAACTCTGCCTTTTAACAGAGGTAGTTAGGGACGGTGGGTTGTTGTTTTTTCAGCATGAGAACTTTTATTTCTGCTTGTTAAAGAGCTAAGGCATACGTCACTATGACAATACCAGTAGGCAGGGACATGTTCAGACAGGTTTAAACACACCTCCACCTCCCCCCTTGGCTTTATCAGGGGCTGTAAGAACCTTTATGATTAACCAGCTTATCAGTTGTCACCATGACAATCGGGGTGTTACCCTTCCCACAAACATTAACTAAGTGTTCCTTCTGAAGTGTTTCTTTTTTAAAAATCCAGAAAAAAAGGCATTTATCTTTTGTGAGCTGTACATGCACTGCTCTAACAATTAGATCTTAAAACCTGTCTTTTAACTAAAAGGCTGTTAAAATAAAGACACTCTTTTTTTTCTGGCCACATCATTTCCAGAGGTTCAACTAAATCTGTTTCTGCTAACATCATCAGAAAATGCATTTCTGTTTCATCAGAAAAGCACATTTCTAGTGCTTCATTTATCCTGTTTCCACTGCTGTCGTCAGAAAGTGCATTTCCGGCGCTTCATTTACCCTACATAAGCCCCACCTGGTATGTCAGTCACACCCATTTCCACTGATGTCATCAGAAAGCACATTTCCGGGGTCAGACACACCCATTTCTGGTGAAATCATCAGAAAGTGCATTTCCAGTGATGAGGGCAGGGCATGGGCCAGCAGTGGGTGTGGTATGGGTGGAGCCTGGGTGGGGCTTATGTAAAAGTAGGCGGAGTGTGGGTAGGACATGGGCAGGGATTGGGTGAAAGTGGGCAGAGTGGGTGGGCTTTGGACATAGAGTAGGTGTGGCTTAACCCAGAAGTGAACGCTGATTGGTCAATCCTTATTTTTGAAGCTGGTGTATAATGGTGTACCCATTATACTACTGGCATGGTAAGTTTTGAGAATCTGGCCCACAGAAAACTTTCTTATGCTATAGCAGGAAAACAATATGGCCCAAGTCTTTCATAAGAGACACACTTTTCAAGCTAAGTACCTTTTTGGATATGGATTATTGTGAAATATTTTTTTGAATATGTATTTTTCTGATCTTAGGAATAAAGCTAATCACAAACTACATTAAGTTAGTCCAATAAAAAAAAGTATTTTTTTTCCTTTTTGTTTTTATTTCTACATATTACCAGAGTATTTAATTAAACAGTATTTGAAGCCTATGAAGAGTTAGATCAGGGGTGACCAAAAGGTCGATTGTAATCGACCAGTAGATCATGAAGGCAACATGAGTCAATTGCGGAGACCATCCCGGGCGCCGTGATAGACTCACGTTGCCTTCTGTTCTATCTGCTTCCTGCCCCTGTAAAGACACTGAAGCGCCGGGCCGACCAACGTTCCTCACTCAACATCAAATCTGACATCGGAGAGGAAGTTCCGGGCCAGCCAATTGCTGCCTGGCTGGCCCGGAACTTCTTCTCCGACATTAGAACTGACGTTGGATGGAGAACGTTGGTTGGCCTGGCACTTGTGTCCTCTTTATGGTGGCAGCCTGTTCCCTGATTGTGGCAGTGGCAGCGGCCTGTTCCCCAATGGCAGCGTCGATGGCTTGGAGGAGAGCAGGGAGACAGAAAGACAGACAGGGAGACAGACAAAAAGGGGCATGGAGGGAGAAAGACAGAAAGGGCATGGAGAGAGAAAAACAGACATACAGAAAGAAAGATGGAGAGAAAGAAAGAAAGGGGAGGAGGGCAGGGAGAGAGGAAGAAAAAGTTGGGAGAGAGAATGAGGTATGGAGGAGAGCAAGCATACAGGAGGCTGAAAGAAGGGAAGAAATATTGGATGCACAGTCAGAAGAAAGTGCAACAAGAGATTCATGAAATCACCAGACAACAAAGGTAGGAAAAATGATTTTATTTTCAATTTAGTAATCAAAATGTGTCCATTTTGAGAATTTTTATCTGCTGTCTATATTTTGTACTATGGCCCCCTTTTACTAAACAGCAATAGCGGTTTTTAGCGTAGGGAGCCTATGAGCATCGAGAGCAGTGCAGCTCCCTGCGCTAAAAACTGCTATCACGGTTTAGTAAAAAGGGAGGGGGAATATTTGTCTATTTTTTGTATAGTTGTTACTGAAGTGACAATGCATAAAGTCAACTGCCTTGATCTCCTTGAAAACCCAAGGAATATAAATGATAATTAACATTTTCTCTGCGTACAGTGTTCTTTGTGTTTTTTAAAATTTTATTGTTGGTAGATCATTTTGACTTGGTCATTTTAAAAGTAGCTCGCAAGCCCAAAAAGTGTGGGCACCCCTGAGTTAGGTGAATCACTGGCAGAGTTTCTCATGTGAAACAAGTCACCACTGAGGCTTCTAAAGATTATATCCTGCATGAAGATTGTAGCTGCGCTGTTTGTAAAGGTGTGGCTTTGCAATTTATAATTACACATTGTGTGTTTAGCACATGTACAAGGTTTGGAAGTAATTACTCCCACCAGTAAGAAAAAAAAAATCTTTGATCAACATAATGAATAGCTTAGGAAAGATCATATTGGCAGCCTGCTACATATGTATACATAAGCCTTTAAACCACCTTTGGTCTTTCAAAACAGATCATGAGTTTATTACATCTAATGTTTGTTTTAAAAGCAAAGAATAAGAACAGCCCAAAATAAAGTCAGTCTTCACTCAATCATTTCCTGCTGCAAGGTGTGTACTTGGGCTCTACTTCAGAACTAAATAATCATCACCTGGGATTGTACAGGATCTGGAAGAAGGAGGAGCATATCCTAGGTATCAGTTCAAAGCTTTCAAACACAAGATGAAATTTTTCCGAGGGAAACATAGGTAAGGAAAAATATATAACTATTTCAGTGATAAATCCTTCAGGTTGCATAATTTTATGTTTTGTGTTACAAAATTAATTTTTTTGTCAAGTAGATTTCTCCTGCTCCTTTAGGCATCCAGCTGACTAGGAGCAAATCCCTATTATTTATTTATTTTTATTATTAGGATTTTATATACCGCCTATCAAGGTTATCTAAACGGTTTTACAATCAGGTACTCAAGCATTTTCCCTCTCTGTCCCGGTGGGCTCACAATCTAGCTAATGTACCTGGGGCTATGGAGGACTGAGTGACTTGCCCAGGGTCACAAGGAGCAGCGCGGGGTTTGAACCCACAACCCCAGGGTGCTGAGGCTGTAGATCCAACCACTGCGCCACAGACTAAATGTGTGTTTCACTAGTTTATATTCCCATCCCAACATACTTAATCCAATCATTTCAGTACTATTCATCAATCGGGAAGCCAAGTCCAGCATTGTTAGTGAAAACAGGTTAAAATTGTACCTATCTAGGAGGTAGTACAGCTAAAATATTTATTTTAAATTGATTATCTGCCGTCATTTACTATGTTACTATGAGAAATCTGTAAGTGTTGGAATGCATGAGAGTATGCAAATGAGAATTCCAGGAGATAGTGTGCATGTGAACATTCTCAACAATTTTTCCAGAGTTAGAGACAGGATTTGAGGGAGTCAGAATCTGTATTAAATGAGTGAGGTTCAAAAGGGATTCTTTTAGTTGAATTTGGCTTACAAACAGCTAGGTCTAATGAACCTATTAGGTATTAAATGTGAGAAGATATTTAAAGATGTTTTTAGAGTTTTTGAAGCAATTTCTGTACTTTTAGAGAGAAATTTAGTGAAGAGAAACTTTGGAGGCATTTGGAGAAGGTAAATAAGTTGTTTAGAAAAACTTTGTAATGGAAAGATTTTCTGAATTTAGCTCAGTGGAAGTTTGAACAGGGTTGTTGAACATGGTTGACAAGATTTATTTACTATTTCTGTTTAAAGAATGAGATGAGTATTTTCAGTAAGAAGTTTGAACTAGAAGTCTTTGCTATTTAATAACTAAATAAATTGATTGTAGAGAGAGAAATTTACAGTAAACTGAATTTCCTTTGCTTTTACTGAAGTTGTAGATTTTAAAAAAAGGTGCAGTAATTTGTTCTTGTTGCTGTAGAACAGGGCTGCCCAATTCCAGTCCTCAAGATCTACTGGGAGGCCAGGTTTGCAAGATATCCACAATGAACATGCATGAGAGAGATTTGCATACCAAGAAGGCAGTGCAAGCAAACCTCTCTCATGCATATTCATTGTGGATATCCTGAAAACCTGGCCTGCCAGTAGATCTCGAGGACTGGAATTGGGCAGCTCTGCTGTAGAATTTTGACTTGTGCTTCACTGATCATAGTGAGAGGATGCTGGCTGGACATTATTATATAGGTACAAGTCCTGAAGTGAAGTTAAAGAAAAATAGATTTTCTGAATACTGATTTTATTTTGCACAAGTTATTTAGCAACACAGTAGGTACCTGAAGAAGGAGGACACACTTTAGACACCATTCAGAGAGAGGCAAAATATTTTTATTTGGTTAATCATTGTAGCCATAAAACCTACATATTTGCCAGAAGGAGGTCCTGTGCCTGATCCTGGTTCCTGCAGATCTTGGTGGTATGCAGTTCCAGCTGCTTCAAGGGTTCCAGTTTCCATGATGTTTCTTTTCAGCATATGCTAGCCAACACAAGAAAGCCTGCTATCAAAGGAGAGGATTTCTTTAACTTTATTTTTCTGTGTGCACACAGTGGGTTAATTTAATTTTTTTAATGCCTGAGACATTCTTAATATTCACCTGCAAAGAAAAGAAATAGGTATTAAGATATGCTAGAGGAATATGCTAGGGAAAAGAGTGAGAACATTAAGAAAAATGGGTATTTACCTGCAACACTCCTTAATGTTTACCTCCAAAGAAGAAAAGTCCTGAAAGGAAGAAAAGAAGAATAAGTATTTGATAGTATTTGATTAGCTGGAAAGAGTATACTACTTTTAGAAAGTGTACATGTAAAACTTACCTGTTCTCATTTGTTAGTAGAAGGTGACATAAGCTAAAAAGAGTTTATACATAGTTAGGGCTCCTTTTACGAAGATGCGCTAAGCATTTTAGCGCATGCACCGGATTAGCACATGCTATAGCATGCGCTAGCCGAAAATCTACCGCCTGCTCAAAAGGAGGTGGTAGTGGCTAGCGCGCATGGCGATTTAGCGAGCGCTATTCTGCGCGTTAAGGCCCTAGCGCAGCTTTGTAAAAGGAGCCCTTAGTTTTCTTTTAAATTGAAAGCACTTTAAAAGGTTTTTAGACTAATTTTATGACTGAATAGTCTAATGTGTTTTTGTTTTAGAGAAACTTGCATTTTAATTATTTATTGAAATTTCTTCTTATTGTGCAATAAAACTTGAAAAACCTCAGTGGGGTTTAG
Source organism: Geotrypetes seraphini (assembly GCF_902459505.1). Lineage (NCBI taxonomy): Eukaryota > Metazoa > Chordata > Amphibia > Gymnophiona > Dermophiidae > Geotrypetes > Geotrypetes seraphini. The sequence goes on along the minus strand of NC_047092.1, from coordinate 107,436,376 downwards.
TTGTCTTTTCATACCAGCAGTTCATTGAAGATTCCACACATCCTGAGACTTTACAGAGGTTTTTTAAAAAATGTATATAACACCCACAGTGTGTTCGGGAGAAAGCATACACTGACCCGGGGAAAATTCTATCCTCCACCCACTGCCATTGTGATCTCAGCTGAATAGCTGCTGCATTGGGTCAGAGTAGGGCTGAACCCAAAAAGAAGCTGTGGGGGTTCTCATCAGGATGACTGGGACTCATCCTGGAGCTGTGAATGCTGCTACTGAGGTATCCCTACCTCCAGTAAAGCCTCAGAATGGAATATATGACAGAGGAACTGAATAATAGATAACAAAATGCATTTCTTGATCGATTCTCAATCCAACTACTGGAAAGCAAGAGTGCATTTGAAAGTGTCAACAAATGAGAAGGTTGAGAGATTGAAATAAGCTGTCCATACCATCAAGTTTTGTCATGTACTACTATGTCTTTTGAATGTCCTATGTATAATATGTGATATTTAAACAGAGCAAGAATTCTCACAGCATGTATATATGTGTGCAAAATAATTTGCGCACTATTGAGGTAATAATGCAAAAAATTATTTTGCTGTAATAAGGTCCTGAAGAGCCGAAATGTTTAATAGTGGAATATAAGTACTGCATTCTATTGTATTGCATTTTATTACCTTTTTAAAATACTACATCAAAAATCACACAAAGTTCCAGAACAAATTATACAAGTCAATGAGAAACTATGGGGTACTTTTACTAAAGCATGCTAACCGATTTAGCATGAGCTAATCAATTTAGCATGTGCTAAATCAATTAGCACGCCTTAGTAAAAGGACCCCTATATCATTTTAAATTGTGTATCCACGTCACATAAGTTTTGAGAATGTTTAGCATAATTGTTCTGTTTTTAAAACAATTATTTTTGCTGAAGTCAATTAACTACATTAATTTTTTTATTTTTTTTTTAAACAAGATATATTCTGAAACTATTTCCCTTTGTATATTATTTGTATTCAAGGTTGACAGGGGGAAAATTATCATTCTCCGAAGACAAGCAGGCACAAGTATCTTTACAGTATGGGCTGCCACTTATTGTACCATTAACCCATACTGTTTTAGCACAGGTCCCATTTTAGGTAATGAGACCTAGTAACTAATATTTATTTGGATTTATTAAATGCCTTTATAAAGAGATTCACCCAAGGCAGTGTAATAACTCAGGTTAGCAGTTAAACAACCCATCTTAATGGTATCAAACATTTATAGCTCCCTTCCTGAATGTAACATATTTTTGTCATTAGCAGAGACTGATGATTGATAACTGTTAGCCTTGGTGACAGTGATTACTATTCACTGCATTGGCCATGCATTGTTCCTAATGTTCCTTTCTCAGTTAATTTACAAGCATTTCCATTTCTGCTTATCAGAAAATAGTTACACATTGTCCTTTATAAAGGAGCATAACATAGGTGAAGTTTAACATGGATAAGTGTAAGGTGATGCATGTCGGTTACAAAAATCTTGTACACGAATACAGGATGTCTGGTGCAGTACTTGGAGAGACCCCCCAGGAAAGAGACTTGGGAGCACTGGTCAACAAGTTGATGAACACAAACAAAAAAAGGAAGAACCAACAAAATCTGAAGTGAAAGGGTCGAAGACAAAACAAAGCAAGGAGAACTGCAGTAACATGTACAATGATACAGGCAAAGTTTATTAAAATAATTGTGGTTAAAAACAACACCTTAAAATTAAACCACGGGACCCAACACGGTCTGTGTTTTGGTACACGCCTTCTTCAGGGGTCCTAATGTACAAAGATAAAAATAGAAATAGCTAAAAATATATATCATAGAGCTATATCTATAAAGACATATATTAAATAACCTAAGCGAAAAGGTGTGCAATAAAAAACTTAAGCAGAAGGTGTACAAGAAGACACCCAGGATATGTAAAAAGGACATGCTCGGATTAAAAAGATGAAAATAAAAAGTGAAAATAGAGATGAAAATAAAAATATGTAATAAACCATATATCGTACAGATATGTGTCCAAAAGATAGACAGAAGAAACGAATCAAAAGAGAACTGATGGAGCCAATATGCATAACACTGGAATTCGCACCACACTCAGATTGTTCACAATAAAATACACCAACTCAGATATAGTGGCAAAAAATGGGTCGCAGCTTTATTTTCATTAAGAACAAACCTTAATCAAATCAACTTATCAACATTTTCAAAAAACAGTGTAGCTTATACTCAAAATTCTGAAGCTACTCGGTGTCGAACTAGCTCCTCTTCCAAAATTCTCCCCCATTCCCCAGTTCCCTTACAGCAAGACACGCGGTGCCGCAGAGTCCAGCCGCCACCCATGGCGGTATCACACATGAGCAGTTACAAAATTTAGTCACCAAATCTGTTGCATAGCCACACTGATCCAAAATTGTTTCCCCAACATATAATTTTTTCCGCCACGTGCGGAGACAGCTTAGCTAGTCACCGCACCCCCCCACAAAAGCTGCGGCCCCGGGGGCCCGCATAACAGGCCTCCAACAAATCCTGCACTGAACTCAAAAAAATATCAAGCCCAATATCCGACAAATGTACCCCATCTGCCCTATACAACCCAGGGCAGTCAACAGTGAGCAAATCTTGGCACAGAACTAAACCTCCCATCATACCCAGAAACCTGGAAACTTCAGAATTAACACGTTTGCGTAGACGCTCAATACCCTCAACCTCGAGCATCTCGCCAGACCAACCGGGGAATGATGCAACACCATACAAAACGAGTGTCTGGAAAATTAAAAGAGGCAGCCAACAAATCTTGCCTCATTCTCTGAATAAGGTCCACTCCTTTAATATAACACAAATCATTACCCCCAACATGGAAAACAACCACTTGAGGCAAAGAAAAATGGCGAGCTTGTAGTAAAGTTGGAAGAAACTGTTCCCACAGCATGCCTCTCAAGCCGAGCCATCTGATGCGGACTCCCAAATGCACCAGTCCAAGGTTCGGTCCCCAACTAGACTCCTTTGCTCGGCGCTGTGCCCAAAAGACATAGGAATGGCCACAGAGCCATACGCAATTATCAGGCAGCAAGGCATCTGTAGGAGAAACTGAAGCAAAATAAGATTAGACACCCGCACTGTCTGGTAGAGCGCGCACATAGCGCTGATAACAAGCCGAACGCCAGCGCCCAATCCTGCATAACAAAGATGCAGAAGCTCCACGCCCTGCAGCATAAGACGCCGCCCCGATTCTAAAAGAATGTGTTCCAAAATGCATCAGATCACAACCAACCGCTAGTAAACACAATTTGAAAACAGCACCAAACTGATAACGCGCTAACGGTGCACCATTGGCATGAATGAGCCAAAATAAGCCCCCAACAGGGCGCACCGCCACATACGCCTGAGCACAAAGGACTGGACACACAATCCAAGCCCCCAGTGCCCGTAACACCACCCAGATTCCAGCACCCCGTTGGTCAGTTTTAGATCTACTGTAGGGTCATGAAATAGTTAACTGTTGTTTAAAATATTGCTCTGGCCTACATAGCTGAAAACAGTGTATAATCTATTGACTGCATCTGCCTAAAATGTATGTCCCTACCTTACCACATTGTAAGCTGAATAGATAAGAGTTTGAGCCATGATGTACCCTGCCCTTCTGTACATTTAACTGTTAGAGTTAGATAGGTGTCCTGCTAGTGACCTGCTAGTGTGAGCTTAGAACCAATGAGTGTTAAGAAAAGTAACACGTGAAAAGCTTTTTCTAGAATTCAGTTTTATAGCCAGAAAAATGAATAAATATCTCTGTAACTTCCTGGTTTCGGCACTTCTGAGCCAGCTTGGAGCTCAGGGGTCCAGCATGCATGCTGTGAATAAAACTTGTACTTCTTCACGCCTCTGACTTTGTGTGTCCAAGTGACCTTTCATTTGGCTTCCGAACAGGGACTTGAAGGTCTCTTGACCACTGGTTACTCGATTGGTCACTTGTTTCTGGTCCTACGGCTGATATGTCTGCTTAGCCGGCTGCCTTCCTTTTGGGGGGTTGGCAGACCTCAGGACGTTGGACCGCTTCAACTGACTTATCTAGTCTCAGTTTAAAGTACAAGAATCTGTATCTGTATCTGTATCTGTACCTGGAGTGGCCACTATCTGGTAAGTGGGGATTGATCATCCCTATCCTGTCTCTCGTCTCCTGCCTAGTAAGCCACGTGATCTGTCGCTGAAAAGTTGTGGGAAAGGGATTCTAGGAACTGTTATTTTCTGGTTGAGTAACTGAACTGAAATCTGTTGTGTTTTGTGTGTTTGAGTGTCTGAGACGTCCTTGAGGACGAAGCGAGTGTGGACCTGTTAGTACTGCGTTTCCCTAGTCCAGAGATGGGCGGGGCCAGGAATTCAGGGAAGTGTTTTTGTCCTCCATTGCACAATGGGGGGATGTTTGTCTACCTGTGGTTAGCTAATTTTAAAAAAGGAATTTGTCTTTGATTATACTTAACAAATCAACCCTTATTTGTCTGTGCCAGTTAGAATGGCCGATATTTGGTGTGGGCTGGCCCCCTCTGGCTCCCTGGAAGAGGACATAACTCGTCAGGTTTTTATGCATTCGTTTGCTGTCAGTTCCTCTTCCAGTCAGCCAATTTTTGCATTCCAATGGGAAAACCCTTCCACTGGACAAACCTCCTAAGTAACCTGGACCCGTCTACCCCAGGGCTTTAAAAATAGCCCCTCTCTATTCAGCACTGCCCTTGCTTCAGACCTTGCCAAATTCTTCCCTTCATCTGATTCCCAAGTCCTGCAGTATCCCGGGTTCTTTATGACTTCTGTCTGTTCAAATGTATCAGTGAAGTTTAAACTGTCAGTTGTTCACAGCATGAGAGGAGAGTACTTTTCCTTTTGTGTGATAAGGGCCATGAAATGTGTAGCACTTCCAATGTGGTTTCTCCTGAAACAGATAAGTGGTTTTGCATTTGAAGTTTTTGGCTATGTTATAAAATGTATATGCATATTCAGAAATGCATATAAACGAAAAATATGATTTCTGGAAATTATATTCCATGCTAAAAAGAAGTTCTTTGTCCAAATTTAGTAGTTATTTGTCTAAATTTAAAAATTCTGAAAAGGACTACATCTGTAATTTGATCTCTTTGATCTTTAAGCAACTCTCTCTCCTTTGTGAAATTCTGTAGGAAGGGGGAGTAAGTCTCTACTGAGACCCATGTTGATTGTAAAAAAAATAAAAATGAACAATGTTTAAACTTGTGAGTACAGTAAAACTTTGGTTTGGGAGCATAATTTGTTCCAGAAGTATGCTTGTATTCCAGGGCACTAGTGTACAAAAATATACATACTTGTATTGCAAGCCCTTGCTCGTTTGGAACAGTCACTGCATTCCTGCAGCGTCATATAGAGAGGAACCATTGACTCAGTTGTAAAAATGTGATGCTTCTATACTGTATGTACGTGTATTGCAAGACGTTGCTGGTATAGCAAGTTAAAATTTAATCATTGCTTGTCTTATAGAACACTTGCAAACCAAGTTATTTGCAATCCAAAGTTTTACTGTATATTCCAATCTTTGTTTTGTATTTCTGTATATAAAAAATGTAAGTTTAGGTATAACAATGTAATTTTTAGGAATGCTTTTGTATTGAAGTAAATATTTTTGCCAGTCAGCTGATAGTGAAGGGACTGCTGCTTTAGAGAGCGCTTGTGTCAGACTACCCTGCTTAGTGGGTGGATCCAGAACTGCATTTAGCTTAATTTTATAAGTCAGCTCTTTGGGGTAGGAACCTGATATAGAATAGGGATTGAGAACAATTCTTATGTGTTAGTACACATCTTAAGTTCAATTATTTTGTACCTTCTCTAATCTTTTGTAAACCACATAGCTCTTCACGGTATTGCGGTATATAAACTGTTATTATTATTATTTATCTGAGTCTTTCAGATAGTGGGTCTGCCTTTTAAATTTTCCTGTGGCCATATTTACATTGATTTCAAGTATGCCTTCCTCGTGTCACCTACCTTGGATTTCAAATCTCCAAGGGTACCAGGTCCCTTCCTACACCGAGGTCCAGGCTGTCTGTAGTCTCCCTGTCCCTGATAACTGCAAGGCTCTGAGCACCTTTCTCAGTATTGCAGGATACTGTCCCATCTGGATCCCTGATTTCTCTACTATTGCTCGTCCTCTGTATGATTCCACCAAAGGCGCTGACTCAGCCCCTTTTGTCTGGACCCAACTTCAGGAGCGGTTTTTTCGCTGCCTCCAAAAACTTCTGACTCAGGCTCCTGCCTTCTGGCCCTTCTGCCCAAGAAGCTGAGCTTTATGCCCTCACTTTTGCCCTGCGCCACTCTGCCTCTCAGTCTTGCAATATATATATACTGACTCCAAATATGCTTTCCTTAACTTGCATTCCCATAGGGCCATCTGGAAACATCGAGGTTTCATTATAGCCTCCGGCCGCCTGATCCATCATGCTCCCCTCATTCTTGACCTTCTTGAGGCCGTACAACTACCCTCACGTGTTTCTGTTATGCTCTGCCATGCTTACAGACGCGTGACGGACCTTGTCTCTCGTGGTAATGCCCTTGCCAACCGCACAGCCCGAGCTGCCAGTCTCTGCCCCCTCTTTTGGCTCCTCTGTATACAATCATTCCTTTTCTGGATTCCCTTACACCCCAGTACGCTTCTCAGGAACAGACTTGGGCATGCATTATTTTGGGCCAGTCTGTCCTGAAAGGGGGTGGATACAAAATGCGCCAATTCAAGTGCCAATCCAGACCCACACACTGATACTTCAAACGTAAGCACAGCGGGTACCCTCATATTCATTCCTCAACACCTGGCCCTCACGATTGTCAAAAGATGCCATGATCTGGCACACTCTGGAGAACCCGCTATGAAAATTGACTCTCAAGAGACATTTCTTTATCAATCACCTTGATCAGCTAGTCCGGAATATGGTCCGACAGTGTGTTGTCGGTTCTAGAATAAAATTCCCAATCAGATGACAGCCACCTCTTGGATACCAACCTATTGGAACATATCCGATGCAGGTTCTGTCTGTAGATTTTACCCACATGCCCATTTCCCGTTCCCTCAGTCACTTCCTAGTCTTCACAGACACCCTGACTAGATGGGTCAAAGCCTTCCTTACTTGCACTGAACGCGCCAGGGAAGTAACCAAACACCTCCTGAATAATTCCGTGCTTTGGTCTCCCTGTTTTTATAGGCAGTGACAATGGCCCTGCTTTCATTGCCGATGTTGTCCAACAAATTGCTCAGGCCCTCCAAATTGAATAGAAATTATATGCTGCTTACCATCCTGAGAGCTCTGGTCAGGTCGAAAGAATAAACAGAACTCTTAAGACCCTTCTCACAAAATGAATTGAAGAAACTAATCTGTCCTGGCCTGTCCTGCTGCCTTCTGTTCTTTTTCAGATTAGATGCATCCCATCTAAGCCCCATTTGAGCTCATGTCCGGCCGGCCACCACCCATTGTGAACCCAGATCCTGGTTCCTTTGCTACTCTGGGATCAGATATCCTCTAGAGTCAGGTCCAGTCTTTAGCTAAAGCCCTTTAAGAGCTCCACAAATGGGTCCTGGAAAGGGCCCCACTATCGATAGCTACACAAGTCCATGGGTATGTTCCTGTAAATACAGTATGGCTAAAACTTGGAAGTCAGACCCCCTGAAACTTAGGTGGATAGGTCCTTTTACTGTAATAATTTCTTCTCTTACAGTTGTCAAAGGTGTCCGGACATGAAACTTGGTTCCACTACAACACGGATCTTCAGCTGAAGCTTTCTAAGACCTCAAAAGTTCTGAATATTTACCACTGTACTTAGCAGGTGTTCTGAATATAATTCTTTATAAGTGTTTGAGTTTAATTGACTGCCTGTGGTTCACACTGCCTTTAGCAAGTGTCTTGAGTATAACTGTTTGAAGTTTTCTAAGTTGTGCCTGAAAGAAAAATGAGCTTCCTATGTTAGTATATATAGATATGATATTTGTGTTGCCCTCACTTATGTTTCTTTCTTCTGTATTTTGTACTTAACAAGTGCAGCCCCTTTGCCTGATGTTTGTTTGCATGAAGGAGTTAAGTACAGAAAGTGTCAAACGTTTGAGGGTATTTTCTGTTTCCAACCTACTGGTGATGAAGTTTAAAAGTGGGCGGAAATCTACATTGATGATGTTGAGGGTCCACTTATCAACTAGACTCTTATTGTAGACCCCACTCACCCGGTGTCTTTGTATTGTGATACATGTGTGCTATTTGATGTTTCTCAAGGTCATGGTACTACCCCTAATTCAGTTTTGTGTGGCTCCCTAGACTGACAGCATTATTATAACAAATGTGCTAAGTATATAGGTCTGTATAACCTGATGCCTTTTAAGAACTGCCCCTATGAGGAAACCTTCACTAATGGTGGAGCCTGTCCTTTATGAGAAAGTGTCTTGTGGGCCACCTACAATAACCCACACAAATATCCCCCTAATACCCCGTCTGCCTCCCTTACTATAGGTCCTAGCTCCGGCCCCTTGTGTACTACAGGCTACTGTAATCCCATGGTTTTCACTATCACTGACCCATATAACTGGAATGCCAATGTCCAAGTCCAGAAGGCCAGAGACTGCATGGCATTGTATATTGATGGTAAAAGGTGAGACTCAGGTACTGATGTATATGTCCGAATTGTATCCCACTCATGTGCTCCTGTCTATCACTCTGTGGTGTTTCCCAGTTTTATGAAATTATGAAAGTAGATACTAATATCCTGTAATCACTAGAAATCTGTTTATATAGTTTGCTGAAACTATAGGTCAGACTCTTAATGTTAGCAATTATTTTGTATGAGGAGGGACTGGTATGGGAGAACAGTGGCTATGGGAGGCAATGCAGCTGGACATGTTAAACCTGACTTCACAGACCCTCACTTTTACGTCAGGTCCACGACCTTCACGATGGGCCTTGTCAACCTCCATTGTTGCTTCCCACTGTCTTCAGCCCTTCAGACACTGCTTAATGGAACTTCCTATGAATGATGGTCAGCTCCTGATAGTTGATATTGGCTCTGTGATCCGTTTGCCTACTCTTGGTTGCCTGCTTAATGGACTGGTACATGTGTGCTTTGCATGATCCGTCCCAGCTTCTTCCTGTTACCGCTGGCCAATGGTGAACACCTGGGAGCCCCTGTATTCAACACCAGAGGTCGCCAAAAGCGGTCTACTTCCACCAATTCCCTTAAAATAGGTGAATGGGGTGATGACTGGCCTGCAGAACGGATCATTGCTGCTTATGGACCTGCCACATGGACCGAGGATGACACCTGGGGCTATCGGACCCCGATCTATATGCTGAACTGCATTATTTGTCTATAAGCTGTACTTGAACTGATAACCAATGAGACCTCCCGAGCTTTGAGTACCATTGGCAGAGCGAATGCTAAAATGTGCACTGCTATTTATCAGAATCGTCTAGCTTTGGACTATTTACTAGCTGCTGTGCCTGTGATAAATTCAACCTCTCCAACTGCTGCCTTGAACTTGAGTAAAGTGATTGAGAACGATGTGGATCGTATCACCAAACTGGCTCATGTTCCTGACCAGACCTGGCGTGACCTTACTGCAGACTGGATCTCTGGTACCTTCAGCTCCTGGTTGCCCTCTGGTTCAGCATTGAAGATCATCTTGCTGGTTGCTGCCCTGTCTTCTCTGCTCCTTTGCTGCCTGCCCTGTGTGGTCCCCATAGCCATAAAGCTGCTCCACTGAACTATGGACTCTGCTGTCAAACGTTCCACTGCTGCATTGGCCCTCTCCCAGTATCGTCCCTTACCCACTGGGGACCCCGACTTTCCTGACCCCTAACTTTATTTTGTCAGGCTTGGCTCCTTAGGTACGCCAGCCTGAAAGGGGGGAATGTAGGGTCATGAAATAGTTAACTGTTGTTTAAAATATTGCTCTGGCCTACATAGCTGAAAACAGTGTATAATCTATTGACTGCATCTGCCTAAAATGTATGTCCCTACCTTACCACATTGTAAGCTGAATAGATAAGAGTTTGAGCCATGATGTACCCTGCCCTTCTGTACATTTAACTGTTAGAGTTAGATAGGTGTCCTGCTAGTGACCTGCTAGTGTGAGCTTAGAACCAATGAGTGTTAAGAAAAGTAACACGTGAAAAGCTTTTTCTAGAATTCAGTTTTATAGCCAGAAAAATGAATAAATATCTCTGTAACTTCCTGGTTTCGGCACTTCTGAGCCAGCTTGGAGCTCAGGGGTCCAGCATGCATGCTGTGAATAAAACTTGTACTTCTTCACGCCTCTGACTTTGTGTGTCCAAGTGACCTTTCACTACGAATGCGCAAACGCAAACAGCGCTCATGCAAAACCACATCGGAGACCAAGAACCCAGTCTCCCCAGCAGCAGAAGAGGCCGGGGCAACGAGCTCACTAATCCTCAGGGCTGCAAAAAAGGCAACACTAAATGCCACCTTGAACAGACACACTTCAAAGGCATCAGTACAAACATTAGGCAAAGCATCCCAAAACTGCAACAACTTCCGGAGAAAGAGGCAAACGCAAAGGCCTCAAACCCTGAGCACTGCTGGAACGCTGAAAGCCTTGAAATAATTTCCGCACCAAAAATGCAGCACAAGGATTAGCATAACCCAATAATTGGGACAGAAATGCCACGCTTGCTAAGGAAGAGCGCACAACACCTACCGACCTGCTGCCGGGCAAAAACTAAAAACTGCACCATTAAAGGCACTGAAAAAGGCAGACTACCATGAGAAACTGGATCCACCAAAAAAAGCAGAACATGGCGCCAGCCAGAGCGATAGGATTTCCAAGTATTCACAGCCAGACTATTCCTTAGCAGCTCCATTAAGAATCCAGCACTCTGCTCCACAGCTCCACCGGCATCACAGTAGGTTCCAGGTCTGCCATGGGGGCTAAAGCCCGAAAACGGGCCCACTGAAAACGAGATAATGCATCGGCAATCTCATTAAGCAAGCCTGGAACATGCTGAGCAGACAGAGTAATATTCAATTGCAAACAACGTAGCACAATCAGCCACAGTAACTCCACCAGCAACGGACAATGAGCAGATTGCGCATTAACCGCCTGCACCACCGCTATATTGTCCGAAAACAGCACCACCTTCCTGTGCTGCAAACGGTCACCCCAAATCATAGTGGCTACCCAAACAGGAAATAATTCCAAAAAAGCGATGTTAGCACCCCACCCCCGCTCATGCCACCATACCGGCCAAGGTTGAGCGCACCAAGCTCCCCCGAAATAGGCACCAAAACCAAAACCTGCAGCCACATCAGTAAACAGGCGTAAATCTACTGAGGAGACCGCTTCTTGCTGCCACACACAAACACCATTAAAGCTCTGCAAAAACTGATACCAGAGCCTCAGATCAGCCTTAACACCCGCCGTCAGGCGTACCCTAAAATGCTTTTTTAAAAGACCCCTGGAAAGAATAGCCAAACGGTGGGAAAAAACACGACCCATTGGAATCACTCGAGACGCAAAATTAAAGTGACCCACCAATGACTGAACCTCTTGCAAAGTCAACTTAGACTTTCCCAAAGCCTCCCCAATAGCCAGACACAAAGCCTGCACCTTAGCTAAAGGCAGCCGAGATTCCATCCGAATAGAATCAAGTTCCATACCCAGAAAAACTAAGGAAGTAGCAGGCCCCTCAGATTTTTCTGACGCCAAAAGCACACCCAAACTCTTAGTCACCGCCTCAAATGCTGCCACCATCTCCGCACACTGAATAGAACCCACAGGACCCCCGAACAAAAAGTCATCCAAATAATGAACAATACAGCCACAACCTGACACCAGCTCTGTGACCTAATGCAGAAAAGAGGAAAAGGCTTCAAAATAAGAACAGGACACAGAACACCCCATCGGCATACACTTGTCAAAATAATAACCATCTTGGAACTGAAAACCCAACAAATGAAAGGAATCAGGATGGACAGGAAGTAAACGAAAGGCAGACTCTATAGCAGCCTTTGCGAATAAGGCCCCCGGACCCAAGCTGCGCAGCATAGACACTGCCACATCAAAAGAAGTATACTGCACAGAACAAAACAAAGGATCAATAAACGAATTCACACTGCGCCCCGGGGGAAAAGACAAATTATGAATCAGTCTATACTTTCCCAACTCCTTCTTCGGTATCACCCCCAAAGGCGACACCACAAAATCAGGTAATGGAGGGACCGAAAAAAGACCAGCAATCCTTCCCAAATCCAACTCCTTTTTCAACTTATCCTGTACCACCTCCACATGCAACTGTACCGAAGATGCATTATGACACAAATGTGAAAGGGGGGGGGGGGCCCAGCAAACGGAATAACCAAATGAAAACCCTCCCACAACAACTGCGCAGCATCCTTAACCAGATAAAGTTGTAGCCAGACATCTAAAACTTCCAAATTAATAGGTGAAGGGGCTTTAGCCATGTACGCTCCCGGCAAAAAGCATGAGGGCCGCACTCCTGCACCCTGTCCACCCGCGCCGATGCTGGTACACCTAAAAGCTGGGTGGGACCCAGCACATTGACTGCAAAGGTGACGGTATTTACAGGAGGCCCTCTCACACCGCCCAGCATTGAACTGGAAACAAAAGGTACTGGGTCCCCCTCGACCCGCCGATGATCCAACCCCTCCTCCCCGGCCCTGGAACCCTGAAGAAAATCGCTGCACTGCGGGAGTGGAGATTCCACTGGCAGAGACTCCCTCATAAAACCCAGACCCAAAGGAACCGCTGGGACGAAAGGACCAAGACAGGGCTTGCGTCATCTCCCCCAACCATAAATCAACATTCTGATAACCCCATGCCCAAGATTTGTCAGCCGCAAGACTTTTCCGAAACTGCTCATTGTAGTTTAACCACGACCAGCCACCATAAGTCCGATATGCCCGTAATATCATATCGGCATACCGGAACAAACCCGCATACAAAACTGGCCGAGCTACCCCAACCACTGCCGCATAAATATTAAAACCCAACAACCAGTTCATGATAGTACGCGGAACACGTGGCTTCTTACGAGAGCCGTCAGCCTTACCATCATCTTTTTTCTTATCACTTTTATCATGCTCCTTTTCTAACAAACGAAACACATCTATAAATTTCCCTCTCAAAATTTTGTGCCGCAATTTGGTAGAAATACCACAATCAAGCGGAGCAATCTCACACATAGTATGACCATTACGAGTCACGCCCACCATTGCAGCACCAGAGGTACTCGGCACAGACCCCACCACAGTGGCTGAACCAACCATCAGAGACTGCCCGTCCAAACCATGCGTACCCTCATCCTCAGAAGAAGAAGAAACAGAAGAAGGCTCCGAAAAATCATAAGAGTTCGATGACTGCCAAGCTGCCATCGGATCCCTCAGAGCACCTCTCCTCTGCTTCTTTTCTCTTTCCAAACGCTTGGCCACATGTCTCAAATTTTTTAAAAACCTGCGGTCACGGAAACGCTTGTTAACTGCCTTCCGATCATCTAAACCCATCTGCCTAGACCCAGAAGATCCCACCCCCCCACCCGAAGATCCCCCAACCCCCGCTAACAAGTCATATAAAACTCCCATAGACTCACCCAAAGCAGCTGAAGGAGCAGTGCCAGAAGGTCCAGGTAAATAATAATAATAACAATAACTTTATTTTTGTATACCGCAATACCACAAAACAGTTCAGAGTGGTTTACAGGTTAAGAGACTGTACATTTACAGCGAAGTTACAGCATATCAGAAAACAGTTCAGAGCAATTTATGCAATGCAGGTGCAGAGAATTAGTTAACAATTGTATGGTGTAAACCAGTGACAATTACAAAATGATCCAATAACTGTTGCATGGGGGTGCCATCCGGGGTGAAGGGGAGGAAGGGTAGGGAGGGGGGCGAGGTTGGGATTATTAGTTTGGTAGGGAGGGCGGGGGTTAGAGGAATTTATCAAAGAGGTATGATTTGAGAGATTTCCTGAAGGATTGATAAGTTGGGGCAAGAGAGATGAGAGTGGACAAGCAGTCATTCCATTTGCCAGCTTGGAAAGAGAGGGTTTTGTCGAAGAATCTTTTGTAGATGCATCCTTTTGGGGAGGGGTGGGCATTGCGTGTACGGTTAGAGCCTGGGAATGCGAAGTGGCGTGACAGATATATCGGGGCTGAGCCAGTTAGGGTTTTGAAGCAGAGGCAGGCGAATTTGAAGGTGATCCTTGCTTCGAACGGTAGCCAATGAAGTTTTCTATAGAAAGGGCTGATATGGTCTGACTTTTTGAGCCCGTAGATGAGGCGGACAGCGGTGTTCTGGATAAGTCGTAGTCGTTTAATGGTTTTCTTGAAGGAGCCCAGATATATGATGTTGCAGTAATCCAGGGAGTTTAGGATTAGGGATTGGACCAGCAAACTGAAGGTGGGGAAATCAAAGTAATGTTTGATGGAGCGGAGTTTCCAAAGGGTGGAAAAGCATTTTTTGACCTGGGCGTTAGTGTGATCTTCTAAAGTGAGGCATCGATCCAAGATGACTCCGAGGATTTTTATAGTGGAGTTGATTAGATACGTTAAACCATTAAGTTGCAGGGTGGTGGACATTAGTTTGTGGTTGGGACTTGCAAGGAAGAACTTGTTTTTTTCTGGGTTTAGTTTCTGTTTGAAGCATGTGGTCCAGTTTTCTATCATGGTGAGGACAGTTGAGATGTATTGTTCTGTCTCATGTGACAGTGAGGTGATGGGTATGATGATTGTAATGTCATCTGCGTAAATATAGGATTTCAGGTTACGGTTCAATAACATGTGTCCCAGTGATGCCATGTAGATATTGAATAATGACGGGGATAGGGGGGAGCCTTGGGGGACTCCGCAGGGGTTGCTCCAGGTATGGGAGAAGGTTCCGTCATTATGGACTTGGTAGGTTCGGTTTTTTAGGAAGCCTGTGAGCTAGGTTAGTACTTGATCGGAAATGCCAATGGAGTCGAGGCAACTAATCAGAATGTCATAGTCTACTAGGTCGAAGGCACTGCTGAGGTCAAACTGGAGTAACAGTGCGCAATTTCCCAGTGAGAATAGTTGGAGGAGGTGATTGGTTAGTGAGGCTAGAATGGTTTCCGTACTGTAATTAGTGCGGAATCCAGACTGAGAGTCGGATTTCTCTAGGTATGACGTGAAATTGTAATTGACAAGTCCTTCCATGATTTTTAGGAAGAGAGGAATATTGGCGATGGGTCTGTAGTTGGAGGCTACAGAGGGAGATTCTTTGGGGTTTTTGATTATTGGAGATACGAGGATGTGTCCAAGTTCCAGTGGGAAATGGCCAGTTGAAAAGCAGAGGGTGACCCAGTTGAAGAGTTCCGCTTTGAAGGGGAGGGGGGCAGTTTTCATGATGGATGGAGGGCAGTTATCTAGTAGGCAGTTGGATTTGGAATATTTTGAGTATAGCTTGAGAAATAGGTTCCAGTCTGGATTTTTGAAGTGAGACCAGGTCATGTCAGCCGATGAGCCATCATTTTCTGGAGAGGGTGGATGGATATATGGGTAAGTGCTAGTTGTTGTGAGCGTTGTTTTCAAGTTGAGAATTTTGTTGGCGAAGTAGTCAGCTAGATTTGTTGGGGAGGGTGGTAGATCTGTGGGGGAGCTTTTATGTGGGACGGTGTCAAATAAGGAGTTAACTAGTCTGAAGAGTTTATTGGTGTTTAGGGATGGGGTGTTGATAAATTGGGAGTAGTGCTTGTAGCGCTTTTCTTTGATCATTTTTTTTGTATTCTGTAACTTTAATTCGCCATGAGTGTCTGTCAGTGTTTGTGCCTGATTTGCACCAGGTTCTTTCCAGTTTGCATACTTCATGTTTGAGGGCAAGTAGATCTGCATCGAACCATTTGGCAGAGGGGCGGTGTTTTTTCTTGCAAAGTTTCAGTGGAGCAATGTCATTTAGGATCTTATTGCTGAAATTGTTCCAGTCTGAGATGAAATTAGGGTCAAGATCTGGGATGGATGTTGGGTTGTAGTGGGACCAGAATTCTTCTGGGTTAAGTTGGCCTCTAGACCATTTTGTTTTTTCTTTGTGGATGGTTCTTGGTTGTTTTTTGGTTTGTTTTTTAAGCCAGTGTAATTTGAAATTGCAACGGAGGTGGTCAGACCAGGGTGTGGTGGTCCAGTTTTCTTCTTTAAGGCTAATGCTGGGGGTTGAAGGGTTATTGGGGAGGAAAGAGATCAGATCTAGGTGATGGCCTTTGTCATGGGTTTTTGTATGGGGTGGTTTAGAGAAGCCTAGGGATGTTAGGAAGGAGAGGAGATCGGCCACGTTGGAATTCTCTTCCTGTTCAAGGTGTAGATTGACGTCGCTTGCGAGAAGATTGTAAGTGCCCGCGACGGAATTTGTGAAGAGGTATTCGTAGAAATCTTCTTTAGCTTGGTTCCATTTGCTGGGGGGGGGTGTAGAATAGAGTAACGGTTAGGTTGTCTTTACAGTCAGCTTTGGAGATTTTGCAGGAGAGGATTTCCAGGGCGTTGGTCAGTTTGGAATCAAGGATTTGGAACTGGAAGTGGTCACGGAGGATTATTGCTAGGCCGCCTCCTCTTCTAAAGTTTCTTGATAATGGAATGATTTTGTAGTTTAGAGAGAGTAGGTCTCTGATGATGGTGTCCTGGTCGGAAATTAGCAATGTTTCGGTGAGGAGTAGGATGTCGAGGTGGGTTTCTTCTAGCCAATCCTTGATCAGTTGGGCTTTGTTTCTAGCCGAGCGAATGTTCAGATAGGCACCCGAAATTGTTTGGTGTTCCGGGGGAGTGATGGACTGTGTACTTGGTAGATTTTTTAGGAGCCTGTTTCTTTTTTGCGTTGGTCTAGAGGAGTGTCGGGTGGAGTTGATTACGGTGATCGGGAATGGGCCTGATTCCTTGTAGTCATGGAGGGTATTGGAGGGGAGAAGTGGTTTATCTGGTTTGATGGTTCTGTTCCAAGTGAGTTAGGTGGGGATTGGTTCAAATGCTAAGGTTCTGGTGATCCAATTTTTCGTGCTGAGTAGATAGAGAAGGAGGAGGGTTAGCAGTTTTCCTGTGAAATTAGGCATGATGGGCCTTGCAGAATTTGGATAGAGGGAGATGAAGGGTTGGGTTGGGGTTGGAGGGGAAGATTGGTGGAGCTGGGGTGAATTGAGGTAGATGTAAGGAGTTGAGGGAGATTGATTCTGCAGTAGCTGGTAGGGGAGGATCGGAGGTTGATGGGTCTAGCTGGTGGAGGGGTAGTCCAGTGATGGAGTAGTTAAGATTTCTGAGACTTCGGTTGGTTTGGGAGGAGTCAGTGCTGGAGTGAGAGTGGGTTGTCTCTGGTCAGGTAAGAGAGTGAAGAGTTGTTTAGGTTGGTTAGGGCATGCGATTGGGGCATGCAGTTGGGAAGCTGAAGTCATGCAGGGGGGGAGAGTGATTGTCAAAGCATGCAGATTGGTGAGAGGAGGTAGTCATGCAGATACTTAGCTGCTAGGCCAGTCTGGAATATCCCGGTCAGGTTGGAAATTTGGACGCAATCGTCGGCACGAGGCTGTCTGATCAGGTCTTGAGGAGTCAGATCTGGAGAGCTGGATGAGGGTGGTGTAGGGTGGAGAGGTAGCTTTGGGCTCCACTTGGCTGCTTCGCAAAGGTGCGTGCTAAGGCGCAAGGCACGCGCCTTTGCCGTGCGCCTTCGCCGGCGCGCCGAACGGCCAAGTGCCGTTGAGAGGAAGTTTTTTAAGATCTCCCGGCAAGTTTTGGGGGGCGGAGCAAGCTCACACGCCCGGCACAGCAGTAAGATGTTGTTCGGGAGAGGCAGGAGGAGTCGGTGTCGGCGGGCCCTCCCCAGGAGCAGGGCAGGCAGTCTCGGCGGGTGCGAGGTAGGGCAGCAGCGGTCCACCACAGTCACCGCCGCAGTCCGCCTGCGTGTCGCACCTGCTGAAGACTCTGAGCCCACTCTCGGACATGATGCAGCACCACGACGGCGCAAAGCACCCCCTCTCGGACACGATGCAGCACCACGACGGCGCAAAGCACCCACACTACGTCGTGAATCGCCAGACGCAGCCACTGCCCCAACAGGTCGGGAAACTTCCACAGCACGACCCCTCCGAGCTCCACCACCCCTCACGCCCTTGGAACCACCAGATTTTTGGGTAGGTGCCATGACAAACACAAAATTCCACCAAACCTCTAAAGACCCAGAGACCCCCCGCCCCCCTTCTAGCAAGCACCCCCCCACCTAAACAAGCACCCACCACAAATACACAGCCCCAGCCCCACCCCCACCAGATGCACCAACTCTCCCACACACCCCAACACCACTCCCCCCCACAATTCCACACAAGTACTTGCCCTGTAAGAAATGCTGCGGAATCCGGCAATTACCTTGAAGTAAAAGCCGGACTGCAGATGTCTCCGGATCCGGATGGCACACAAGGGAAGGAAGAAACAGCTGACTGCTACTTCCCCTGCACTCACCGCCGACGCGCACAAGGCCCTCCGAAGTGCCACCCCACTTGAAAGCCGCACTGGATACAGCTATCTTCACGGCCGCGGCCTAAAGCGCTAACAGCCAACGTTACTCAGCCGGAGCCCAGCAAAAACCGTGAAGCAGCTGCCCTGCAGAGCACAGCCTAAAGGAAACCTCAAGGAAACAGCAATGAGGTAATGTAGCCAGCCGACAGTACCCCCACCACAACTCAGCACCAAACAATTACAATTTACTCCTCCAACCTTAACCTTCCCCACTCCCTCCAAACCCCTAATTCTCCACTGCCCGCCAAATCTCCTCAGAAAACTCCACCAATCCTTAAGCCCCTTTTTCTAGCCAATCCTTACACGGTTTCACCTACACCTATCTTTTCCTTCTTACTTCCACTCCTCCCCTTACCTAACCTGCCTAACAACCCACTACTCATCCTCTTACCTACCTACTACTATTTAATTAACCCTTTCTCCCCCCAAACAATCTTCGCTGGCTCATCCAGTGTTATAAGCCTGCAGATTAATCTGCAAGCCACTATACATATAAAATGGATAGATAGCACCAAAGGGTGTAAGAAATTTGCAAAAGAATGATAGAGCAGGCAATAAGAAGTGTGTGTGTGTATGTGGGGGGGGGGGTAGTAGTGAGCAATAAGTAAAAGACCAATGAGTGGAAGTTAAAAAGAAGAAAAAGAAGGTGGAAAAACTAATAAGAGCAATGAATCAGTGGTTGGAAAGGAGTCAAACTGAACCACAAAAAACATGCTGTAGAGGTAAAAGTAGATAAGAATTCAGAAATATGCTAAATATTGTGCTCAAAAGAAAGGGAAATGAAAATCAATTAAGTACTCATAATGGCAGACATGATGGCAAAGAGTAATAGAAACAAACTAGCATACCACTATAACCATAAAGTGCATCACACTATTTTACTACAGTTTCAGAACTGGAGCCTACGCATAGTACTTTTATCACAAACTCGAGTGATCAGCGTAGCGATTTAGCTCCCTGCTCCAATCATTGACCGCTTAGATTTAAAACATGTAAACTTTAATAATTTAATTCTAAAATATTTTTTATAGAAAATTTTTTTTTAATTATATATAATTTTAACTCTTTTTGTAAAAAACCTCAATATCAATATCGTGATGGGAAGCAATATATTCTTAACCATGATTCTGATTGTAAAACATCTGGGGTTATCTACATTATACAGTGCCCGTGTGGTAAACTCTATGTAGGACAGACCTCCAGGAAACTAAATATTCGCCTTACCGAACACAAAAGTAACATTAAAAATCGAAACTTAGGGGCTCCTCTAGCAAAGCATTGTGTGGATTTCAACCATCAATTTGTATCTTTAAAGGTGGTGGTTATTGAAGTTCTATCCCCGGGGGCACGAGGGGGTGACTTTAGGCGTTTTTTTGGCTCAACGTGGGCAGCGATGGATCCACAGGTTGGATACGTTGAGCCCTAGGGGTCTTAATAAAAACATGGAGTGGCAGCACTTCTATTAATAAACACAGTTTGTTCCCTTTAAAACTGCTTTGTGTGATAAAGTGGGAGGAGTTAAGCTACGAGGCTTTGACGTTGTGATGTCATGTGATAGATTTGTATAAATACCAGCCTCTGGCGCCATTTTAGTTTGGTTTGAAAAATTTGACGTTGAAACTGAATGCTGTAAGTAACACTATATTGGATTAATTTGTTTAGTATTTTAGTAAAAGCTAATGTAGTTTTCTAATTTCTAGAATTGAATGCCGCAGTGCTGGCTTGAAGCAGCGGACAAGCAGTGAGTCCGCGAAATGCTGGCCATGTCGGCTTGTGCAATACTGGCTTTTGCAATACTTGAGCACTGCTTGAAAAAATGTATCCAGAGACAAGCGCAGCTTAAGATAAGTAGCTTGTCATTTTTTCAAATCCTTGAATAGTGCATACAATGTGGACAAATTTGCACTGATATTGAGGTTTTTTACAAAAAGAGTTAAAATTATATATAATTAAAAAAAATTTTTCTATAAAAAATATTTTAGAATTAAATTATTAAAGTTTACATGTTTTAAATCTAAGCAGTCAATGATTGGAGCAGGGAGCTAAATCGCTACGCTGATCACTCGAGTTTGTGATAAAAGTACTATGCGTAGGCTCCAGTTCTGAGACCGAAGTAAAATAGTGTGATGCACTTTATGGTTATAGTGGTATGCTAGTTTGTTTCTATTTATAAATCACTACCACTTGGGATACTTGTTTATAGATTGGCAAAGAGTAATAGCCATAATGCTCAAAATATTAAAACGATTAGGCCTAAGTATGAAAGCTGAACCACAAACAAAGCATCTTTGGAAAAACTAAAGAAATATCAAACCCTCATTTAATAGTTTTTGAAGCAACAAAAATGACAAAATTAAAGGATAAAGATAAATGAAAATCAAAAACGTGAAAAACAGAACCAAATACCAGGAAACATAAGCAATAAAAACATACCTGAGGTAAACTTAAAAAAGAGACAAAATAGCGAAAGAAAGGGCAAAAAAACCCTCTTAGATTAAACCAGTAGAGCTTCAGCATGTCCCAAGCGCACTCCAGGGGCCACTTTAACTCTCTTTACAAAGAGGGCAGCGTTTAAGATAAGGAGTTTATAATTTTGGTCAGCATCACCGCTCATTAAACAGAAAAAGTTTTTGTTACGTGACAGTTTTATTTTAAGATCTACGCCATTGATGAGTAGCTTTTCTTGAAAAAATAAATCGCTGTGTAAATGTCCCAACAGTTCCACCTTGTGGCTAGATGCTGTAAAGTGAGCCCTTTCGGTAAAACCCACATTACGTGCACCTATATCTCTAACGTCGTGATGTTCGGCTGTATCCTTATAAAACAGGCCGCTTGTAAACTGTGATTTGAGGGCTCCTTCACTGTAATTGAGGAGCAGCTCTATGAGGGCTCTGTAGGGGTAACAGTTATTACTCTGACTAATCAGCTGGTCTCCCAGGGTAACATCCAATTGGCTAAAAATAGATGCAATCGGGTAATTTACCAGGGCTACTTTGGCGGCTGCGTCAATGTCTGAACCGTCTTCTTTCACAATTTTACAGGTCAGATGCAGGAGAGTGTTGTTTAAATCAATGTAGTCTTCACCGTGCCCCGCTATGTAGAAGTCCAAAGGTGCTGTTTCCGATAAAGCTGATAATGGTGGTATTTCCACATAGATGCTTTTTTCGATACTGGTTTGGGTTGGGGATAGCTCAAACAGATCTAGTTCTGATTTAACGCATTCTTCAGAGCCTTTGTGTACAAAAGCCATGGTTTTTTTAGAATATATCACGTTTCGTAGAACGGGTCCTTCTCTTCTTGGATCCGCTGGATAGCTTCTGTGATTTGTTACCTTGAGGTTTCTTTCTTTTAAAAGGTTTTGGAGGTCCTTGCAGAATCTCTTGAGGGTGGTCCTCTTTCTTTTAACAGCCCGTCTAATCACAGCCAGTCCCGACCCCGCCTGCTCTGCGGAATGGTTTATTTTATTTAGAACGGTTGTTGCGACATGACCCATGACATCTTTAGCTATGTTTTTTGCGGCTCCTTTCACATGTGGTTTAATAATTTCAAAACCCCTTCTCAAAAGCGGTATTGCTTTTCTAAAGAGACTACGAAAAACGCCACCTACACCGGCACCGTACATGACAGGGGCTCCGTGATATCCTGAAAGTTCATAACCGGCTTGTGCTGTGTAATAATTTTTGTATGCTTTGGGGTCTCCATAATCTTTAGACACCAACATTTTAAAACACAACAGTCTTCCTGGGCCGCAGGTGAAGCTTAAGGATCACCTTCCCGTAAAGAAATGAGACGTTCCTGTTCTGATCCGTCTTTATTTCAAATGTGATGGTATCGATGTGCTGCTTGTTCACAGGTACATAGTGCGGTTTATCGTACGTGAGGGTGATAAACTTATCCGCTGACCCTAGAGCTGGAACACAGTGCAACAGTTGTACAAAATGGGCACCTACTAACTGGTGCTCTACAATATCGGTGTACACGTAGAGGTATTAAAGCCGGCCTCAATATTTGCTGGGAAATGAGAAAGCCTTGTATTAACGTTAGCCTTTACCCCCAAAATGGTTGCCAAATCACCCCTTGCAGAAATAACAGACTTATCCTCTGATTTTACATGAATTCTTCGCGTATTGGGGTCATATATGATTCTCGGCGGTCTCTCAGACTCATAGGCGCTTCTAATGTCATGATTCATGGTATCCAATAACCTCCCCATGGTCGCATAATATCCTCTCTGGATTGTAAATTGGCGTACATTTCCTTCTGCAGAGGTGACAACGTACTTTATGTCTTCCTTAATATTTTCCCAAGTATGTGGGTATTGTATTTCCACCAGCCCCGCTTCCCACGGACCCTGTAAGTCCAAAGGCCTAGCTATTTGTATGGTGAAATTAGAGCTGGTATTATGGGGAAACATAGCTGCCGAAGCATTGCTAGGCAATGTGATATAAAAGCCACCGTCATTCATTTTGGGTTTTTCTCTCTCTGTGCTGCTTCAAAAGACAAAATCAGATGTCTTGAATCTCTGAGGCCTTCACCCAACTGTTAAATTTATCAGGCCACCCCTTCCATTTCACGAGACAAATTTTGTTCTTACCCCCTCCTTTTACCTTTAGAACCTTTTCGATATGGTATATTCTGTCCTCTAGAGGGTTGACTTTTAGTAATTCTTCAGGATAAAAAGAACCTTGTATAGCTTCGCTATCGTAATCCTGTATCTTGTATATTGTTCTCTGACCCCTGTTTAAAACATTTTTTATTATAAATATTTCATCCGTCCATGTTTGTTCGTAACCTTTCTGAAATCTTCCTTTAAGTTTTGATAGCCTTAAATGGTCTCCTTTCATTAAGAGATCCTTGGTGGGATCGCATTTGATGTTACTGCCGTAGACTGTTTTCCAAATCTGCAAAGAGTTTGAGGGTGTCACATCTACAGGCCTCGCCTATATCGTTCTGTGAAAACTATAATTATAGCTGTGCACTATAGCCTGTAGGACGTCTTGATAAGTAAATGTATTATGGGCTGTAAAATATCTCCACATTTTGGATTTTAAAGTCCTGTTAAATCTTTCCACTACAGCTGCTTTAACATCATTATGTCAAAAGTTGTCTGGACCACTATGTATTAAAGTGATTTATGTTGTATTCCAAAAGGACACCTCAGCCCCACCACTCCACCGCATGTAATGTTTTCTATATAGCAGGAAGCATGTTGTGGTGCTTCATCATTGGCTGTCACTTTTTGGTTATTCACTACTAATTTTCTTATTTTTTGTATATAGAAATTTTCTTTTTAGGTTTTATCTCAATAATTTAAGAAATAAATATTCCCTTAACACTCAACCTTCCAAGTGTCATAGTGTACGATTTAAAAGTAAATTGTACTTATCTCAGCCAACACCAGGGGAGTCTGACCCGACATGTTTCACACAACAGTGTTTTATCAAGGGTCTCCCTGTAAAATATAAAGCAGAGGCTGTCACATACATTTCCGTGCCGCCCCTCCCCCATCAAAATTTTTTTTTTGTTGAAAAGCTATGTACTCATATACATTTAATTTTACACTCACCAAGGCTACCGCTGTCATCCGACTCCGTATCTAAGTGAGCAAAGATGGCGGCGGCGTCCCTGATCTGGAGTTTAAATCCTCCCTCTCAAACAACTATAGTGAACGCCCCCTGTAGCTCATTGGTCCAGAACTAAAGTTACATCAGAGAACCCCATTCTAATTCGCTGTTCAAGCCATGAGGCTCAACTGTGTCAAGTGAGAAAATCAGTCTTTG
Organism: Geotrypetes seraphini; assembly: GCF_902459505.1. NCBI lineage: Eukaryota > Metazoa > Chordata > Amphibia > Gymnophiona > Dermophiidae > Geotrypetes > Geotrypetes seraphini. The sequence continues at coordinate 107,412,034 of NC_047092.1, read as the reverse complement.
TTCATTCTCATTAAGTTTACTCTGATCACATCCCCCATCCCACCCTGTCACTTTCTTAATGACACGCCATCTCAGATCTGCAGTAATATGTCCAACATTTCTTCGGCTGGACAGAATATCTACCTTACCTATATTGCCAATTCTAACGTTAACATCATTATGTGTCACAAAATGGCTAACACCTTTTTGTTTTAATAAATTCTTCAGAGACTTATTTAAAAATTCTTTACCCTTGTCTGTTTGAAGTTTTTCAGGTGTACGCCCTAAATTAAATATTGTTTCAAAGGCTTCGGTGACTTCATGACTGGTTTTTGTTTTTAAAGAAACGACCCATGCATATTTTGACAGGATATCTATTACCGTTAAGATGTATTTGTAACCGTTGTTATAACGGGCAAAGGCTGACATGTCGACTAAGTCACTTTGCCACTGTCTGTCAACTTCCGACACAATTGTTTTATTTCTTTTAAAATGGATTCTAGCCAGTCTGTGTAAATTGTATGCGTTTTGACCAGTGATCCAATCCACCACATCTTTTCTCCGGACTGTTATATCACTCTTTTTAGCCGCTTGAAGTAGAGGGGTAATGCCTCCATAGCTTCCTGCCGCGTATGGATCATAATAAATTTGCTTCAATAAAGAATCTTTCATAGCTCTGCCTTTTTAACAGAGCCCTGTTAGGTCACAGCTGCTTTTGTTTTGTTTTTTTTTCAGATTGTTAAGACAACAGTAGGGGGCCGGGACAAGTTCAGACATGTATAAACACACCTCCACCTCTCTCCCCCTTGGCTTTATCAGGGGAGGGGTGCTGCAAGGGGCTTATCAGCTGTTACCATGACAATAGGGGAGCTGGCCCATTAACCATTAGCTCAGAATTCCTACTGAAAAGTGTGTTAAAAGCAAATGCAACCTTTTCTCGTTTGTTTCTGCCCCTGCTCTGTTTTAAAAGCAGGAAAGATTTTGTGAATGCCTTTTGTTTTGTGATCTGCTCTATCCGTGAGCTCTTAAACCCTGTCTTTTAACTAAAAACTGTTAAAATAAAGATGCTTTTTTTCTGGCCACATCATTTCCGGGTGGGGGTTTTGACTAAGTCTGTTTCCCCTATTTCCGCCTACGTGGTCAGAAAAGCGCATTTCCGCCGCGTCATTTACCCTATTTCCGCCTACGTGGTCAGAAAAGCGCATTTCCGTCGCTTCATTTACCCAATTTCCACCTATGTCATCAGAAAAGCGCATTTCCGGTAGGGGCAGGCACTCCCATTTCCAGTGATGTCATCAGAAAGCGTATTTCCGGGGTCAAACATGCCCCCATTTCCGGTGATGTCATAAAAAAGTGCATTTCCGGGGCGGGACATGAGGGGGTGGGGCAATGGGAGGGGCGGGGCTTGAGGGGAGGGTCCATGGGCGGGGGCGGGGGTCATAGGCGGGGCTACCACCATTCATTCCTATGGGAGGGGCGGGGCTTAGGTAAAGAGTGGGGTGGGGGCGGGGCCATGGGTGGGGCTACCACCATCCATTCCTATGGGAGGGACAGGGCATGGGCGGAGACTAAGGCAGGACAATGGGCGGGGCTTAACCCGGAAATGAACGCTGATTGGTCGATCCTTATCTCTGACAGCTGTCAATCATTTTGACATGAGGTGTACCCATTATACTACTGCTGTCTATATTTTGCATTATATTTGTCTATTTTTCTATAGTTGTTACAGAGGTTACATTGCATATCTTAAAGTCATCTGCCTTGACCTCTTTGGAATAATCCCGAATATAAATGATAAATAACATTTTCGTTGTGTACAGTGTGCTTTTTCTTTTTTTGTGGCTGCCTCCTCTAAACATGCTCTGCAGGGCAGGAATGAAGTTTGCGATCTCAAGCTTCGCCCTGTGCCCTTCCTGATTGGTGCCATCATGAGAACTGATTGCAGCCAATCAGGAAGGGCGTGCTAGTAGCTTATCTAAGAGTTTTAAAATCTACATCGGCATTTCCTGCAGCCTATACATGTGGAAATATGGCATATGAAAAATGAATGGAAGAAATTGCATTACAATTAGTACTATTATTACGAGACAGTACTATTATTATTAAATTTGCAGACGATACAAAGTTATTCAGAGTAGTGAAGACACAGGGGTATTGTGAAGATCTGCATCGTGACATAACCACGCTCGAGAAATGGGTAGTGACATGGCAAATGAGGTTCAACATGGATAAGTGTAAGGTGATGCATGTCAGTAACAAGAATCTCACGCATGAATACAAGATATCTGGGGCGGTACTTGGAAGGAACCCCCCAGTAAAGAGACTTGGGAGAACTGGTCGACAAGTCAATGAAGCCATTTGCACAATGTGCGGCAGTGGCAAAAATGGCGAACAGAATGTTAGGAATGATTAAGAAGGGGATCACAAACAGATTAGAGAAGGTTATCATGTCGCTGTACCGGGCCATGGTACACCCTCACCTGTAATACTGTGTCCAGCACTGGTCGCCGTACATGAAGAAAGACACAGTACTACTCGAAAGGATCCAGAGAAGAGCAACTAAAATGGTTAAGGGGCTGGAGAAGTTGCCCTACAATGAGAGATTAGAGAAACTGGGCCTCTTCTCCCTTGAAAAGAGGAGACTGAGAGTGGACATGATCTGATATTCAAGACAATGAAGGAATAGACTCAGTAGATAAGGACAGGCTGTTCATCCTCTCCAAGGTGGGGAGAACAAGAGGGCACTCTCTAAAGTTAAAAGGGAGAGATTCCGTACAAACGTACGTTAGTTCTTTTTCACCCAGAGAGTGGTGGAGAACTGGAATGCTTTTCCGGAGTCTGTTATAGGGGAAAACACCCTCCAGGGATTCAAGACAAGTCTAGACAAGTTTCTGCTAAACCGGAATGTACACAGGTGAGGCTGATCTCGGTTAGGGCATGGTCTTTGACCTGGGGGGCCGCCGCGTGAGCAGACTGTTGAGCACAATGGACCACTAGTCTGACCCCGCAGCGGCAATTCTTATGTTCTTAGGGTGGAGTTAGGGGCAGAGCTTGGGCAGGTCTGGGGCGGAGCTTGGGTGGACTACTCAGTTGGTATTTGTTAGGCATAAGGGCTTGAAAAGGTTGAGAAACACTGTAGTAGATGATCTCTATCATTATATAGACCCCTCATAAAAGATCTCTTAATGCATTGGTCAGAATAACCTCTGCTGGCCAATTTATCCTGTAGAACCCTGGATTGTTTTTTATATTCAATGGTTGCAGAACAAATTCAACGATATCGCAGGAATTGTGAATCAGGTAAACTTTATTTTAAATGCCTGGGATGTGAACTACTAAAGTGCAAAAAAATGTTTCGGTTGGTGTTTTTGCGAAACACTGTAGTAAAAACTATAGCTTTTTTATCTCAATTTGAAAATAAATTTGAGAGGTATTCCTGATTTCTGTCACTTCTGCCTGTTGAGTGAGTGAACTTCAAGCATTGGTTTCTGAGTCACCATACACAGTATTTCATCATAACAAGGTGGTTCTCCGGACCCATCCTAAATTCCTCCCTAGTCACACAATTTCACCTGAATCAATTCATTGGCTTCTGGGGTTTTTTCCCCAAAGACTCATTTTAATTCTGGAGAAATAGCTCTACACACTTTGGACCGTAAGCGTGCCTTGGCTTACAAAGGACTAAACCACATAGATCCTCTTTTTCGATCCTAATGGATTGGGCCTGCCTGTCACCAAGAGAACTATTTCCACATGGTTAGCGGCCTGTATTTCCTTTTGCTATGCTCAGGCTGGGCTACAGCTCAAGGGAAGCGTTACAGCACACAAGGTCCAAGGTATAGCAGCATCAGTAGCTTTCATACATTCCACACCCATTGATGAAATCTGCAAAACAGTTACTCAATTCACTTCTCACTACTGTTTAGAATCCTATTCCAGACAAGATGATCATTTCAGACAAGCAGTATTAAAGAATTAATTTTCTTCTTAATGGCCAACTCTCCCTCCATCCCATTACAGTAATCTAGGTAGTCCCATGTGTGAGAATATGCTACATGCTTGTCCTAGGATAAAGCAGTTACTTACCATAACAGGTATTATCTGGGGACAGCAGGCAGATATTCTTACATCCTTTCCACCTCCCCTGGTTGGCTTCATAGCTTTTTTTAAGGAACTGAGGTACCACATGCCAGCATTGGGCGGGAAGGTACTTGTGAAGTTTCTAAAAACTTAAAGTGGCAATACACTTTTACCACTGTCTATACCCACTTCTGAGAATATATGCCTGCTGTCCCCTGATAACACCTGTTACAGTAAGTAACTGTGCTTTGTTACTCTAGTGGGAAGAGTTAATTGTTTTCTGTAGGGTCTTTACTGCTTTAGAATGTATCAATTTTTGAGCTGCCATAATTTTAAGAAACGCTGGTTAAAAAATTGTACAATTTCATGTGGAAAATCAACAACTAGCTTTAAATTGTATGTAATATGTTATTTACCTACTTAGAATTTCTAGGAAATTATGCAAAAAATACACAAAGTACTGAAATATGTTTAAGTGCTCTGATAAAAAAAGATTATATACTTAGCTTGGTAAACTCTTTTCCAATAGATAGGTGAAACATTCTAGACCAGTGGATAGTATCCCCACGGCTGTGTGCCATCTGTAGAAGGAATCCAGTAAGGATTTTTCTCTGTGCCTCTTCTGTACTTCACCAAGCTCCTTAGCTCCACCCACAGATAGTGCCCAAGCACTTAGGGCCACCAATCAATGTGAAGTAGAGACACTAAGACCAATCAAGGTCATAAATGAGTTCTGTTCAAAGGAGTAACATGAAAATATCAGCTGCAAATAGCCAGCAAAACCTCAATGGATCTTAGAAACTACTCCCTCCTAAAAGACTCACATCTCCTTGAAACAGCCCTAGCGAAACGTGGATCCATGTCAGAGTCCCGTTCAAGTGATATAAGCTAAGTTCTAAAACTAATTTATTTCAAAATATTTATAAATGGGGGGCGCTGTTGAGCCCGACTGGGATGGTCACTTGAACAACTAGCTCCAGCAAACTTTATCTACTTTTTGCTCTTTTGCCCTCAAATTAACATCTTCTGGTATATGAAGTACGGCTTCAACTACTAAGAGCAAGAGACATAAGCCAGACCCACCATCTCCGGCGAAAACTTCTACTTCAGAGACATCTGACAAGGCTGAATCTCCCTCCATGTCTGATCTTTGGCAAGCAATAACAGCTGGATCTGGAAAGGCCATCGGTCTCTTTCCCCACCCACCCCCACCCACATGTATTTCAAACAAGATCCTCAACCTAAGTACCCATAAATAAAGACACAACAACATTAAATTGGAAAATAGAGTCGCAGCTCTGTTTATTATAACAACAATAACACAGAATTATAAACAACCATCAAGCTACCATATAGCTACATATAAACAGCTTTTTGGCCCCCGTGACTCCGCCCCTGTCAGCAAAGGTCAGGGGGGGGTGGCAGGAACCGCCCTGCCCCTTCGGTCAGGTCACCAGCCCACCTGGGACCCGCTTCCGAACCAGCTGCCCTCTAGCCACTCATTTCCGGATGAGCCCCGGCTTTTTGGTAGCTTGAACCCCGCCATGAGCCCGAAATCCTATTATGGGCTCCCCCCAAGAAACAGAGCTACGACTACAAACCCCTACTCTCCAAACAAGCCTCACAACATGCCGCAAAGTCCTCAAGAAACAAATCCAAACCCACATCTGAAAGATGAACACCGTCCCTGGCAAACAAACCCCTACAAGTTACATCCACCCATTCGTGTCTGATGTGAAGCCCCCCCCGAAGCGCCACCCATGCCCCAATTTGTTTATTAACTTTGGACAAACCCCTGGTCCACTTCTTGGACCCCAAACACCGAAGTCGCGGGACAATATCCGACCAAGCCAACCTCGTAGCAGGGAACCAAGACATGATACACCGAAAATCATCTCGGGCTGCATTGACAAGCTGCTTGCCAGTGTAAGAGTCCACATCGTTTCCGCCCAGATGCACAACCAAGATGTCTGGGCGATAAGAGCAGGTCCGCAGGTCTCGCATCAGGGGCAGCAACTGATTCCACCGCATGCCCCGCTGTCCCCACCACGAGACTCGAACACCTCGGTGAAAAAGGCCAAGATGCATACCACCCTGTCGGACCGTCGCCCGATCACTGGCCCAGTGAATAAAGGAATGCCCCACGATCCACACCGTAAAGGAACGAGGGACCCAACCTACAAAACAAAGCAAATTACTGAAACAGAGAGAATAAGACCAAGGAGAGAACACATGCCAGCGTGCCAGAGCAACAGGCTCGGATGCAAACAAAAGTGCTCCCCAGCCCAACTCCCAACAGTCAAAACACAACCCCCCTCACACCAAATGCCCACCCCAGTACAGCTACGACAAACCAGATTAGCGCATACCAGTACGAATGTAACCTCTGAAAGCACCAGAAACCCATCTGCCCAAGCTTTGAATGACTCCGTCATTGAGACCCGCTTCCCGAGCACTCGTCGCCGCTCCTATCCGAAAGGAGTGAGTCCCAAAACGCGCTGGATTCAGCCCACAGCGCCCCAAAGCCTTTCGCAACACGGCCAGCAGTTGATAACGAGTAAGAGGAGGCCCGTCATGGTGAACCAATAAAACAGATCCCCCGGCAGGCCGGACTGCCAAGTACTCCTCCAGCAAAGCCACCGGACAATAACAACTGCCTGGAACTCGCCGAAGCCGCATCGACTGCCCCCGACCTGTCTGATCCATTTTAGATCGCGCCACCAGCACTCTCAAGGTGTCACCAATCAACTGCACGTGGTGTAAACGGAGTCCCTCCTCTTCCCGGCCTGCCGAAGGACGCGCCAGGAGTTCCCCAATTCGCAACGCCCCAAAAAAGGCCAAAGAAAAGGACACTTTGAACAACCGTTCCTCGTAGGCTGAAAGGACAACCGACCCTAAGACCTGCAGCAGCCGCACCAGCAAATCATGAGTAATCGGTATCCTACTGTCAGGAAGGACTGGTCGGAGCCTGCCCATAGCCGCCAGCATCCGTTTCACCAGGAAACCAGCGGAAGGATTACCCCAACCGAAAGCCTTACAAAAGAAGGCAAAACCCGCCAATTTCCCAGCTATAGAACGACGGGAAGCCCCATTCCGGAAACAGTTCACAACAAACTCCGCCATCAGCTCATCGGAAACCGGGCCTGCAGACCAACCCTTACTTTGCAAGAAGGAGGAAACAGCCACCCAGCCAGCTCTATAATGGATCCAAGTCGAAGGGGCCACAGAGCGTCTCAGCATGTCCCAGATGGAAGTCTCACCAACTGCCACAGCGACTCCGGCATGGACCGTCCTTCGAGATGAGCGCCCGGAGCAAGACGACGGAACTGCAAAAAGTCAAAGCGAGACAAAGCGTCAGCTATACCATTATGAACCCCCGGTACATGACGAGCCCTGATGAACAAGTTAAGAGACAGACACCTAAGAACCAGCTCCCTAATCAAGGAATTAACCAGCAAACATTTCGCGGTCTGCCTATTAACAACAGCAACCACAGCAGCATTGTCACACCAGAAGAGTAACCGCCTGTCCCTCAATCTATCCGGCCAAAGCTCGCAGGCCACGATCAACGGGAATAACTCCAGCATGGTAACATTCCTCGTGACACCACGTCTGTGCCATTCCACTGGCCAACGCTCAGCACACCAGTCCCCCTGAAAATACAAGCCAAAACCGACGCCACCTGCCGCATCAGAAAACAACTCGAGGTCAAAATTAGACACCTCCCGAAACTGAATAGGAAGAGTCCCGTTAAAAGACAACAGAAAACGAGACCAAATGCGCAAATCCGCCCTAACCCCAGCCGAAATACGCACAAAATGCCGGGCAAGACGTACCCCAGATGTAGCGTGCGCCAGCCGCCTAGAAAAGGCTCTACCCATCGGCAAAACCCTACACGCAAAATTCAAAGAACCCAGCAAAGACTGAATTTCCCGCAAGGGGACCCTCTTCGCCCCCAAAACCCGCCGAATCTGGACCAACAGCTTGTGAACCTTGCAATCAGGCAACCTGGTCACCATAGCCACAGTGTCCAGCTCGATGCCCAAAAAGACGAGCGAGGTAACCGGCCCCTCTGACTTGTCCGCCGCTAACGGAACCCCAAATTCCACGGCCACGAGCTCGAATGTCTCCTTCAGCCTACCACACTCCCCAGAACCCGGAGAACCAATGAACAAAAAATCATCCAAGTAATGAACCAAGGAGTCGAGATCCGTCCTCTGAACCGCCACCCAATGCAAAAAAGTACTGAAAGCTTCAAAATAGGCACACGAGATGGAACAACCCATTGGCAAACACTTATCGAAATAAAAACGGCCGTCAAAACAAAAACCCAACAGAGGGTAAGAATCAGGGTGAACAGGCAGCAACCGGAAAGCTGATTCAATGTCCACCTTGGCTAAAAGAGCACCCGGGCCCAAGCGCTGAATGATTGCCAACGCGCTGTCGAAAGACGCATAGCGCACCGTACATAAATTGCGCGGAATACCGTCATTCACAGACCGACCTAATGGAGAGGACAAATTATGAATCAAACGAAACTGCCCAAAAACCTTCTTAGGAACCACCGCCAAGGGTGACAAATGCATGGCAGGAAAAGGTTTCTCCAAAAAGGGGCCCGCAATACGACCCCGAGAAAGTTCCTCATCTAATTTGATCCGTACCACTGACCCCAAGCGACCCACTGAGGAAGAATTACGAGAGGAAACGTCACTTCTGGGACCCTGGAAGGGGATGAGGAATCCCTCGGAAAAACCGAGCAAAAATAAAGAAGCAGCCTTGGTAAGAGGGTACCGTAAAAGCCAAGGCCGCATGGCATCGACCCGAACAGGAGTGGGAAGCCTAGAAGAATCACTTACCAGGACCGGCGCCACCAGCCGATCCCTTCTTGGGACACTTAACGGACGGATGCCCTTGCCCGCAAAGCAGGCAGACATGCTTAAACCTGCAGTCGGGGAACAGACACGACGATCGATTGAACTTCCAACAAGCGTCTGACACCTGACTCCCCGCGACGCCCGGGGAGCTGGCGGAAGTCCGAAAGGGCCGCCCCGAGCCAGACCCAAAGTTCCCAGGATGCGCCGAAACCCCCCCTTGAGACCCCCCAGCCTTAGACACCATATGAGTCAACCAAAGATTAATGTCCTGAGTACCCCAAGACATATGACGATTTTCCTCCATCTTGTCGCGAAAAGCCTCATCATAGTTTAGCCAAGCCCAACCACCGAAACGCTGATAGGCATCCAAGACGGAATCGGCGTAAGACAACAATAAACCGGAATCAATCGGACGCGCTCTACCCCAAACACTAGCTAGCCTCAAAAACGACCGAATCCAATTGATAATATTCCGAGACACAGGAGAGGGACGCACAGGAACTCCGTCCTTTTTAACTTTCTTTTTAGATTTCTTATGAACATGCCCCTCCAACAGCCGGAAAATATCAACACACCTACGTTTTCGAATTTTTCGCCGCCACGCCTTCGGCACTTTTTCCCACAATTCAGACAACGCGACCAACGCCGGAGCACCCCGAGAGCTAACGTCCGAAGAGCGAGACTGACCCAAGAGACCCTCCGTCCCCGAAACAGAGGGTGAGGAAGAACTAGAAGAAGAAGAAGAAGAAGAAGAAGAGTCAGACGAGGAAGAAGAGGACGACACATGCCCCTTACCCTTACCCTTCTTCCTATGACGTCTTCTAGCCCTTTTACCCCCACCAATCCCCCTTTGTCCCCGTTACCCAGTCCAGCAGCGCGCTGAGGCTCTGCCACTCCTGAAGTCTCCACGCCAGTGGCGCCCCCCGCAGCAGCCACCACATCCTCCATCGTCTGACCAGGATCACGATCCACCACCACCGACGCTGATGCCGCTACCGATGCCTGACCAGGTCCAACCGCTCCACCGCTCGATGTCTCCGGTCTCGAACTCAGGTCCTTTTTTAAGCAGCCTAGAGGAACATAAGGAATAGCATGGGTGAAATGGCAGATCCTAACTGTACCCCCCTATCTCATCTTCTAGTTGTGCATGGCACATACCTATATAGGCTGAAGGCACAGTTTCTTTCCGGTTGCTGGTATCCCCTTGCCATTTTACTGTGGTTAGGGTTTAGGATGGAATTGATTCCATCCATGCACTAGTTCTTTCCTCGAGGGCTAACTTCTCAGCAATGTGATATTTGCAGCGGCTGTTACACTAGGTGCTAAGCCACCAATAGGTATAGGAACCCCAGTAGCACATCTGGTCTTTAAGGACAGAGTGGTGTACTGCTACTCGCATCGTCTGAATGCTGAGTTGCCTGCGGAATCGTGAGTGGACGAGGGTAAAGTGTGAATTAAGTTTCCAGGTCATCTGATATTGTTGCCATGCTAGTTTGTCCAATAGTTAGGATATCCACGGCTGGTTTGCTATGTGTCTGTAGTTGGAGAAGTGTTGTAGGTTTTTGTAGTGACCTTTTGGTATAGGTTTCACGATGAGATGTTATCATCTAAATGGAACTTGTCAGGACTGTAATGAGTCATTGATGAGGTATGTGAGGTAGGAGAGTGCTGGCGCTTCAGGCGCTCTCATCAGCAGAATCAGGCAGCTGTGGAGGGAGGAGGTTGGCCCAGTTTCACTCTTCTCTGTAGTTTCTTTACTAGGAATTCAGTGATAGGTTTAAAGTTGTCCATGATGTGTCGAGTTTATCTTTAGTATTTGTCCCTAGATGATGTCATTTTGTCAGTTTTCCTCCTATAGCTTTCTTCTTTTCTCAGTGAGGAGATTGCTGAAATCTTTACTAGTTCGGGAGCATTCGGTAGCAATATGCCAACCCTTTGACTAGGTGGTTTTAGTGTAGAATTGCTGATGTTGGTGGAAGCGCAGCCACTGAGCTGATCTTGTTCCCCTGTAGTGAGAGGAAATAAAATGAAGGACATGAAGAGGATGTTCTCCTTTGAATATAGCATAATCACATGTCCCCAAATGTGGGATATGGGGAGACCACCATCTAGATACATGCATTGTTCCTACAGCTACACGAATGAATCATTTCTATAGCGCTACCAGACTCACACAGCACTGCACAGAGTCACAAAGAGTAAGGAAACAGTCCCTGCTCAATAGAGTTTACACTTGAAACAAGGAAGACGGACAAACAAGATGTCATGGATACAGTGAAGAGGTTTCATCGGCAGGCTGGTTTGGAGGGCATAGGAGTAGGATAAAGCATTGATGGTGAAATCCAAAAGGTGGGTTTTGAGTCTGCTTTACTCGGGTAATTGATTGCATGCATATGGGGCAGCTAGATGAAAGGCACAAAGTCTGGATTTGGCAGTGGAGGAAAAGGGTCACTTATCTGATGAGCAGAGCTATCAGAGAGGCATATAAGGAGAGAGAAGCCAGGAGAGATATAATGGGGTGGCAGAATGAACACACTTGTAGGTCAGCAATAACATCGTGAAGTGTATGCCATGGTAGATAGGGAGCCGGTGAAGTGATTGAAAGAGAGGGGTGATGTGAGCATTGGGAGGTTAGTAGAAGATGAGTCAAGCAGCAGAAGAGGCGACCCTGAGGAATACCAGTTAGGAGTAGATGACAGTACTGTAAGTGTGAGGTAAGGAGATCTTTGGGTCTGGTAGTGTGCTCAGAGAGGAAAGGGAGAAAGTAATTAGGTTATATTGAAGAGAGAGAAGTGACAGGTCTTAGCAGCGTGTTTAATATACGTAGCTAATGAAAGTTCTGAATGGAACACCACTCCGACATTACGAGCAGAGGAGACTGCAACTTTGACACTATTATTTACAGAGATGGAGAAAAGAGGAGGAGCAGAGGGCTTAGGAGGACAGAGGAACAGCTCAGTGTTGGACATATTCAGTGTCAGAAGGTGGCAGGACATGCAGGCAGCAATGTTAGCCAAACAAGCAGAGATCTTTTCTTGGGCTTTAGATGAGAGTTCAAATGTAAAAAGGGTTGATCTGGAAGTTGCCAGCATCTAGGTGATACTGGAAGGCATGGGAGGAGATCAGGGCACCCAGGGAAGAGGTGTTGAGAGAAAAGAGAAGAGGACCTAATAGGAAACCCTGTGGTACACCGCCCGCTAGCGGGCTGGCAGCAGCAGAAGAGGACTCAATGGCACATACAGTAAAGGGGCGTGGGGAAAGATAGGAGGCAAACCAGCACAGGACAGATTCCCCAACTCCAAAGGAAAACAGCATATCGAGTGCTAAACAGCAACTTACAGTATCTAAGGCAGCAGACAACTCAAGAAGGATAACGGTTGAGTAAAGGGCCTTAGATCTGGCCATGAACAATTCACAGCAGACCTCAGTGAGGGCAGTCTGTGTTGAGTGTTGGGGGATGGAGAATGTGTCCAGTTGAAAGGATGTGCAAGCAGCTTATAAGCATAGCATGCTGGAGTACGTTGGATAGGAACAGAAGAAGGGAGAAGGGCGATCTTTGGAGGTACAGAAGGGGTCAGGCGAAGCTCTTTGGAGATGCGCCTTAACCGCCACATGTTTGAAAGCAGCAGGGGGGGGGGGGTGGTGGACAGTTGCAGTGAAAAGAGCTAGATTGTGAATATGGCATATGGGATAACATTATGTGAGATGGGGTGGGAATTGGGTCCCAGGGCCATGTCGGGGCTTGGCTGAGGACAGAAGTTGTGCAGTTTTGTCCTGTGTGATTACAGAGATGGCAGAACATCTGCTGTTGTTGAGGGAGGGACAAGCAGCCCCCACCAGACATGAAAAACTTCCAGAGCTGTTTGACTGAAGGATGAAAGGGAGGTGGGAGGTAGGAGTTCAGGGGACTGGCTGGTAGGTAGGGGAGAAGGATGTGACTTTGTAGTCAACCCAAGGGCCATCTTGCAGACCTAGTAATGGATGTTATCTGCCATAATCTGGCCTCAGAAAGAAAGAGAGAGAGAGAGAGAGAAGGAGACCTCAGAAGTGGGAGGGAGTGGGGGTGGGGATGTGCGTTTTGAGGGGGGAGGGAAGCATGGCAAAGAAAAAGAGTTAATGATTTGGCTGTAGTCATGATGCTTGACCTGTGTAAGTGCTGAATTGAAGGAGGAGAATGTAAATTTTAAGTGAAGAAGGTTAGCACATGTGTGAGATTGTAGCCAAGGGGGCACAAAAACATCGGGTGCAGGATCGTGGGTAAAAAGAGACATTATTGAGGAGTGTGTGGCGCAGTGGTTGAAGCTACAGCCTCAGCACCCTGGGGTTGTGGGTTCAAACCCCGCGCTGCTCCTTGTGATCCTGGGCAAGTCACTTAATCCTCCATAGACCCAGGTATGTTAGATAGATTGTGAGCCCACTGGGACAGATAGGGAAAATGCTTGAGTACCTGATTGTAAAACCGCTTAGATAACCTTGATAGGCGGTATATAAAATCCTAATAAAACTTGAAAAAAACTTGAAACTTGAAAACTTGATTGCTGAGGCAAGGTCAAGGTTTGTTATGCTTGAGCCAGTGAGAGACAGGAGGGAAGCAAGGGTGTCCAGACCAGAGGAGAGAATAGAGTTGTACGACGAGAGTTAGATAACATTGTGGAGGCAAGGACACGTGAAAGTGTGGATGAGAGGGTGGAAGGATGGAGGGCTTGAATATTTACAAAGCTCTTGGATGTGATTGAGTGTGGCTGAGGGGGAGGGGGAGTAATGGTGAAGGATATCAGATGGTGAGCAGCAATGTGGTGCGGTGAGGTACAGAAATTAGAGAGAGAGAGACAGACAGAGAAAGCATTTGGAAAAAAAAACATGGTCAGGGAAGTGGCCATCTCGGTGAGTGAGGGAGGGAGGGTTGTGGGCCAAAGCTAGAAGTGAAATGATGAGGGAGGTGAAGGTAAAGGTTTCTGTAGTAAGAGAAAAGAGTAAAGAACATGAAGAGGATTGTCTACGTAGAATGTAGCATACCTGAAAAAGCGCATCCAAACATCCCTGAATGCAGGCTTATGGGGAGACAGGCACGTAGAGATGTGGATATAGTTGGTGACGTGGGTGGGAGCCCAAGCAGCTGAGCTGACCTTGGTCCTGTAGTGAGAGAAAAGAGTAAAGGACCTTAATAGAATGGTATCCATAGAAGGTAGGAGCCTGGAAAGAGCTCATTCAAAGGTGCCCCAATGTGGGCTTATGAGGAGACAGGCCTCTAGAGACATGGATATGGTTGGTGGTGTTGGTGGAAGCACAGTGACATTGTTCCTGTAGTGAGAGATAAGAATGAAGAACATTAACAGGATCCCATCCTTTGACTGTAGCATCCCAGAAAGAGCACAATCCAACAGTCCTTGAATGTGGAATAGGAGGGGGGGGGGGGAGGGAGACAAGCATTTAGAGACATGGATAGGGTTGGTGGAAGCGCAGCAACCGAGCTGACTTTGTTCCTGTAGTGAGAGAAAAGAGTGAACAACATTAAGAAGATCACATCCTTTGAATGTAGCATCCCAGAAAGAGCATAATCCAACATCCTGGAACATTAGGATAAAAAACCTTTTGAACCTACACTAGTCAAGTGCATATACAGTATATGAGTAGATATTGTCCTATAAATATAATCATGATATAAAGAATGTTCTCTCAGAACCCCTAACACACATGGCCAATGGAACAGGGAATCATCATAGCTGCATTCTGTTCTCCGAGAACCTGATCTCATTCACAGCCCTCCATGCTTGGTTTTCTGTCATTGACTTAAAGAATGCTTTCTACTCTATACTTTTACATCCTGATTCTCATCCTCTTACTGCCTTTACTGTAGGAACTGATCGTTACATGTGGAAACGCCTTCCCCAGGGCCTCCATGAGAGCCCTGGTATCTTTTCCCGAGTCATTTCCCATGACCTACAGGGGTTCCATGACACTATGCCCTCTGATTTTCAAGCCTTTTTGTGTATGTAGATGATCTTCTCTTGTCTGTTGATACCGAATCCCTTTGCCAACGCCTTACTGATGATCTTCTTTATTTCTTGCTTTCTAAAGGGTATGCTATTAACTCTGAAAAATTACAATATTGTCAACAGGAAGTTACTTTTCTTGGCCATACTATTCGTGCAGATGGCAAGTTCTTATGCCCTACTTTGCTCAATGAAATTGACCAACTTTCCATTCCCCACACTGTCCATGACTTACATGCTCTGTTGGGTCTTCTTAATTACTGCGGGGATTACATTCCTTGTTTGAGTACACGCGTTCTTCCTCTCCGGCTCCATCTCAAAGGGAACACAGAGTGGAAAAGTACTATTCACCCTGGCCCCACTGATGTTGATATTATCAAATCCCTACAAGCTGATTTGAAATTAGCCCCTCAGTTTATGTTACCCTCTGAATCTCTCCCTGTAGATTTGTATGTAATCAACCACCCAGAGGGGTGGGCTGCTGTGGCCTGTCAGGCTGATCATACTATTTGTTACCTGTCTGGCTCTTTCACACCTGTTGAAGTGCGCTTCAACCGCTGTGAACAGGGGGTGGTTGCGGCTGTGAACGCGGTTCTAAAAATTTATCAATTTTTACCGTATGCTTACATTACATTGCATTCTACACATGTTCTTTCCAAAATTTTATCCATCCCCCTGTCACCTTCACCACCAGAAGGCTTGCTACTTACTTAGCTGTTCTTCTTACAAGCAACATTGATATTCACCCTGTTTCTAATATTGATATTCTATCTGATAAGGTACAACCATTCCTTGTCTTCTTTGGCCCCGCGGCAATCACCTTGCATGGGTGTCCCCAAGAAACGCCTTTGAAATCAGTTGTCAAACCATACATAGATGGCTTTCACATTTTTGTTGATGGTTCCCAAACCAAAACAGGCACTGCCTTTGCTTGGTTTGTGTACAACATTAAAGATCAGATTTGGGAAAGCGGATGGAGTATAATGCCCACCTCCCTTACTGCACAAGCAGCGGAACTGGCAGTTCTCCTGCAAGCTCTTGAGACTTACCCTGATCAAAATCTTACTATTCTGACTCTGTTTATGCTATCAAATGTATTGAAGAAAATCATGACAAATGGCAGGTTAGAGGTTTTATTGATAGTACAGGCAAACCATTGCAACACATTGCGCTCCTCGAGCGCCTTATGACAGCTATACAAACCAGACGCACCCCTGCAGTAATTGTTAAAATAAAAGCCCATGATAACACTGACATGTCCTTTACTCAGAAGGCACATCAACATGTCGACCTTTTGGCTAAAGAAGCCGCTGCATATCCATACACAGCCCCATTGTATGCAAACACAAGGGCTCGACCCATTGATCTTGATGGCTCCTTTACTGAAGGAGCTACTCTAGAAGAATTACAACAATGGCAGAAATTAGGGTGTAAACAGATTAAAGGAATCTGGAAAACTCAAGATATGCGAGCATGTATATCCACAACTTCACTGTGGTTGTATGCTCAAGGTTATCATGTAAAAACACATGCTCCCTTCTCACACCTTAGTGCCCGACTTAAAATGCTAGTATGGCATCCCAGGTTAGATGCCATCTTGAAAGAAATTATCCGGACATGTCCAACTTGCATTAAAACAAATCCTAGAGGAACTCCTACTCCCTTAGGTGTTATACCTATTCCGGAAGGGCCATGTAGAAAATGGTGCATTGATTACACAGATATGATCTTCGAAAATAAAGAGAAGAGATACCTTTTAGTATGTGTGTGTCCCTTTTCCCAGTGGATAGAGGCATACCCATGTGTCTCTGAAACTGGAAAGGAAGCGGCTCAGAAAATTTGTACTGAAATTGTAAGTAGACATGGTGTTCCGGAAGCCATTGTTTCGGATAATGGCAGTCATTTCCAGAATGACCTCCTGAGAGAATTGTGTAGTTCTTTAGGCATTGAACATAAATTTGTTACTGTTTATAGGCCACAAGCAAATGGGTTAGCAGAAAAAGCCAATGATCTTATTAAAGTGGCCTTAAAAAAACTGATGCCTTTAGAATAAAAAAATTGGCTGAAATTTCTGTCTGCAGCCCTGTATGCTGTCCGAAATCAGACTCTACAGTTCAAGGATCTCGTGACCAGTCCGTTCCAGTTATGTACTGGACGCTTACCATATTTTCCGCCTTTCCAGCAACCTGGCCAGAGGGCCTTGCCTCAAGTTATATCTGAATATGTATTTTCTTTACAGACAGCTTTGCAATTACTAGAGGACAAAAGAAGATCCTCAGCAAGGGCCCCAACGCCTTGGGTTTACAAGTACCACAAAGGACAACAGGTATATAAATGCAACTTCCAAAAGCAGAACTGAAAGCAGTTGGCCTTTCACGGACTGTACACTATTGAGGAGTCCTACCCTTTTTCAGTCAAGCTACAAGGACAAACTACATTGGTGCACCATAAAGACATCAAACCGGCTCCTACTGAAGAGCCAGCTTCTACTGAAACGCAGACTGAATAGGTGATCCAGCCCATGAGCTGGTGGACTAGATTATTGCCTTCTGAATTTATTTTTCTGCTGTACTTATTTAGTGTCTCTTTTCCATTAGGGTATGTTATACTAGTAGTATGTTCTAAAAGGTGTAAAACAACTATAGATTTTGGGTTGCATGCACATTTTCTTAAACCATAACTGTCATATCTTTTTCTTTCTATGAGCGACAACGAAGAGATTTGTCTCAGCTTAGTTAAAACTCTTGCATATTCCTTTTTAGCTGCTATTTTCTTATTAATCTTGTGGGCTCTCCTTTCTGTACTCCAAACTATTGCTTGGTTTTGGGATTACAAGTTTCCCTGGTGGATCTGTTGTGTGTGTCGTTATATTCTCCGTTTAACAGATCCCCCATTGACTCCCCGACCTCATGACAATGGGGCCCAAAAATATGGGACCTCCTTGGAATCTATTACCCAAACATCAACCGGGTATGTCTCCTTTCCCCCGGTTCATTGGTCAAAGGTTTAATATTTTAATACAACTACTGATTATCTTTTTCCTGCTATATCCAGTCATTGTCACTCCTGCACCAGAGGTGTTCACACCATCACCGTTATTTGAACCGCCCACGCCTTCTCCTCTATCAGCTTGCACCCCATGCATCCACCAGACACGGACAGGTACTCACATTACTAACACCCTGATTTATTACAAGCAGTTTAGTTGTAATTCCACTACTACAGAATGTGTGCACAAGGGTTTTATATACCATATGTGTACTGCTGATAGAGGAGACAACACTTCAGTCCAAATCTGTATTCTGTAAGGGAAGGTCGTGCCTAACGAACCTTCTGTACTTCTTTGAGGGAATAAGCAGTCGGGTGGACAATGGGGAACCCATAGACATCATTTACCTCGATTTTCAAAAGGCTTTCGACAAGGTGCCACATGAAAGGCTGCTTAGGAAGCTGTGGAACCATGGGGTGGGAGGGGATGTGCACAGATGGATCAAGCACTGGTTGTCGGGTAGACTGCAGAGGGTCGGAGTAAAGGGCCAATATTCTGACTGGCGGGGAGTCACGAGCGGTGTGCCACAGGGATCGGTGCTGGGGCCGTTACTCTTCAATATATTTATCAATGACCTGGAAAAGGAGGCAAAGTGCGAGGTTATAAAATTTGCAGACGATACCAAACTGTGCGGCAGAGTTAGGTCCAGGGAAGAGTGTGAGGACCTGCAAAGGGACCTGGACAAGCTGGAAGACTGGGCAAACAAATGGCAAATGCGCTTTAACGTGGAAAAATGCAAGGTCATGCATATAGGGAAAAAGAACCCGTTGTTCAACTACAAATTGGGGGGGGCATTGTTGGGAGATAGCAGACTAGAGAGAGACTTGGGTATGCTGGTGGATGCATCACTGAAGCCATCTGCACAGTGTGCAGCAGCCTCAAAAAAAGCCAACAGGATGCTGGGCATCATAAAGAGGGGCATAACAACCAGGACACAGGAAGTCATCATGCCATTGTATCGAGCGATGGTGCGTCCACATCTGGAATACTGCGTTCAGTATTGGTCGCCGCACCTGAAGAAAGACATGGCGGTACTTGAGAGAGTCCAAAGGAGAGCAACGAAACTGGTAAAAGGGCTGGAACACTGCCCATACGCTGAGAGGTTGGATAGGCTGGGGCTCTTCTCTCTGGAAAAAAGGAGGCTCAGGGGAGATATGATAGAGACCTTCAAGATCATGAGGGGCATAGAGAGGGTGGATAGGGACAGATTCTTCAGACTGAGGGGGACAACAGGTATGAGGGGGCATTCGGAGAAACTGAAGGGAGATAGGTTCAAAACAAATGCAAGGAAGTTTTTTTTCACCCAAAGGGTCGTGAACACTTGGAATGCGCTACCGGAGGAAGTGATCAGGCAGAGTACGGTACATGGATTCAAACAGGGATTGGACGGATTCCTGAGGGATAAAGGGATCGTGGGATACTGAGAGAGGTGCTGGGATGTAACACAAGTATAGAAAGCTAACCAGGTAATAAGTATAGAAAGCCAACCAGGTCGTGCATGGGCAAGACCAGAGGGTGAGGACTTTGATGGGAAGATAGGACTTTAATGAGAAACCTAGGTGGCAAGGGGCCCCTTCTGGTGATTCAGACAGGTCGTGACCTGTTTGGGCCGCCGCGGGAGCGGACTGCTGGGCAGGATGGACCTATGGTCTGACCCGGCGGAGGCACTGCTTATGTTCTTATGTTCTTTATCTGTTTTGACCCTCGAGCCCGACCTACATATCAGTGGTACATATGCTCTTGTGATAATAACAGACTAGCCGGAGGGTTTATTTGGTGGCATGTAAGAAAAAGCAAGACCGCCAAATTTACCTCCTTAACTACTCCTATTAGTTTTTCATTTGACGTATGCACTGTCATCAATCGTCAGAAGTTTTCAGACCATAATTGTGATAAAAGAAACCCCTCCAAGTATTTCCATATTAAAAAGTACATCTGCCCAGAACAAGCCTGGTTTGCCTGGGATAAAGATGCATCTTCCAGATATTATTGGTGTAGCAGTTGGTCCCAGGTGGTGGCAGACACTCACAATCCCACTTTCAGAGGGGATCCTTCGGTAAAATTAACACAAAGCCCCAAGCCCCCTTTTAAACAATGTGTCCGACAAAATGCCTGTTCTTCAATCTACTTCCATATGAAAGATCCTACAGCTTTCTTGACTCCACGACGATATCAGATAGCTATTGATGCTGGAGGAGCTGCCCCATATGGGTTTATGGAAATAGGGCTTGAACTTACCTAGACTGTTTCTTTCCATAAAGCACACCACATTGAGGAAATAGAACACACAGTTGAGTATGGCACATCAGCAAGCAATCTTTTCCTTACCTTAGCTGAAACTATAGCAGACACCTTAAATGTAACAGATTGTTACGTTTGTGGTGGCACCCACATGGGAGAACATTGGCCATGGAAAGCACAGGAGGTAGACCTTACAAAAACATCTTCCTTTATAGTAAATTTTACTAGAGCTCCTCCATTAACAGTAGGTTCTCCTTGGATTTTGAAAACCCTATTTGTTTCTGATTATTGCCTTGTGAGATCTCAAACCTCAGGGGCATTCCAAGCAGGGTGGTCTGCTTATACCTGGAATAATTCTGGTGGTACTTATACCTGGAATAATTCTGGTTGGGCCACTTGGCCCACTGATACCCGACCCTTTACTGATACCTTTTTCCTGCTATTACGCCATTCCCAATATTCTAATCTTTACAAAGGCCCTTCTGAGCAGGTGAACTGGCCGGCCCCTGACGGCCTCTATTGGATATGTGACAACAAAGCATACGCATGGTTACCCAAAAAACTTGGGAAGGATCATGTACTTTAGGCATTATCCGACCCAGTTTCTTTTTACTTCCACTTGAACATGGAGCCCGTTTAGGGTTTCAGGTATACCAATCTCGTAACAGAAACAGACATGCTGTAGATGTTACTAAAGGATTCAAATAGGTGAGTGGAAAGATAATGATTGGCCCCCTTCTCGCATTATCAGTTACTATGGGCCTGCTAATTGGGCAGCTGATAGTATGTGGGGATACTGTACCCCTATCTATATCCTGAATAGACTCATCAGACTCCAGGCAGTCGTTGAGACTATTACTAATGCTACTTCTCTTGTCCTAAACATTTTGGCTGCCCACGATGACCAGCTTAGAAATGCTATTTACCAAAACAGATTAGGCTTAGATTATTTATTGGCTGCTGAAGGTGGTGTCTGTGGTAAATTTAATCTATCAAATTGCTGTCATTTTGATAGATTAAATCAGGTACATTGATGAGGTAGGCCAGGTTGTGAAGGATATAACTGATGGTATGAAAGATGTTGTACATGTTCCAGTCCAAAATTGGAATGGAATTCAACCTGACTGGTTCACCTCCTGGTTTCCTAACATTGGCGCCCTTAGACCTATTTTGATTTTCTTGGGAATTCTTTGTCTGATTTTCTTGTTAGTTCCATGCTGTCTTCCTTGCTGTGTTAATCTTGTGCGCACTACCACTGCACATGTTTCACGGCAAATGTTAGCTGCCCACATCTACTGCCATCTCACCCCACAGGCTGTGGATCCTAAATACCAAACTATGAGACCCCTGACAAAATATCTTTGCTGACCTTCCTTCTCATGAGCAACCATCCACCACCACCTCAGTGATCTATTCCGACATTCAGGATACAACTGAGTTGCAAGACACACCACTATAAGCACCTAGCTAATTATCTGAGTATTTAGCTTGCCTTTATTTCTACTACTTTTATTATAATACTGTGTTGTTGATTTTTACAGTCACTGTGACATGCTATACCGTCCTAGGTTAGTATAGTTTGTGGGTGGACCATTTGTCCTTTTCATTTTTATCATACTCAACTTCGAGTACTTGAGCCTTATGCCTGTACTTCGAGACCAACAACCTGGATTGTTGTGCTATTTACATCACCTACAACGTTTCCACCTCCCGACAGGATGTCAAAGCCACCTGGGGCTTTGAAGAGGGATGAGAGGAAGAGACCGAGCTCTTGTATAAAGGAGAATACAGTAATTAAGTCCTTGTATGATACAGGTGAAGTAAAGTAAGTTCTTTAGATAAAGCTAAAGGTGAAGAAGCAGACATCAAAATGGAAGAATTCCCTTTCTCCTCTCCTCTATAATAAACCAGTATATTAACAGTCTAAAAAAATGAATCATGAGACATTCTGACTACACTTGCTACACTTGTCAGTTGTCATATGCTTTTTGGGAAATAACCTGCTAGGAGAAGTGAAACTTATGATTAGCAAAAACAAGCAAAAGTTCAACTACCGTATTTTCACGCAGATAACGCGCACCCGTGTAAAACGCGCACACGGGTATAGCGCGCAGAAACCACGATTTTATGTACAAAAACTTTTGTATACCGCGCATGCAGCCCGACTGTCCTTTCGCCCGCCCCGACTCTCCTCTGGCCACCCCGACTCTCCTTTCGCCCTCCCCGACTCTCCGTGCGCTGTCCCGACTATCCGTTCACCCTCCCTGACTTTCCGTGCACTGCCTCGCCTCTCCGTGCGCTGTCCCGACTCTCCGTTCACCCGCCCTGACTTTCCGTGCACTGCCCCGACTCTCCATGCGCTGTCCCGACTCTCCGTTCACCCGCCCTGACTTTCCGTGCACTGCCCCGCCTCACCGTGCGCTGTCCCGACTCTCCGTTCACCTGCCCTGACTTTCCGTGCACTGCCCCGACTCTCCGTGCGCTGTCCCGACTCTCCGTTCACCCGCCCTGACTTTCCGTGCACTGCCCCGCCTCTCCATGCGCTGTCCCGACTCTCCTTTCGCCCGCCCTGCCCTGCTCCCAGTTGGGCCCATGTGCCTCAGGCCGCGCCCCCAGGTGGGACCTAAGGCTCCAGGGCCTATTCTGATTGGCCCACGCGCCTTAGGCCCCACCAGTAGGCGGAGCTTTGGGACGGATGGGCCAATCCGGCCTCATTCCGTCGTTGGCTGCCTGCCGGACAGGCGGGTTTGGCTCCCGTCTGTCCGGCCAACTACCAAAGGTACGGGGAAGGGGGGTGGAGGTGTCGTGGGGGTCGGCCAGGGGGGTCGCGGGTCGGCTGGGGGGGGCGGTCGGAGGTTCTTGGGGGGGCGGTCGTTGGAGGGAGGGGGGTTTGCGTCGAGGGCAGGAGGGCCTGGGATCCCTCCTGCCCGTATTGTAGTGCGGGGTGGAGGTAGGGGGTTGCCGTGACCAGGAGGGTTTGGGCTCCCTCCTGGCCCGATATTGTCGGGGAGTTGGGGAGTCGGCCGGGCAAGAGGGCTTGGGCTCCCTCTTGCTCCAATCGTGGATGTGGGTGCGGGTGGGAGCGCGTGCGAGCGGTCGTTCGGGGTGGGGGTGCGAGCGGTCCTGCTAGGGGGGGGTGAATCGGGCGTCGGGCGGGGTGGGAACTATGTAAAAAAATTTTTGTATACCGCGCTCACGCGTATAACGCGCGAGGGGTATGCGCGGTAGGTAAAAACGGTTATAACACGCGTGTTATATGCGTGAAAATACGATATTCTGTTACTGGCAACAGGCACCATATCTGCTAAAATATCATAAAGGATTAACACATATCCTGGTCAAGAATAGAATATCAAAGAACATTATTGAGCTAAAGTACCTTGTGATAAAAGGGCAGAAGGGCAAGACTTGAAATTACTGACATTGATAAATTAAAAGGATGGGAAAAGGATAGATTTTCTGGTAAACAGGACGTATGTATAGCATGACACAAATATTATAAACCAATTAATGAATTAACAAGTGTAATGACGTGTAAGAAATAACCAATAAAGACTGATCATGTGATTTAGATCAACGTGGTGCTGGCCACCTAGAAATGTATAAAAATAAGCCTTTTAGAGGAAGTAACTAAAACAGACATCAGAGGATCCTCAGGCCTGACGATCACATTCTGTTACTTTATATGCTGAATGATTGATTTCTGTAAGCTGTTACTGATTTATTAATAAATATACTTATTGATTAATACCAGTATATGGAGTGTGAGGTCTCTATCTGATCGTAGGCCCCGACAGCGGCCTACATCAGAATGTTCTCTCAGAACCCCCAACACACACGGCAATGGAATAGGGAATCATCATAGCTGCATTCTGTTCTCCGAGAACCTGATCTCATTCACAGACAAAACACAAGTGAAGCATTTAGTCGTCTACGAGAATGAAAACAAACAGAACTGTTACTTATCTAAATAGATGGAATGGCGCTCCAAATGCCAGGTGGCCATGTGGTGTGTGATGGCAACACCTCCGACAGATCCATCTCTCTGTAACCAAAAAGGTGAAAAGTCATCAGAAGACTAAAACCCATGTGTAGTGTGTTCGACATAGTCCACTCCTTAACTCTGGCGGAGTGGAAAGGTATCCCCTCCCTCATGTACCTTTGAAATAAACAGCTGTATGCTGAGCATTCCAGATATAGTACATGTGATCTATGTGGAATAAGTGAACAGAAGACAGCATATAGCTGACAGCTGCTATGCACTGATCTAACCTATGTATATGGCAGCCTCCATGAATGGTGCAGGCCTATTGGTAGCAGGCATACATTTGACATCACTGTGGCACACCTACACATAGCGGCGGGATGGATAGGAGGACATCATAGCTGCACAGGGTACAACAGGGCCAGTGCTTTCTGTGGAACAGATGGGGGATGGATGAACATATGCTGGCTCCTTTACAAAGCTGTGGAGCCATGGTAACAACTCCGACGCTTCATAGAATTGCTATCCACACCTGAGCTGTGACCGCCATGGCCAGCCCTATGGACGTGAGTGTGCCATTGTAATGGAGAGGGCTAGTTCATTGATACCTGCATAGTTCCACTTCGCCCCCTGGACACATCTGTAACACTTACAGGAAAAATGAGTTGCTGCCGAACTTGCCTACCGCTCAGAGTGGTAGCATGAGTGGGTGCGGGCCGACATGATGGATCCGGTGGAAGATCGAGCTGGATTTCTACAGGTACACGGTGCCTCACTGCGATGTTGTGGAGCATGCAGCATGCCAGCACAATCTGGGCCACAGTATCGGGGGAGTACTGCAATGCTCCAATGGATCGATCCAGATACCAAAACCTACTTTAGAGCACCCTGAAGGTACGCTCAATGACCCCACGGGTGGCGATGTGGGCATCGTTGTAGGCCCTCTCTGCAGGTGTCTGGGGCTCATGTAGTGGAGTGAGAAGCCATGGGAGACAGCCGTATACGGCATCACCTGGGAAACAAAGGTGCACATATTACAGCTGTTGTTAGAGGCTTTCCAGGGTTTTCATCTACAGCTCATATATCACAGACATATGAAAGCTCACACCTCCCTTGGCGCAGTGTGTTTCCAACTAGTATGCTTCAAACTAGTATGGGGACTAGCCCCCACATACTTATTATCACACCTCATACTATACAGTCCCACGAGGCAAACCAGAAATTGCAATCTATTCGCATATCCAAGCTTTACCGGCTGTAAATACAAAACCTTCCTGAATAGAACTTTTATGTACCAAGCAAACAAATAACAACATTGGCTGGACAACTACATAAATGGAGCTAGACTGACCTACTTCGCCTTTAGAAAACCATAAAAACTGCCTTATTGAACAAATATATCACCTAAAATTCAACTACCCCAATCATTATTTCTTTTTCTTTTTCCTAATATGTCCTCCCTGAAAAAATTCTAAACAAACTGTACTATGTATTTCGCCACTTTATCTAAAAGGATCCCTCTGAATTTCTAAACAAACTGTATATTGTAACTGCTGCTTTTCCATGATTCTGTATACTGTAATTTCATTAATTATCTGCATATTGTAACTCGATGATTGTCCAGCTCTCTTCAGTTGTAAACCACCTAGAAGTCGCACGATTGTGGAGGTATAGAAGAATAAAGTTATTATTATTATTATTACAGATAATGATGAATAGGCTGCCCAATCGGCACACAATTCACTCCTACTAGGGTGAAATGTTGATGAAAAATCATATCTTGTAATGGCAGGTACATTTAAGCGGTGACATTGTTATGTATGTTGATGAATGCATGGGTGGGTAGAAGAACTGGCATCATGAGAAGGAGGCTGGTACCACGTCACCTACAAACACAGCTATCCCAGAGAAGATAGCTGTAAACCGTAGGTGTTTCCTACATGTTTTCTTTGAAGTAGCCAACATACGTGAGAATTGTAGGAGCTGACATCATCGTGTTCACATCCTGCATTTGTTGACGCATCATAAATGCTGAGTGTGTGACATTCACACACGGGTGTGCAGGTCAGGTGACACCATCACCGACCCCTAGAGAGCACACATAGAGGCATCTCCGCTGTTGTGTGTAACAGTCAACAAGTGAGATGAAGCAGTGTAGACTGAATGACATTGTGCATTTGCACAAGCCTGTGTGACAAAAATTGCCACACACCCCTGTTAGCATTTTGACAACTGTGCTGGAATGAGAAACTGTACTGCATAGAGATGGCATGGTCCTGTTAAAGGCACTAAGATGAGTAAGGAGGGGGCTTTCATCTGCCAGAGCACTTACCCCACTTTGCTGAGGAATGGTTTAGGGCTATAGCATGTCCTTCCCTGCCCCACAACTGTAGCAAGCTCCTGACACACCTTTACTGTGGGAGCACCCTGCTAACCAACAGACTTAAAGGTGAACACATGAATAGCGAATCCCCCACCCCATTTATCTTCTGAGCAGGGACTCTGTAGGAGAGTAGCCTTGAAAAGGTCAGCATCAGGCTGGGAGTATGAGCAACTCCCCAGGCTGGAACAGGGTAACCTATCATGTGTAATGTGTAGTATGTGTAAACATGCAATAGCAGTTGGTATATTCAAACACAGCACAAATATGACATATTTGGTATCAATAGCCAGCCCCTTCCCCCATACTAGGTAAACACCCATTGTAATGCTGGCCTAATCAAAGGAGCCCATAAATATGCACCTTCCTAAGTGAGAGATTGCCACCTTAAATGTAGCCGGTTTTAATGTTGGCCTATGTTAAAGGTGGCTGTCTTATCACACAAACAGGATTGTGGAGACTGCCACACCGCTAGAAAAAGGGGAGGAGGGGATTGAGACATCTGGCCTTTACTTCTATTTAAAGCAATGAAGGAAAAACCCGGATGTCTCAATCCATCCATATGATGCTGCTTCCTAAATCAAAGCTACAGAGTGTAGAGACAAAAGCTGTTCCCCATGACACTTACCTAGGAGTCAGTCGTTGCCATGCCTGCCCTCTTCAAACTGGCAGAATATGACTGATTGTCGCAGGATGTAGGAATCGTGGGTAGATTCTGGAAATCTGGCCACCACATTCATGATCAACATATCTGAGTCGCACACCACCTGCACGTTAAGGAAATGGAAATGCTTCCTGTTCCGGTAGCAGGCTTCCGTGGCACTGGGCGGGACTAATGCCACGTCTGTACAGTCGATGGCCCCCATGACCTGTGGTATTCCAGCTTCAGTCTCAAACAATACTCCTAAGGCTTCCCATGCTGCCCTGGTGTTGGGCAAGGAGATATAATTTCTCACTCTGGCCATCATGGTACCGAGTACCTGGTGGAGACACCTTGAAAATGAGGGTGGAGATATCCCTGCCACAGCAGCAACGGAGGGCTGAAAGCTGCCAGACCCCAGAAAGTGCAGGACAGAGAGCAGCTTGCAGATCCCGGGATGGCTCCGGATCTAGCAGTCAGGGGTTCCAGATCGTCCCAGAGTTGATCATACAGTTCTGTGATGGCAGCAAAACTGAGGCAGTACATGACCACCTGGTCTTCCCTCTGGCCTCGCAACAGCCTCCAAACACGAAAGAGGGGAGGGAGACATAGCTGTTGTTCGGCCCTACGAGGCCACTCTCACCTCTGCTGCTGCTGAAGCTGGCCTACTGCTCATGCTACTGGTCTCTGCTGGGGGGGGGGTGCCTCCTCATGCACATTTTGTGGTGGGTGGTCCTCACCCTGTGGCTGTGCATGTTCTACCTCTAACAAGAGGATCGCTAGTGGTGCAGCACAACTGTAAACAGCCATGGCTGCAAACACTTCTTGGCTGTCTAAGCTTCCTGTCCTGTTTTATTGGCTGAAAGGTGATGTCATCACATGCAGTACCGCGCATTAGTTACCATATGCAGCGTGCGCCATAAATAAACTGTTAACCTATTTCCATGGCGTTAAACAGGGATGCGATAAACATGCGATAGACCCGCGCTACGCATCTGGCTACATCGCGCGCTGCATAGTTTCTGGTACCTGCCTACACCATGCCTCCGTTATGCCCCTATCTCCGCACATATTCATGTTAGGACATTAACGCATGGATTGCAGCACAATACTACATGATTTACCACACGCACCACCTAACGCGGCCATAACACGCGGTACTCCACGCGTTAATGCCCTAACGTACCTTAGTAAAAAGAGCCCATAGTCACACATGCATAGCGCCTAATTTTTTTTAAGGCTGCCTAAATTTTTAGAGGCGCCTTATTACAGAATATCACTTTCTTGATAGGCGCCTATGTTTAATCAGTGCTGATTAAAAAGCTTAATTGAGCTTGTTCTTTAATTTAGATAGGCGCCTCCAAAATAGGTGCCTAACTTTAGGTGTTGGTTAAAGAATTTGGGCCTTAGGGCCCCCGGCCACGGTAGAAACATGTATCACAGCTTAGTAAAAGAGGGCCTAAGTTATGATTGCTATTTGTATGGATTACTTATATATATAAAGCTCTATAGACAGAGGCCATACAATATATTGTCATTATCCATATACCTTTAGTACCTCATCCTTTCTTCAAACCATCCCTGACTTTTCTGATAGATATACGAATACATTTTGGCTTTATATTGACTTATACAGTCAAAAAATATTTGTTAGAAATTAGGAAATTTATCTCACCAACCAGGTGGCTGGTTGCTAAAAGGGAGAGGAACATGGACTGTTTAATTCTTAGAAGTTAGTGATTTAAAAATAAGTTGAAGATACAGAGAATGCATGCCCATACAGTATCTTGTTTAACTGGTTATGTATAAAGCTATGTTTGGTACCCAGAGGAAAGGGTGTATATTCTTTCAGGCTTCAACATGACACATAAAAAAGAGAATGCAAAAAACATTTGACAGAATAAAAGAGGAAAAGGGAGTCATGTCCTTAGGAGGAGCTCATAAAAAGGGAGGAACCACACTCCAATCCCCAGTGTAGAAAGGCTGGAGCAAAAGCAGCAATTCAGGAGTTCAGTGCAAATGCCATAACTTAAGGAGAGTTGCCCTTCACTGCAGAGATTAAACTGGGATCTCAGTGTCAGAGACATTAATAAGAGACCCATGTGTGAACAAAGAAAGCAGAAGAGGAAGAGAGCTTCCTATATCCTTTTCCAAGTCTACACCACAAATACAGGAAGAACCAGCGTCACCACAAATACAGGAAGAACCAGCGTCACCACAAGTACAGGAAGAACCAGAGTCAGAATCACAGAGAGAGATTCACCTGTGAGGGAACCTAAACAGCATCAGAGAAAGGCTGGAGTGCCACTCTACAATACAAAGAAAAAGAAGAGATAGAACATATTTTCACTCTGAAATTTAACTCGGTCTTTTTTTTTCTTTGCTGTTTGGAAGTATACTCTGTTCTACAGCTAAGGGTATCCCTATCATTGTACCCCATCATGTTCAGGAGAAAGAGATCATACTGCATCAGGTAAATAAACGGAACAAGCTTATTTGCTTAGAGGGAATTGAATGTTAACTACCGCAAGTGTCTGAAATGTTAGAAATATATTTGGAATTCATCTAACTCTTTTTACACCCTTTGGACATTGATGCCTTAGTTATAACATAAGGAGTGAGTAGAGAGGAAGCTGGAGGTTAATTCAAAGTGTCCTGGTCAGAGCAGTCAAAGTTTCTGTCATTTACTTTGGCCTTTGTGTCCCCCATCAGTTGTAGTATTTTTCTTTAATGCTAATCAGTACTAGTAAATAAATGGTTTATTAAGACTAAGTTAACCAGCTCTGAGACCACTGTGAAATTAAAGTGCCTACCACCACCACTATCACCAATAAAGGCTAAAGAGATACCCCAAATTACACTTCCTGATCACAGAAACAACTCTCCCCCCCTAATAAGTCACGCAGTAACAAATGTGAAATCCTGTCCCTGGAAACAATCTCTGCCTAAAATACAACCTCCACCCCTATGCTTCCAGACCTTTCCTTTACCCCCATTTGGTAGAAACCTCAGGGAGATAAATGGCAGGAATGAAAGTCATCCAAAATGAAGATATTGTCATTCAGAAATAGATATTTTGGATCGTTCAACAGCTGGATGATGGCACCAGGAGAACAAAGATGGTTAGGGCTTGTTCCTGTCCTTTACCACATAAGGGCTCTGCCAGATTTAGAGGGAAGATTGTGGACCTATAAGTATGGGGGTATTTCTGGCATTTTTGGTGGGGAGGTAGGGTTTCACAATTTGACATGAAATAGCAGTCAGGAAGGAGGGAGCCGAAAGGGGCTAAAGGTAGGGAGGATTTCTGTGACTTATCTGTTGAAGGTTTTCCAAACTGGGATTTTGAATTTCAGTGTTTTTCAGTTGTAGCTCAAGGTATTGTTCTGTTACCATAGTTTAGTGAATACAGATACAAGATCTGAAATTCCGAAAACCGAAAAGCTCCAACAACCAAAATTTGATACAAAACGGAAGTAGTAGTCGTATTATCCAATGTGACACATGCTGAAACCAATACAGGTGCATGTGTTTGTTCTGCCTCTCAGTAGCATCCCTTTTTTGAGGAGAAGGTCACCACATTTAGCTGGTTGCCTCTTTGATGTGTTTTTTCTTGACTTGGTGTAAAGATATCTAGATATGATAGAAAAAAAAATAGATCTTTAACATCTGCAGTCTCTTGGTCCATGTGGATGTTAATATCACCTAGAACAGTGATCTCAAACTCAAACCCTTTGCAGGGCCACATTTGTAGGTACTTGGAGGGCCTCAGAAAAAATAGTTAATATGTTATTAAAGAAATTACAATTTTGCATGAGGTAAAACTCTTTATAGTTTATAAATCTTTCCTTTTGGCTAAGTCTTAATGATAATAATGTCACTTATAGCTAAAGAGGCATATGATCAAGAAACTGTTTTATTTTACTTTTGTAACTATGATAAACATACTGAGGGCCTCAAAATAGTACTTGGTAGGCCACATGTGGCCCCCGGACCACGAGTTTGAGACCACTGACCTAGAAGAAGGTGATGTGGCCCGAGCATAGTACTAGATTAAACAAATTCATAAAAGTCATTTTTTGCGAGTTTCCATTTCTTTGGGGGGGATATAGAATAATGTAACAATTAGACTAGTTAATCTTGAATCTAGTTTTTCAAAGGTCAATAAAGTCATTCAAAATGATTGTAGGACCACCACCTCTCTTTGAGTTTCTGGATAGCGGAACTATTTTGAAACCTTGGAGTAAGAAATCGTATATGATTACATCATTATCTGAGATCAACCAGGTTTCTATGATTAGGACAATATCCGGTTTGGTGACCTTTAGCCAATCATGTACTAGATTTGATTTATTTCTTATTGATTGAATATTCAGGTAAGTGCCCCTCAGTTAAGAAAATTTTGCACTCGAGGGTGAGGTCAATAAATTAATGGGTTTCAGAGTTCTTAGCCTTCGTGCATAAGGTTTGGAATTATGGTGAGATGGGACCAGGACCGGAATTTGCCACTGACCTGATTCTCCATAATCATGTAGACATCGTGGAGTTCTATAAGGGACTCCGTATTTAATAGCTCTATTCTAGGAAAAATGGATTGGAATAGATTCATTGTTAATGATTGCACTAGCCCAACTTTTAAATCAGATTAAGTAAAACATCCCAAAGGATAGTAACAAGTCAGTTTATGGGGTTTAGAATATAATTGTTCTTACCCTTTAAAACTTAAGTAGAGATATAACTAGAAAATTTTTTATTAGGGGTAAGGCTTAGAACGTAGAGTCTATTCGCTTCTTATATAAACGTGATCAGGTTGAGTCTTAAAGTTGAATAAAACAAATCGGCTTGTATGGCATATAATTGTGTCTACTCTTTAAAAACTTAGGGCTCCTTTTACTTAGGTGTGCTAGCGTTTTTAGTGCACGCACCGGATTAGCGCATGCTATAGCGCGCGCTACCTGAAAAACTACCGCCTGCTCAAGAGGAGGTGGTAGCGACTAGCGTGCGGGGCATTTTAGCGTGCGCTATTCTATGTGTTTAGGCCCTAATGCATCTTTGTAAAAGGAGCCCTTAGATTAGGGTAGAAATTTAACATCTATTTGTTTCTTGTAAAAACTTAATCAGAGGTAAAACTTAGCACCTATTTGTTTCTTGTAAAAAACTTAGGGTTAGATTCATTAAGCAAACCGATCGTGTACCAATTGGTTTGCGAGCCCTTTGCGACCAAATTTCCCTTTAACCCCATTCACTAACGCCTAAAGCGATCCTATCCTGGTCCTCCAATGCAAATTAGTAAAACCCCATGCAAAATAGCCAAGCGATTGATTCACTAACAATTGCTTGGCTATTTCAAATCGGGTTTTACTATTGGCAAATCCGACTGCTGCAGACCTGTTGGTAACTGAGTTACAGACAGTTCTGCAGGTTTTTTGACAGGCCTGCCTGTCTTTTTTATTCATTTTTTTTTTCCATGGCACAGATATTTTGCATGTGTTACGCACGCAAAATATCTGCCCTTTAAAAAAATGATGGGACAGGCGTCTGCCGAGGGCCCCCTGACAAACGCGATGCCCACTCCCTTCTGCCACCACCTGATGCTGCCATCCCTGCGCGAATATGGCAGAAGGGATGCCAATGCTCCCTCCTGCCACCAATCAACATCCCCCGACTCATTTCACATACCCCCTCCCCCGTCCCAGCACTGCAAGGCACCCCCCCACCACACCACAAGTTCCCTGACCGGCCCAATGCACCGTCCCTGACCGGCCCACTCCTGGTCGGGCCTGGCCTGACCTGGCTAGAAATCTCCCCTGTACCTAAAAGTTGGGAGCAGGAGGGGTGCTCAATCCCTCCTGCTCCTTAGGCCTCCAGCACTGTCTTCCGCTGTCTTCAGGAGCAGGAGGAACCCCAAAGTCCTCCTGCTCCTGTTCCTGGCCATGACGTACTGCTTTGATCATCTCCAAACTTGATTACTGTAACTCCATTTATGCAGGAGTTATCACTTCTCAAATTAAATGCTTACAGACCATTCAGAACGCTCCCATCCACTTACTTTTGTCATGCTCGTCACTGATTACATGACTCTGTTTTTTCTATGTCTCAGCCAATAACGAAATCTCTCCTTCCCTATCTTTAACGTATGGTGTCCCACAAGGTTCTATTCTTTCCCCATTACTATTTAACATATTTCTATTGCCTCTCCTAACTTTAGCACAATCTATCGGCTTCACGATCTTTGCCTACGCTGATGACATTCAACTTCTACATCCAATTAATATATCTAATAATTCCGATATCAAATCTATAAACAATAAATTGGACTCCATAAACGACTGGCTTCATCTCAATAAACTTGCACTCAACATAGAAAAATCTCGCGGTCTATATTTTCATCCAAAAAGCTAGAAACTCTCCAAGAAAAAATTTCTATCAAATCCATCCCAATCCAAATGGAGACAAAAATAAAACTCTTAGGTATTACCATTGATAATGGCCTATCATTCCACGACCATATAAGTTCAGTCGTAAAAACTTGTTTCTATAAACTCCGCTTAATACGCTCATTGACTTCAATTTTAGAAACTGAATCTATCAAAACTCTTGTTCATTCATTGATTATTTCTCATCTAGACTACTGTAACTCCCTTTTCAATGGATTACCACAAAAAGAAATTCGACGCCTTCAATTAATCCAAAACTCAGCTATAAAACTTATTTACAACCTAGGCAAATATGATCATGTCACACCAGCTTTGAAAGATGCTCACTGGCTTCCTGTGACACATCGTATCACATACAAAATTATTCTACTGACATTCAAAATAAAATCTTCACACTTACCATTATTTCTTCACAAACTTCTCATTCCTCAATACTCCTCTCGAACTCTTAGATCTACAAATCAAAATTTCCTACTAATTCCTTCTATAAAATAATTTTACTACACACGAAAAATAAATTTTGCGGTATCTGCCCCGACACTGTGGAACTCTCTCCCACAACCACTTCGAGAAGAACAAAATCTCGATAAATTCAAGAAAAGCTTAAAAACATTCCTATTTCATGACGCATTTTCTTCAGTCTAAACCTCTCTTTAATTTCATACTTCATATACTACTCTACATCACATTCATTTTTCCCCACCCTATATGTTATAACCCCAACCCCTCTATCTCCTTTTTCTCTCTACAATGTAACTTTACCCACCCATTCCCCTTTTGCCCCCACTATCTAGTCTGTTATGTTAAAGTCTTGAATGTTCACTACACATTCTAATTTATTTAATATTTTATATTACTTGTACTGTACTTCTTTAAATTTCTTTTTTTACTTTTTCTTCTTTTTCTATCTTTTTTAAAAATTTTATGTAAACCGGCTAGATATTAGCTTGATAGTCGGTATATTAAAACTCCAATAAACTTGAAACTTGAAATAAACTTCATTGGCTGACAGTACATTTTCACATCCAAATGTTATGTCTTGCTCAAAAGACACGCAAGAGCAAAGTGGAAATGTCCAATCAGATTGGTGCACAAAAAAGTGTCTTTCAACTCATCTGATAAATCCAATGGTCTTTATTAATCCAAATTAGCTCATACATCCAAAGCAACTCACCTACTCGACATGATCATGTTTCGGCCACCCGGCCTGCATCAGGAGTCTTAGGAGTCTTTGGGTATCAAATAGTCTCAAATGGTCTAAAGCAAAATGAACAAACCGTTGCTCCGAATCTGTAAAGCTGTGTTATTCTGTGGTGTTACAGATTCGGAGCAACGGTTTGTTCATTTTGCTTTAGACCATTTGAGACTATTTGATACCCAAAGACTCCTAAGACTCCTGATGCAGGCCGGGTGGCCGAAACATGATCATGTTGAGTCGTTGAGTTGCTTTGGATGTATGAGCTAATTTGGATTAATAAAGACCATTGGATTTATCAGATGAGTTGAAAGACACTTTTTGTGCACCAATCTGATTGGACATTTCCACTTTGCTCTTGCCTGTTTGATTTTGTGGAATTGCTTCCCCTGTTTTATTGTGGTTGCTCAAAAGACACTTCATACTGGCCAACCTCCCTACTTATTCATCCCTGATTATTTCCTATACCCCTGCATGAACTCTTCACTTTTGCAACACAAATCACTTAGTATTTCCTGGTCCAAAACAGGCTCATTATGAATCCACTAGAAATTCTGCCTTCTATTTTGCCACCCCAAAATTATGGAATGACCTCACGCCATCTATTTGCTTGGAGCCCACTTTTGCAAAATTTAAGACATTGCTTTTTTTTATATCTTTATTCATTTTAAAGCAATTCCTCAAAATAAGTTATATGGGCAGATATTTGGCTTTTGGCCCTTATTAACATGCCAAATAGCACGGTATCGTATGTCAGTTCCACTGGATTTTCCAATAATTTATTGACTTGATCCCAAATGGATCTCCAAAATTTAAGTATCAACAGACAATAGAACAGTAAATGATCCAATGTCCCTACATTGAGATGACAGTACCAGCATCTATTAGACTTAGAACTATCCATTTTCTGTAAACAAACAGGGGTCCAGGGGGGTCACATGATGCATCTGACTTGAAAGGACGTGTGCCCTTGAGCTTTCCGACCCCGGGTCTCTAAACCTCTGCTAGACTCCCTTTTCACTACTGCCCGATCGGCATTAAACTTACTGGAGACCTTCTTAAGGTGCTGTGCGGGAGCAGGGCCTATGGAGAGGTGGTTTGCGACCGGAATGCCAGTACGTTCCGCAAAGACACCCAAACACAAGTCTGCCTTTCCTGTGCCTAATATGGTGGCGTCGCCGACTCCATCTTCTGCTCCGGCACAATGGGGAGAATGGTCACTAGAAATCTCACGCGTGGTGACCGCGGCACTGGAGGATCATCTCCATAAGCTTCAGTCAGCTGTGGACTGCATAAATGAACGTTTTGAGTCCCAGGCGAATCGCATTGCGGTGGTGGAGCAGCGCGTCTCTGATGAGGAGGATACGGCTTTGTGGGATCGCACTAGCGTGGTCACATTGCAGGCCCAAGTGACCGCGCTGACTGGCCAGCTCGATGAACAAGAGAATCGCCAACGCCGGAACAACCTCCGCGTGGCGGGTCTTCCAGAGCTCCAGGCTGATCAAAACCTCTAACACTTCTTTCAAATCTGGCTCCCGATTAGGCTGGGCCTGGAGACACCGCCGACTAGCTTTATCTGTGAGAGAGCGCATCACATGGGCCAATGCTCGGGGGATAATAATCCTCCTAGGGCTGCAATTGTTCGTTACCTAAATTGGAAGGAAAAAGAGCTTATCTTGCAAGCCTATAGGAAAGCTGGTCAGGTGGACTATGAAGGAAAAAAGTTGTTGTTATTCAATGATTACTCCCTGCACGTGGCATCCCTTCATAAGGAAATGGCACCTCTCTGCACCATGCTTCATCGTCGGGGAGTGCGATTTGCGCTTGTGTATCCAGCATCTCTGCGCATTTGGAGAGACAGGAAGCCCCAAACCTTCACTGATAGAGCAGCAGCACAGCACTATCTGGACTCCCTGCCGGCAATTGCTGACAGTGGAGCACTGGCGGCTGATCCAGTGGTTTGATTCTGCAGGCCACCTTTGTGCTCTCCATCTGCGGCCTCTACCCATTTACACCACTTCTGGGACAGATTGTACTGCTGAGGGCAGCTTTACCTGGACTTTACTTTTCACCCGAGCAGGAGTGCGGTGCCCTGTTCGAGATGTTTCAGGGTAGATGTCTCGCATGATATCACAGGTCTGCTCCTGATCCTGAGGGGGTGGACTGTATGCTGCCGGACCCTGTGTCTTTTGTTCCCACCTTCAGCAGCTTTCCTACTGTTGGGAACTTTTAGTCTGGGCTGCTGGTGAGAGACTGCTGGGCCCCGAAGCTGGCTGAATTTCCTTACCATTCTAGCAGTGGCCCTCTCTGTGGGAGACTCTGGGTCGAGAGTTCAGACTTGGACTTTAGGTTGCTCCAGTCTTTGGGAGCGCAGATTTTTGTTCTTAGTTTTTTCTGTTGGGTTGTGGAGTTTTGGGGGTACTTCTGGGGTTGGTTTTCCCTGTGAATGGGGTTGTGGACTTGTGACTGGTGTGTTTGAGTATTGGTATGTGTGGTGGTTGAGCCTGTGGTTCAGGGGGAGGGTTGGCCATGTTGAGGTGCAGCTTAACTGGGTGGGGTTTGTTCTACTCCGGAGAGTCCTGGGACCATCCAGGGTGCTACTGCTCAAGGTGTTCTGGGTGGGGGGGCCTAGCTGGGGGGCCTTTCCTCCTTTTTACTGTCTTGTTATCTATTATTGCCTTTACGAGCCTGTTTCCTCCATGACTAAGTTGACCATCGCCACTTTAAATGTGGACGGACTCCACTCCCCTGTTAAGAGGAAGAAGGTTCTGAACTGTTTCAGGAGGAGGGGGACTGACATTGCTTTTGTCCAGTAAACCCATTTCTCCCCTGCCGAACACCTCAACCTTTGAAGAGAATGGGTGGGTGAGGTCTGTTCTTCCTCCTTTTGTACCCGGAAGTAGGGGGTTGCGATACTTATTCATAAACAATTGCCCTTCCATGTACATAAAGTCCACCCAGACCAAGAGGGATGTTCTGTTATAGTGTTGGGGGAATTATGGGGACACAACTGGTTATTATGCAATCTGTATGCTCCCAATGTGTATAATCATAAATTTTTTTCAGCTCTGCTTGCCAAGATAGCCATGTATCCAGATTACCAGCCACTGGTGGGAGGGGATTTTAACATCACTGTGGATCCTGCCTTGGACTGTAGTCCGGCAAAGGCGGGGGCCTGGGACCATGGAGCCAAAGGGGTAAATTTTTTGCTTAGCCAGTTGCAGTTATTGGACACCTGGAGGCTTTTGCACCCGACGGAACGCACCTACACTTTTTACTCTCACCCCGACAATGTATATGCTTGATTGGACTATCTGCTGGTCTCACCCTCTCTGCTCCCCAGGGTGTCTGGGATACACATTGAGGTGGTTCCTTTCTCGGATCACTCGCCAGTTGTCATGGAACTTCAGTTTACTCCTGAATTAAGGGAACGACATTGGAAATTTCCGTGTTACCTCTACAGAGATCTAGAATTTCATAAATATCTTCAGGAGCAGTGGTTGGAGTATAGTTCTCATAACAATACTGAAGATGTCCACCCGGTGCTATTCTGGGAGGCCTCCAAGGCGGTTCTGCGGGGGTTCATTATTGCTTATCTTTCTCGTAAGCAAAAGAAAATGGATGTTGATTTATTGGCTCTACCGGGGGAGCTTCGCCATTTGCGGACGCGACACTGTACTTCCCTTTCCAAGGATGATAAGCTTCGCCTGCTCACCGTACAGTGACAGATTGACACTATTTTAACGCAGAGGGCCTCTCGAGATATTTATTTTCAACGGTATAAATTGTATTCCTGGGGAGGCAAGACGGGGAGGCTGTTGGCTACCCTAGTCCGCCCTCCACGAAAGCACCAGGTTATTTTATCTATTCAGGATCCGAAAGGTAATCGTTTCACCCAGGAGCAGCAGATCCAACAACAATTTCTTCACTTTTATGAATCCCTGTATGCGAACCGCCCGTTCTCGGACGCCGATAGAGATGTTTTCTTTCAGGGACTCAAGCTTCCTAGGTTGAAGGTTGCTCAGTTGGAGCAATTGAATGTACCTATCAGTTCTGGGGAGGTGCAGCTAGGCATTAAAAAGCTCAAGTTAACTAAAGCACCTGGTCCTGATGGGTTGGCTCTGAATACTATAAGATCTTGTCGGATCAGGTCTCTCCTGTTTTGGTGGAGGCATTTAATGTGTTGTCCGAGGAGCAAGGTTTGAGGACCCCTCATCTGGCCCACGTTGTGCTATTGCCTAAACCAGGCAAGGATCCGGCCCAGGTGGGATGCTGTCGGCCTATTTCTCTTCTTAATCAGTATGCCAAGCTTTTTGCCGCGATCTTGGCGAACCTTTTGAATACATTCTTGCCACTCTTGATCCATGAGGACCAGGCCAGGTTTGTGCCGGGCTGATATGCCTCCATGAATCTTACTCGCGCTTTGATGGCCCTTCATTCCAGACACGGCCTGGAGGGCACATTGGCTATTGTGGGCCTGGATATGGAGAAGGCATTTGAAAGCATCTCCTGGCAGTACCTTTTCAGGGTTCTGCATCAGTTTGGTGTTGAGGGCCCTAATCATCGATGGATCTGTAGCCCTGAATATGTATACCCTAGAGGAAAGGAGGGACAGGGGAGATATGATTCAGACCAGAGAATGACACGGTGACAAAATTCATCACCATTCCCGTCCCCGCGGATAACCGCGGGAAACCATCTTCATGTCATTTTTTAAGGAGAGAGGAAGAATCAGAGTATGAATGGCCACAACCACTGACCCGCAAGCTTTGCTTTGAAGAATGCTGGTGTAGAACGACCGAGGTTGAAATAGACACTAGAAAATGACATGGGATTATTTCCTGTGGTTATTCGCAGGGACGAGAACGGTGATGAATTTTGTCACCGTGTCATTCTCTAATTCAGACGTTCAAATACTTGAAGGGTATTAACGTAGAACAAAATCTTTTCCAGAGAAAGGAAAATGGTAAAACCAGAGGACACAATTTGAGGTTGAGGGGTGGTAGATTCAAAGGCAATGTTAGGAAGTTCTACTTTACGGAGAGGGTGGTGGATGCCTGGAATGCGCTCCCGAGAGAGGTGGTGGAGAGTAAAACTATGACTGAGTTCAAAGAAGCGTGGGATGAACACAGAGGATCTAGAATCAGAAAATAATATTAAATATTGAACTAAGGCCAGTACTGGGCAGACTTGCATGGTCTGTGTGTGTATGGCCGTTTGGTGGGTGATGGGCTGGGGAGGGCTTCAACGGCTTGTAGGGTGTTGATGGGCTGGAGTCAGTTTTAACAGAGATTTTGGCAGTTGGAACCCAAGCACAGTACCGGATAGAGCTTTGGATTCTTGCCCAGAAATAGCTAAGAAAAAAAATAAAAAAATTTAAATTGAATCAGGTTGGGCAGACTGGATGGACCATTCGGATCTTTATCTGCTGTCATCTACTATGTTATGTTATATATTCGACCGCAAGCACGACTTTTAATAAATGGTCAGTTCACTGCTCCGTTTGCCTTGGGTAGGGGACGTGACAGGGCTGCCCATTTTCTTCGCTGCTCTTCGTGTTAGCCATTGAACCCTTGGCCGCTAAGAGCTTCGGATCTAAGGGGTATCCATCTTGGGGAGCAGGAGAGCCGCATTAATCTATTTGCCGATGATATTCTCCTCTACTTGGACCATTCCCGCCAAGATTTGGGGCGAGCCCTAGCTCATGTTCATTCCTTTGGAGACATTTCTGGCCTGTGAGTCAATTGCGATAAATCTGAACTTCTCCCATTGCGGTCCACTGCATTGGGGTCTGAGCATTGGGGCCTAGAGATACCACCATTATCTTGGTGTGTATTTAAGCCCCAGTCTCAAGCTTCTGTACCAATATAATGTGCAACGCCATCTGGATGAGATCCAGCATTTGTGTGATAAATGGAGAGACCTTCCGTTGGGAGTCTGGGGTCGAGTGGCTTTGTCTAAGATGGTACGTCTTCCCAAGATTCTGTATCCTTCGCAGACCATACCCCTTTGGGTTACTGATACGGACGTGTGCCTGTTTCGTTCTATCATCTCCTCCTTTATTTGGCATCATAAACGAGCCCGGATTAGCTATGCCACTCTGGCTTTGGATAAAACTAGGGGCGGATTGAATCTTCCTGATCTTCGATATTACAACTTAGCAGCTCTGGTTCGGTTTATCCATGAAGGTTGGACGGGTAGTTATAAATTTTTCCCCCGGGCTGGGTGGAATCCTGGTGCGCCCCTCATTTGGTCCTGTCCCTTCTTCATGCTCCGCTGTCGGCTATCCCAGGCGGGAGTCCCAAGTTTGCGTTTCTTCTACCCCTGAGACATGGCAGCGTCGGCAGGGGAAAACTCCGGCAGCTTCCCTTTTGTTGCAATTGTTTGGGAATGTCGGCTTTCCACCGGGAGTGGGCCATTCTTGGTTTAAATAGTGGGAGCAGAGGGGGTATAGATCCCTTCGGGATTTCCTTACCGTGGAGGGTGGTCAGTTTCCTACTTTTGCCCAACTGCAATCCCAGTGGCACCAGCCCCAGACTCATTTTTGGGCTTACCTTCAAGCTCGGCATTACTTCTTGTCCCTTGGTCGCAAGTGGGGAGATGTTTGGCTCTGTGGTCCCTTGGATGTTCAGTTATTTCAGGTGCCTCCTGCTTTCAACAAATTATCCACCTGGTATCAGCTTCTGAAGAATGCTTCGGATCTGAGATGCATTGATCGGCTGGTTTCGCGTTGGCAATCAGAACTTGACATTACACTTGACCGAAGGGCATTTCTTGATCGTTTTGCCAATGTGCACGCCTTGGGGGGCTCCACGGATTTTCGGGAACTGCAATTTAAAATTCTGCATCGAGCGTATATCTCCAGGGTTCAGGAAGCTCGCATGGGCCTTTGGTAGGGAACGGTTTGCACTAAATGTAATCGCTCTTTAGGTACCCTTATTCACCGTTTCTTGGAATACCCTTCTTCCGCCTTATGGTTGCAATTTTTCCAATTTTTGGAGTGCCTGGTTCGGCGTGTTCTGCCCTGGAGCTATGGTTTCCTGCTCTTAGGGGATCAGCGCGACTTGATTGAGGGAGGGCTTACGCTACCCCAGCGCAGGGTTCTTACATGGCTGTCTTGGTGGCAAAAAAGCTCTTGTTGCACCATTGGGTGGCTGACTCAGTGGCCTCTTTCCCGCAGTGGATTGCTCATTTCGTTCAGGTTGGGCATTATAAACTTCAGCGGCATCCTCAGCCTGGGAATCTTGCCCACCGGTGTTATCAAGCTCTATGGAAGCGGGCCTTAACTTTATGTCCTGGCTCGGAAATGGAGGCTGCGGAACCCATGCTTTGACTCTTCTTGGAGTGGATGATATTCTCTTTTTTCTTTTTTCGCCCCCTGGGGGGCTGCACCTGGGTGGTTGCACTTGTGTGTTAGGTTGTTTGGGGGTATGAATGTGGGGTGCTTGTTGTATGCCTGTTGAGACTTGGAGTCGAGTGTATGGGGTTGTGTGTGTTTGCTTGGGGGTTTTTGCTACTTAAAATTGCCAATTGTGTTGGATATCCAGCCATAGAGTTTCTGTGCTATGAATCACCTGCTGTTATGGTTTTCACTTGTGGTTTTATCTGGCTGTTGTATTTTTTCTGCGCTGTACCCTTTGCAATTGCTAATAAAGATAATAATAAAAAAAACAAAAAAAATCAGGGGTCCAAAAAGCTCTGTGTAACAAGAAAAATCATGTTTGTTTCATAGATGCAGACGCCATACATCTCATCCTCCAAGTTCAAATTCGTGGCCATTGAGATGCAGAAATCTGCAGCTTTATCTCAATACTCCAAATGTCACGAAGACCAGTCTTTGGTTTCTTATTCAAAAATTCAGATATTAATTTATACCACTGAGCGGCCTGATGTCCCAGGAAATCTGTCTGGAAGCATAGGACCTACAAGCTATAATGATTTTTAAGATTTTGCCAATCAGGGAACCCCTTCTGAATGGCCTGCTTCAACTGCAACCACTTATATACTCGAGACTTCGCAATACCAAATATTTGTTGTAGTTGTGAAAAGTCAAGCATTTTCCCATTTGAAATAACATCATTTAATGTATGTATGCCCGCCTTCATCCAATGCTTCCAGATGACCTTAAACCCGCCAATTTGAATCTTGGAGTTCAGCCAATGAAGCAAAATATCATCTGCATATGCAGAGACTTTATATTCTCAACCTGCATAAGGAATACCCTGTATCTCCTTTGCCTGTTGAATAGCCAATAGCAAGGGTTCCAGTACAATGTCAAAAAGCAAAGGAGATAACGGACACCCTTGTCTAACTCCCCTCTCCAGACAAAAATGTTCTGAAAAAGTGTTATTAATATATAATCTGTCAGAAGGGGAACTATACAAGGTTTTAATCATTTGTATAAATCTGGAACCAATACCAAACCAATCCATTGCTTGATACATGAAGGTCCACTCTACATGATCAAAGGCCTTCTCTGCATCCAAGGATACAGTGAAGGCCGGATCATCCATGGCTTTTGTTAAATTTAACATGTAAAAAGCTAATCTTGTGTTGTTTGAAAAATGTCTTTGAGTAACGAACCCCGTTTGGTGCATACCAATTATATAAGGGAGAGCCTTGGCCAGGCGTAAAGCCAATAACTTAGCCAGAAGTTTTCCATCTACCTTAATCAAATAAATAGGCCTGTAATTTGAAACCAACATAAGATCTTTATTTGGCTTTGGTAAATCTATAGTTAAAGATTCTTCCTTAGTACCTGTAATACAACCTTTAGTCAGTTGAGCCTGATATAAATTTAATAGATGAGGTAATAGGGTAATTTGAAATGATTTGTAAAACTCTACAGTGAACCCGTCACCACCTGAGCGGATGCAACTCTAAGGGACTTCAACGCTGCTTGCAGTTCTTTCATTGATATAGGCGCATCAAGAGTTCATTTTATATGCTCGGGAATTTTAGGCCCCTTAATAAACTTCAAGAACTCTAAACCCTCCAGTTCTTTATTTGAATAAAGCTTAGGAAAATATAAAGTTTTATAATATTTCAAAAATTGTTTTAAGATATTTCAAATTTGAGAATGAGTTTCCCCATTCTCATCTGTGATAGCCACAATTTTTACTTTCCTTTTTTTTAGCTGTAAGGTAATTAGCTAATATTCTTCCCGCTTTATTCAAGTTTCCATAATACAGAGCCTGTTGAGAAAACAACTCTTTCCTAGCCATTTGAGAGGAAATCTCATTATATTTGTATTTAGCATTTAAGAGGGACTGCAAAGTATTTTGTTCCCATTTCAAGGCCAATTGTGACTCTAAGTCCTTAATATTTTGTTCCAAATTAGAGAATTCCAATTTAAGTTGTTTCTTAACCTGTCCTGAATATGATATAATTTGCCCACTCATGGTAGCTTTGAAAGCATCCCATAGTGTTTCTAAAGAGATATCCTCTGAGGCATTGATTTGAAAATATTCGTTCATTTTTAATTGAAATTCCTCAATAAAGTTAGAATCTGCAAGCAATGTATTATTGAACCTCCAAACAGGTCTATTTGATTCTTGTTCCTCAGATTTTAATTCAATCCAAACTCTAGCATGATCTGATAAAACAATTGGGACTATGCCAGCTTTGGTTACCTGTTGAACTAATTGATCTGATACAAATACATAATCTATTCTTGAAAATGATTTA
Source organism: Geotrypetes seraphini (assembly GCF_902459505.1). Taxonomy (NCBI): domain Eukaryota; kingdom Metazoa; phylum Chordata; class Amphibia; order Gymnophiona; family Dermophiidae; genus Geotrypetes; species Geotrypetes seraphini. Next base: position 107,367,497 of record NC_047092.1, on the reverse strand, counting down.
TGAACTTGGGAGCAAAAGGAAAACTCCCGAGCATTAAAGTGAAGAATCCACCAGATATCTTTTAATCCACAGGATTGAACTAAATTATCCAATCCCATTGACTTCAAAAGTTTACTAGGTTGTTTATCCAGCAATGGATCCATAACAGCATTGAAGTCCCCAGCTACCACTAGATTAGAGGCAGCCAGTGGCAGAAGTACCTGTTGAAGAGTCCTAAAAATTCTGCTTGATTTGAATTAGGGGCATAGACACAAAACAGCGTCATAGCATGTTTCCCCAATGTCATCTTTACTTGAACCCACCTTCCTGAAGGATCTTCAGAAATAAAATTAAATACAGCTTAACATTTCCTATGCACTAAGATAGCTACCCCTGCTTTCTTTCCCATAGCCGGCGCAAAGAAACACTGCTTAACTCACCCTCTTCCAACTTCATTGATTCCCCAGCAGACAAATGAGTTTCCTGTATCATATACATATCTGCCTCTTGCTGCTTTAAAAAAGTGAGCGTTATTTTCCTCTTAACAGGATGATTGAGGCCACTGACATTTAAAGAAAAGTTTTAAAATTAATTGCAAAATTTCAAAGAAGATAACTCACAATAGTATATCAAAAAATCATTTTTCCCAAAACACCCTTTGATCAATACACGTCCTAAACCCCATAATAAAAATTCCCTGTTTTCCCCCAAATTCTCTATCCCCTATATCATACAATTGCTTGAAGACATACATTTAGACTAGCAGCCAGAACCCTCCCCCAGGCAATATAAATAATTACTTCCCCTTATAAAATTAAAATTAATCAATTTCCCAAAACACCCTTTGATCAATACACGTCCTAAACCCCATAATAAAAATTCCCTGTTTTCCCCCAAATTCCCTATCCCCTATATCATACAATTGCTTGAAGACATACATTTAGACTAGCAGCCAGAACCCTCCCCCAGGCAATATAAATAATTACTTCCCCTTATAAAATTAAAATTAATCAACCCATATAATATTGATCTATCCATTATACCCAAAGGGGCTCATAATCAAAAGAGAAATACATCCAAAAACCAGCCTAAGTCGGCACTTGGACGAACATTTCTCAAATACATCCAAGTGCCGATACTAAAAATGGGTTTTGGACATATTTCTAAACTTCATAGTGCCGCTGAATGACCTAAGCTAAACAGGGCATTTCGGGAGGAGTGGTGAGGGCAGGAGTTGGATGGGACATGGGCCGGCTTAGACTTAGTCGTACAGCATGTATAACCGAAAGTTATACAGCCCACGATCGACGGAACTTGGACGTTGTGACTTAGACCATGTAAAACATAGTCTAAGTCACAAAAACCCACCTAAACTCATCAGATAAGCACTGAAAACACATAATACAGACCCCCACACATTACACCAGTGATCACTGACCCCCCACCCCCATAAAAATATTAATCACATCTTTAAAATTCAGCCTCCAGACCATCATTACCTGGCTGCCTGGCATAGGAAAGCCTAGTTGTCCAGCACAGAAGCAGCTTAAGTCATCTTGGGGGTGGGTTAGGGACCCATAGAGAGGAGGACCCATGCCCATAAGCCCCTGTAATCACTGCATTGATACTTAAACATGTGCACTGCTCTATACACCACCAAACCCCTTTTTTACTGGCATATAAGTGGCTCCTGCAGCCATAAGGGCTATTGGGGTGGTAGATAAGTGGGTCTAGGGGATTATGGAGGTGGTTTGGAGGGCTCACCGTAACCTATAAGGGAGCTGTAGGGAGGAGAAGACATGGCACCTTTTTTGTGAAGTTCACAGCAGTGCCCTGTAAGGTACCCCACTATTTAGGTGGCATGTCTAGGTATGCAGTCCTTCACTTTGCAGATTCCTCACACGTCCAACAGGGCTTGTTCTAGCCGTTTTGGACTTGGATGGAAAGTTGGACGAAAATGTGGTATAAAGTTGGAAGATTTAGCAGCTTGGATGATCAGATTGGCAGGACGTATAATTAGATGATTTTCGAAACGAAAAAAAAGTTAAGACGTATTTTTCGAAAATGTGTCTTAAGCTGTTTTTTACTTTGGACGAGTTGCGAGATGGATATAAACGGACTTAGACGTCCCTTTTGATTATGCCCCTCCACATATTTAATAGATGTCTGAATACATGAATAAATAATACTAAATGGTGAATAACTCAAAAATGGATTATAAGAATAAGATAAATTACATTCCTTATACTTATGGAAATTCCTTAAATCAATGAAACATTTAACTAAAAAAAACCCTTATACAAGGTTATTTAAAAATCAATAGAATTACATCAATGAGATCTTAAAACTAAGATTTTAAAGCAGATATCAAAAAATAAGATTATCAGCCTCTTTTACAAAGCCGCGCTAGCGTCTGTTACGCGGCAACAGCCCTGAAGCTCTTTAAATCTCTATGGGCTTTGGGGCCATTAGCGCAGTGCAGCCACTAGCGCGACTTTGTAAAAGAGGCCATATATGTCAAGATTAAATTAATCCTTAAAATAAATAATTAAAATTCCTTATAGTAATTATACTATTACCCTTAAGATATTAATTTGATAAGAAATTAAAAAACTTTTCTTATACTTGAGGAATTCTTTAAATTAGTAAGTTGCTTAAAGAAATATATTTGATTAGGTCAAACATTAAATGCTCTATATATTTGTGTATTAAGGGCTCCTTTTACAAAGGTGAATTAGGGCTTTAACACGCGGAATAGCGTGCGCTGAATTGCACACTTGACCTTAACGCCAGCATTGAGCTGGCGTTAGTTCTAGAAGCCAAGCATGGGTTTAGCATAAGCTAAAATCCTGCGTATGCTAAAAACACTAGCACACCTTAGTAAAAGGAGCCCTAAATGTTATAAATAATCTTCTACACAGCAAACTGTGATTTGCAATTTATTTAAAAAAAAAAAAAAAGTAAATAAATAAAGTGAAATGAACTAGAGCATTTTATTTACGTATTGAAATGCATGTACCAAAAATATTACTTTAAACATTAGTAGAATGAATACTGAAAATTTAATGAAATGGTATATAATAGGAATTAATATTACCCCCACACGTCCTCTCAGGCAGTGTTGTAGCCTTGGAAGTTGTTTCACTATTACAGTCTTTCTAATTGGTCCTTTCTTACCGAGTCGTTTTCCTCGTCTCCTCAGTTCAGCAGGCAACAGGCTGGCAGCATATTCTCTTCTTTTCTTCCTCATGTGTCTGCTTTCTTCACACACCTTCTGGATTTCCAGTGCAGTTTCTGTATCAGTACAAAGCCTTCATGTACAGGCCTTCATTCAAGCATGCTGCTGCTTCCTACCTTCTTCTCGACAGGAAAATGCATCACATGAGCTTGTTTTCATTAGTCAATTGAATTGCTAAAATTATTTATACTGAAGTCTTCTGTAAGGGGAAAAAACCTATGATCATGTCACCCTGTACTGAAGAAGTTGTACTGGTGCCCTGCCTTGAATAGAGTGAACTGTAGACAAGTTTCAAGTTTAATCAAATTTGATGAATCGCTTATTACACCTATGTAGCTCTTCAAATCACTGAGTCTCATGGAATATAAATATTTGTCTGTGATCACTGTTTCCAGCCAGTAGTGGGTTCTTGCCTTAGAGAACCATATTTCCAAATGCTGACTCCTTCGCTGACAATCACTGCAATTTTTAGTTATCTCTTTAATGATTTCCCCAGTTGTTTCCGACAAGGTCCTTGATTCACCTGTTCTTGGCTGCATCAGGGAATTCTTAACATTGTTTTCATCACCAGCTCCGTGCAACAAGTCATTTTCCCCAGCTCTGACACTGTGCCTTCATTTGCTGTTCTTGCTCTAGCTCTGTCCGGAGCTGGTTAGTCTCAGAAGATCTAAATGCACCTCTATGTATTGGAAAAGAAAAACAGTGGGCCATTTCATTTAAACTTAAGCTGAATGCCTCAAAAACAAAGGTGATATGGTTTTCAAATCAATTAGATCATTACCCCAGCTCACTTCAAATTAATTCTGAAGAACATCTTAAGGCACCAAAAATTCATTGAGTGTACTTGGAATGCTTTTGAATTCAACACTCTCTTTTGAAATGCAGATGGACAATTTATTAAGAATTTTTTTTTTCCTTTCCCTTTTTTTTCTCCAGCCCTTGGACGCCAGCATGGGCTGCTGGACCTTCACCACTGTGTGCCTACAATGCTGGCTGAACTCGCGACACTTGCAAATGATCAGAGTCTTCCCCGCCAGCGGCACGTTTACCCTTTCCAACTTCCTCCAGCCCCGGGCGCCAGCCAGTTCTGCCTGCAGCTGCAGCCGATGCAGAATCTGGATCACTGGAAAGGATTGGCTACATTTGTCCGAGGAGCTGCAGCACCACCATATGCAAAATAGGCTGTTAACTGGATAATGATTCACGGTGACTTTTACTGTTACTGGTATATCTTTAAGAACAGTTTCACTCATCATGAAACCGTAGGCCGCACCACCAGCTCCCCACCGTCTCTGACCTTCCTCTGAGGTCAGATACTTAACTGCTTCCTGATTGACTAGTGGGCAGGAACTTCCTTTCTTCTTTTTGCCTGTCATTTGCTGAGAGAGCAAGAGAGATCGAATTCTCTCCTATCAGAAGGCTTATTTGAAAAAATATTCTATTCTCGTGGTTCTGTGACAGTTACAAGTCTGGGGACAGTTGAAACATCCAACTCCATATAATAAAATAAATAGTTCAAAAATGTTAAACATTAAAATTCATCTTTAACTCTCCAAAATCCAGAGAAAATCAATAAATAAAAACACAATTACAACTGACAGGATTTTCCATTCAGTTCATCAGTGTCTCTTGTTGTGACAAAAACTCCTTCAACTTTTCAGGGTCTTCAAACCGATAGAATTTTTCTTTATAAGTAACCCTCATTAGGGCAGGATAGTAAAGCCCATATTTTGCCCCAAGCTCCTTTAATTGTTGCCTCAATTGTAAAAATTGCTTGTGAAGACTCACTGTTGCACTCGCAAAATTCGGGACAAACATAATCTTTGAGTACTTGTAAATTAGATTTTTTTTGTCTCCTTTGACACTTAAAATTTCCATAACATGCTGGAAACGTAACAGGCGGAATATTATTGGTCTAGGTCTCTACTGACATAGGGTCCTGGGATCCTATGTGCCCTCTCTATTTCTAATGGCACTTTTAAGGTAAGGGGGAGTATTTGTGGCATGACTTCTTCTAGAAAAGATATAATATTCTTTCCCGCCACCCCTTCCTTTAATCCCAGTATCCTCACATTGTTTCTTCTTGCCCGAATTTCAAAATCTGTCATTCGTTTTTTCCATTTCTTGAAGAGCCTTGTGATCTTTTTTACCTTGCAGCTGCTCATTTTCCACTTTCTCCATTCTGGTTTCTAGCTGATCCATTCTGTTATGGACCATTTCCATTTCTTGTCCCAGATTTGCTACTTCTTCCTTTACTACAGTTGCTCTGTGTTATCTTTCAACACTAATCTGATATTTCTCAGTTAGCTCAATCATATCCAAAGCGTCCACAGGCAGGGGAGTCTTGGTAGGAGTGGGTGGATCTTCCTTTAATCCTTTTGCTTTCCCACCTGTTTTTTAAGCTGTTTCAGGCTTAGATTGCTTATTAGAAGGCATTATTTAATAAATTTTCAGACTTTCTGCTTTTAAAAAAATAAATTTTAAAGCTGTAAAATGCCAAAAGAGTGCCTGAGAATGGGAGCTACATAGCTACACAGCCATTTCAGTTGCCTTCAAGTTCCGGAATCAAAATTTAAGACATTGCTAAAAACTTATCTTTTTGACAGAGCATTCAGTTTGGAAACTACCTGATACCTCTTTTGCTGCTTCTTTCCTCCTCAGTTTACTGCTCTGATGGGGTCTAATGGGAACACATACTTACTATGTTTTTATCCTGCTCTTGTATGAATGTTTGTTCTTTCCTGTCTTATTTTATGGAGTTCTTTTCCCTCTGTTAATGCTATTCTAACATTGTACACTGCATTGATCGTTTCATAGGAAAATGTAGTATATCAAGTGTAAATAAACCCTAAACCATTAAGATGGGTATGGGAAAACCACTGATTATGCCTAGGATAAGCAGCATTATATCTGTTGTACATTCTTGTATCTTGGCAGATTCTTGTGACCTGGCTTGGCTACTGTTGGAAACAGGATACTAGACTGTATGAACCTTCAGGCTGTCCCAGTATGGCCACTCCTCTGTTCCTGTGTACATGGCTCTCAGTGCATGGGTCAGTGCTGCTCAATTAGCCTCTGTAGCAGGCCTACCATCTGGACCGTGATCTGCCTCTGTGCACTGAGCACAAATTGGAAACAAATTTGAAAACAATAATTGAACTGAGACCCCCAATAATTTAAACTCAGCAAGTACTGCAACAGTGAAAAAATAAAAATAGAAATGCATTACAAATACAAAAACATCGGTGATGCACATTTCCCAAAGCTACCATATTTCAGTTAATAAACTGAAAATAAAACTTTTTCTACCATAGTTATCTTGATATTTTATTTTTCCATCATGTTGGCATCAGTTTTTTCTTTTCTGTTTATCGTCTGCTAATTCTCTTTTCAGTGCAGCTGTCCATTTGTATTTTATCCTCTCTCCTGTCTCCTGTCTTGCTCCATTCCTTCAGTACATCTGTTTCTGGCATATTGATCTTTCCCTTTTAACTCTTTCCTCTATTTTTTCTTTTCTACCTCTTTGTCCACTCAAATTTCACTCTCTTTCTCACTCTTCTACTTCTACATTTCATCTATCAACTTTCCTTATCCTTCTCTCATGCCCTAGCTCTCCCATTTCCTGTCTTACTCCTTCCCCAGCTTCCCATTCTCTTCCATCTTTCATCTACTCCACATTACCACATTTCTACCTTCTGTGTTCATTATCTTCCTCTCATTAATTTGCATGCCATCTCCCTTGGCCTCTCCCTCTTGCTTCTTCCTCTCTTGTAATCCAGCATCTCCTACTTCTCTCTCCACACTCCTTGTAGCCTGATGTCTCTGTCCCTTCCACCTATACCTCAGAATCTTCCTATCCCATTTCTTTTTCATTCTGCTTTCCTGTGGTCCAGAATCTCTCCTCTTCTACCCCCTCCCTTCCCCCACCCGTGATCTATCATCTCTCCCTCCCTGCCCCTATGGTCCAACATCTCTTCCTTTTTCTTTTCTCTCTCCCTCCATGGTCCAGCCACCTCCAGATCTAATATTTCTCCCTCTTTCTTCCCTCCTGCCCTCATGTCCAGTATCTTTCCTTCCCTCCCTTCCACTCCCAATTCAAATATTTCTTCCTCTTTCTTTCCACCCTAAATCTTGTTAAGCATCTTTTCCACCAGCTCCTTCCCTCCATCTCTAGATCTAACATCTCTCCCTCTCTCTTTTATCTATCTATTTTATTATCCAGCATGCCTCTCTTCCTCCCCTCTACCACCAACCCATTATCTCTCCACTCCCTTCCTGCCTGCACTCCAACATCTCCAGCTCTGTCAACAGTGCCCTTCTCCCACCCCAGTCTACCTTAAAAAGAATCTTTTTTTTACAGGGAACACTGGCATTAGCAACAATTCTGATATGAAACATAGAAACATAGAAGATGATGGCAGAAAAGGGCTACAGCCCATCAAGTCTGCCCACTCTGCTTACCCACCCCCTGTCTATGCCCTAATGACCCAATTATCTTATCTTGACCCTCATAGGGATCCCACATGGGTATCCCATTTATTCTTAAAGTCTGGCACGCTGTCTCCTCGATCACCTGCACTGGAAGCTTGTTCCAATGATCAACCACTCTCTCTGTGAAGAAATACTTTCTGGTGTCACCATGAAATTTTCCGCCCCTGAGTTTGAGCGGGTGCCCTCTTGTGGCTGAGGGTCCCTTGAGAAAGAAAATATCATCTTCCACTTCGACACATCCTGTGAGGTACTTAAATGTTTCTATCATGTCTCCCCTCTCCCTACGTTCCTCGAGAGTGTAGAGCTGCAATTTGTTCAGTCTCTCTTCATACGAGAGACCCTTGAGCCCCGAGATCACCCTGGTGGCCGTCCGCTGAACCAATTCAATTCTGCGCACATCTTTACTGTAATGTGGCCTCGAGAATTGCACACAGTACTCCAGATGAGGTCTCACCATGGCCCTGTACAACAGCATTATGACTTCAGGCTTTCGGCTGATGAAACTTCTATTGATACAACCCAATATCTGCCTTGCCTTAAATGAAGCCTTCTCCACTTGATTGGCAGTTTTCATGTCTGCACTGATGATTACTCCTAAATCTCGTTCTGCTGAAGTCCTAGTTAAAGTTTCTCCATTCAAGAAGTACGTCCTACATGGATTTCCACTTCCGAGGTGCATGACCTTATATTTCTTAGCATTGAACCAACTTTCCAATGTAAGCAGGTTGAGGACCAACTTTCCAATGTAAGCAGGTCCTGCGCCATATAATTCTGTAAACTGCATTCACTTACTATATTACATAGTTTGGCGTCATCGGCGAATAGTGTTATTTTACCTTGAAGCCCTTGAGTCAGATCCCCTATGAATATGTTGAAAAGGAGTGGACCCAGGATCAAGCCCTGCGGCACTCCACTGGTCACCTCCGATGTTTTAGAGAGGGTACCATTAACCACCACCCTCTGAAGTCTGCCACTCAGCCAATCATTGACCCATGCAGTTAGTGTCTCTCCTAACCCCTGTGCCATTTTCCATCATGATAAAAACAGGAAGTTGCATCAGAGAGAGGTTGGATGTAGTAGAGGAAATGCTTCAGGGCTGCCTCAGGCAGTGCATCAGAAATGCTGCCACAGCCGGTGACCTCTGTAAAGAAAGATACATTTAAGATAGATCAGGAAAAGTGGAGGGAGGGGAATGGCAGAGTGGGGGGGGGGGGGGCGGTGGCAAGTGAAGAGGAAGAGATAATCAACAAGAGCCCCCTGTAGCTGTGGGGTAAAGGGCAACTGACCTGTTTGCCCCCTCCACCCCCTTACCAATGGCAACTCTGGCAACTAAAGACCCTTCTCTATTTTTTCTTCTTATGCAGTTTGCCCTAAGTTATAGGCTTTCAAATACACTTACTAGTGCATTGCCTAGATGTAGTGGCACCTCTTTACCTACCACAGTTATGTCTGATAGGCCTCTGATTCTCTGATAGGCCAATTTCTGCTCCAAGAGAACCTCTACTGGTCTGGTATTCAGTGAAAAACCAAACAAAATGCCTAAAGAATCTGTATATATTCAACCAACTTACATATAAGCTGAACCACCAAGAGAGGAAGTTATCAATATTGGGCTACAGTTAAGATACATTATTTTTTTTGTTAACCCCAGTTATTAGTAACCAGGTTTCATTGCATAAAGGGGAGGAGTGGTTTAGTAGTTAGAGCTACTGCTTCAGCATCCTAAGATTGTGAGTTTGATCCCAAACCTCTCCCTAGGCAGGTCACTTAACCTTCCATTGCCCCAGCTATCACAGCTAGATAGTGAGCCTACTGGGACAGACAGGAAAAATACTTAAAGTACCTGATTCAATGTATTGTAAACCACTTTGGGTGAATCTCTTCATGAAAAGACAGCTAATAAATCCCAATAAATACACAAGCTGTTTGTTTTAAAAGTATTACCATGTAACTTATATGGATATGCTTGCCTTAAGTTCATATGGACAATTTTGAAGCTGTAGTTCCCAAAAGAACATACAGTAGGTGATTATTGAGAATTGTATTCTTAAAGAATACTGACTTAACACCATTTAGGAGAGTTAATGGAGCAATATTTGGAGACAATAAGACTAATTAAAATTTAATAAGAAAAAGCAGGGATCAATATTCAAAAGTACTTACATACCAGCTTTAGGTGAGAATCACAAATGCTTTTGTTTAAATTTCTCCAGCCACAAACCAAGCATTTTGAACATATCAGACAATTATATGGATAGATTTTAGCTATATATCTATAGGAAACGTCTGGTGTGGGAAGGAGGAGGGGCAAATGTTGTATAGATAAGGACAATAGTCAACCACTATTCATTTAACTTTATATATGTAAGTGGACACAAAAATAGCAGTCCTAATTTTATATGGATATTATCTACATTAACCCCCCCACCTTTTTACTAAGACACGTTAGAGGTTTCTACCATGGCCGAGACCACTAAATGCTCCAATGTTGCTCCAATGCTTATAGAATTCCTGAGTGTCAGAGCACAGTCAGAGCATTTAAGGGCAAATTTTATAAGCAGCGCCCAAAAGTTAGGTGCCTAATTAAGTACTGTTCAGTGCGATTCAAGTAAAATTGGATGCTGTTTAGTGAATTACGCTGAGCAGCACCTATTTGGGCACCTATTTTGGAGGCGCCCAATAAATAGGCCAGCTCTAGGCACAACTAAAAGTTAGGCGTCCATGCGAACGCTTAAACATGCTTAAGAACAGGGATTCTGTAAGAAAGTGCCTAACACATAGTCATGCCCATGCCTAACATGCATAGTGCATATTTTTTTTGAAGGCCGCCTAAATTTTTAGAGGCGCCTTGTTACAGAATCACACTTTCTTGATAGGCGCCTATGTTTAATCAGTGCTGATTAAAAAGCTTAATTGAGCTTGTTCTTTAATTTAGATAGGCGCCTCCAAAATAGGTGCCTAAATTTAGGCGTTGGTTAAAGAATTTGGGCCTTAGGGCCCCCGGCCACGGTAGAAACATGTATCACAGCTTAGTAAAAGAGAGCCTAAGTTATGATTGCTATTTGTATGGATTACTTATATATATAAAGCTCTATAGACAGAGGCCATACAATATATTGTCATTATCCATATACCTTTAGTACCTCATCCTTTCTTCAAACCATCTCTGACTTTTCTGATAGATATACGAATACATTTTGGCTTTATATTGACTTATACAGTCAAAAAATATTTGTTAGAAATTAGGAAATTTATCTCACCAACCAGGTGGCTGGTTGCTAAAAGGGAGAGGAACATGGACTGTTTAATTCTTAGAAGTTAGTGATTTAAAAATAAGTTGAAGATACAGAGAATGCATGCCCATACAGTATCTTGTTTAACTGGTTATGATTAAAACTATGTTTGGTACCCAGAGGAAAGGGTGTATATTCTTTCAACATGACACATAAAAAAGAGAATGCAAAAAACATTTAACAGAATAAAAGAGGAAAAGGGAGTCATGTCCATAGGAGGAGCTCATAAAAATGGAGGAACCACACTCCAATCCCCAGTGTAGAAAGGCTGGAGCAAAAGCAGCAATTCAGAAGTTCAGTGCAAATACCATAACTTAAGGAGAGTTGCCCTTCACTGCAGAGATTAAACTGGGATCTCAGTGTCAGAGACATTAATAAGAGACCCATGTGTGAACAAAGAAAGCAGAAGAGGAAGAGAGCTTCCTATATCCTTTTCCAAGTCTACACCACAAGTACAGGAAGAACCAGAGTCAGAATCACAGAGAGGGATTCACCTGTGAGGGAACCTAAACAGCATCAGAGAAAGGCTGGTGAGCCACTCCACAATACAAAGAAAAAGAAGGGCTAGAACATATTTTCACTCTGAAATTTAACTCGGTCTTTTTTATTTCTTTGCTGTTTGGAAGTATACTCTGTTCTACAGCTAAGGGTATCCCTATCATTGTACCCCATCATGTTCAGGAGAAAGAGATCATACTGCATCGGGTAAATAAAGGAACAAGCTTATTTGCTTAGAGGGAACTGAATGTTAACTACCGCAAGTGTCTGAAATGTTAGAAATATATTTGGAATTCATCTAACTCTTTTTACACCCTTTGGACATTGATGCCTTAGTTATAACATAAGGAATGAGTAGAGAGGAAGCTGGAGGTTAATTCAAAGTGTCCTGGTCAGAGCAGTCAAAGTTTCTGTCATTTACTTTGGCCTTTGTGTCCCCCATCAGTTGTAGTATTTTTCTTTAATGCTAATCAGTACTAGTAAATAAATGGTTTATTAAGATTGAGTTAACCAGCTCTGAGACCACTGTGAAATTAAAGTGCCTACCACCACCACTATCACCAATAAAGGCTAAAGAGATACCCCAAATTACACTTCCTCATCACAGAAACAACCCTCCCCCCTAATAAGTCATGCAGTAACAAATGTGAAACCCTGCCCCTGGAAACAATCTCTGCCTAAAATACAAACTCCACCCCTATGCTTCCAGACCTTTCCTTTACCCCCATTTGGTAGAAACCTCAGGGAGATAAATGGCAGGAATGAAAGTCATCCAAAATGAAGATATTGTCATTCAGAAATAGACATTTTGGATTGTTCAACAGCTGGATGATGGCACCAGGAGAACAAAGATGGTTTCAAGTTTCAAGTTTCAAGTTTATTAAAATATTTGATTGAACGCTTTTCAGGATACAAAGCGTTTTACAAAGAAATAAAATTGGATATATTAAAATTACAAATACATCGTAAATAAAAATTGTTACTTAAAAAATTAAAAAACGAACTGGGGTAACAAACACATGGAACAGTAGGAAAGGAGGGAAAAGAAAAAATACAATAAAAAAATAAAAAAAACAAGATGAGTTAATCAGGTTGGGTTAGAACATAAGGATAATGTGAGAAAAGGATTTACAATCTTGAAATCTAAGAGGGAAAAAAAAAAAAAAAGGGGTATATACTCAGAGTTTAATACAAAACGATAAAATTAGGAATGAACCGAAAAATAAACTTTTAGTTAAAGGCTTCTTTAAAAAGAAAACACTTTAAACTATTTTTGAATTTATTCAATTCTTGTTCAAGTCTTAAATGAAGAGGAAGGGAGTTCCAAATGGTAGGGGCTGTAACCGAAAAAATAAGGTCACGGCGAGTACCTATGACTTTCAAAGAGGGAACATAAAGGGACGCTTGTGAGGAAGATCTAAGAACTCTAGAGGGGCTGTAGGGGATCAGAAGCCTGTCTATAAATGCAGGTGTATTATTTCTTAATGTCTTAAAGACTAATAGTGCTATTTTATAGGTGATTCTATATGAAATTGGTAGCCAGTGAGCATTTTGAAGCAGTGGTGTAACATGATCGAATTTTTTTGAACCTGTGATTACCTTTATTGCAGTGTTTTGTATGATTTGGAGGCGCCTTATATCCTTAAGATATGCCCCCTTTAACAAAGAATTGCAGTAGTCTAGCTTTGAGATCACTAGAGAATGTATTAAGGTATTGAGTGAAAATGAATCTAGAAGGGGAACCAATGAGCGGATCATTCTTAATTTATAGAAACAATTTTTTACCAAAGCACTGATGTGTAATCTGAAAGAAAGATTATTGTCTAAAATGACGCCTAAGATTTTTGTGTTGGTAGTGAGGTATAGAGGTTTGTTATCTATTAAGATTGGGTTGATTAGTTTTACACCTTCTCTCCCTGAAAAAAGCATAGATGTAGATTTATTAATACTTAAAGAAAGTTGATTATTGTTCAACCAATCGTGAACTTTGGTTATAGCTTGCTCCTGTCCTTTACCACATAAGGGCTCTGCCAGATTTAGAGGGAAGATTGTGGACCTATAAGTATGGGGGTATTTCTGGCATTTTTGGTGGGGAGGTAGGGTTTCACAATTTGACATGGAATAGCAGTCAGGAAGGAGGGAGCCGAAAGAAGCTAAAGGTAAGGAGGATTTCTGTGACTTATCTGTTGAAGGTTTTACCAAACTGGGATTTTGAATTTCAGTGTTTTTCAGTTTTAGCTCAAGGTATTGTTCTGTTACCATAGTTTAGTGAATACAGATACAAGATCCTTTATCTGAAATTCCGAAAACCGAAAAGTTCCAACAAGCAAAATTTGATACAAAATGGAAGTAACATAGAAACATAGAAGATGATGGCAGAAAAGGGCTACAGCCCATCAAGTCTGCCCACTCTGCTTACCCACCCCCTGTCTATGCCCTAATGACCCAATTTCCTTATCTTGACCCTCATAGGGATCCCACATGGGTATCCCATTTATTCTTAAAGTCTGGCACACTGTCAGCCTCGATCACCTGCACTGGAAGCTTGTTCCAATGATCAACCACTCTCTCTGTGAAGAAATACTTTCTGGTGTCGCCATGAAATTTTCCGCCCCTGAGTTTGAGCAGGTGCCCTCTTGTGGCCGAGGGTCCCTTGAGAAAGAAAATATCATCTTCCACTTTGACACGTCCCGTGAGGTACTTAAATGTTTCTATCATGTCTCCCCTCTCCCTACGTTCCTCGTGAGTGTAGAGCTGCAATTTGTTCAGTCTCTCTTCGTACGAGAGACCCTTGTGCCCTGAGATCATCCTGGTGGCCATCCGCTGAACCGATTCAATTCTGCGCACATCTTTACTGTAATGTGGCCTCCAGAATTGCACACAGTACTCCAGATGAGGTCTCACCATGGCCCTGTACAACGGCATTATAACTTCAGGCTTTCGGCTGACGAAACTTCTATTGATACAACCCAATATCTGCCTTGCCTTAGATGAAGCCTTCTCCACTTGATTGGCAGTTTTCATGTCTGCACTGATGATTACTCCTAAATCTCGTTCTGCTGAAGTCCTAGTTAAAGTTTCTCCGTTCAAGAAATACGTCCAGCATGGATTTCCGCTTCCGAGGTGCATGACCTTACATTTCTTAGCATTGAAGCCTAGCTGCCAGGTTGAGGACCAACTTTCCAATGTAAGCAGGTCCTGCGCTATATAATTCTGTAAACTGCATTCACTTACTATATTACATAGTTTGGCGTCATCGGTGAATAGTGTTATTTTACCTTGAAGCCCTTGAGTCAGATCCCCTATGAATTATGTTGAAAAGGAGTGGACCCAGGACCAAGCCCTGCGGCACTCCACTGGTCACCTCCGATGTTTTAAAGAGGGTACCATTAACCACCACCCTCTGAAGTCTGCCACTCAGCCAATCATTGACCCATGCAGTTAGTGTCTCTCCTAACCCCATCGATTCCATCTTGCTTAGCAGCCTGCGGTGTGGGACACTGTCAAAAGCTTTACTGAAGTCCAGATGCACGACATCCAAAGACTCTCCCAAGTCCAACTTTCTTGTTACCCAGTCAAAGAAGCTGATCAGATTGGATTGGCAGGACCTATCCTTGGTGAATCCATGCTGACTAGGATCCCGAAGTGGTAGTAGAAGTCAGTTTCCCCAAACTAGCAGTTCCCCCACATCAACCCCTTCAACCCAACAATCCCTGCCATCAGTATGTCCCTCCCTCCCTCGACAGGACTTACAGTGCCTACCTTCCTCCTCCTATCTCTCAAGAAAGGCTTTTATTACTACAATCCACAATATTTGATTTTTGTACCACTACCAAAAATCCCCTCATTCTTAGAGACTTTAATGTTCACCTTGAAGACTCCAATAATAATAATAATAATAATAACTTTATTTTTCTATACCGCCATAATCTTACAACTTCTAGGCGGTTCATAGTAAAGCGAGCTGAACAATCAGCGAATTACAATCTTAAAGATCAATGAATTACAATCTTAACAATCAGCGAACTACAATATAGTATTAACATGTTACTGTGAAGGGGCTGGATGGCCAGCGAATTACCGAATACAAATGGAGAGGAAGACACTGAACAGACAGAGAGTACAGCATACAATTAGTGAGGGAGCGTGGTATCAGCATGAAGAGTAATAGTTTTAGAAGGAGGGAGTATTTTGACTAGGAAATAAATCTATTGAACAGAGCAGTCTTAATTTCTTTCTGAAAGGCGCCGTAAGTCAATCTGGCTCTATCAATGAAGTTGCCTAGCCAGGTTTGCTGTCTGCTAGCTTGAAACTTAAATGTTCTTTCCAGAAAGGTTCTGTATTTGCAATCTGTGATCTTCGGGTAGGCAAAGAGATTGTGATTTCTGGTTGTCTTTGTGGGAGTGTATAGTTCGAAATGAGGTGAGAGGTAATTGGGGGCCATTCCCCACACCAGTTTATAACAAAAACAAGAGAATTTGAATAAAATTCATGCCTCAATGATCTAAACCAGTGTTTTACATTACATTACATTACATTAGTGATTTCTATTCCGCTTGTGCCTTGCGGTTCTAAGTGGATTACAAATTAGAAGATATCTGGACATTTCCAGGAGAATTACAAAACAACGAAGCAAGTATATTACAGGTTACAGTAGAGAATATCAACACATTTTAGGTTACAGAAGAGAATTACATAACGTTGAAGGAAGCAGTTTTCTGATTACAGATGGTGGCTGCTTATTTAGGTTTCTGAATATATATTGGTGATAAGGTTTGAAGAATTGATTAGGTGTTACTATAGGGGTTGTATTCAGGAGGGAATCTGCATGTGCGAATAGGAAGGTGGTTAGAATGATGGGAAGTGTTTTTTGAATAGAAGTGTTTTGATTTCTTTTCGGAACACTTTAATGTCTGTTGTTTTGAACAGCAGCTTGGAGATGGTAGGGTCAATTTTCGCTGCCTGTGTCGCTAGAAGGTTGTCGTATAGTTTCTTGCGTCGAGTACCGTTGAGAGGAGGGTAGGTGAATAGGCTCTGAGTTC
Source organism: Geotrypetes seraphini (assembly GCF_902459505.1). Classification (NCBI taxonomy): domain Eukaryota; kingdom Metazoa; phylum Chordata; class Amphibia; order Gymnophiona; family Dermophiidae; genus Geotrypetes; species Geotrypetes seraphini. The sequence goes on along the minus strand of NC_047092.1, from coordinate 107,350,956 downwards.
TCCTTATTCTGGGTGAGAGGTTACGGTATAGGCGGTTGTTTAGGTAACTGGGTGCGGCACCATGGGTTACTTTAAATATTAGACAGTAGAGTTTGAATTGGATTCTTGCTTTTATCGGTAACCAGTGAGAGTCTAGGTAGGCACCGGTGATATGGTCAAATTTGTTAAGGGAGTAGATGAGTCTGAGGGCTGTGTTCTGAACGGTCTGTAGTTGTTTTATCATGTTGTTTGGGCATGGTAGGTAGAGGCTGTTGCAGTAGTCTACAATACTTAGCACAAGGGATTGGACTATGATCCTGTATTGATCTTTGTTAAAGAATTTTCTTATTTTTCTTAAGTTTCGCATGGTGAAGAATGCTTTTTGGATGATTTTGTGGATTTGTGTCTGCATTGTGCAGCATCTGTCTAATTGTATTCCCAGAATTTTGAGGGTGCTCTGTATTAGGTACTTAATTGCGTTTACTTCCAGTTCTGTTAAGGATGGTTTTTTGTCCTTCTCTAGTAGTAGGAATTTAGTTTTATCCGAGTTCAGCTTCAACTTATGGTTTGTCATCCATTTTTCTACGGTTTCCAGTGTTGTTTTCAGACGTCCTGTGGAGATGGGGTCTTGGATGTCGAAGGGGAGGATTATGTCGTCCGCGTAGCTGAATGATACTATATTTAGGGTGTCCAGAGTTGTGCCTAGGGAAGCTATGAAGAGGTTGAATAGTATGGGCGATAGTGGTGATCCTTGTGGTACTCCGCAGGGGTTTGACCATGAGTCGGATATAAGATCTTTTGACTTAACTCTGTATGATCTTGTTTTAAGGAAACCTTGGAATCAGTTGTGAACTCTACCCGAGATTCCTATGGCGTCTAGTATCTGGAGTATTATGGGATGGTCTACTAGGTCGAATGCTGCTGAAAGATCGAGTTGAATGATTAGCAACTTGTTTCCTTTGCTGAGGTGCTGTCAGGCTATGTCTAATAAAGATACCAGTAGTGTTTCTGTGCTGTGGTTTGTTCTGAATCAACCTTTTTACATTACATTACATTACATTACGGATTTCTATTCCGCCTATACCTTGCAGTTCAAGGCGGATTACAAAAGATTTGACTGGACATTTCCAGTGATGATCACATTACAGAGGATTATACTGGACATTTTTACACCCATGGACCGGCAGAAATAAAATAATTATTTTGTGGACCGGCAAACTACTAAGACCGAAATAAAAAAACACCTTTCCGCCCCGTCTCCTCAAACTCGGTCCCCACAAACCATCTGATCCCATCCGCACAAGCCTCAGTTATGATTTTATATTGAACATATTTTATTAAAGTATAAAAAGAAACAATATTCTGTACAATTGTCATTTTATAAATATAAATATACAGAGCAAGGACCAACAAAACTCCTGTCTCTCCTCCCCTTCACATATATCCCCTCTACTATAAAGAAAACTGAACAAGCCAAGTTATTACAGAATGCTACACAGAAATATCATGCTAAAAGAATACTGCAATCAAACATGACAGGAATAGTGTTAGGGGAGTGCCCCCTGGTCACAGAGAGCCCTAAGCCAGCCGGAAGCTAAAGAAGCACTGCCTGGGCTTTGCAGTCCCCAGTTATGTCTCTAGCAGGATATATATTTCAAATCTGATATATTCTAATGACAAAATAGAAATAAAATTATTTTTTTCTACCTTTTGTGGTCTCTGTTTTCATCTTTTCTTTCCAGCGTCTGCCCTGTCTCTTCAATCCAGCATCTGCCCATTCCATCCACTGTCTGCCCTCCCCCTTCCATATGTATCTGACTTCTTTCTATGCACCTCTCCCCTTTCCATCCAGCCTGTGCCTCCTCTATCCTTTTTACATCATTCATTCCAGCTTCACTGCTTTCTTCATTTTTATCTCTCCTACACCAGATCTAGCATCTTTATCCCTCTCTCATTTCTCTGCTACCCCCTTTCCAGCATCAATCTCTCTCTACTTTCTCATTCCTCTTTCTCTCCCCTTTCCCTCATCTGATCTCTCCATTCCACCCTGACCCCTGACCCCCTTTCCCTTCTGTAATCTTCCTGCCAGCTGTTTCCTTCCTTTTTTCCTTCTCCCTTCCCTCCTCCCCCTATCTAACATTAACTCTCTTTCCATCCCTTTTCCTCCTCCCCTCCCAGTAGCATCTCTCCTTCTACCTCCCTCCAGGTCCAGTAGCAGCTTTCCCTTTATCCAGAACCTTCCCAGCCTCCAACAGTGGCTTCCTCTTCTTCCAGCAGCTCTCAGTACTTGCCTGCAGCAGTGATTTCCTTAGGCAGTCTTGGGTCCGTTGCCGCCTCCAAGGAAAAGGGAAGTTGCCAAAGTGAATCACTGCCCTGGTAAGTACGAGAGCTGCTGGGAGGGGAGACAGCCACTGTTGAAGGCTCCCCATGAACTTGCTCCTGCACGCCCTGCACATTCGCGCCCCCCCCCAAGCCGGCAAAAACAGCGTTGCGCCGCAGGTCCTGCCGCCCAAGACGAGCCGGAGGCCCCTACCCGCCGCATCCTGCACGTGGGAAGACTCTCAGCACAGACGCTGCTGATGGCCCCAATCCACACGCTGACCCCCCCCGTGCATGCTGACCATCTCCCTTCTACCTGCACTTTCCCCGCGGCCCTCTTCAGCGACTCGGCAGGGGCAGCGATCAAGACAGGCTGCCGACGTCGGGACCTTTCCTCTCTGAGTCCCGCCTATTTTGTTTCAACTTCCTGTTTCCGCATAGGCGAGACTCACAGAGGGAATGCCCAACGTCGGCAGCCTGTCTTGATCGCCCGAGGCTGGAAGGAACAGCAGATTTCCGCCAACACCACCGGGGCAGGAAATTTAACGGCGTCGATCTCGCCAGCCCTGTGCAGACCGGCAGGAATTTTCTGCGGACCGGCGGTTGAAGAACAGTGATCTAAACCTATTCCCACTAATAACTTCCCCAACTCACAGAGCAGGAGACATGCTCGCTATGGTTCCTAAACCTGTAGCTTCTTTCTACTCTCTGATTCCTAATAACTCCGTGCCATGGTCAGATCACTCCTTACTTACCTTTTCTTATTTTTGGTTACCTATGACTCCTCTGTCTGGCACCAAACAAATTAGCTCTTCCATTTCCTCCTCTTTTAAGTATAAGTGCGAAACTACTTCTGATACATCAATGGATGAGCTCATGGCAGAATGGAATAGTTCTCTATCTATACTCATAAACGAACTAGCTCTTCTCCAAACTAAATCTCTTACCTCGCGACAACTTAAAAATCCGTGGTATTCATCCGAACTCAAGCTTATAAAGAAACAACTGGGTATCTTAGAAAGAAAGTTGAGGCACAATAAATCCTTGACTACTTTACACCAATACAAAGAACAAGTGGATTACTATAAATCAAAAATAATACTAGCAAAATCACTTTATTACTCAAAGAAAATTTCTAAAGCTAGGAATACGGAGACTCTTTACAGAATTGTCCGTTCCCTGACTACAAATCACCAAAAACAAAACAATTCTCTTCAATTACCTTCAGCTCAAACTTTGGCTGATTTTTGTTTTTTACAGATAAAATTCAGAAGATTGATATAATATCCAAGATGGTGTTTTGAACAGACGCTAGGCCGTGAGCTCCTCGCTAGTGTTGTTGCACAAGCCCTCTTTCCCTTTACCTGTTGTGTGCGGCTTTTTTCGTGCAGTTCTTTGATATCGCTGGTAGTTGTTTGTCTCTGCCGGCATTCAAGACTTTTTCCTGTGGGCCTTGATCAGTGCTGCGGGACCAAGCGTGGATCGAGTCACGAATGGTGAAGAGGAAGGGAACTACCTGGCCGATTCCTCTGGTGCCCGGGGCTTCCAAGACCTTAGTGCAAACAACGTTGGATAGAGGGTTCTCTCACCAGCTGAAGTAGATGCCCCCGACTCTGGCAGGAACTCCGGATTCAGTGAACTTTAGCATCGGGTTTAACTTTAACGATCGGGTTTCCCTAAGCCCGATTCAGGGGCGAAGTCCTGTCCAACCAAGAAGAAGCCCTGCAGAGAGAATGGCTAACAGCTTACCCAGGAAGGTGGATTGCTGCCTAGCCCCGGAGGAGCAGTAGGAGGAGAAGTAATGGAGCCTAGGCATCGGCACTCAAAGCAGAGGCAGGAAAAACTATTGCGAGTAACAACATTCAATTTGGACAATTGACTAAGCCAGCAGTAGTGAATTTAGAGGAACTGTGGAGGGCTAGAGAAATCATGGAGTCTAACCTCCAGAAGGCGATGATTAAGGTACAGGCAGATTGTGTCTCTGTCAGCTCTCAGGTTGGGGTCCATGAGAGAAAGTTAAAAGAACAGGGAGATGAAATTAAAAAACATGAAGAACAGATTACTCAAATAAAAAAGGTAGAAGTGGAGATTATCAAAGATCTTTTATTTTTTTAAAAACTTGAATATATGGAAAATAAACAGAGAAGAAACAACTTAAGACTCTTAAATTTTCCTAAATCTCCAGTATTATCTCCACTTGAGATGGTGTGAAAATATTTGAAAGAAACTTTAATGATTCCGCAAGACAATTTGCCGCCTATTACCATGGCTTAATATATATCTACAGGGAAGAAACAGAATGGTTCCACTCCTATTGAAATGGGAGAAAAGGGAGAAGGGAGGAATAAAATTAACAGATATTTTGGAGAATTCCCTGGAAGTAGTCACAGAAAGGATTACTCTCTTGGTAACATTTGCCATGGAGCATGACAGAGACTTTGTATTTAAACTTTATTTCAGACACATGAATGATAAGTTCTTTGGTTCGGCAATCCAGATTTTTCCTGATATTACTCAGGCAACACAGATGAGGTGAAAATAATTTCTTCTTTGGCCCTGGGTGCATCCTTCATTTTGAAATTTACAGCAAAATGCTGTTTCACTACAAAGAAAACACTTTTTATTTTTCGAACCAAAGCAATTCTTAATTGTTGGAATTTATATCAGCCAAGGAAGGGGGGGGGGGGTAGTGGAGTGGTGATTGGTCTAGTAGCTCTTCCAGCAGTTTAAGTCCAGGCTATTGGGGGTTTCCATCATTGTCTCCTAAACTGTTCCTGCAATTAATATGTATATTTTCTTCTTTTTAAAAATTCTTTATTGATTTTCAAATCAAATACAAAGGGCTCCTTTTTCTAAGCTGCGCTAGTGGTTATAGCGTGCACTACAATGCCCCGTGCACTTCATTGAGCTGGCGTTAGTTTTTCCATGTAGTGCGGGTGTTAGCGCGCGCTAATCTGCAGCACGCAGTAAAAATGCTACCACAGCTTAGTAAAAGGAGCCCAAAGTGCAAAGAATATGCAGTAAATTATTACATTACACAGCACTTGTAGCCAAACAAATACTAATACAAAGAATTTTCCCTCTCCCACCCTCCCTGGATATGTGTAAAAATCACTTAGGCTTATTCTAGTAATCAGATTTAACAAATTCCACTAATGGATTCCAGACTTCTTTAAATTTTTTATTATGTCCCAATTGTTCAGAATACATTTTTTTCAAATTTATAATATTGGCAAAGAGTTTCCCACCAAAAGTTAAAATTCAACCTGTCCCAGTTCTTCCAATTCCTTGTTATTAAAGTCTGTTTTTATTCGCATCCATTGGACTCTTAGGTTGCAATAAAGTCCCAAATAAAACAACATCATACGTCAGTGGGACAGAAGTTTCCAATATCCTATTAATTTTACCCCAAATAGACTTCCAAAAGTTGAGTATCAAGGGGCAATAAAACAATAATGATCTAGTGTCCCTATTTCAAGATGGCAGTGCCAGCATCTATTAGATTTTGAACTATCCAACTTTTGTAAATGAACAGGGGTCCAAAAAATTCTATATAACAAAAAGAACCAAGTTTGTCTCATAGATGCTGATGCTGTACATCTCATTCTCCAAGTCCAAATCCATGGCCATTGAGTAGCAGAAATCCGCTTCTTTATCTCAATGCTCTAAATGTCTTTTAAACTTGTTTTAGTTTTTTTTGGTTTAAAACATGTTTATTAAAAGCAAACGAACAAGTAAATCCAACACATGTGAACAAGATCCAGCAACATCACAAGGAGATTACAATGCACAACCTCCAAAAGCACAGATCTAAGGTCTAAGGTAGGAACCCTACCCAGGTACAAGTACAACACAAGCCAAACAAGGTCCCGTTCCCAAAGACCATCGAAGAAGTTAAAAAAAAAACCCACAGTATGGAAACCAGCAGCACAGTCTGTCAGTTTACTCCCACATTTTTGAGAAATCCCCTACATACATACAAACAAAGACCCTTCCCCCAACACCTCCTACCCTCCCCCCCCCCCAGCGACTGAAGAAAGAAGAAAAGAAGCAGATAGAAAAAGAAAAAGAAACAAGGCAGCCTCATGAAGGAGCATCGGCTGCAAGGACCCAATCCCATAGTGACCCATATAATCTATGGGGTCCCACAATATTCTCCCTGAGGCTACGCCACTCCCAGTGTGCCAGTTCATGAAGAGATCGCCGCCATCCCAGCAACTCCACTTACGGAGTACTCCCCGTTTAGCTACAAGTGAAGCAACATAAACAAAACGCCACTGGGCGTCGGTAAATCCCTGATCCAAAAACCTCCAAGATCTGGGCAAGAAAATCCAGGACCCCATTCCAATAAACGCCCAAGACCGGGCATTCAATGAGCATGTGCAATAAAGACCCGGGTATATGCTTACATTTCACGCAGTCAGCAGAGTCCCAGAGACCAGCCCACAAACGAATGAAATAAGTACAATGGAGCAGCTTAAATTGGAGCTCTGGTAGTTGAGCATTACGGACCCCTTGAGTAATATTAGAGAAGCATGCTTTGAGCAGCTCTGGGGCAATCTCCTCCCCCAGCTGCAGTGACCACTTGGAGGCTAAAATAGGCAGCTGGGTGTCCTCCCTCTCTGCCCATGTCATCTCATACCAGAAGGATAAAGAGTTGAGAGCAGAAGGGAGAGACAGAAATATCTGGTCCACCTCCCGGACAACAGCGGAAGTTGTCCAGATAGTAGTGACGCAGTTGTAGGTATGCAAAAAAAGGCATGCTAGGCAAAGCCCAGGTGGTGCGGAGCATATCATAGGAAGGAAAGGCAAATGGAGCAGGGCCCACTAAAGACACACTCCGGGCAGAAAATCAGGATTATGGCTGAGCATCCGGAAGGCCCAATTCCCCTGCCCTTTGCCAATTTGGTGCCTCTACCAATTCAGTGCCCTCCGCAAGGGAAGTAGCCAAATGGAGTTGAGGCCCAAACGGGCACGCTGCCACTGGGGGCAGGTCAGATATGCCAATGCAGCATAAGGGGCCACCCAAGAGTCAAATAGTCCTACAGGAGCAAATCGAGCCTCAGCGGTAAAAAATTCATGTATCCAGTGCATAAGAGCGGCCACATTATATAAGCGAAGATCCGGCAGGGCCAACCCCCTCTGTCCCTGCTCTGGGTAAGCTTCCACTATCCTATGCGTGCTCTCCTACGATACCAGATAAAGAGCCCACAAAAGACCAATAAGAGTGTTCGTCTGCAGGCCTAATCCATAAAGGGACCATCTGCAGGGGGTAAAGGAGCTTGGGAAATAAGACCATCGTTACCAAAGCAATTCTCCCAAACAGAGAAAGAGGCAAGTCCCCCCAGCGGGCACAATAATCCTGTAAGCTCTTCAACCTGGCAGAGATGTTACGTTGATAAACAGTGGGCCAGTCCGCACTAAGAAAAATGCCCAGATAATTAAGTGCCCCGCTTGCCCAATGGAATGGAAAAGCCGGGTCAGAACACGATGCACACGGGGAGGAAACAGGCAGAGCCTCAGATTTGCGAAGTTGATGCATAGACCCGAGAAAGCACCAAATTCCTCAATAAGGGCAGACAAACGGGGGATCGTCCCCCAAGCCCTACTCACAAACAATAACATATCATCCGCAAAGAGGGTTATCTTACACTCTTCAGTACCAACCCTAATGTCCAAGATGTCCTAATCTTGTGAGCCAAAGGCTCCAAGGAAAGAATAAATAAAAGAGGAGATAGGGGGCAACCCTGTCGCGTACCTCTATAAAGCGAGAAGGGTGCTGTTTGATGTTTGTTGATAAGCAACTGTGCCATAGGGGCTGTGTAATGGCCCTAAGATACCAAATTGTTACACTATCCAAAAAAGATAAGGCCAGGTTACCTTATCAAAGACCTTTTCAGCATCTAAACTAGCCAGGAGATCATCCCCCACCCATCCCCCCACCAATGCCCGCAAGATATTAGAGGAAGCAAAGCGCCCAGGGACAAAACCAACTTGATTAACATGGACCAGGAAGGGTACTACCTGCGCTAACCGGCTCACCAGAATTGAGGTAAGGATATTTATGTCTTGATTTAATAAAGAAATCAGGCAATAAGTCCCCACCAGTTCAGGGTCTCTTGAGCGTGAGCGTGGCTTTGTTCTGGGAGAATACACCCCGAACTCTGCAGATCGGCAAACAAGGCAACCAAGGCAGGCCCAATCTGAGTGTTCAAAATTTTGTAAAACTTAGGCCCCATGCCATCAGGGCTGGGAACCTTCGCCAGCTTCAGCTTCCCCACCGCCACATGAGCCTCGTCGCAAAAAATAGGTGCGTGTAACAGTTGTAATTGAGAAGCCGACACCTGAGGTAGAGCAAGGTCATGAAAAAGGAGTCTCTAGCCTCCAGATTATAGGGGCCCGGTCCGAAAAGATCCTTATAGAAACAAACAAATTGGTCCTGGATCGCTGCCTCTTCCGTATGAACAGCATGGCAACCCTCCTTAATACGGGAAATATGGGTAGCCTTCCGAAACGGCCTCACCAAATTAGCCAAAAGCTTGCCCGTCTTGTTGCCCCACTGATACAACATTATAAACATCACTGATACAACTTATAAACAACACTGATACAACTTATAAACATCAATATGGGTCATAGCGCGCTCTGTAAATATGGCATCAATTTGTTTACGCAGACTAAGATACTCTACACGAGAAGCCTCCGAGGGCTGTGAAATAAGGGTCTTTTTACAAAGACGCAATTGTTGGGCAAGCGACACCAAAGCTGGATCCCTTTGCCTCCTTTGCTTGACTGTATAAGCGATGATCTGGCCCCGGAGGTACGCCTTAACAGCCTCCCAAAAAATAGTGTCCAAGACTTCCCCTCCCATATTAGTGAGGCAAAATTGATCCCATTTCTCAGCAAGATACTTATGAAAATTTTTATCATGATAGAGGGTAGGATTAAGGCACTAGATACGATCTGAGGCAGGGCCCTGCCATTTTAAAGTGAGAGTGACAGCGGCATGATCACTGAAGAGAATGTTGATGATATGGGAGCACACCACTCATCCAATGGACTGGGACAGCAACAAAATATAATCCAGCCTAAAATGAGTGTGGTACGCCCCCAAGTAAAAAGTGAAATCCACCTCTCCCAGATGGTAAACCCACCAGACATCCACGAGGCCTAGTTTGCCCATCAGAAAATTCACTCCAAGCCTTTCATTGTCACTCCACATCACCTGAGGAGGTTTACAGTCAACAGAGGGGTCACTAGTAATATTAAAATCCCCTGCAATTATAAGTTCATAATTGGGTAGGGCTACCAGGTGGGCTAAGACTGCTGAAAAAAAAGAGTGAGCATAAACGTTAGGGCCATAAATATTACACAGTACCATGGGTCAATTCTGGAGGGTGCCAGCCCAAAGGACATAACGACCCTGAGGGTCCGTGATAATCTTATGTGGGAGCGCCACTACAGATTTGTGGATAAGAATAGAAATACCCCATTGTGTAGAGTTCTATGAGGAATATGCAGCCTCCCCCTCCCAGTCCCGCACCAGCTTTGAATGCTCACCAGAAGTAAGGTGTGTCTCTTGCAAAAATGCCACGGAAACCTTCTTCCGCTTCAGAAAGGACAACATCTTCTTACGTTGGATTGGCAAGTGAAGGCCAGCTACGTTAAGAGTAATATAAGTTAGGTCAACCATGAGAGAGGCAAAGAAGAAACAGCATAAAAAGAAACAGCAAACAGTCTCCCCAATGGGCCTCCCAGCCAAGCCCCCAGGAAAAGAAAAAGGAGAAACCCCAGTCGCTGAGGGTAACCTGCCTCCTCCCCTGCCCCCCCACACCCACAAACCAGTCGACCAACCCAACCCCTAGAACAAACATAACCCACCACAACAACCACCCCATCCCCCATACAAACTCTGACACCCCCCACTGCGTCCAGCCACCCCCTCCCCCAACAAGATTAAGAAAGACTAAAGATGCTCGCTTCCAACCTCTCCCCTCCTGATCCAAAGGAAGACCCATGAGATAAACCAGCATGAAGGAACAACAACTAGAAACCAGCAGAAAAGCTCCCATAGTAGCACCCCAATCAGCAAGTATTAACAGAAAAGATAAAACACCCAGCAGGCATAAAAATGAATAAAACAACAACAACAACCAACCATCCCCGAAAATAACCAAGAGGAGATAACAGGAAAAACAAATGAAAAAAAAAACAACAACCAGCACTAAGCAGGAGGCCATCTGGGGATACGCAGGGCAGGTAGTCTCTCCAGGGTTCGCCAACAGAGTGTCAGTCCTCCCACACCAGCACACTCGATGTCCCCCAGTCAGCACCCTGCAGTACCCAGTAGCCAGCTCCACTCCACGCCATCAGATCTTAAGGTGGTGACGGACCCCTCCACACAAGCAGTCCACAAAATTATAGGGTCCATCCCCAGCAAGCAAACACTGCCAGCCAAGCACTGCCCAGGGACAGAACAGAGGGCTCAAGGACCATCTCAAGGTCCGAAGGCACCAGCGAGGAAAGAGTCCCAAGAACCACAACAAAGAGTGACCAGAAGTGACTCTGTCAGAAAGAAGCCAAATCAAAAAGTGACAGCAGGAGAGCACAATCCAAAAAGACTGCCTGTCCTCTGTCCTGGAGCTGTTACCACCCGCAGATTATTTCTTCTCCCACGGTTCTCCTAATCCTCCATTTGGGCTAGCAGGGTAGAGCACTGGGACTCCAAAGGACGCAGGCAAGTAGCATCCTGGGTACCGCAGTCCTCCTGTACCAACACTCTCTGCTCCAGCTGGGTAAGTTGAGACCCGTGCCATTCTATACAATCCTTCAGTTCATCGACGGATGCCTGGAATTATGCAAATTTATCATCGATAAGGGCAGACATGTGTCTGGTAAGTTCCCTCAGCGTCTCCTCCTGCAGGGTAACAGTCGTGCGTGCTGGAGTCCCCTCCAATGCCATTTTGGGTGAGAGCGTGGTCTGCTGGAGTTTTGGCGGCTGTGGAATCTTAGCGGGCATAACACCCCATGTGCGCCCCTCATCGCTCCAAATCGCACTCCCGACGGTTCCCACAGGTAAGCAGCACTGGGGAATGTAAAATTAGATCAAAAATAGACAGTTCATGCCGAATAGAAAAGAAGAAGGAGCGGGGAGAGATCGGAGCTCGAGCAGAGAGCCAGTGCTCAGCAGCGTGTCATCACGTAACCCCAGGTTTCTTATTCAAATATTCCTATATTAATTTACACCACTTGGCAGCCTGGTGCCCTTGCAAATCTGTCTGGAAACACTAGACTGGCTTTCCACATGTTAAATTTAACAAAGGATATGGAAGTTCCGGCATTTTCTGTATCCTTAGATGCAGAGAAGGCATTTGATCATGTGGAATTGACCTTTATGTATCAAGCTATGGATAGGTTTGGTATTGGTTCTGGATTTATTCAAATGATTCAAGCCTTGTATAGTTCTCCTTCTGTCAGATTATATATTAATAATAATTTTTTGGAATGTTTCTATCTGAGGAGGGGAGTTAGACAAGGATGTCCATTATCCCCTTTGCTGTTTGACATTGTGCTGGAACCCTTGCTATTGGCTATTCAACAAGCAAAGGAGATACATGGTATTCCTTATGCAGGTCGGGAATATAAAGTCTCTGCGTACACAGATGATATTTTGCTTCATTTAAGAAATCCTGAAACTACCATTTCACATTTATTGGATTTGATAGACAGATTTGGTAAATGTTCTGGTTACAAAATAAATTGGAGTAAATCAGAAGTTCTTCCATTGAACGTTCATTGCCCAAAAGATTTATTTGACTCATTCCCTTTTCTCTGGAAAGAAAAGGGTATAAAATATCTAGGTATTTGGATTCAGAGGACGTTGGATGAAACAATGAAAGTAAATGAAAAATCCATATTGCTTAAGGTCTCAGAAATGTATGAGCAATGGATCCCTTTACATCTGTCTTGGTGGGGGAGAGCTCAAACAGTTAAGATGATGATTTTGCCTGTGATTTGCTACCAAATGGGTATGTTGCCAGTGTTTTTTCAGGGTCCTTTTACAAGAAAATAAATAATATTCTTACTAAATTTATTTGACTTGGGAAAACTGTGAGAATTGCTTTAGTAACCTTACATAAATCAATTACGGAGGGAGGGGTTAATTTTCCAAATTTTTATAGGTACCATCAAGCCTATATTATGCGCCAGGCTATGTATTGGATCCTCCCGGATCTCATGGAAAGTCTTCCGGATTGGTTATGGTTGGAATGACAACTCTTGTCTCCGCTAAGGTTGTGTCATGTCTTGAGTGTCAAGATGCCAAGATTATATAAGGACAATAGAATTTTATGTGACACTTGGAAAACTTTAAAATTTATTAATAATTTAACATCTATTCCGATCCATAAATCCATGTGTCAGTCCCTTTGGCTGAACTCCAAGATTCAAATTGGCAGATTTAAAATCATCTGGAAGTATTGGATGAAGACGGGACAGGGATCATAGAATGGCTTGATAAAGAAAAAAACATTTTTACCCACCAGCACCATTTTATGGCACTTGAACGCCACTGAGGATTAACAATAGTCATCAATCCATCCATTTCAGATAAGTCAAGTTTATTTTCTTTGGTGCAGATGGTTTATCTAGTTACATGGATGGGCAGGGGACAGTGAAGGCAGTGATGGTCCCCTTGATAACCTTAGATTGGTGTCATCACTGAATCACAGGTTATATGGTCTGAGCACTTCACTATTAGTTATCAATTTTATAAAATTTTAAAATTAATCCAGAGCTGTGATTATTGAAATTGTAGAATTTTATCACAGGATATCAGTAGCTATCTCCCTATTAGTTTGAATACCCGCTACGTCTTAACCATATTTTGAATATCAAGCTTCCTAGAATTTATAAGGACAACAATATTCTTTTTTCCACTTGGAATACATTATAATTTATTAATACTTTAACTCCTACTCCAATACAACAACCCACGTGTCAGTCCCTATGATTAAACTCCAAGATAGAAATCGGCAAGTCTAAAATTCTCTGGAAATATTGGTTGCAGACAGGCATATGAACTTTAGATGATATGATTCAAAATGGAAAAATGGTAAATTTATTACAATTGCAACAATCATTTGGCATTTCAAAATCTCAGGGTTATAAATGATTGTAGTTGAAACAGGCCATTCAGAAAGGGTTCCCTGGTTGGTGAAATTTTAAAAATCAATTTAGCTTGCCGGGCCTATGTTTCTTTCTTTTTTTTTTTTTTTCTTTATTGAGTTTCAAACATTCATAATGCAAAGCAATTAAACACACATATATTATTATAATAAAAGCATTTTGAACTAATAAATATACCTAAACAATCATTTTCACCCACCTACCCCTTAATTAATAATCAACTACTAATGACCATTTTAAAATCTTCATGTAAACCCCCACCCCTCCCTCCTGGATGTGTATAATAAATGACCAATAATAAGATCAGTCCTTACAATAATTTATCAATGGCTCCCAAACTACCAAAATTTTTTTATAATTCCCTTGTTCACAGCAGTGCCCTGTAAGGTACCCCACTATTTAGGTGGCATGTCTAGGTGTGCAGTCCATCACTTTGCACACCCCTCCCACGTCCAACAGGGCTTGTTCTAGGCGTTTTGGACTTGGACGGAAAGTTGGATGGAAATGTGGTATAAAGATGGACGATTTAGCGGCTTGGACGATCAGATCGGCAGGATGTATAATTAGACAATTTTCAAAAGTAAAAAAAAGTTGGACGTATCTTTCAAAAATGTGTCTTAGGCTCTTTTTTTAAGTTCAATCGTTTTTATTGAAGTTTGTAAATAGTACAAATCATAAAACAAGAAACAACAAGCTGTGTATTGCAGTGATACAATCAATTGGTCAAGAAATGTGCAATAAAAGAAAGATAATGGCTAATTATAGACAATCGCCAAAGCAGTCACTGAGCATAACAATTGCAGCTATACACATCACTTATAGTTCAATATGGAAAGATTCTAACAACAGTGTGGCCAATGATATGCTTGCCTACTTTGATTTGCAATAGGCCAAAACAGGAGACCACAACTTATGATAGGAATGACAAGAGTTAGTCTTGTCAGCAGCTATAAGTTCAAATTTAGAAAATAAGCATACAGTATTCCACCAAGAGTTGTGATGTAAAGACGAAAAGTCTTTCCAACTTGATAAAATAGTTTTAAATGCAATGAGAGTTAAGCATTTGAGTAATCGGGTTTCATATTTATCCAGATGGTGTTTCTGCAGGGCACTCGACCCATAAATGACAATAGCAAATGAAAGGTCTTCATTTATGTGTAGTATCTGACAAATAGTGGACCACACGTCTGACCAGAACGGTACTAACTGCGTACAGTGATAAATCATGTGATCCAAGGTTCCCACAGCATCCATGCAAGACCAACATTTGTTTGAATTAGAGGACCCTATTTTGGATAATTTGAGTGATGTCCAATACGCATGATGATTTCAGGGCCTTGAATGATGTTAGCCAAATCTCCTCCCAGTTATACTGATCTACAGGTACAGAGCCTGTAAATCATGTAAAGCCAAAGACGGTGCAAATTTCTGTTTATGTAGTAGTTTGTACCATGCAGACGCCTGACCCGCTTTGGAATTAATCAGGGCAGACCATTGGAGTATGGTAGGCGTATCAGTCGACAGGGTGGTCCTCTTGAAATAAGTCATTAAATAATGTCTTAGTTGCAGCCATTTATAGTGATGAAACGATTCCAATTCATAGGTCTTAGCAAAAACATGAAAATCTAAAAATGTAAGGTCAGATAATAGTTGTCTGATGGACCAAATGCCCTTCTTACGCCAAGATTTCCATTCCATATAGCGACCCTGAATTTGTAAACATGGGTTTCACCATAAAGGAGAGCTAGTGGTGTTATTCCATCGTACAGGAGCAATGGCGTCCAATTCCTGAAGAGCAGTTATAGTAGATGAGAAGATAATATTGTTGTGAAGCGTATTTTCCCTATTAGCAAATGACACAAACATGAGATGTTCTTCAGGAAGTTCTAGTTTCAACCAAGCAGGCATGCGCAACTCATCTGGAGCTGCAATCCAATGTGATCCTTGTCTGCACAAAAAGGCCAGATGATAGTCATAGAGACTAGGGAAGTTGACTCCTCCATGTTCTTTAGTGCATTTTAGTTTTTTCAGGGCAATGCGAGGTGTCTTAGCATTCCATAAAAATTTAACCAGGGCAGATTCAAATTTCCTATACGCAGAGTGTGGAAAGAGGAAGGGAATCATAGATAGAATGTAGGTAATTTTTGGGGCTAGGACCATTTTAATAGAGTCTAACCGTCCCCACCAAGACAATTTCAGTGGTGACCATCTGGTAGTGGTAGCAGTGATAATGTCCATGATATAGGAGATATTATAATCTTGAGTCTCTTCAACGGTAATACCAAAATAAACTCCCAAATATTTCAATTTAGTTGGGGCATAATTGAGATGCAGCGCCCGAACCTCTTCACCGCATGGCATTCCAGAAAGTGGCATAACTTCTGATTTAGTCAGGTTGAGCTTGTATCCAGAAACTGAAGAAAAGATGTCAATTATACGTAAAACAGTTGGTAAAGACTCCAGTAATGTATATATTTGGACGTCGTCCACATAAGCCGATAGCTTAATGGATAATAATAATAATAACTTTATTTTTGTATACCGCCATACCCAGGGAGTTCTAGGCGATTCACATCAATTAAAACAGAGTTACAAACGGTTCAGTATCAATTGATCAGAGTTGCAGGCAACAAAGTAGTTGAGTTTTGAAGGAGTAGGAAAGAGTGGGTCAAGGGGGGGGTAGGGTGGTACAATAGGGGGAGGGAGGGAGGTTTTGGTTCTTTGAGGAGGGGGCATTAAGGGTCCTGGCCTTGGAAGAGGTGGGTTTTGAGTAATTTTCTAAAGCTGAGGTAGGTGGGGGCATTGAGGATCATTTGGGCTATCCATGGGTTTAGTTTGGCAGCCTGGAAGGCGAAGGTTTTGTCGAGGAATTTATTGGAGTGACAGAGTTTTAGGGAGGGGAAGGCGAACAGCTGAATTCTGCGGAAGTTCTTGTTTCTGTGATTCAGGAAGAAGTGTGGGTTGATGTAGCATGGGGATAGACCAAATACTGTTTTATAACAAAAACAGGCGAATTTGAATAGGATTCTGGATTCTAATGGCAGCTAATGAAGTTTGTGGTAAAAAGGGGTGACATGTTCCCATTTTTTCAGGCCGAATATGAGGCGGACAGCGGTGTTCTGGATAAGTCATCCAATTGGAATCCTCGAATGGAAGAGTTGGATCTAATGTCAATCAGTAGTGGTTCCAGAGCCAAATTGAACAGGAGAGGGGAAAGTGGGCAGCCTTGCCTTGTGCCCCTCAAAGGAAAGAACATCTCTGAGAGGATCCCATTGATACGAAGTCTAGTTGCTGGATAAGAGTACAGGACTTTTATCATTCGAAGAAAAGAGTCAAGAAAGCCAAACCAAGAAAGTACTTTGAACATAAAGGACCATTCCACTCGATCAAACGCCTTCTCCGCATCCAAGGCCATGGCAACATAGGGTGAAGCCGACCTGGAGACTTGCAATATAATATGAGACAAAAGGCGAGAGTTGTCACTGGCAAGACGGTCTTTCATGAAGCCATTTTGATCAGAGTGGATTAATTTTGGTAAAACAGGTTGCAATCTGGATGCTAATATTTTCGCGTATATCTTGGCATCAATGTTTTTCAGAGACAGAGGTCTGTAATGTTGAACGTAAAGCGGATCCTTGTCAGGTTTCGGTAAGACAATAATCATTGCTTCCGTAAAAGAGCCCATCGCCATGCCCTGATCGATAAGATGAGTTAAATATGATAACAGTGTTGGTAATAAAGCATCCTGAAAAGCTACATAGAACTCAACTGATAATCCGTCAGGCCCTGGAGCTTTATGTTTGGCCAAGGAGTTCAGTGCTTCCTTGAGATGATCTAATTCCAGTGGTGAGGACAGGAGTTCGACTTCTCCCTCATCCAATCTGGGTCCAGTAAGATTAGCAAGGTACTCATCTATCAATGGTAGTAAAGGCGTCTCTGATTTGTAGAGATCTCGATAAAAGCAGTGAAACTGACTACAAATCTCTCCATCTGTTGTTAAGATTTCGTTGTTATCTGTTTTAATGGCTGGTATAGATGTTCTTTCCATCTTCAATTTCAGATATTGTGCTAGTTGATGACCAGCCTTGTTAGAAGTGGCATAATAATGAGAAGCTTGAAGGAGAACCTCATAGGCAGCAGCAGTACTGAGACGCAAGTTATAGTCATAGCGCAATTTATTCAATTCAGTTTGGAGGATGATGTTAGAGGAATCCGCAGCATGTGAAGATTCTAATGTCGCTATCTGCGATTCAAGCAAATGTAGTTGTCGTCTTGTTTCAGATTTTTTCTTGGCAGCATAGGAGATGATATACGATTTAAATGCATCCCACGTGATTTGCCACGAAGTCTCTTCTACTTTGTTAATAATGAAATATTCCTTAATATGGTTATTGATGTACTCGATGAAGAGAGGATCCAACAATAAGGAGGAGTTAAATCTCCAGACACCTGATGATTTTGGAAGAGCAATATCCCTAAATGTGAGCGTAATTGAAGAATGATCTGATATAGTGATGGGCTGTATTTCAGAAGTATCCACTTTATGTACCAAAGCGTAGCTGAGCAGGAAAAAGTCAATTCTCGAATAAGATGAATGTGGAGGGGAGAAGAAAGTGAACACCTCATCTTTTTGATGTAACAGTCTCCAGGGGTCTACTAATTTCAGCTGACAGAGAAGGTCTTGCAGGCAATACCAAGCCTTAGATCTTTTGTAAGGAGCCTTAGATTTTAGATCAATCTCTGGATTCAAAACAAGATTGAAGTCACCACCCAATATAAATGGTAAAGTATCAGCGGTACTGATATCATCAGCCAATGCTTCGAAGAAAAGAGGACAATCTTGATTAGGTGCGTATATATTATAGGTGTATATGAAACAATTCGCTACTTTCAGCGTAACTCTAAGCCACCTGCCATCCATGTCATGTGAAGATGAGACAATGCTGATATCTGGGCGTTTTCTGATCAGGGTAATAACACCATTTTTCCTCTCCACAGAAGGGGAAAACAAAGGTGCATAAGCCCACCTAGAGCTTCAGTGTCACAAAGATGTGTTTCTTGATATAATATAATATCAGGGTTATATTGTTCTGTGTAGCGCAAGATTTTAAGCCTTTTCACCGGATTATGAAACCCTTTCACAATTGAGAGAAAAGCAGGTTAAATCCATTCAATCAAAATCAGTAAAATATGCCTTGAGTCAGTATAGCAATTGTTACACAGCATTGGCATAAATTTAAAGAACCAAATAAAAACATTTAGCCTAAGGTAAGAAGGAAAGACAATCATTGCACATAAATATTTCAGTAGAATCTGCAATAGCATAAAAAACTGTAATAAACAGGATAAAGTCACCATGGGTCAGAAAGCTGACAAGAGAGAGAAGCCTAAACAGCAAGGCTCCTACAGCTCAGGTTTTGAGATATTAGGCATCATTATCATAATAATCAAACAAGAGATCTAATAATAATAATAGCTTGTAATAGGAAACAAGAACTGCATATATCAGGTAGAACAAATTGAGCAGTTAGAAACCAGCAGGATAAATATAGAGTAATCAAGTTTTGTCGATAGCAGTAGGTTTCACACTCTCAATAAAATCTGCCAGTTCAGCTGGATTGAGAGAGTCTTTAGTTGAATTATTAAAAGTAACCCTTAGACGTGCTGGATACAGCATGCCAAATTTGGCACCTATATTCTTAAGTTGAGGCCTATAGGATAATAAAAGTTTCCTCCTCTTCACTGTCTCCTTTGCCAGGTCTGGGACAATCAGAATCTTATTGCCTTCAAAAGTGATGAGAGAATGTAGTTTGGCTTGTTGCATGATCTTGAGGACCTGTTGGTGCCTTAGTAGCGTGACAAGCACAGGCCTGGGGTACTTTTTGTGAAACACATTGGGCTGTGGGAGACGAAAAGCACAGTCAAAATCCAATTTTATGTCATCGTGCATTTTAAGAATCTGTGGTAGGAGAACCGCGAGAAAGTCCACTAGATCGCAAGCCTCCCATCCCTCCGGGAGGCCTAGGAGACGGAAGCAGGTTCTCCTCGCGTGGTTGTCCGCATCTTTGAAAGTGCGCTTCAGCGCTGCCACGTGGCTCGTTTGTTTGAGCAGCGTTTTAATTGAGGACTCAGCAGCCGTAGTCCTAGTTTCTAAGATAACCGCTTTGGCTTGCGCTGCCGCGAGCTCTTCTTTCATGGCAGTGAAATCAGTTTTCAGTTCGCTGATATCCTGCTTGGTCTCTACAAGCAGTTCTCTGATCGCCCGCAGCTCACTTAAGATGGCCGCCGATGCAGCGTCTTCAGCTTTGCTGGTCTCCGATTTCGACGGCGATGCAGGTTCAGCGCTTTTGCGTTTATTAGGCTTACCCGAAGTCATTACTCCTTATAGCAGAAGTAAGTGCACTATGGAAGGGATCAATAATGATGCCTATTGATTGTTTATTGAGCCTGAACCGACGGAGCTCGTGCAGCTAGCTGCCTATCTGATCAGGCTCACTAGCGCCCCCCCCCCTTCTTAGGCTCTTTTTAACTTTGGACGACTAGCGAGATGGACGTAAACGGACTTAGACGTCCCTTTCGATTATGCCCCTCCACACATTCAATGGAAGAACCTCTGATTCATTTCAATTTATCTTATATCCGGAAAAGTTACCAAAGCGATCAATCAATTCCAGTAAATGAGGGATGGTTGATTCAGGATTTTTCAAATGAAGCAACATATTGTCTGCGTAAGCTGAAACTTGATAGTCCTGACCTGCATATGGAATTCCCTGTATTTCCTTTGCCTGCTGAATGGCCAACAAAGGTTCCAAAACAATATAAATAGCAAAGGAGATAAGGGACATCCTTATCTAACTCCCCTCCTCAAACAAAAATGTTCTGAAAATGTATTATTAATATATAATCTTGCAGAAGGGGAACTATACAAGGTTTGAATAATACCAGAACCTATTCCAAACCAATCCATTGCTTCGTACATAAATGTCCATTATACACGATCGAAGGCATCCAGAGACACAGAGAAGGCCAGATCATCCATTGTTTTTGCTAAATTTAGCATATGAAGTGCCAAATTAGTATTGTTTGCAGAATGTCTTTGAGCAACAAAATCCGTTTAGTGCATACAAATCATATAAGGGAGAGTCTTGGCTAAACTTAGAGCCAATAATTTAGCCAGGATTTTCCAATCCACATTAATTAAAGAAATAGTCCTGTAGTTTGAAACCAACATGAGATCTCTGTTTGGCTTTGGCTAAACAATGGTTAATGCTTCCGCCATAGTACCTCATATACAACCCTTAGTCAATTGTGATTGATATAAATTTAAAAGATGATGTAATAGTATATTTTGAAAAGATTTGAAAAACTCCACTGTGAAGCCATCACTACTCTGAGAGACTTCAATGCTGCCTGGAGTTCCTTAAATGATATAGGCACTTCAAGATTTCCTTTTATATGCTCTGGAATTTATGATCCATTAAGTTTAAAAATTCTCTTCCTTCAATTTCTTTATTTGAATAAAGCTCAGAAGAATATAAAGCTTTATAATAATCCAAAAATCTGTTTTAAAACATCCCCAATATGGATATGAATTTTACCTTTTTCATCTTTAATGGCCACAACCTTTTCCTTTTTTTTGCTTTAAGATAATTAGCCAATAATCTTCCCGCTTTATTCGAGTTTCTATAATACAGTCTGCTGAGTAAACAAATCTTTCCTAGCCAATTGTGAGGAAATCTCATTATATTTATATTTAGCTTTTAACAGGGCATTCAAAGTATCTTGTTCCCATTTTGAACCAATTGTGACTCTAAAGTCAAAATAGTTTGTTCTAAATTGCAGAATTCTAATTTTAGTAGTTTCCTAATATACACCGAATATGAAATTATTTGCTCTCTCATTGTAGCTTTGAAAGAATCCCAAATAGTTTCCAAAGAGATTTCCTCTGAGGTGTTGAATTGAAAATATTCATTCATTTTTATTTGAATTTCCTCAAGAAAGTTTTAATCTGTAAGCACTGCATTATTAAACCTCCAAATAGGTCTATTAGAATCTTCTCCAGTAAATGAAATTCTATCCAAATTTCAGCATGATCTGACAAAAGAATCGGATCTATGCTGGCTTTAGTTAACTGTTTAACTAAATGTTCCGAAACAAAAAAATAATCAATTCTTGAAAATGATTTATGAACTTGGGAACAAAATGAAAATTTGTGAGCATTAAAATAAAAATCCGCCATATATCTTTCAATCCGCTTAAATGTATAAGATTATCTAGACCTAATGATTTTGTTTACTGGGTTGTTTATCCATTAGTGGATCCATGACAGCATTGAAGTCTCTGGCCAATATTAAATTAGTCATAGCCAGTGACAAAATTATTTGTTAGTTTTTTTAAAGAACTTTGCCTGATTTGAATTAGGCACACAAAATTTGATGTTAAAGCCCAAATAAGTCCAACACTTTCACTTGAAATTAACTTCTCAATCTTGTGCTGGATATTATTATTTTAGTAAACTGGCCTCAGACCCACCACTCCACCGCCTAGCAAAAACTTCAAGCGAGAAGAAATATATGGCTCTTCATCATCGGCCCAAACTTTCTTTCTATTGATTTAAATATATTTTCAATAATTTACTTTAGGATGTACTCAATAAATAGCATTCACTGTACCTTTAAATAAACTTTAAATTCAACTTTGCCATAATTAGTTTTTCACTTATCTTATGCATGACCTGGGAGGGAATGACCCAACATGTTTCACTGGAGCGCTTTATCAAGGGTCCCCCTAAAAAAAGAAACAGTCAATACTATCCATTAACCTGTAAATCTTTTTTACTTTAGCCCAAAACAACTCACCACGGTCACTAATGCCATTCGACTCCTGGAACTCTTAAAGAGTAAGATGGCGGTGGCGTGTTACTCTTCCACTTTAATACACTTCCTCTAAACAGCTGACATCCCCTGTCTCCTATTGGGTGAAGCCCTTAACCTATTAAAGACGCCCATTCCACCTCCATATTCTGAATGAAAAAGAACAAAGATTGATCTATCAGCTGGAGGACTTCCAGTTTGGACTCGAACAACATGGCTGCTTGAGCTGTGAGCTCCCACCTTATCTTCAGATAATCGTTCTAACACTACTTGTATCACTTACTTTTTTTTTCGTCTGAAGTCCTGCCATACGCTATTTTCATTATACTAAGCGTTATGGCCAACAAAAAAACCAAAACAGATGCACTTCCAGCTAATAAATGTCTGAAGTCGGCTCCCCCTTCTCCTGATAAATCTGGTGCCACCACGGACCTCGAGGAGGAAAACGACCCGATTCTCGCTGAACTACAGAGTATAAAATCCTTGATGAAATCCCACATGGATATCTCGAAGGACATGAGGGAAGAATTGGAATCGATTCACACTCAAATGGCTACCTCTCAACAGCATTTTGAGCTTCTCTCTACTCGGGTCATGGCTGTGGAAAAGGACATTCCGGTAGTGCGGGCCAACTCAGCAGCCATTTTAAAATTATCCTCGGACCTCGAGGATATGGCCAACCGCAGCCGTAGATTGAATTTGCGGATTCTTGGCATGCCGGAGGGGGCCGAAGGCACCGACAAACTCTCCTTCCTAACATCCTGGCTTCCTAAGTTTCTTAATATTGAATTTTCCCCGGCTTTGGAGTTAGAGCGCGCCCACCGTTCTCCTTCCACCCTGCAACCTGGAAACAAGCACCCGCGCCCACTGGTTGTTAAGGTGCTCCGCTTTCAGCACATTCTGCAGATCCTGACCACCGCGAAGGGGAAAGCATCGATGTTGCATCAGGGCCGCAAGATCATTATCGTGCCCGACCTGGCTCCCACTACAGCGTCGAGACGGAAGGCCTTTCTCGCCATGCACCAGGATCTCAAGGACTTAGGAGTGCAATACGGCCTTTTCTACCCGGCGAGATTCCATGTTACTTACCGGAATAAAACTGATAATTACTCGGATCCTGAACTCCTGCGCACCTGGATTCACCAGACCAAAATGGGATAATCCTTTGTTGACTGTCTTCGCTGAATCCTTATGCACTGGACTTATCGACGCCACCCTTCTGTGACTTGCCTCCTCGTGCTGAACGGTCTCCTGCCTCATCTTGCCTGCCATACTGCCTTCACTTCTTGGGGACATTATATCTCTCCCTCTCTTATCTCTTCCATGGTGCTATATTGTAGATTAGCCTCAATTATTTTCAGTCCTATCCTGTTATCTCTATCGCCATTTTGCTCTCTGCTTATCTCGGCTTATCCTATCTCTCGATTTCCTGGCGGTCCTATGTTATTTCCTGTCTCATCAAAGTATTTGGCTCTTTCTCTGCTTCTACTATCCTGTCCAGAATAATTATTTCTCACTCGTTTCTCCTCATCTGACCCCTTTTATTTGCTTGCTTGCTCGTATTGTACCACTTCAACTGTTTTCTGGGGCGTTTGCTCATTCCTTCTGCCTAATACCTTATCGCTTTAATCTTCGCTTTTATTCTTGACCTTCTTCTCCTTTTCCTACCTCCTCTTCATTGTGCATAGTTCCTTCTGATGAACTTACTAATATTTATATATATTGTATTATTTATTTTCCCTTTAGTCTCACTCTATTATTAATGCATTTTGTCCGATTCTACCTCTATGTATCCCTCCGCCATTACTACACGTGGCTCTCTCCTTCTTGGGAATGTCCCATCTTGTTTTACTTTACAGTTATAATGCAGTCTCTACTCAGCGATATATTACTATTTACTTGATGAATTTATAAATATCTAATTACTGCTATCATTTTTATTTTTCTCTGTGGTTTCCTTCTCTCTGTGATGCATTCTATGTTGTTTAACGATTATTTCTTATACTAATTTTTCTTTTTTCACCTTATTATCTTGCCTTTCCGTTGTAATATTAACCATGTTATTAATATACGAATCACCATATACTAAGTAATGATCTGATCGTTGATTGATGAATTTACAATCTTCGGTTTATTCCTTGTAATGTTTATTTCCCTTTATGGACCCCCTACCTCTGAGATGAATTCCATGGTGTCTTAAGTTTATTTATTCTGTTATCTATTTTCGCCCTACTATTCTGCCATATTTTTCAGATGAAATATTGTATATATTATGAACTAGCGTTGTTTTAACTGCACCGTAATGATCTACTGCCTACTTGATGAATTTACAAGTTACTGACTTTCTCTCCCCTCTTATATTTCTCTTTTCAGTCTCCCTCCCCTTGCGATGTCTTATGGGCAGTTTCTGGATTATTTATTATGTTTTCTCCTTTCTTTTTATTAAGTTGTCACTTCCCTGATGAACTATTAACCATAATATGTTTGCACACTGCACTGCCTGCACAGTAATGATCTATTCCTCGCTCCTTGCATGCACAGCTTTAGGTCCATCTCTCCCAGTACCTCTTTTACTTCTTGGACTCCCTACTTTCGTGATGAACTCTATTATGTATTTGGATTTATTTTTCATATTGTTCATTTTCTTTTATATTATTATGATGTAATGTTTCCCAGATGAACTTGGCGATGCATCAAGATTAATTACTATGATATTTATTTCTCTCTACTATACTGCTTTGTCCTCCAGATGAAATATTGCTCCTGTTTTGAAATTTTTTATTGCTCTATTTGCACGGCTCTGATTTCTTATTTGCTCAATGAATTTATATTCTCTTGATTACTTCTTGTAATATGTATTTCACTTTTTGGTATCCTCTTCTTTGTGATGATTCGTGCATTATTTAATGATTATGATCTATGATATTTATTTTCTTTCAATTATGCAGTCATCTCCTCCAGATGCACCGCTTCACATAACTTGAAGCAGTGCCATCTTACTGATATATTTATTCCACATGAATCCACACTATTTGTTTTGCACCTTTATTTAATGTTCATCGAATGGCCACTAGAATGGTCTCCGGACTCAAGAGTCTCTCATACGAAGAAAGACTGGGCAAACTACAGCTATACACTCTTGAGGAACGTAGAGAAAGGGGAGACATGATTGAGACATTTAAGTACATCACAGGTCGTGTCGAGGCGGAAAGCGATATATTCTTCCCCAGGGGACCCTCGGTCACAAGGGGGCACCCGCTCAAACTCAGAGGAGGGAAATTTAATGGTGACACCAGGAAGTATTTCTTCACAGAAAGGGTTGTAGATCACTGGAACAAACTTCCAGTGCAGGTGGTCAAGGCCACCAGCGTGCTAGACTTTAAGAATAAATGGGACATCCACGTGGGATCCCTGTGGGGGTCGAGCTAAGGATCTGGGTCATTAGCACTCAGACTTGATGGGGTGGGTCAGAAGAGTGGGCAGACTTGATGGGCTGTAGCCCTTTTCTGCCGTCATCTTTCTATGTTTCTATGTTTCTATCCCCTTTCTATATTATTACAACCAAATTTTGCCCTGTTCATTTGATCTGTGATTATCCTTTATCATATTTATTTCTTAATTTTGCTCCATGGTCACATTAATGCATTTTCTTTCCATTGTTCTCTCTCCTTTCTATGTCCCCCAAGGCTCGCCATTATTATATATATATCTCTGATGACCTGTTTTATATTCATGTGACCGATTATTATACTGCATGTTCTTGACTCATGTACGGCTCCTTGATAACCGTTATGCACACTTTAACCCCGACTTTGTTGGGTCTGCTTTTTGTTACAGTGCAGATCTCACAGACACCCTATACTTCTGTTAATGTATTGTACATTACACTTTGTACCATATGATTATTCACACTATGTACTCTACTTGGCTACATATTCTTTGTCCCACACATGTTCAAAGTTTGTGTCCCTCCTATCTGTTTTGGGTAACTTACCCCTGTTGCATTTACCATTGTTGGTATCTGAGCTGATTACATTATTTTCTGTATTGAGTGGGTTATTATAGCTCTTTTGCCATATGTTTGACAAACTGGTGTTTTCCTCTCTTCCTCCCTCTTCCTGGAGAGGATTCCTCTTTATTGCTCTCTTCTGTGACTTCTTCATTTTCTTCCCACTTACTATGTTCTTGTTCAGGGCGGACATCCCCTCTCATACTTTCTTTCACATCTGCTTCTTCTTCTACTTTTATGCCATCCCTTAAGTTTGTCTCATGGAACGTCAACGGTATCAATCAACCTCTTAAATGTAAAAAAATTATATATTATCTTAAATCAAAAGATTACGATATTCTATTATTGCAGGAGACTCATCTTAACTCTACAGACTGCTCCAAATTCCATGTCTCAGTATATACCACGCATTTATTTTCTCCGGCATTTCACAAGAAGAGAGGAGTGTCCATCTTCTTCAAAACCTCACTACAAGTTCGCATCTTACATCAACTACCTGACTCGGAGGGCAGATGGATTGCAACCTCAGTTCAAATTGGTGATTTGTTCTTCTCCATCGTCAATATTTATGCACCAAACATCGACACACACTGCTGAATATAGCTGATAACCCTCTAATTATTAGAGGTGACTTTAACCTTCCGCTAGATGTTAGCAAGGATAGACATTCTCTTTCTCAGTTCCGCCCCTCCAAAATGTGGACTGAACTTCACCAGGTTATTCAGGACTTGGGTCTCTGCGACCCTTGGAGATTGCTTCATCCTGAAGAACACTCGTTTACATTTTATTCTGCTCCTCACCGTTCTTACTCTAGAATTGATTTCTTTCTCATCTCTAAATCTCTTCTCCCCTTGGTCCGTGCTTCCCTTATTCACCCCATTATTCTTTCGGATCTTGCTCCCATCGGTCTACATGTGGAATTACAACATACACGTCCGAATCGCATCTGGCGGCTTAATACTTCTATTCTCTCGGATTCTGCTTTTCAAGATAAAATTCGTAGCTTTATCTCAGAATTCTTTACTAACAATGCCTCTTCTATTCCCTCTTATACCACCATTTGGGAAGCCTTCAAAGCGAGTCTCAGGGGCGAAGTGATTAGTTTTTTGGCATGAAAGCGTAAGTCTGACTTGTCCAGCATGGAGACCTTGGAGAGGGACATCTCCCTATTAGAAAAACAACAGGTTACAAATAATCTAACTCAGGTCTCTCCAGCCTTAATCAAGAAAAAAGTTGAATTCAATCTGTTATCTCAGCTTAAAGCCCAACAAGACTTCTTGATCTCCAAAACTGGTACCTATATCTCCGCTAACAAATCCGGTCGCTTTTTGGCTCGTTAACTTCCTAATCATAAACAACGGTCTAGAGAGGCAGCTTTATTGAGAGAAGATGGTACTTCCGCTACTGATGATGCCTCCATATCTCAGCTCTTTACCACCTTTTACAAGACTATATATTCCTCGTCTACTGCCTACTCCTCTATATCTAGTACTGATTTCCTCAATGACATTTCCCATCCCTCTCTGGATTATTTTCAGGCTTCCTGCCTCGGTGCCCCTATTTTAGAGGCCGAGATTCTGGAAGCCATTAAATCTCTATCTTCACACAAATCACCAGGGCCTGATGGATACCCGATTGAATTTTACAAAACCTTTTCTGCAGATCTTGTTCCACTGCTGAAACATCTTTTCGATTATCTCTTTTCTAATCCCAAGGATCAGGGTGGATTTGTGGAAGCGCACATTATAGTTTTACCCAAAGCTGGGAGAGATGAAACCCTGGTGGCTAATTATCGACCTATCTCTTTGCTTAATACTGACTGTAAGATTTTGGCCAAAGTTTTGGCCTCACGATTAGATAAGGTTCTGGGCAGCCTAGTTCATCCTGATCAAGTAGGTTTCATGAAATCCCGATTTATTGGTGACAATGCGCGCACATTCCATGCTGTTTTGGATATCGCCCATTCTTCACCTGATCCTTTGATAGCGATTTCCTTGGACGTCGAGAAGGCCTTTGATATGGTCGAGTGGGACCACTTATTTGCCGCTCTCCATTGGTTTGGCTGTGGTTCAGACTTCGTGCATTGGATTCGACTACTATACACCAAGCCTTATTCTAGGCTGCCCCTTGTCTCCTCTTTTATTTAATTTAGCTCTTGAACACTGTTACTGGCCATCCGTCAACATCCTCATCTGATGGGGATCCCAGTGGGCTCCTTTCAAGTTAAAACGTTAGCATATGCTGATGATTTGCTTGTGTTTCTTTCTAAACCAGCTTCCTCTATTCCCGTACTTCTCCAATTGGTATCTGAATTCTCTCGATGTTCGGGTTATCGTATAAATTGGGACAAATCCGAAGTCATGCCTCTTAATGATGTTACTTCTTTAGCCAACTATGGTCCCACCTCATTTCGTTGGGCCAGCTCTTCTTTGAAATACCTTGGTACCCTTTTCCATCAGGATACTGACACTATGATGTCTATTAATTTATCTGATTTAACGACTAAGGTTGATACTTTGGTGAGGAATTGGTCCCCTCTCTCTTTGTCGTGGTGGGGACGCCTCGAAGCTATTAAAATGACTATTACACCAATTGTTAATTACTATCTTTCTATGCTCCCTAGACTGGCCCCAAAGGAGTTCTACAAAACCATTGAGAGCAAATTAACAGATTACCTCTGGTGTAAAAAGACCCCTTGCATCTCACTGAAAATCCTTAAGTCTTCTAAAGAAAATGGGGGCATGGGGTTCCCGGATTTTTTTCTTTACCATATAGCATCACTTCTGCGCTATAGCTCACTGTGGATTCAAGACCCTACTTTGTCCCTAGACCTAGCTGCCTGGCTTCACATTGAACAGCACATTGTACGCCCGATTCCGCTATCTAGCTTGCCGTTCCTCTCCCCCTCTTCACTGTCATCTAAGTCCACTGCCATAAGTGCTACTCTTCAAGCGATCCATCATTTTGATCGTATTTCTGGATCCGACAGACGTCTTATGACTTCTTTGCCTCTATGGTACAACTCCTCCTTTCGTATCGATAATCGTTTTATCTGCTGGCGCTCCTGGATGGATAGGGGGATTTGGACATTGAATCAGATCTTGGACAACGGAATGCTCCTATCTTTTTCCCAGATCATGGACAAGTTTGCCCTACCACCTTCAGAATGCTTCCATTGGATTCAACTCTCTCATTGCTTGATGAAATGCTCCCCTTCCATTTTTACATATACTCCGACTTCTATTTTCATGACATTCTCACGTATAGGTCTAGAACTCGGTCACACCACGTCCCTCTTCTACAAAGAACTCCGATCCCATTTATATCCTCGGTCTAAGAGAACTACTGATATCTGGTCGTCCCACACTACAAGAACTGAAGCAGAAAGAGACTTAGGGGTGATTGTCAGTGAAGACATGAAGTCTGCAAATCAAGTGGAGCAAGCTTCATCCAAAGCAAGGCAAATCATAGGTTGCATACGCAGGAGTTTCGTCAGCCGTAAACCTGAAGTCATTATGCCATTGTATAGATCCATGGTGAGACCACACCTAGAG
This sequence comes from Geotrypetes seraphini, assembly GCF_902459505.1. Classification (NCBI taxonomy): domain Eukaryota; kingdom Metazoa; phylum Chordata; class Amphibia; order Gymnophiona; family Dermophiidae; genus Geotrypetes; species Geotrypetes seraphini. Next base: position 107,321,035 of record NC_047092.1, on the reverse strand, counting down.
TACTGTGTGCAATTCTGGAGGCCACATTACCGCAAGAACGTGCTGAGACTGGAATCAGTCCAGAGAATGGCCACCAAGATGGTCTCAGGACTCAAGGATCTCCCATATGAGGAGTGGTTAGGGAAGTTACAGCTCTACTCACTCGAGGAACGTAGAGAGAGGGGAGATATGATCAAGACATTCAAGTATCTCACGGGCCGCATCAAGGTGGAAGAAGATATCTTCTTTTTCAAGGGTCCCGCGGCAACAAGGGGGCATCCGTGGAAAATCAGGGGTGGGAATCTGCACGGTGACACTAGGAAGTTCTTCTTCACTGAAAGGGTGGTTGATCGTTGGAATAGTCTTCCACTTCAGGTTATTGAGGCCAGCAGCGTGCCAAATTTTAAGGCCAAATGGGATAGACATGTGGGATCTATCCGCAAAGATAGAAAGGGAGGGTCATTGGGGTGGGCAGACTTGATGGGCCGTGGCCCTTATCTGCCATCTATTTCTATGTTTCTATGTTTCCTTGGCGTGGTTCTGACCAGGATTGGGATTATTATTTCAGTAAAATTGTTCGCCCAACAGCATCTGCCAGTTTATCTCAATCTTTATATTTTCTTGCGTAAAAAGTCTTTTGGACGCCTAATAAGATGTTTATGGCAGATCTCAGAGATTCCAATTTATGCTGGCATTGTGCGTCGGAGCTGGGGGATCTTCATCATATGATCTTTGCTTGCCCTATACTTAAGGAATTTTGATCACAGATATGGCGCCTTATCCAGCGCATTATACCTATTTCCTCTGAGTTCTCATTTGATATCTTACTTTTCAGAGCTTTAGCGGTGTCAGACCCTCTTTCCGCCAGTCAACAATCTCTTCTTAATATACTGATCGCCTTAATGATTCAAATGATTCTTCACAATTGGAAGTCTGCTGACTTACTTAATGTTGTTTTCTGGTGGAACACTGTTCTTATGATCCATTTGTATGAGATGAAAGCAGCAGAATTTTCAAACAGAGCTCTGCTTATCTTCCAAATATGGGAACCTATTCAACATCTCTCTCCTTAACCGTTGTCTTTCCCTTCAATTCTGTTGATCCCGTCTTCATCCTCTTTCTTTATTTTCTCCCTATCCTGGGAGTGGGATGTCCATCCTGTATCCTTTGTATACTCGCTTCTCTCTTTTAATATCTTTATGGCTATGTTCTTCTTCCTCTTATCTTTCTTTTCTCTTCTTTCTTTGCCTCCTCTTCAGGTTTATATTTGATCCCCCCGGACCATTTGGTTTTCCCCTAAGGTTCTATTTGTGATACTTTGTATGTTAATTCTCTGGATTTCCGGATGGTTATGTTGAACCTCATTGTTCATTTGTTAATTGATGATTCTGTTCCAATATTTATTTCTCTATTTGGTATGGAAACTCAATAAAAATATTTGAAATCGATCTATCAGCTGGATACTGTAGAGCCACGGGGGTTGAATATGGAGGTGGAATTATTACCAACTCTAGGAAATTGACTGGTTCATCTCTTACCTTAAAGACCGCACATCAAAAGTATCATATAACAACCTCACTACAGACACATTTCCTAATAACTTTGGTATACCTCAAGGCTCTATTCTGTCCCTTCTTTTTTTCAACATTTTCTTGGCCTCTTGGGCAGTCTGTTGGCATCTCTGTCTTTGCATACGCAGACGACATACAATTAACATACCCGATCAATCTCACTAACATTGATGACATTCTTACTATCAACAAAAAACTGGCAAAAAATAAGCGACTAGCTCTACTCTAATATGCTGTCTCTCAATGTGAACATGTCCAAATCCATGATAAGAACATAAGAACGCCATCACCGGATCAGACTTATGGTCTATCAAGTCCGGTGATCCGCACATGCAGAGGCCCTGCCAGGTGTGCACCTGGTGTAAATTAAGTCACCCATATCCCTTTATGCCTCTCGTAAGGAGATGTGCATCTAGTTTGCTTTTAAATCCTAGAACAGTGGATTCCGCAATAACCTCCTCTGAGAGGGCATTCCAGGTGTCCACCACTCGCTGCGTGAAGCAGAACTTCCTGATATTTGTCCTGGACTTGTCCCCCCTTAGCTTCAGTCCATGTCCTCTTGTCTGTGTCATAGTAACATAGTAGATGATGGCAGATAAAGACCCGAATGGTCCATCCAGTCTGCCCAACCTGATTCAATTTAAATTTTTTTTTTTTTTTTTTAATTTTTCTTCTTAGCTATTTCTGGGCAAGAATCCAAAGCTTTACCCGGTACTGTGCTTGGGTTCCAACTGCCAAAATCTCTGTTAAGACTTACTCCAGCCCATCTACACCCTCCCAGCCATTGAAGCCCTCCCCTGCCCATCCTCCACCAAACAGCCATACACAGACACAGACCGTGCAAGTCTGCCCAGTAACTGGCCTAGTTCAATATTTAATATTATTTTCTGATTCTAAATCTTCTGTGTTCATCCCACGCTTCTTTGAACTCAGTCACAGTTTTACTCTCCACCACCTCTCTTGGGAGCGCATTCCAGGCATCCACTACCCTCTCCGTGAAGTAGAATTTCCTAACATTGTCCCTAAATCTACCACCCCTCAACCTCAAATTATGTCCTCTGGTTTTACCATTTTCCTTTCTCTGGATAAGATTTTGTTCTACGTTAATACCCTTCAAGTATTTGAACGTCTGAATCATATCTCCCCTGTCTCTCCTTTCCTCTAGGGTATACATATTCAGGGCTTCCAGTCTCTCCTCATTGTAAATAATTTTTTTTCCTGCTTTTTACTAGCTTCGTTGCTCGTCTCTGCACCAGTTTTATATCCTTCCTTAGGTTGGGAGACCAATGTTGGACACAGTATTCCAAATGTGGTCTGACCATTGCTCTATATAGCGGCATTATAACTTTCTCTACTCTACTCGTGATTCCCTTCTTTATCATGCCTAACATTCTATTCAATTTCATTGCCGCCGCCACGCATTGTGCCGACGGTTTCAGTGTCCTGTCTATCAGTACACCCAGGTCCTTTTCCTGTTCGCTTTTACCCAGAGTTGCACCTGACAAGTACAGAGCCCTGGGGAACACCGCTAGTCACTTTCTCCCAGTCTGAGAACTTCCCATTTATGCCCACTCTCTGACTTCTGTTCTCCAGCCAATTGCCTATCTATCTTTCTATATCCCCCTCTATTCCATGGCTTTGTAGTTTCCTGAGAAGTCTCTCATGTGAAACCTTGTCAAACGCTTTCTGGAAGTCCAAGTATATTATGTCCACTGGTTCTCTACCATCAAAAAATTGAAGTAAATTCGTCAAACATGATTTCCCTTTTCTGAAGCCATGTTGACTGGCTCTCATCAGGTCATGTGTATCCAAGTGCTGGACTATGCTATCCTTAGTCAGTGCCTCAACCATCTTTCCAGGGACAGACGTAAGGCTCACCGATCTGTAGTTGCCCGGTTCTCCTCTTGATCCTTTTTTGAAAATAGGCGTGACTTCACTATCTTCCAGTTCTAATCGACAGGTTGGCAAGTTTTTGCAATAGTTCTCCAATTTCAATCTTCAGTTCTTTTAAGACTCTCGGGTGAATTCCATCCAGTCCAGGGGATTTGTCACTTTTAAGTTTGTCGATCTGGTAGTATATCTGGTCCAAGTCCACTTCTACTGTGGTGAGGCTGTCCTCTATTACTCCTTTGAACACTTTCACTGCTTCTGGTATTGTTGCAGTGTCCTCCTTCGTAAAGACAGACGCAAAGAAGGAATTTAGTCTGTCTGCAATTTGTTTGTCTTCCTTGATGTACCCTTTTCTTCCCTGGTCATTCAGCGGTCCCACCGCCTCTTTTGCGGGTTTTTTCCCTTTTACGTATCTAAAGAAGGGCTTGAAATTTTTGGCCTCTTGCGCTATTTTCTCCTCATAGTCCGTTTTGGCATCCCTCACTTCTTCTGATCATCTTTGGTTTGTTCCAAGCTTCGGTCGTTTTCGTGTGTTTCCATTTTTTAAAAGAGTCCTTCTTTCCTTTTATGGCTTCCTTCACCTGTCTAGTAAGCCATGCCTGTTCTCCTTTGCCTTTAGTTTTCCTTTCTTTGGAAATCCGTGGAATGTAGAGATTTTGTGCTTCCGTGATAGTATTTTTCAGTAGGGACCATGCCTGATACACCGTTTTAGCTTTGTCTATCTTTGTCGGGGGTGGGCGGAGCTAACTCTCGCCGCTGCCCCAGCCAATCCTGCTTCCTGCTTTCCCCTCCAGTGTCTTCTTTTGTTCTCTTCCTTCGCTCGCCTCCTGCTCCGATGCTCTCCTCTCTGCCTCGCAGAGCCGAACGGCTGCGTGCCATTGCCCCTCCCCTTTTAAGGGGGAGCTACGCTGGATGACATCGGGGTGGGTGGAGCTAACTCTCGCCGCTACCCCAGCCGATCCTGCTTCCTGCTTTCCCCTCCGGTTTCTTCTTTTGTTCTCTTCCTTCACTCCTCCACTCCCCTCCTGCTCCGATGCTCTCTTCTCTGCCTCGCAGAGCCAAACGGCAAGGTCAATCACTACTCTTGCCCATAGAATTTAGGTCTATTGCAGTTCAGTCAGTTAAAACCGTAAAACTTTTGGGAATTATTCTAGATGAGAAACTTACATTTCATTATCACATCAGTTCAGTTATAAGGAAATGTTTTCACCATCTTCGCATGATTCGCTCTCTTGCAAAATTTCTAGACCAAGCTTCGCTTAACATTTTCACTCATTCTTTAATAATCTCTTGCTTAGACTACAGAAACACCCTATTTAAGGAAATTACAAAAAAGGGAATTTGATGCCTTCAGATTATCCATAACACCACTGTTAAAATTATCTTTAACGCAAAAAAATTCAACCATGTAACACCCCTGATAGTCAAAGCACACTGGTTGCTCATCCCCATCGTATCACCTATAAAATACTGCTATAACCTTCAAAACTAGACAAACAGGACAGCCTGAATTCATTAACAGACTTCTAATATCCCTCACTTCTCAACGTACTCTCTGGTCATCTAATCAACATCTGCTAACAATTCCATCACTAAAAATTATCAATAATCTGCACAATAATATTTTTTGTTACTGCTCCCATACTCTGGAATTCAGCACCGGCATACTTACGAGAGATTTACACGTTAGATAATTTCGTTTAAAAACAATGACTGTCCTTTTATATTTAAATCTTTTTATTAAGCAGTAACAACAGCAAGAACAACAAAAGCATATGACAAGGTTTACAAAAAAATTGAGCTACCGCGGAGGACCAGATTCTTATGTCCTCCACAGCCATGATCAACACCCCTACCCCACAGAACACCCCCATACCCATCCCCCATCTCTCCATCCCCCTCAACAGAAGGACTACAGTACACAGACAGGGTTTAGATGTCAAACAGGTACACCAGTATACAATTGGAGTCTATTCAAGATACGGCTATGACTCACAGGGGACAAAGTGTTCAGATATGGAGTCCAGGCATTGAATGACTGTCCTTTTAAGGATACCTTAATTGATCATTAGCCTAACTTCCGTGGCAACTATAGCAATTCAGATTAAATTTTTAATACCCCTTACCTTCTGTTTTTCCCTTAACCGTTCTTTTCTCTCAACTTACTGTAGTTTTTGCCCTTTTTCCTCTCATGTCAGTTTGATTTGTGAGACTTTGTAGATGTCTTTACTGGATATAAATTAGCTATTAATTTCAATGTGTTTGTACTACCCTGTTTTTGTTTTTTAATGTTGTAAAGCCGCTTTGTAATTTTAAAAAGGTGGGATAACAAATTTTTAATAAACTTGAAACTTGATTTTCAGCACTGAGAGAGCACAGACAGCATGGTAGGCCTGGAGGTCCTGCCATTGGGGCCGGGAGGGGAGTGGGTCATCACTCATCAGGGTAGGGGGAAAGAGGGAGGGCGGTAGTATATACAGTTACAGGTACAAGATCCATTCCAAAAACCAAAAAGCTGTGAATACCAAAATATGCCTGGTCCCAAAGATTTCAGATAAAGGATCTTATACCTGCACCATAGTAACCAACCCACATTAAAACAGGTGTTAATGTATGGTTTTAACACTGCTTGTAAATAGGCTCCTAAAACAGAAGGTGGTATATACAAATATACCCTAGAAGATTTTGAAACTATCATAGCAGCATAAATTAGTAAATCAGAAAATTATAGCTCAGTTGATAGTAGGCTTGCTTTTCTTAAATAGGCTGTGAAAACTCTAAAGCTGTTTATAGCTATTTTGCATGTTGTTTTAGATAAGAACATAAGAACATAAGCATTGCCCCGGCCGGGTCAGACCAGGGGTCCTCGTGCCCGGCAGTCCGCTCCCGCGGCGGCCCCCCAGGCTCATGGCCTGTAAGTGCTTCTAACCTAAAACGTTCATACCCTATTCGTCTAATGTCCTGTAAGTAACCCTTCTATCTGTACTCTGCAATCCCCTTCGCCTCCAGGAAGTCATCCAGTCCCTTTTTGAACCCCAGTAATGTACTCTGTCCTATCACCTCTCCTGGAAGCGCATTCCAAGTGTCCACCACCCGCTGAGTGAAGAAGAACTTCCTTGCATTCATTTTGAATCTGTCTCCTCTCAGTTTTTCTGAATGGCCTCTTGTTTTTGTTGTCCCTGCTAGTCTAAAGAATCTGTTCCTCTCCACCTTCTCTATGCCTTTCATGATTTTATAAGTCTCTATCATGTCCTCTCTCAGTCTCCGCTTTTCCAGGGTAAAGAGCTCCAGCTTGTCCAACCTTTTAGCAAATGAAAGGTTCTCCATGCCCTTTATCATCCTTGTTGCTCTCCTCTGGACCCTCTTGAGTATCGCTATGTCCTTCTTATGGTACGGCAACCAGTATTGGACACAGTACTCCAGATGTGGGCGCACCATTGCTCGATACAGTGGCAGGATAACTTCCTTCGTTCTGGTAGTGATACCTTTTTTGATAATGCCTAACAGAATGTTCGCTTTCTTTGAGGCCGCTGCACATTGTGCCGCCGGCTTCATTGTTTTATCCACCAATACCCCCATGTCTTTTTCTAGGTTGCCTTCCCCCAGTACCTTCCCTCCCATCGTATAGCTGTACATGGGGTTCTCCTTCCCTATGTGCAAGACCTTACATTTCTCCACATTGAAGCTCATCTGCCATCTTTTTGCCCACTCACTCAGTTTGTTCAGGTCGCTCTGCAGTCTTTGCATTCCTCAACAGTTCGAACCCTGCTGGAGAGTTTTGTGTCGTCCGCGAACTTGATAACTTCGCACTTCGTCCCTGTTTCCAGATCATTAATAAATATATTGAACAGCAGCGGTCCCAGCACTGACCCCTGCGGGACACCACTCGTGACCTTTTTCCAGTCAGCGTAGTGTCCCTTTACTCCTACCCTCTGCGTCCTGTCCGCCAGCCAATTTTTGATCCATCTGTGCACATCCCCTTCCACCCCATGGCTCCACAGTTTCTTCAGTAGGCGCTCATGGGGAACCTTGTCGAAGGCTTTTTGGAAATCCAGATATACGATGTCTATGGGGTCACCTTGGACCAATTGTTTGCTTATCCCCTCAAAGAAATGCAGTAGATTAGTTTGGCATGATCGTCCTTTACAGAAACCATGCTGGCTTGTTCCCATCAGATTATTTCTTTCTATATGCTCATTGATACCTTCCCTGATCATTGATACCTTCCCTGATCATCTTCCCTGGAACTGAGGTTAAACTCACCAGTCTATAGTTCCCTGGGTCACCTCTCGATCCTTTTTTGAAGATCGGTGTAACATTCGCTATCCTCCAGTCCTCTGGGATTACCCCAGTTCTCAAAAATAGGTTGCAAATATGCCGCAGTAACTCCGCTATTTCGTCTCTGAGCTATTTCGTCTCTGAGCTCTTTCAGTATTCTCTGCCTGAGAATGTCTTCGAGGCTAACCTCCATGCATGATAATTTTCCTTCTTGTTCCCCTTTGAAGATTTTTTCCAGTTCTGGCTCGTTGGATGGGTCTTCTTTTGTAAAGATCGACTAGAAGAACTTGTTTAGTCTATTAGCCACCTCTTTTTCCTCTTTCACTACTCCCTTCCTGTCTCCCTCATCCAGAGGTCCCACCTCCTCCCTCGCTGGCTATTTCCCTTTCATATATCAGAAAAATGGTTTAAAATTTCTTGCTTCCTTAGCTAGTCTCTCCTCATATTCTTTCTTGGCTTTTCTGACCACTCAGTGACATTCTTTTTGATGATTCCTGTGCTCTTTCCAATTTCCCTCAGTTTTGTCTTTTTTCCACTTCCGAAATGATTTTTTCTTGTCTCCTATCACTTTCTTTACTTCATTGGTTATCCATACCGGGTCTTTTGTCTGATTCTTTTTGCATCCTTTCCTAAATCTGGGTATATACAGGTTTTGTGCCTCGTTTACCGTGTCCTTGAATAGGGACCAGGCTTGCTCCACAGTCCGAGCTTCCTTGGAGCTGTCTCTGAACTTCTTCCTCACCATTTGTCTCATGGCATCATAGTTCCCTTTCTTGAAGTTAAAAGTTGTTGCCTTGGTTATCTTTCCCTTTGGTAATCCTACTTCCACTTTGAACTGAATCATGTTATGGTCACTGTTTCCTAACGGTCCCATTACTTCCACTCCCTTTGCGGGTCCTTTCAGCCCGTTTAGGATCAGGTCCAGAATCGCTGACCCTCTCGTTGGTGCCTTGACAAGTTGCTCCATGAAGCAGTCCTGAACGGCTTCCAGGAACTCCGTTTCCCTCATACATTTGGATTTTCCAAGACACCAGTCTATTCCGGGATAGTTGAAATCTCCCATAACTATGGTGTTAGCGTTCTTGCATTCCCTCCTCAGCTCGGCTACCATTTCTGTATCCTCTGCTTCAGTTTGCCCAGGTGGATGGTAGAACAGTCCCATCTTTATCTCGGATCCGTTTCTTCCTGGTATTTTAACCCACAATGACTCCAGTTGGTCATTTGTCGCTGCTGTGTCCACACTGGTCGAGTGAATGGTGTCCCTTATGTATAGTGCTATTCCTCCTCCTTTCTGGTAAGTCCTGTCTTTTCGGTAGAGTTTGTACCCCGGCAGTACTATGTCCCATTTGTTTTCCTCGTCCCACCATGTTTCCGTGATCCCTTTGATGTCTATTTTGTATTTTTTATCTTTTCATTACTTTTTATACATTTATTCTTTTTGTTCTGTATTTCAATTAAAATTTATAATTGTGAATAATTGCACAATTAAAGGTATGTTTATTTATTTTTATTCCCACTACAGCTCCTGTGAGCAATGGAGGGTTAAGTGATTTGCCCACGAGTTCCATTGGTAAAAAAATAAATAAACAACATACCATTAATCACACAATTAATAACAATTGAAATTTTAATTGAAATGCAACCCTAGTTGGTAGCTAAATAAAATCTTTAGGGTCCGTTTTACAAAGCCGCAGTAGTGATTCTTCCATGGCAAATGCACCAAAGCCCATAGTAATTGAATGGGCTTTGGTACATTTGCCATGGGGGAATTGCTACCACAGCTTTGTTAAAGGAGTCTTTAATATCCTTTTGTTTTCTTTTTATTCCATGATCAGTCAAGAACCTTAAAAGTATTCCATGTCATATTTCAAAAGAAAACACAAGAAATAACACTCATGTGGTTTCAATCAAGTACAATGTTTAGTGCTAAATTATTCTGGAATTATTTAAGGCTTGCTCCAGGCTCTTGAGAAAAAAGTTTCTTTTGAACAGTCACATATAATCTTATATGAAATGAGGTGATCTGTACATGTAGCATGATTTTGGGAACATTAATCAAATTGTCCATATTTTTTCATATTCCAGAAGTACTTATGACCTGCAGGGTTTGCACCAATAATCAAGGCAAAACTACTTGGATAGTTATTTTTATTGCCCCTGCAAAGTGTACTTGCAGACATTTATGTCTAGCTTTGCTGAAATACTTTTTTCTAGCCAAAACAAAAAAACTATCCCCTCTTTGACAAAGTTATTCTAGCCCTTTAAACCCCTATGGGTTTTGGGACAGTTACCACAGTGGCAGCCGCTAGTGTGGCTTTGTAAAAGTGTGTGTGTGGGGTGGGTATGTTTTGAAAAATCTCAAACTATGCCAATGTAGCATCTCACAATCTATCTCCTTTGATGGAATGCTACCAGGTAATACAGAAGCATATGCAATGTACAAAAATTACTCATTTGAGAGTAGATCATTTTAAAATATTCCATTTCTGCTGATAAAATTCTAGTTTGACACTTTAAAAAAATGACTTAGAAAATGGATCTCTTTATAAGCAATATGGACAAATGTGATTCAATAAGAATGAGATAATTTATGACTCTGTCCTTAACATAAGGCTCGGGCAGCTTACAAAGAGGTACCTAGCAAAATTTCAAAATACTGTACTGATAAAAAAAAAAAAAAAGACTTCCGTTTAGATTACTCAAGCATTGGTCATGTCAGAAATAGGAGATTCATCCTGTTGCAATACTCATATCCCTGAGTCATGCTGACTTGTCCTGTTTAACTACATTTATTTATTTATTCATTCAATTTTCTATACTGTTCTCCCAGGGGAGCTCAGAACAGTTTTACATGAATTTATTCAGGTACTCAAGCATTTTATCCTGTCTGTCTAAGTAGACTCACAATCTATCTAATGTACCTGAGGCAATGGGGGGGGAGATTAATGACTTGTCCAGGGTCATAAGGAGCAGTGTGGGTTTGAACCCACAACCTCAGGGTACTAAACCTGTAGCCTTAACCACTGTGCACACACACGAGACTGTATTATCCCAATCAAGAAAAAAACCCAGTTCATTTTCCTGAATATACAAATGAGAGAGCCAGACATGATAGATTATAATGCAAATTCCACTAGAGGCAGCATCATAGTTATCAAAAACATCTGAGTGGTGTAAAACGAATAAAAGTGAATTGATTTTTTTTCTCATTCAAAAATTACAAAAACTAGGGGGCACTCAATGAAGTCACATGGAAATACCTTTAAAACAAATAGGATAAATATTTTTTCATTGAAAGAATAGTTAAGCTCTGGAACTCATTGCCAGAAGATGTTGTAAAAGTTGTTAGCGAAGCTGAGATTTGAACATACTCCTGGAAGAAAAGTCCATAGTCTGCTATTGAAACAGAAATCAGGAATCTACTGCTTTCCAAAACAATGTATATAGGATAAGGAGAGATCAATCATAAATCCACAAAAATGCCTCCCAGGGAAAGCAGTAGATTCCACAAAAATACCTCTACTGTAGATTCCACAAAAATACCTCCCATATATATATATATTTGTGGAATCTACTGTAGATTCCATAAAAATACCTCCCTTATCTATAATAATAAAATGGTAAGCACGCATGCGCACTCTAAAGCCGTGTTCCCTGATCCGTCGCGATGTGGCCACAAGAGTGTGCATGCGCGCTTATACATCACCATACAACAGACGGACTGCACCTAACCGTAACTCTCCTCCTCCTTTTCTGGCCCGGCCCGCTGAGAGGGAGAGCGGCGCTGGCACGGCCGCTCCGTCTCTGTGGGGCTAACAGCAGCAGCCTCCGAAGCTCCTTAGCAGCCTGTCTCGCCCCTTGAGAAGGGCTCGCCTCCCTGCTCGGGCAGACTTCTATCAAGGAAAAACAGCACTACCGTCCGTAGTTTATTTTAAAGTTTAAAGCCACTGCGGTGGCTCTTCTCATGAGCCACACCTGCGTCGGAGAAGGCTTCCGACGCAGGCAGCGATAGTGCGAGGAACCGCCGCAGCGGCATTAAACTTTAAAATAAACTTTGGCCGGTAGTGCTGTTTTTCCTTGATGGAGGTCTGCGCGAGCTCTCCCAGAGCCTGATCCGCACCAAGACGCGCTCCTACGGCAGTACGGCTAGTGTGACTGCGCCTCTGGCTGAGAGCTACATGGAGCACTGGGTGGGTGATGGCGATACGCTGCAGGGCATTGCGCTCAAGTACGGAGTGACGGTAAGGCACGTTAGGCCAAATACCCCACCCGGAGGCACTTCCCCTGTGGTGAGGGAGCCCTGTGGAGGTCCTGGACAGCCCACCTTCAAATTATTGACAGCGGTATTTTGAAGGGCTACAGAGGCTTCCTAGCGCTCTACAAAGACACCGAAGTGGCCTGTTAACAGAGAGAGATGCTGGCTTTGCCTGTGGGTTTTAGTTTATTTAAGATGCTTATAAACAGTCTTCCAGGGTAACTACAAAGGTAGAAGTAGACTTGGTTACTCAAGTGATCACCTCCCCGCCAACCTCCCCCCCCCTCACAAAAAGGCTGGTGTTAACTTTTGTCAGATCAATCTGTTTCTTGAAACATAGCCTTTCAATGGTAGGAGTCATATGCCTCAGATGCAGGAATGTCAGAGCTAATTTGCTTTAGTTAGGTTGGGGGAAGAAAAACAGACCAGTGACTGGATAACTGGGGGCAAAACTATTCTCTGAAAATGTAATGGAAAGGTACCAAATTTGATGTGGTTAAGGCTGCAGCCTCAGCACTGTGAGGTTCTAGAGAATGACACGGTGACAGAATTTGTCCCCATCCCTGCGGATAACCCCAATAAACCATCTGCATTCTTTTAGGAGAGAGGGAAGAATCAAGAGTATGAATGGACACAACCAATGACCCTCAAGCCTTGCATTGAAGAATGTTGGTGTAAAAGGACTGAGGTTGAGATAAACACTAAAGAATGGCATGTGATGGTTTCCCACGGTTATGTGTGGGGACGATGGCAGTGACGGATTCTGTCACTGTGTCATTCTCTAGAACCTCACAGTGCTGAGGCAGAGAGAAAGAATGACAGACGGGGCCAGAGAGACAGACAGAAAGAAAGAAATACATACATCTATTCTAGCACCCGTTAATGTAACGGGCTTCAAGACTAGTATATATATATATATATTTGTGGAATCTACAGTAGATTCCACAAAAACAAACAAACAAACAAACAAAAAAAAAAAAATATATATATATATATATATATATATATAAGGGAGGTATTTTTGTGGAATCTACTGCTTTCCCTGGGACCAGTAGCATAGCATACCATTTGAGTTTTTGCCAGGTACTTGTGACATGGATTGGTCACCATTGGAAACAGGATACTAGGCTAGATGGATCATTGGTCTAACCCAGTATGTCTTGTGTTCTTATGTTCTAATGGTTGAGCTAATCAAAGATTATAGTGGGGCTGAAGTTTTTTTGGTACATTCTCACTTCTTTTATGATTTCTTATTTCAGTCATCAATTGGGATATTTTTTTGCTGTTTGTGGCTAAACTGATTTAACAACCATACATAGACCCCTGACACATGGCCTGTGCCGGTCTTAATAAATACACTTTGATTGCCCATACCTGAAGTCCCCTTGTGCTGTTTTTTTGTTGTTGTTATTCACTATTTTTAATAGGAACATGGACAAGGGTGGGTAATGCTTCTTTGTCCAGATAAATCCAATAGAGCTAATATAGTGAAAGTTGAAAAAAAAACTGACTATGGGACAGTGCTGGCAGCTTGTGAAAATGGCTGCCACACCAGTGCCCCTCCAAAACAGAAGATTTGTCTTTGAAAGGAGACTGGGAAGATGAAATGAAGGAAGGGAAAGGGACTTAAGGGAAAGATATGCCCAGACTGCAGGGCCCCCTAGAGCTGTTTTAAGTTAGCCCAGGGGTAGGGGTGGGAAGGGATGGGAGCAGGGGGAAACGCAGACCAGGAGGGAGAGGGAAGGAGAGAGAAATGCCAGACTATGGGAAGAAGAGGAGAGAGATGCTATACCTTAGGAGGGGAGAAAGAGGAATACAGAGATGTCAGACCACAGGAGTGGGAGAGAGAGGGAGGAGATGGTACACAGGGATGGAGGGGAAGGGAAGAAATGGTGCACAGGGATGGAGGGGAGTAGGGGAGAGAGAGGGAAGAGATGGTGCACAAGGATGGAGGAGAATAGGGGAGAGAGAGGGAAGAGATGGTGTACAGCAGTGTTTCTCAACATGTGGTATGCACACCCTTAGGGGTACACGAGCCGCTTGTTGGGGGTACACAGCACTGTGTGGTTCTCCCACCCCCCCCTTTCTCCTATGGCTGCCATCACAGATCCCATGCCCTCCTTATTGCCTGACCACCTGTCCCCTTCCGCTGCCACTGCCACTGCTGGGGTTCCCATGCACTCCTTCCTGCCCAACCCCCTCCACCGAAGCCAACCCATATTTTCCTCCAATGTCAGAGCTAACAGAGGAAAGCCTTCTGGGTCAGTGGGGGCTCATGGTTACCTCCTTCCAGGTGGGCTGTTCCTTATTTATTTTATTTAATAATTTATATTCTACATATCCTACAATTCTATGCAGATTACAAATTATTCAGGTACTCAAGTATTATTTCCTAACTATTCCAGCAGGCTTCCATTCTATCTAAGGTACCTGGGCATTTGTTGCAAGGACACATCAGTGGCTCTTTTGTGCTGCATGTGGCTGACCCAGAAACCTTCCCTCCAACATTAGAGCTGACATCAGAGGGAAGGCTTGCGGGTCAGCCATGTGCAGCGTGTGAACTTCTGCCCATGTATCCTTGCAACAAGTGCCACTGACAGCAGAAGGAGCAGCCCAGCTGGACGGCCCTGAAGGAAGCGAGTGTAGCCTTAGAGCGAGCAAGTAAGGGAGAAAGGGGACATGATATGGGACAATGGGAGAAAGGGAGAATGAAGCGCATTGGGACATGGGGAGGGTATGATTTGGGGACAAAGCTGGAAGGCAGGGAGGAGGGAGCATGAACTCGGGATATAGAAGGAAGGGAGGGGGCATGAACATGGGACAGAAAGGAGGGAGGAAGGGGGCACTAATGGGATATAGGAGGGAGGGAATAGAAAGGGAGAATTGTTGGGCATGAGTGTGTGAGTGAGAGGGAAAGATGGTACACATGGGGAAAGGAAGAAAGAGGAAAATTAGGCAAAGAGAGAGAGAGGAGTGAGGTAGAGAAACATGGGGAATAGAAGGATGAGAGGAAGAAATATTGGATATGGTGGTGGACAAGGAACAGAGGGACAGATTGAAGAGGATGCAAGAGGGAAGAATGATGGACATAGTTATGGAGGGAGAGATATGACATTGTGCTGGAGAGGGGTAATAGGAGAAATGGGCATGGGGCTTGTGGGCAATGGTAAAAAATTCTGTACATGATCTGGGGGATGAGAAAGGGAGAAATGTTGGATGTGGCGGTAGAGGGAGTGGAAGAAATGCATCCTGGATCGCTCTCTCTTTCCCCACTCCTTATGTAGCAAGGGAGGGAATGAGAGAAGGACAGTGTAAGCGAGAGGGAAAAATGTTGCAAATGTGAGTGGAGGAGAGAGGAAGAAAAGTTGAACTCACGGAGGGACAGAGAGAGATGTTGGTTGGGTGAAGGGAATGAGGTCCAGAGGAGAGGAAGCATGCAAGAGGCAGAAATATTGGATGCACAATCAGAAGGAAGTGCAACCAGAGGCTCATGAAATCGCCAGACAACAAAGGTAAAAAAAATTATTTTATTTTCAATTTAGTGATTGAAATGTGTTAGTTTGAGAATTTATATCTACTGTCTATTTTTCACACTATAATTGTCTATTTTTCTATAGTTGTTACTGAGGTGACATGGCATATTTTAAAATCATCTGCCATGACCACTTTGGAAAAAAAATCCCAAATATAAATGATAATTAACATTTTTTCTGCTTATAGTGTGCTTAATGTTTTTTTTTATTTTGTGGTTCGGGGGTGGCCGATCGCCATCGCAGCAGAAGAGATGAGCCATCTCTCCTGTCGCAATGGTTGTGGTGGGGGGTGGGCAGGTTGCCAGGGCTGCTGAGCTCATCGCAGCAGCCGTGATCAGCTTAGCAACCCCTTTTTCGGCATTTATACTTGTTTTGACTTGGTCTAAGTCAAAATGTATGTGTCGACTAGGCAGCATGTTTTTGGTTATACCTGCTGTACGTTGTGTCTGGGTCTAGGTCGGCCCACCTCCTGCCCTTTCCCCTCCTCTAAAAATGCCTCTTTTCGCTCTATGCGTTTAGAGGCAGGGGAAAGACTATGTCTAAAATCAGCTTTGGTTATGGGTACTTGGATGATCAGTATTTTGATCGTCCAAGTACCCATTTAGGTCACTTTTTAGACGTTTGTTTGGGTTTTTTTAAAATTATGAGCCCCATAATGTTTTAATTGAAGGTATGAATAAATATCTAAATGAGGCTATCTATACTCAGTATACAATTGATAGAAGGT
Source organism: Geotrypetes seraphini (assembly GCF_902459505.1). Classification (NCBI taxonomy): domain Eukaryota; kingdom Metazoa; phylum Chordata; class Amphibia; order Gymnophiona; family Dermophiidae; genus Geotrypetes; species Geotrypetes seraphini. Next base: position 107,304,802 of record NC_047092.1, on the reverse strand, counting down.
TGAAAGAATACAATCATCTCCAAGGATTTGATACAAGTAAGTGTTATTTCCTCTCTTATCTGCCCGAAAACCAGCAGATTTCATACCAGGTTGAAAGAATCCATTTTCACTAATAGGCAACAATGGGGTAATTTGATAATTAATATCTAATTTACAACAAATCTGATGCCATATGGCTCGTAAAGGTGCAAGTAAAAAATAATAAGGATTCCTCAGAACAGCAGACTCCAACCTAGAGGAATGAAGTAAATAACTGAAGTGATAAGGTTTCCACAAATGAAGTTCCACTGGAGTCTGAAGAGGGTCTTACGGCCTTCACTGACAGACCACTCGACTCTCTATATGCTGGTTCAAATAATATGAATTTAATAATCAAATAGCAATAGCTTACAGGAACAAATCACACAGCATACAGAGTAATAGAGCATACACCAGGCTGGCCAGACTGATGGAGAACTTCCGATAAGCTCTGAATCCTTGGTTCAAAGAGCTTTCTTTTATATGATTCTGACAGCTCTGGCCCACGTTGGTGCATGTTACATTTCACACTTTCATTGGTTAATCATATTCCTTATCTCATTTATTAATCTATGGATTGGTTAACATAATTGTGTGATACTGCGTCACACCTTTTTCCATCTAATTCTCCCTTACTTCCCTGTAAATGTCCTGTTAATATACCAAGTTCCTCTTTAGAGCACCTGGGCCTAACAGTTTTTCAGCTTTGTGGTTAGCTCTTGCATCTTCACGTCCCTTGTTTCTTGTTTAGTACCGCCCTTCTTCTTGATAAGCTCTCATAAGCTTATCGTGTCACTGTAGAGCTAAGATCTCTTTTTCACTAGAATTGTTTTTCTCTCCAGCTGTACTTTCTGTTTGACCCTGCTTTCAAGAAAAGCAGAAGTGTCTTTTAGAATTGACAGTTTCTTAGTCAGAGTGTCTTTTTGGTCTTTCAGCAACCATTTAGGTCTTTAGCTGTATTGGCCTGTTTTTTGCTTAAATGGGGAAAATTTCAGGGGTCTTCACCTGATCTCTACTACACAGGACTTCTCCTCCTTTCCTCAAGTCCAAGAAAAATAAGATGTTGAAAGAAACCAGTCATGTATATGTCTCATATTATAAGAATCTACAAATTGACGTAAAGACAATAGACCAAGATGTCCCCTATCTATTGGCATAGCCACTGTTGGCAATGGAAGACAGGGTCTACTTCCTTTCCAAATAAACCCTCTAAGAATAAGAGGAAGCATCTGATAAATGTAAAGCCACTGAGGTAAAATTATCATATTGTATCATATTGTATTTGCCCCATCAAAGAAACTGGAAAATGATGCCACATCAAAAGCCGAGATTTACCCCCTCTTCTATTAAACTGCGCTAGCAGTTTTTAGCGCAGAGAGCCGCGCTGAATGGCCCACGCTGCTCCTGACACTTTTACGAACTCTATGAGTGTCGGGAGCATCGCGGGTCATTCAGCGCAGCTCTCTGCACTACAAACTGCTAGCGCAGTTTAATAGAAGAGGAGGTTAGTCTTTTCTAACAATGGCTGTATGTTTACATCATGAAGTTGAATGAAATCTTGCGGTATTGTTATCTCGAGATACCCACAAGGGAAAAAGCAATATTGGCTCTGGTCCTCACAAATGGAGAGAGTATCTCTAATGTTCGAGTGAGTGCTCACCTGGGAAGTAGTGATCATCAAACGGTTTGGTTTGATATAATGGCTAAAGTGGAGAGCAGCCGCACGATACTTAAAGTCCTAGATTTCAAATGTACAGACTTTAATGAAATTGGAGAGTACCTGAAGAAAGATCTGTTAGGATGATAGGACATAAGAGAAGTGGAAAGGAGCAATAAAAATGGCTATGGACCTTTATGTGAAGAAAATAAATAAAAACAAGAGAAAAAGGAAGCCGATATGATTCTCCAAACTAGTGGCGGAGAAAATAAAGGTGAAAGAGTTGGCGTTTGTGAAATATAAAAAACCCCAAGAAGAGTGCAGAAAGGACTACAGGGTAAAACTTAAAGAAGCCAAGAAAACACAGGCGGAAGAACAAATGGCTAAAAATGTAAAAAAGGGTGACAAAAATTTTTTCAGATATATTAGTGAAAGGAGGAAGATGAAAAATGGAATTGCTAAACTAAAAGATGCTGGGAACCGATATGTGGAGAGTGATGAGAAAAAAGTAAATGTACTAAACAAATACTTCTGTCTTGTGTTCACAGAAGAAAATCCTGGAGAAGGATCAAGATTGTCTGGCAAAGTTACACGAGAAAATGGAGTAGATTCTGCGCCTTTCAGGGAGGAGAGTGTTTATGAGCAATTTGAAAAACTGAAGATGGACAAAGCGATGGGGCCAGACGGGATCCATCCCAGGATACTGAGGGAGCTCAGAGAGGTTCTGGCGGGTCATATTAAAGACTTGTTCAACAAATCTCTGGAGACGGGAGTGGTTCTCAGGGATTGGAGGAGAGCGGATGCGGTCCCTATTCACAAAAGTGGTCACAGGGATGAAACAGGAAACTACAAGCCGGTGGAACCTCACTTCAGTTGTTGGAAAAATAATGGAAGTGTTGCTGAAAGAAAGGATAGTGTACTTCCTTGAATATAATGGGCTACAGGATCTGAGGCAACATGGCTTTACAAAAGCCAAACGAACCTGATTGAATTTTTTGATTAGGTGACCAGAGAACTGGATCGAGGACATATGCTAGATGTAATTTACTTAGATTTCAGCAAAGCTTTTGATACGGTTCCTCATAGGAGGCTGTTGAACAAACTTGAAGGGCTGAAGTTAGTACCCAAAGTGGTGAACTGGGTTAGAAACTGGCTGTTGGACAGACGCCAGAAGGTGGTGGTTAATGGAAGTCGCTCGGAGGAAGGAAAGGTGAGTAGTGGAGTTCCTCAGGGTTCGGTGCTGGGGTCGATCCTGTCAATATGTTTGTGAGTGACATTGCTGAAGGGTTAGGGTTAGAAGGAAAAGTGTGCCTTTTTGCAGATGATACTAAGATTGGTAACAGAGTAGACACCGAAGAGGGAGTGGAAAATATGAAAAAGGATCTGCAAAATTTAGAGGAATGGTATAATGCCTGGCAACTAAAATTCAATGTAAAGAAATGCAGAGTAATACATTTGTGGATTAATAATCAGAAGGAACCGTATATGCTGGGAGGTGAGAAGCTAATATGCACGGATGGAGAGAGGGACCTTGGGGTGATAGTGTCCGAAGATCTAAAGGCAATAAAATAGTGTGGCAAGGCGGTGGCTTCTGCCAGAAGGATGCTGGGCTGTATAGAGGCGTAGCCAGTAGAAGGAAGAAGGTGTTGATGCCCCTGTACATTTGTGTTCAGTTTTGGAGACCGTATCTGGCGAAGGATGTAAGAAGACTTGAAGCGGTCCAGAGGAGGGCGACAAAAATGATAGGAGGCTTGCACCAGAAGACGTATGAGGAGAGACTGGAAACCCTAAATATGTATACCCTAGAGGAAAGGAGGGACAGTGGAGATATGATTCAGACGTTCAAATACTTGAAGGGTATTAACATAGAACAAAATATTTTCCAGAGAAAGGAAAATGGTAAAACCAGAAGACATAATTTGAGGTTGAGGGGTGGTAGATTCAAGAGCAATGTTAGGAAATTCTACTGTACAGAGAGGGTGATGGATGCCTGGAATGTGCTCCCGAGAGAGGTGGTGGAGAGAAAAACAGTGACTGAGTTCAAAGAAGCGTGGGATGAACACAGAGGATCTAGAGTAGGTTTTGACGGAACCCAAGCACAGTACTGGGTAGAGCTTTGGATTCTTGACCATAAATAGCTAAGAAGAAAAATTTTAAATTGAATCAGGTTGGGCAGACTGGATGGACCATTCGGGTTTGTATCTGCTGTCATCTACTATGTTACTATGTTACTATTTTACTTGGTGTCCAAGTTAAGGGAAAGGTGCCAATCCATTGAGAAGTTAATGATGATTGGAATGGAAGAAACATCAATTCCTGGTAATTCAATTGAAATCCAGAATGGAAGCCAAATTTATTCAGTGTATCTAGCAGATGTGATAAAGAACGCTCTGGATCAGTCAATATGAGCATAAGATCATCTGCAAAAAATAGAACCTTCAATTCATGACCCACAATGGAGAGACCTTTTATATGGACATCATGCTTGAAAGTACATAATAATGGTTTCAAATAAATAAGAAAAAGTAATGGAGATAATGGACAATCCTGACATATCCCTCGAGAAATTACAAAAGAAGAAGAATAAGTCCTGTTAATAAGAATAGATGCACGAGGTCTAACATATAGGGCATGCAAACAATCAATAAATCATTCTGAGAAACCCATGTATGAAAGTGTCGAATAAAGAAAAGACCACTCCACCCCATCAAAACTTTGCGAACATGCAGAACTGATTTTCGACCATGGACAAATCTGACTTGCTCTTGTCCTATAAGTAAAGGTAAATAAGAAGCAAGCCTGTCTGCCAAGACCTGGGCAAAAATTTTAAGGTCAACATTCAGCAAGGAGATAGGGTGGTATGAATCAACAACATGAGGGTCTTTTCCTTGTTTTGGGATTAAGGTATTTAACCAAGAGGGAAGGAACCATCTTCCACACAGGTGTTAAAATATCTCACCAACTGTCCCAGAATGTGGTAAAGTAGTAATTTGTAATATTCTATCGTAAATAAATCAGGTCCAGGCATTTTACAAGTTGATAATAATTTAATGACCTGCTGAACTTCCCCTGTCCACAATAGTACATTTAATGAATCTTTCATCTGGGGGGTTAATTGGGGTAGTACTGAGTCTTCCAAATATGTCTGCACCAGAGAAGGCTGAGAATGAGAGTCTGCAATATACAGGCAGTGGCGTACTAGCATATGTGACACTCGGGGCCCATCATTTTTTGACACCCCCCCCCATCTGTATGAAAAATATGATTTTTAGTAACAATCCACATATCACACAACAAGGGTGTACCTAGGAAAAGGCAGCATCTTAAACACTGCAGTGAGCACTAGAACACCAACACATATATTGTAAAACTAAACATGCCAGATCCCACACAATCAATTGATCCTGCAGTCAATGCCAACTGAAAACTATTTCCTTTTCATACACACAGAACAGAGATACACCCTCGCCCAATATGGAATAATCACAAACTAAAAATAGAAATATGTAGACAAAAGTTAAACTGAACCGCCAAGAAACCAGACTCTGCATACAATGCAACACCACAACACCAGAAAAACAGTCTCCTAATACTGTGCAAAATATAAAGACAGTAGATGTAAATTTGAAAAAACTGATATATAACAATCTCCATTTTACAAATTAACCCATAAAAATAAAACAAATAATGAGAAATAAAAAAATACCATTTTATTGGACTAATCCATTTTTCAATTAGCTTTCAGAGGCCAAATCTTTCTTCAGAACAGTACAGTATACTGCTGTTATGGTATCCTGTCCTGATCTGAGGAAAGGGGTTTAATCTAAAAAATTGCCTTATTTCCATTTCCTATTTATAAACTTTTATCAATACAGTTACAATACTACTTGATTCTAAGTAAAGCAACAAAAAAATATTTTTACCTTTTGTCGTTTCTGCTTTAATCATCTTCTCTTCGCTCTCTTCATTCTATACAGTGTTTGTCCTCTCTCCCTTCCATGCAACATCTGCCCTCTCTTTGCCCCTTCCACCCAGCTTCTGCCCTCTCTCTCTCTACCCCTTCCATCTACTGCCCACACTCTCTCTGCCCCTTCCATCTACTGTCCACCCTCTCTCTTCCATATGACATCTTCCCTCTTTCTATGTCCCTTCAATAAACTGTATATCCTGTGTCCCTTCTCTCCTTTGCACATGATTCATTTCAGCTTCACCCCTCTCCATTTTTTCTGTCTCCACCCCCTCCCCTATGCTTTGGCATCTCTCTCTTTCTCTTCTCCTTTCCTTCCTTCCTTCCCACTCCACACCAGGTCTGGTATCTCTATCTCCTTCCCTTCCCTCCCCCCATGCCATGGCATCTCTTCCTCCCCCTCCATGGTCTGGTATCTCCTTTCCTTTTTTTCTCCCTCCCATGGAATTGGCATCTCTGGTTCATCGCCCTTATCTTCCTTCTCCCTCCTTTCCTTTCTCTCCCCAATTGGCTGCTGTAGCAGCAGCATTTCTCTCCCCCTTCCCTGTGCAGCAGTAGCAGCATGTCTCCCCCTTGCCTGTGCAGCATTTCTCCACCCCCCCTTGCCTGTGCAGCATTTCTCCACCCCCCTTGCCTGTGCAGCAGCAGCATGTCTCCCCCCTTGGCTGTGCAGCATTTCTACCCTCCCCCCTTCCTTGTGCATCAACAATATTTCCCTGCCCAGCATTTCTGGCCGGTTCCCGTTTGCAAAGCCACGGGCGTCTACACCTCAGGCGATCCGCGGCTGCATCAGAAGCCTTCTCTTTGACATACACCCGGGATGGACCGCCCCCCCAACCCCCTTGGTACGCCACTGTATACAGGTTGGAGAAATAATCACAAAAAGCTTAAGAGATACGAGCAGGATCATTAATATAAGTTCCATCTGGAAGATGAATAGAAGGAATCAACCTAGGTCCACTCCAAGCTTTGGTGAGATGAGCAAGATAAAATCCAGGATGATTACCAAAATGAAACAAACAAAATTTACAATAAATATTGTTACATTTAGACCGCTCATGGAGAAGGCTACTTGTGTTGTCAACATACCCTCCTTGTAATCCAAAGTAGGGTGACGAAGATAAGTCTTCTTTGCATTCTGAAATTGACATTCGAGCGAGATAATTTTGGAAGCTATACAGCGATTACGTCCTGCAATGTAGGCTATAACATCTCCACGGAGTATAGCTTTGAATGCTTCCCAAAATAGAATCGGGTCATTAACATGTTCTGAATTAAAGTGAGTATAGACCAGGGATCTCAAAGTCCCTCCTTGAGGGCCGCAATCCAGTCGGGTTTTCAGGATTTCCCCAATGAATATGCATGAGATCTACTTGCATGAGATCTACTTGCATGCTTTCAATGCATATTCATTGGGGAAATCCTGAAAACCCGACTGGATTGCAGACTTTAAGGAGGAACTTTGAGATCCCTGGTATAGATTGTCCATTTTCCACAAGGAATTGGTGGATATGGGGATCATCATATAAGTAGGCGAGAAATTGCCAATTGCCACTTCTACGGGTGTCCAGCTCTAAATTTACAAATATCAGAGCATGATCAAAGATGGCCATCAGGCCATTAATAGATGATAGTACTTGAGGAAACATGGATTGAGATTAGAGAGTTGCGCGGGGACAGAAATCCCACCCGTTCCCCGCCAAAATACCACCTGTCCCTTTGAGGAAACCCTCCATCCCCACCCATCACCGCAAGAAATCCCTCTGTCCCTACCCGTCCCCTTGAGAATCCCCTTTGTCCCCACCCATAATCGTGAGAATCCCCTCCATCCCTGCACGCACCCCATAACAGTTACTTCAGAAAGTTTTGATTTTTTGAGTGAGCCATAGTTTAAGTCTGTGGTTAAAGGAATTATCTTCCAAAAGAAAGTATATACACAATTTTTCTCCTTACAAAAAAATCATAAATATTCAAAAATGAATAAATAAAGACAAGTTGATGACACCAAATAGTCAGTACTGTCTTGATATATATTGTGAGTGTACTGCAACAGGTTCGGGTGCCTTTGATAAAAACTAAGTCTTAAGGAATTTTGGTTAGTTTTTTTTAACCTTACAATGTAAGTACTATCTGCATATCTTTCTCAGCCTAAATGTATAGACCAAAATGTATGAACCAAAATGTATAAACCAAAATTCCTTAAGGCTTAGTTCTCTGCTGAAAAGAATCACTGAGGGACAAAGGTTAACCATTACCAGCATATGTATCAATATTTCAACTTCAATAAGTTCAGGTGCCTTCGATAAAATTGAATGGAAAGCTGAGGAGTCGCCTTAACTCTAGCCTTGTGTGTTCCGATGTGCCAGGACTTTTATTTCTCATACCTGATCTATCACAACACAGTGTAACGTTTACTCCAGTCTCCTCCTCCTCCTCTCTTAGTCTGGGCCTTTGGGGGGATCAGCTCAGGTGACATTCCTCCTCGGCTCAGGTCTCTAAAGGTTTCGGGCTTCATCTCTTCCTCAGGTCTTTCAATCGGGGCTTTTGGGGGCTGGATCATCCACGGCTCGGGGGTACTCCTTGGGTCCGGTCTCCTCCTCCTCTGAAGGCTTCGTCTCCTTCTCGGGGTCTCTCTCTCAGTTGGGGCCTTTGGGGGGATTGGGCGGCTCACTCAATTAAGGCTGTTTTCCCTCCTAGCCTTGCATTTGATGCCTCCCAACCAATCAGCAGCATTTCTTCTCAGTGTGCGACATGTGCATAGGTGCTGAGCTCACTGCTCAGCATGGTTGTTCTCGCCGTGGCACCACACCTGGACCGGTTTCTTCATTAAATTTAAAGTGGATCAATGGAGCATTAGGTAGGCCTCATGAACCCCGGTTCTATCCCTGTGTGAGTCCAGTGGGTCTTGGGGGGTCCCCGTGGGAGTCCCGTGGGCCTGGGAGGGATCCCTGTGGGAGTCCCATTGACTTTAGGGGATTCCCGCAGGATCCCCACAATCCCCATTCCTGTGCAGACCTCTAATTGAGATATAAGAATATAATCAATACGAGACCAAGTAGAGTGAGAACGAGAAAGATGTGTATAGTCTCTTTCAGTGGAGTGCATTAGTATCCAAGAATCAACTAAATCTAATGTGGAACATAAATAGGGAACTCACTTAGGTGGAATAGAGGTCTGCTGTCCTGAGGAAGACCTGTCTAGAGAAGGGTCCAACACTTGGTTCAACTCTCCAGCTAAAATAAAGGGACCAGCTTCAAAACTCAATGCAGTCTGAACCAAGGAGTGGAAAAAGGCATGTTAGTAGATAGTGGAAGCATATACCACCAATAGATTAAAAGAAAAGGAACTCAGAGTTACTTGTAACAAAAGAAAGCTACCATAGGAATCTTTAGCTAGCAGTTTAATATGGCTTTTTTACAATTAGTTGAAGAACAGTAAACCTCTCCCACCCAACCAGTTTTAAGCTTCATATGTTCTATATCAGATAACTTTGTTTCTTGTAAACAGGCAATGTCTATCTCCTGGCGTTAGATATATGAGAACAATTTAGCACGTCAAATAACTGAGTTTATCCCTGATAGATTCCAAGAAGCAATTTTCAGCGAGGAAGGCAATTTAACCTCCATCCTAAACATAAAAAGATGTAGTTTTCAAAGAGATAATGTTGTTTTTTTTTTTGTTTTTTTTTAAACGTATGTTTATTAACAGTGAAAAATACACCGCCCAACTGGGCACAACAGTAATCATCAAAAGGGCAAAAAGCAAGCCATTACATATGAATAGCAGGAACAATAACAATAACAATGCTACCCCACAGTGTCCCCCACACATGTATAATATACAGGAATAGAATAAAAACAATGAGAGCAACGGGGGTAGACGCAGTTAAGTACAGCTGCAAGTGGAAGCTGCCCTTCTGGAACAGTGATCTCCCACCTCTTTTTTCTTTTATACCATATTGATAACCCCCAGACCCCACACAGAGCTCAGAATACCAATCGCACACTACAACATCCGTCCCATACATACCTGTCACTCAAATCCCCGAGCATCTCCCTCCCTCCCCCCCCCCCCTTCCCAGAGGCACCAGAGTGTAATAGGAAAGAAAATGTAATAAAAGAAAAGAAAAACAGTTAGAATGCGCAGCCGGGGACTAGTCAAGGATGCATAGAAAAGATTCTGATCTAAGAAGACCCCTGCTCCCCCTCCCGTGCACACGACGGCACCAGGTCCCGCATTCTCTCCCATAAGCCAACATAGTGCTGCTTAAGCACGCTCGGTGTTCTAGCATAGGATCGAATTTCAAACTGAGCCACCTCCCGGAGTCGACTCCTCCATTGTTGTATCGGAGGGGCCTCCTCAGACATCCAATAAGTCAATATCAATTTCTTCACTACTAGAATAGCGTTATAAAAGAATCTGCATTGGGGTGTGGTGAAACCCTGATCCTGGAGGGAGGTCTGCAGACCCAGGAGTATGAACCCATAGTCCCATTCTACAGTACGTTGCACTGCTTGTTCCAATAAGGGGAGAGCCTCCCGCCACACACTCAGCCGAGGGCACTCCATAAAGGAATGAATATAGGTACCTGCGCTGCTCTTGCACTTAATACAGAAACCACTCTCCCAGAGTCCCATGCGTGCCCCCCTCTGCGCCGTGAAATAAGCCCGGTGAAGGATCTTATACTGGAGTTCTTGGAAATCTGCAGATTTAGTGTAGGAGTATAATGTAGTAAAGCAGGCCGCGAATTGCGGTTCAGAAATATCCTGCCCCAGATCCCGCGCCCAGGAAGTGCGCACTGGGGTAATTACTGATATAGCTAGAGAGGACTTAAGGATGCGGTACCAGTGCGCAAGGGAGTTTGTTGCAGGCTGGGTGGACGAAAAAAGGATATCCAGAGGCCCCTTGTCCCAGGCCCCAGCATCTCCTCTACGTTCCGTCTCCCAGTAGTGACGTACTTGAAAATAAGAGAACAAATAGCATGAAGGGAGGCCCCACTCGTCCCGTATCTGCTGGAAGGATGGGAACCCAGTAGGAGACAAATCAAGTAGGTTTTCCATCATCAGACATCCCTGGGCCGCCCATTGCTGAAATACAGATCTACCCCTGCCCGGTGGAAATCTGGGGTTACCCTCTATACGCATGAAAGGAGATATGTCCGAGGGCAGTTGCTGTCTACGCCTCCACCAACGCCACGCCAGCCGTAGCGGTCGCAGATAACGAAAACAAGTGGTGTATCGCCTCCCAGGATCTTCTTGTCGATGTATTAGATTCAAAAATTGGAAAGGGGCACTCCAGCCCGCCATCCATCCCTGGGGGGAATAGCGTGGGCACTCTGTGTAGCCCTCGTGGATCCATCGGAGAAGAGAAGCAACGTTATAAAGCCGGATATCCGGGACATTGAGTCCCCCTAGAGATTTATCCAAGATGAGTTTGGCCATTGCTATTCGAGGAGTGCGGGACCTCCATATGAAACGGGAGATAGTGGATTTGAAGACAAGTTCGTCCCTTCTGGTGAGCCAAAGCGGCATGGTCTGTAAAGGGTACAAGAGTTTTGGTACCAGAACCATTTTTACCAAGGCCACCCGACCCAGTACCCCCAGCGGTAGTTCCTGCCAATCCTGGCACAGTTTTGCAATAGCCTCGAGTGGTCGACGGATATTAGCGTTGTAAAGTGTAGGTAGATCAGTGCTAAGGTATATTCCAAGATATCTCATCGGTTTAGTCGTGGGTGCAATGGGTAACACCGCATGCCAGGGCTCCACCCGACCCCCGGCCAGCAACAGTAATTCCGATTTACTACAATTAACTTGTAAGCCCGACAGTGCACCAAAAGCACGGATCACCTCCAGAGCTCTTGGTAAATGCAGGGAGACCTGATCCACATAAAGTAAGATGTCATCAGCAAACAAGCTGATTTTACATTCCTGGCCCCGTACCCTAATACCCTGAATGGTCTCATCCTGCCGAATTTTCGCCGCGAGGGGTTCGATAGCCAAAAGAAAGAGGAGCGGGGAAAGAGGGCACCCCTGTCTCGTTCCTCTCTGTAATCCGAAGTCCTCAGTTAAGCCCCCATTTATCATTAAGCGCGCCCTGGGGTTCTGGTATAAAGCTGATGCCCAGGCCAGAAAGTCGCCCTGAAATCCACCCCGGCGCAGGACCCAGAAAAGATAATCCCAAGAAATGCTATCGAATGCTTTCTCCATGTCCAGACCCGCCACCGCCTCCTGGCCTCCGCTTCCTACCCTATCATGGATCGCCCCCAATACCTTCAGCAGATTCATAGAGGCATAGCGGCCCGGCACAAACCCAACCTGGTCTGGGTGAATAAGATCGGGGAGGATACCATTCAAACGCCTCGTCAGAGTCGCCGCCAGGAGCTTGATATCCTGATCCAGGAGGGAAATCGGGCGGAACGACCCCACCAAATCCGGGTCCTTACCCGGTTTAGGGAGCAGGACTATGTGCGCCATGTTATCCGGAAAGGAACCCCCCGTCCTCGCCACCTCATTATACATTGCGCTCAGGGGCGGTGCCACCAAATCCTCGAGGATGCGGTAGTATTCGGGACCAAACCCATCCGGGCCCGGCGCCTTGGCCAGTTTAAGAGACCGAATGGTGATACGGAGTTCAGCCTCGGTTATAGGTAGGCTCAAGGATGCGGCCTGATCCTCCTCCAGGCTCGGCAGTGACAAACCCCCGAAAAAGTCCCGAAGAGCAGTCTCATCCAGCGGACGCTTACCATATAGGGTCTCATAATACCTAACAAATTGTTCGGCAATTTGACTCTCCCCTTCGTGCCGAGTGCCCCCAGCATCGCGGATTGCTGTAATAAGTTGACGTTTCTTATACGGTCTCACTAGGTTTGCCAGAAGTTTCCCTGTCTTGCCCCCCCATCTGTGCATGTTATACCGTTGAAATGCAAGGGTCTGTTCCGCTCATTGGCGAAGTAAGGTCTCAATGCGATCTCGTATTGTCTTGTATTCCTGTCTCTCCGTGTCCGAGAGGGAGGAAATATGGGCCCTGCGAAAACCGTGCAATTGTCTCGTGAGGGACAAGAGCTCTGCTCCCCGGGCCTTGCGTTTAGCCGCAGTATATGCGATCACGTGCCCCCTCAGAACTGCCTTGGATGCATACCAGTAGGATATCGGTCCAACGTCAGGGGTGTCATTAGTGGCCTGGTAGTCTGCCCAACGTGCCCTAAGAAACGTCCGGAATTCCTGGTCTTGGTACAGGTGCAATGCCATTCTCCAAGAGGAGACCTTATTGCCAGCCGCAAGGGTCAAGGTAAGATCCACAGTAGCATGGTCCGAAATCGTGGAATCCACTATCTCAGACTTGGCAGCCCTAGAGAATAACCTTTGATCTAGTAAAATATAATCCAGGCGGGCGTACACTTTATGGGCATGGGAATAAAAAGTAAAATCCGAATCATATGGGTGCAATGCCCGCCAGACGTCCACCAGACCTAAATGCTGTGTTAGGAAGCCCACCCCTTTGTTGTCATGATCCCTCAAACTACCCCTGGGAGGTTTGCAGTCCACCCCCGGGTCTGCAGTGATATTCATATCCCCCCCCAGGACCACTTGGTATTCCGGGTAAGCCGATATTAGAGAGAGAACTGTGGAGAAGAATTTATGACAGTAAGAATTGGGGGCATACAAATTGCAGAGTAACAGTTTTAAACCCCAGAGTTCCCCCAGCACTAGTACATATCTCCCCTCCCGATCAGTCAGTTGTTTATGCAAAACAAAGGGCAACCTCTTGTGGAACAAAATTGCCACCCCTCGGCGTCGTCCCCCAGAAGTGGAGGAGTAAACATCCCCGACCCAATTTCTCCGCAATTTAGAATGTTCAATCTGAGTGAGGTGGGTCTCTTGCAGGAAAGCCACATCCGCGTTCAGTTTACGCAGGCTAGTAAGAATACGAGATCTCTTTACTGGGGACCTGATGCCATCAACATTAAAGGTAACAATCCTTAGATCAGCCATAACAGTGAGAGAATAGCTTTATGCTGCACAGTAACCCTGAGAGAAACATCCCTCCAAGAGTGAGAGAGTTCATCCATTCTCCACCAGCCAGACAGGAACTGGTCCTGTGCAGAAGGAGCAGATGGGCCCAGACGAAGCCTCCCAGCTAAGCTTCGCTGCCCTCGGTATCGTTGTGCCCCCTAGTCCCATCCCCCATACCCCCATACATCCCCCCCATACACACATCCCGGACTCAACCACACACTCCCATTCACACCCCACCTCACATTCCTCCAGCAGCCCTCCACCCCCCACCCTAGCCCCCCATGCTGATCCCTCCCCACCAGCATACATACCCATAACTTTATCCCCCAACCTGCCCGGAGCCCTCCCCCCCACCCACCAATAATTCCCCTATCATACAGTCCTGGTACATAAGAAAAACATTATCATGGGACAAAGAAGAGGTAATACCAACAAGTCCATATGTGAACCCTCCAAAGCATCCGCGGGCCGTTCCAAGAGGCCCCGATCTGGTCAGGATACCCAGCGCTGAATGGGTCAGATAGAGTCCCTCAAGATGGATTGTGGCCGAAAAGTGTGCAGGAGTCCATATGGTGACACAGGCACCGAGGCCTCACACAGCCATGTGCGGATCTCCCAGGCGGCTCCCCCATCCTGGGCTCGGGTGCCAGTTCCGAGGTGAAAGAAAGAAAGGGCCCCACCTCCGCAGCGACGCTTGGAGTCCTGCGTCCTCACGGTGCCCGCTGAAATTGGTCAGGTTTATGTCCTCTCTGCAAGCCGGGCTCTTAGGGACTCCAGCGCAGCTTCTCTGGAAAGCAGGTTTTATATGCTGAGGGATCTTAGATCAACTGCAGCAGGCTCGAGATGACCCTAGGCAGGTAAAGTCGCCAGGAACACCTTGGCCTCATCGCCGTTGTTAAGGGTGAGGGTCCGGCCCTCATGCCAGACCCTGAGTTTCGCTGGATAGACCAGTGCGAATTTAACTCCTCTGTTGTGAAGGTCTGTGCAAGAAGGTGCCATGAGCTTTCGTTGAGCTGCCACCCGCACAGAGTAGTCGTTGAACATGAGCACTCGTGAGCCCTTATACTCCAATGCCCCCGCCTTTCTGTAGGCCCGGAGAAGGAGCTCCTTTTCCCTCCAGTTAGTATAGCGGGCTATGGCAGTCCTCGCCCTCCCCCCCTCCAGGGGCCTGCTTCCAATGCGGTGCGCCCGTTCACAGGTAAAGGCCTCTGCGCTCCCGGTCAGGTTCAGGGTTTCGGGTAGCCACGTGCTAAATATGGCGTACAGCTCTTGCTCACCCACCGTCTCCGGGAGCCCGACCAGCCTCAGATTGTTTCGGCGGCTTCTATTCTCCTGCTCCTCCAGGGCCTCCAGCAACTCCCAGGACGTTTTCTTCAGGTCTGCCACCTGGGCCGTCAGCGTCGCGCACATGTCCTCCTGATCGGACACCCGCTGTTCTACCTCCATCAAACGTCGGCTGTGGGAATCGAACTTCTCATGCATCTCATCCACAGCCGACTGGATTTTATTGAGTCTGTCCGCCAGCGCCGCTGTGACTGAGCGCGTGATATCCGTGATCCAGTCGCCGGCGGGAATCGTGAATGTGGCCTGCTCCGCCGCCATCTTGGAGGGGGTAAGAGAGGGCTTATCCCGGGTACCTTTAGCCGATTTGACGGGCATACCCCGTGCCGCCGCGTTCGCTTCAGACAGCGTTCGTGAGAGCTGATATTAATATCTCGTCCCGCTGACTCGTAGCTGTAGTAGGGACGCAAAAGGGCCGACTTTATGGCGGATTTAGTGTGAGTGAGGCAGGAGCTCTCCTGTCGTGCGACTGCTCAGACAGGCTGCATCACGTGACCCCCCCCAGAGATAATGTTGTAACATCTAGGGGCCCAGCCCTCCCCCCAGATGGAATTATGTACCACTTTCATGAAATTAGAAATTAAAAGGCTATAGTAACATAAAAACCAAGAAATAAAAATTAAACAACATAAAACTAAATAAAAGAAAATAATTTAAAAAACCATTTAATCAACCAAACCCAAAAATTTACAGTCCTGGAAGACCAACCAACCCTCTCAATTTTAAAACGCGCCTCCTTATAAACAACCCCCCCTTCATGTTCCCAATGGCATCTCTGATCTCCTCATTAAACAATAGGAAAACAGGGAATCTGAGTCACAAAGAATGTAATCTCTCCCCAGATCCCAACCATCTAACATAAATAACCTTAGAACCTTAAAATAAAATCTAGTCCTCAAGTAAAAATAATGTAACAAATTGTGAGGCAGAATTCATATGAGATTAGAAGCAAAGAGTGAATAGTTATAAAATACCTTATATTCATCAAACATTTTAAACATATGTAAACAATAAAATATACACAAATACAATGCATTCAAGAAAACACTCCCATGAGAAGAAATACCAATCAGTTATTCTGAAAAGTGGAGAAAGACCTCAGTGTCACATTGGATCTAGTAAAAAATAGATCCTCCGGACAAAACAACTTCAAATAAAAATTTAAAGATGCAGACACATTCTATATTAATTCTTTATTTGAGTAAATATCTAATGTTGGTAAGTAGCATATAACTTCCCACAGCTACAGGCTATCTTCTTGACAAAACTCAAAAAAAAAGAAATAAACAGAAAACTTATCTGCTGCAGGAATCTCTTCTACATGATGTGTAAGCAGGTACAAATAGAATGTCAAAGGGTCCAAGTCTATCCAAATTTATATGGTATATGGTATTCTCCCCTCAGCAAACTCCCGACAGGGCCCCTGTTTCACTATAATAAGCTTCGTCAGGGGAATGAGTTGCAACAATAAAAAGTCAAAAATCAAAACTATAGCTCACTCTAGGAAAATATCTCAACAGTTTTCTATAATCACACAGTACCTTCAACTTGAGCAAAATGCTTCGAATTTCCTGCCACCAGAATGGCTCCTCAGCGTCCTGGAAATAGGTTTAAATGAACGTCAAAAAACATAATGATGTCAAAAACTCAAAAAAACATATTCCAATCTTCCAAAGAATTCAATGAAAACTTCAGAAAAAAATCAGAAAAGATTTTTTAAAAAAAAGCATTCCATTCTATATAGGAATTAAGCCCTGTTGGAGCACAGGTACTCAAAACAAAAATCCAGCGCTGCTCACGTTGCCTCAAAATATTCATATAGTCACCATCACGAGCTGGCAAAAGCGGCTATTCTATAATCCAGCATTTCAAGTTAGTGAAAGAATGTTGTAAGGTTAAACATTGTTCCACTCGTGGTGCCTCTCAACACTTACTGGATAGACATGACTTATGTTCCGTTATTCTAGTTCGGAACTTCCTGGAAGTTTGTCCAATATATAATTTGGTACAAGGACATTGGATTGCATATATGACACCAGTGGAATCACACATTGTATTACATCTTAATGAATAGCTTTTATTATCTTTAGGATTGATAAAGCATCTTCCTGGGTAATCACACAGATATGACAATGACCACATTTGAAATGTCCCGTCCTTCCATCTCCATTATTCAAAATCTGTTTAGGCACAGAGCCTCTGCTAGTTGGACAAATACGCTCTTGTAGATTGTGATTTCTCGAATAAGCTAGTACAATTCTACTATCTCTCAAGCAATCATATGTAGATAAACAATGCCAGTATTTCTTGATAATTTTTTCCAAACAATTTTGCTTGATATGTAAATTGTAATGTACATGCAATAAAATCAGTGTACATTGTATCCTTCTCAGTATATTGTAATAAACGATCTCTATCATTAAACAAACCCCTTTTAAAGGACCTCTTAATACACTGTTCAGAATAACCTCTTTCTTCCAATTTATCTTTCAAGATTTCTGATTGGTGTTTATATTCAGCCATCGTAGAACATATTCTGCGATATTGAAGGAATTGGTATTGAGGGAGGCTTTCTTTAAGATGTCTTGGATGTGAACTTCCAAAATGTAAAAATGTATTACGGTCAGTTTCTTTCCAAAATATTGTAAAGAATCCAGATTCTCTGATCTCAATAGACACATCTAAGAATTGGATACACTGTATGTCATGGAAAGGTTAATAGTAGTTTCACAAGAATTAAGATAATCGATGAAATCATTCAATCTCTCAATAGTCTTCCCAAAGGAGGAAGATATCATCAATATATCTTCCCCACTAAATAGCACTGGAAAAAAAATACAGAAGAATAAACAAATTTCTTTTCAAAATTAGTCATGAAGAGATTTGCCAATGATGGGGCACAGGTAGCTCCCATAGCTATACCTTGACATTGTTGATATCATCTCCCCTGGAAACAAAAATAATTTTTCTTTAGAGAGATCTGCAGTAACTGAATAAAAAAATCAGTAGGTACTGTATGGGGACATGGCCGTGAATCTAAAAAAGATTTAAATTCCTGCATAGCAGCATCCTGGGGAATGTTTGTGTATAGAGATTGAACATCCTTGGTCTTGAAAAACTCCACATTCTATATTAATTCTTTATTTGAGTAAAAATCTAATGTTGGTAAGTGGCATATAACTTCCCACAGCTATAGGCTATCTTCTTGACAAAACTCAAAACAAAGAAATAAACAGAAAACTTATCTGCTGCAGGAATCTCTTTTGCAGATAAGCAGGCACAAATAGAAGGATGTCAAAGGGTCCGAGTCTATCCGAATTCATATGGTATTCTCCAACAGACCCCCCCCCCCCCTCAGCAAACTCCTGACAGGGATCCTGTTTCACTATAATAAGCTTTGTCAGGGGAATAAGCTGCAACAATAAAAAATCAAAAATCAAAAATATAGCTCACTCTAGGAAAATATTTCAACAGTTTTCTATAATCACACAGTACCTTCAACTTGAGCAAAACAGTTCGAATTTCCTGCCACCAAAATGGCTCTTCAGCATCCCGGAAATAGGTTTCAATGAACGTCAAAAAACGTATTGACATCAAAAAACATAATGATGTCAAAAACTCAAAAAAACATATTCCAATCTTCCAAAGAATTCAATGAAAACTTCAAAAAAAAAATCAGAAAAGATTTTTTAGAAAAAAAGCATTCCATTCTATATAGGAATTAAACCCTGTTGGAGCTCAGGTACTCAAAACAAAATCCAGCGCTGCTTGCGCTACCTCAAAATATTCTTATAGTCACCACCACGAGCTGGCAAAAGTGGCTGTTCTATAGTCCAATATTTCAAGAAAGTGAAAGAATGTTGTAAGGTTAAACAGTGTTCCACTAGTGGTGCCTCTAAACACTTACAGGATAGACATGACTTATGTTCTTTCATTCTAGTTCGGAACTTCTTGGAAGTTTGTCCAGTATATAATTTGGTACAAGGACAAGAGAATGAGGCTTTGAAACATTTAAGTAGCTTTGATAATATTATAATTAGACGCGCCAACAAAAGCGGTGCGGTGGTAATATTTGATAAAGCACATTATACTAATGAAATTTTGCAACAACAGTCAGTGACAAGAGTGTACTTCCTTCTCCAGGAAGATCCAACAGATGAGATCATGAATCTGATTAAGGATATTGCTTCAAAAGCAGTCCGACAAGGGTATTTGACCCAATAAGAATTTTTGTTCCTGACACGTCTATATCCACGGACCCCCTTCTTTTATATTCTCCCAAAAATTCATAAACATGCTATGTGCCCTCCTGGTTGACCAATTGTTTCAGCTCAAGGATCCCTTTTGGAAAGAGTTAATCAATAGGTTGACTATTTTTTGAAACCTTTAGTGGTAACTGCTGTGACAGAGCCGGTACCTGTGGTTTCCGGAGGTCCGGACTCTGCCCACTTTAGCGCAACTCCGGCGTGCTTCCTGTGAAGGAAGGAAGTCCTGCTGGCTCACATTCACATTCCAGGCATGCAATCAAAAAGGCAAAAAGAGTCAATTTCACTGTTCATACAATATCCACTTTATTTAGTGGTATGTTGGTGGGAGTTGCTCCGCACTTAGTCCAAACTCTGAGCAACTCAAAATCAATCTCTTCAAAGTAAATAGAGAAGCAAAAAGAAAAAACAATAAACTAGAAATAGAGTTGGTCCCACAAGATTGGGTTCCAACTCCTACCTTCAGTCAGGCAATTCAGGTAAGTAATAATAAACACCAAACAGAACTAAAGTGCAACTGCCTTTACCTTTAGTTAGGTAAAGAAACCTATTAGCACTCTTACTAGTTCTAGGCACAAGCCCTGCAGTTATTATGGCTTGGCTCCAACCAACTCAGCAGTTGTTGGTGGGGGAGGGGAGTAAACGAATTCACTACTTAATTTTCTGATTCTCAGAATGCCACTAGTGGCCCCACTAACCCAACCTGGATGGTCAGTGAATTCTCCCCAATATTTACTTCCCTCACTCACATTTAAGTGAGTCACAATCAAAGCCAGTTTAACTTAACTGCAAACAAAGAAACACAAAAAAAAAACGTGTTTTTTTTCCTTAGTTAAGGCAGCACAAGTCCCATTCAACTTCCAATAGCCAGCACATTTTCTTAGCACTACACTATCACACAGAGTATGCTAACGAACCCCAAACTTCCCAGCCCTGCCACTTAGCTTTGCTCCATTAGAATATCTTCAGGCAGGCTAGGAGTTTCCACACAGTCCATGGGTTCTGGCAGTGCTAGCTGGTTGGCAAAAGGGTCAGCGTCTGCCTCCTGCATTTCGATGTTCTCACACCCAGGAGCACAATCAGGGGAGACCCTTTCCTGATCTGGCCCAGGACAAACTGAACTCCTTCTCCTCAGGGCAGCCTCAAAAGTATTCAAACGACCACGCCCTGCTTTCTGAGGGGGAGGAGTTGCTTGCAAAGTTTGCCTAGCTTGTCTCGGCTTCCTCGTTATTTGTTTCAGCTGGGAGTATACAGAGGGAGGGAGGTTCCTCTGGTGCTCTTCTGAGCTGTTCTGCTCCCCCTCCTCTACTCCCTGCAGATCAGACAGATCTGAGTTAAAGGGGAATATACATTTCTCCCTATGGCTGGTCACAATCCTATCCCCGTGGTTAGCTCGCTGAATGGCTGGACAGGGTTTAGTCACAGGCATATCTGGTCCAAGCGGAGCTACAGGGGTAGGATTGTGACACTGCTCAATCATATATTCAAGACACTACCCATTTTTTCAAGTTTCAAGTTTCAAGTTTATTAGGATTTTATATACCGCCTATCAAGGTTATTTTGACAAAATTAGGTGACGTATCATACCATGGAGTGACGAATCGTACCATTCTGGTGACCCTGGATTTTCAATCTATATACACAAACATTCCCCAGGATGCTGCTATGCAGGTACTTGAATCTTTTTTAGATTCACGGCCATGTCCCCATACAGTACCTACTGATTTTTTGATTCAGTTACTGCAGATCTCTCTAAAGAAAAATTATTTTTATTTCCAGGGGAGATAATATCAACAATGTCAAGGTACAGCTATGGGAGCTACCTCTGCCCCAACATTGGCAAATCTCTTCATGACTAATTTTGAAAATAAATTTGTTTATTCTTCTGTATTTTTTTCCAGTACTATTTATTGGGGAAGATATATTGATGATATCTTCTTTCTTTGGGAAGACTCTATTGAGAGATTGAATGATTTCATCAATTATCTTAATTCTTTTTTTTTAATTCTTTATTCATTTTAAAACTTTTAATAAGTGCAATACAAGATGAAAACTTTTTACACTTTAAGATCACTTAATATTCTATCAGAAACTAATTCAAATCAAATATCCCACCCCCCGAAAACCCAACAATTATCTTTAGTTTTAAGAAAACAAAAATTATCCCCCCCCCATCTTGGACGTGTATGTTCAAAGGGAAAAAGTAATATTCATTCTTTGCAATATTTTGATGGGTCCCAACCATCTCTAAATTTCTTAAAATGCCCCTTTTGAATAGCTATAGCATGCTCCATTTTAAAGATATGGAATAAAGAGATTCACCAAAAATTATAACATAGCCGATTCCAATTTTTCCAATTATTTGTAATATGCTGTATGGCAACCCCTGTCATAATAAGTAGTAACTTAGTATCAGATGAAATTTGGCTCCTCGCTCTCATTGATGTACCGAATAGCACAGTGTCATATGATAAAGCCACCAGATTTTCCAATAAATTATTTACTTGGCTCCATATGGATTCCCAAAAAATATGTATCAATGGACAAAAGAATAATAAATGATCTAATGTTCTAGCTTCAAGATGACAATGTCAGCATCTTTTAGACTTAGAGCTGTCTAATTTTTGTAAACGAACTGGGGTCCGAACCGCTCTATGTAATAAGAAAAACCAAGTTGGTCTCTTAGATGCTGACATTGTATACCTCATCCTCCAAATCCAAATTCATGGCCATTGAGACGCAGTAATCTGATGCTTTATCTCAATACTCCAAATGTCTCGAAGACCAGTGTTTGGTTTCTTATTCAAAAATACAGATATTAATTTATAAACTAAACTAAACCTTAAGTTTGTATACCGCATCATATCCATAAAGATATGATGTGGTTTACAGGTAATTCAATAAATGAGGGAAGGACATAATAAAAAATTAAAGGTTATGAAGAGGATAGCTAGCTTTACATTTTAAATAGATAGCTTTACCTTTTGGAGAAAAGCCAGGTTTTCAGATGCTTTCGGAATAATTGGAATGAGCCTAGGTTCCGCAGCAGGGCAGGGAGGTTATTCCAAAGCTCAGTGAATTTGAAGAAAAGGAATTTCCCTAATTTACCTGCATACATGACACCTTTTAACGAGGGGAAATATAGTTTGAGTAAATGGCCGGATCTGGTAGTGTCAGGTCTCGAAGAATTCCAGGATAGTGGGATTAGGGGAGGAAGAATGCCATGTAGGATCTTGAAAATTAGGCAGGTGCATTTAAAGTGAATCATAGAAATCACCGGAAGCCAGTGAAGTAGGGAACCATGACAGAAGCAGGGAAACATGATCGAATTTGCTTTTTGCGAAGATCAACCTAGCCATAGTGTTCTGGATCCGCTGAAGTCTTTGAAGATTTTTTTTGATTATACATAGATAGATGGAATTACAATAGTCCAGTCTGGAAAGAATGATTGATTGTACAAGGACAGCAAAATGTTGTTGGCGGAAGCAGGATCTCACTTTCCTCAACATGTGAAGACTAAAAAAACATTTTTTTACCAGAGAGTTGAGATGATCATTAAAGGAAAGTGTAGAGTCAATAATGATGCCCAAACTTTGCTTGAGAATTCGATCTGCAGTGTGGGACCAGAAGGTAGTGGAATGAGCGTGGGTAACTGATCTAATTTTGGGCCAAGCCAGAGTAGTTTTGTTTTGGACTTATACCATTGAGCAGCCTGGTGACCCAGGAAATCTGCCTGGAAGCACAGGAACGGCAGATTATACTGATTACTAAGATTTTCTTAATTCTTGTGAAACTACTATCAGCTTTTCCATGACATACAGTGTATCTAATATATCATTCTTAGATATGACTATTGAGATCAGAGAATCTGGATTCTTTACAACAATATTCCGGAAAGAAACTGACTGTAATGCATTTTTACATTTTGGAAGTTCACATCCAAGACATCTTAAAGAAAGCCTCCCTCAATTCCAATTCCTTCGTTATCGCAGAATATGTTCTACGATGGCTGAATATAAACACCAATCAGACATCTTGAAAGATAAATTGGAGGAAAGAGGTTATTCTAAACAGTGTATTAAGAGGTCCTTTAAAAGGGGTTTGTTTAATGAGAGAACATAAGAACATAAAAATTGCCACTGCTGGGTCAGACCAGTGGTCCATCCTGCCCAGCAGTCTGCTCACGCGCTCTCTAGTCAAAGACCAACATCTTGAGCCTAGCCCTACCAGCATACGTCCTTGTTCAGTAGGAACTTGTCTAACTTTGTCTTGAATCCCTGGAGGGTGTTTTCCCCTATGACAGACTCCGGAAGAGCATTCCAGTTTTCCACCACTCTCTGGGTGAAGAAGAACTTCCTTACGTTCGTACGGAATCTATCCCCTTTCAACTTTAGAGAGTTCCCTCTCGTTCTCCCTACCTTGGAGAGGTGGAACAACCTGTCCTTATCTACTAAGTCTATCCCCTTCAGTACTTTGAATGTTTCGATCATATCCCCTCTCAATCTCCTCTGTTCGAGGGAGATTGAGAGGGGACATGATCGAAACAATTTACTGAGAAGGATACAATGTACACTGATTTTATTGCATGTACATTACAATTTACACATTGTGGCCGGGCCAGTCTCAGAGTATGTGGGAAAACCCTGCTTGGACTACAAGTAAGAATTTTGTAGCACCTTTTATGTGGTCAAGTGAAGGAAAACCCGGGTGCTGGATTCCTTGAAACGGCACCAGGTTTATTAGTGCTCCAAAAGTAAATACAAAAAGAAAACATTTAAATTGGGCTTGTAGGACTCTCTTATACAGTTCCTGCAATCTCATACAGTTCAGTCCAGGAGACTCGCATTGGGCTTAACTTAGGAACTGGATAGTCCTTATTCACAAAATAATCAAAATTCAAAAACCAAAATTCCACGGTAACTCTGGACATTCAAAAGTCCCATTGCCCTTCTGGGTTTATCAGCTTCTCCTAATCCCAGTACCTTTCTTTACAGCTGAGCCCAGCTAGTATCAGCTGCTTCACATCTCACATCTCTTCCCAATCAGAGCATAAACAAAAGTAACTTTTCCTCTGGTCACTGTAACACGCTGTCCTCCCCAGGGAACATTCACAGCCCTGCCTGGCAGGATGTACGGGGCAAGCCTCCCTTAGTTTAAGGTCTTCAGACCCTCCCGATATGCCCTCTTATCTTCTCTATCTCATGCTCTCAGGGAGTCTGACCACAATGTATTTACAGAGCACTATCACTTAATTATGCAGTGCTGCCTCAGCCCTGCTTACAGCGGTGCTCTGGCTTGGGTTTAAACAAAAACGGAAAACTTTCTTTACAGGAAAGGACCGACCCTCACACCCTGTAATCTTCCAGGTCCATGTCCTCCTCATGCACACTATCCCCAGGGTCACTATACATTTCCCCCTCATACTCTAGGGAACCCGGGCTTTCCAACTAGAGAGCTGCACGGGAACGGGGATGACGGGAATCCCGTGGGACCCGTGGCCATCCCGCGGGTTTCCCCTTCGGGTCACGGGGATCCCATGGGGATGTCCCCTAAGGTCACGGGAATCCCGTGGTGATGCCCCCTAGTGTCACGGGGATCCCGTGGGGACGCCTCCAAGGGTCGCGGGGTTCCTGCGGGGCTGGATGTATTCAGTCGCGCGGCTCTTCTTCTCCCTACCTGCTCTGCTTGCAGCACAGAGCCGAACGGAAGTCTTCCCGACGTCAGCACTGATGTCGGAGGGAACAGCCCTCCCTCCCTCCGACGTCAGCGCTGATATCGGAGAGACTTCCGTTCGGCTCTGTGCTGCAGGCAGGGCAGGTAAGGAGAAGGAGAGTAGCTTCGTGGCTCGAGTGGCTACCAAGGGAGGGGGGGCGGTCCGCCCCGGGTGCAGCACAGCCGGCCAGGTCCCCTTACTTTTGTGGCGCTTCCCCGACCGACCTACAACAGCCCCGGTCTGACAAACCTCCCTGCCCTGTAGCCGCGAATCTAAATTACCTTCTTACAGCAGCTGTAAGAAGGTAATTTAGATTCGCGGTTAAGGGCAGGGAGGTTTGTCGGACCGGGGCTGTTGTTGGTCGGTCGGTTAGTTGGGGAAGCGCCACAAAAGTAAGGGACCTGGCCTGCTGTGCTGCACCCGGGGCAGGAGAAGGAGGGGGGAGAAGGACGCTGAAAGCACTGGGGAAGACAAAGGGGTGGAGAAGGACACTGAAAGGCCATGGCTAAGATGGGGTGGGGGGGAGAAGGACACTGAAAGGACATGGGGAAGACAGAGTGGGGAGAAGGACGCTGACAGGACATGGGGAAGACGGGAGGGAGAAGGACACTGAAAGCACATGGGGAAGACAAAGGGGTGGAGAAGGATGCTGAAAGGACATGGGGAAGACGGGGGTGGGTGGGATGGAGAAGGACGCAAAAGGCCATGGGGAAGAAAGAGAGGGAGAAGCACGCTGAAAGGAAATGGGGAAGAGAGAGTGGGGAGAAGACACTGGCAGGGAAGAAGACAGAGATGCCAGACTATGGGGGGAGCGGAGGGAAGAAGATGGGTGCCAGACCAATTTGGAAGGGGGGAGAAAGGGAGAGGCACAGTAACAGAGCAAATGGAAGACGCAGAAGGAAGAGAGACAGTGGATGGAAGGAATTGAATGAGAATATGAGGAAAGCAGAAACCAGGCAACAAAGGTAGGAAAAAATTCTATTTCTTTTTTTTTTTGCTTCAGGATAAAGTAGTATATTAGTTGTGTTGATAAAAATTTATAAACATTAAAGACTCTGGTAGAAACCCGTTTACAAAGTATGTATTCTTCCCAATTAATATTTCCAAATTAATAAAGTCTTTTTGCTTATTTGTAAATGGGTTTCTACCAGAGCCTTTAATTCTGTAGCATAATTAAATGAAATAATTATTTAAGTTTATAGGGACGGGCGGGGACGGAGGGGATTCCTCACGGTGACGGGCGGGGACGGAGGGGATTCCTCACGGGGACGGGTGGGGACGGAGGGATTCCTCACGGGGATGGGTGGGGACGGGTGGGATTCATCACGGGGACAGGTGGGGACGGAGGGGATTCCTCGCAGGGACGGGTGGGGACGGAGAGATTCCTCACGGGGATGGGTGGGGACGGGTGGGATTCCTCACGGGGACGTGTGGGGATGGGTGGGACTTTGGCGGGGACGGGTGGGGACGTGTGGGATTTTTGTCCCCGCGCAACTCTCTATTTCCGAACCCCTCATTCACTCCCGGCTTTTCCTCCCATCCCCCTCTCTGCATGCTTGCCAGTTCTCCTATAGCATTTACCTTAGGATAAACTCCCAGCCATTCTCCCTGAGGGTTGCTGGGCCAGTCTTCAAGCCTCCCGGGGTTTACACTGCCCTCCCTTGTGAGCTGGCTCCTGGCAAAACATCCTTGCTGGGCAATAGGCCACCTCTGGAAGCTCTGATCACCGTGGGTTGTCTGACTCTCACAATCAGAGCCAGGTGAGCCCCCCTGCTTCCTCGGCTGACTTCCTATTTGAGGCTTTTCCAGCTGCACACTACGAGGGCTGACTCCACCCCTTCTCAAGTGGGTTTCAGGTTTCTCCCTGACTCGGGGAGTGCCTGAATTCGGGACTGTGACACAATCTGCCTGCTTTACTTTCTTTCTCCCTATGCTGGCTTAAGGCTGTCAGCAGGGAGTTTCTGTTTTATTCTTGTGCCTGCAGGTTTAAGGATTTCACTGTGGGCTGGTTTGACTGCTCTTTGGACCGTAACAGGAGCTTCCCTGTCACAACATCAAGCAAAATCGTTTGGAAAAATTGTCAAGAAATACTGGCATTGTTTATCTACATATGATTGTTTTAGAGATAGTAGAATTGTACTAGCTTATTCAAGAAATCGCAGTCTACAAGAGTGTATTTGTCCAACTAGCAGAGGCCTGTGCCTAAACAGATTTTGAATAATGGAGATGGGAGGGCGGGACATTTCAAATGTGGCCATTGTCATATCTGCTTGATTACCCAGGAAGGTGCTGTCTTTATCAACCCTAAAGATAATAAAAGCTATTCATTAAGATGTAATACAACGTGTGATTCCACTGGTGTCATATATGCAATCCAATGTCCTTGTACCAAATTATATATTAAACATAGAAACATAGAAATAGACGGCAGATAAGGGCCACGGCCCATCAAGTCTGCCCACCCTACTGTCCCTCCCCTCCCTTTGCCCTGTAAATAGATCCCATGTGTCGATCCCATTTGGCTTTAAAATCAGGCACGCTACTAGCCTCAATCACCTGCAGTGGAAGACTATTCCAGCGATCAACCACCCTTTCAGTGAAAAAGAATTTTCTGGTGTCACCTCGTAGTTTTCCGCCTCTGATTTTCCACGGATGCCCTCTTGTTGTCGCGGGACCCCTGAAAAAGAAGAAATCTTCCTCAGTCTCGATGCGGCCCGTGAGATACTTGAACGTCTCGATCATGTCCCCCCTCTCCCTGCGCTCCTCGAGCGAGTACAGACGCAATTTGTCCAGCCGTTCCTCGTACGGGAGATCCTTAAGTCCCGAGACCATCCGGGTGGCCATTCTCTGAACCGACTCCAGCCTCAGTACATCCTTGTGATAATGCGGCCTCCAGAACTGCACACAGTACTCCAGGTGGGGTCTCACCATGGACCTGTAAAATGGCATGATGACTTCCGGTTTACGGCTGATGAAACCCCTGCGTATGCAACCCATGATTTGTCTAGCCTTGGATGAAGCCTGCTCCACTTGATTGGCAGCCTTCATGTCCTCACCGATGATCACCCCCAAGTCTCTTTCTGCTACCGTTCTTGCTAGGATCTCTCCATTAAGGGTATAGATCCTGCATGGATTTTGGCTGCCCAGGTGCATAACTTTGCATTTTTTGGCATTGAAGCTGAGTTGCCAGGTCCTAGACCAGCGCTCCAGTAGGAGTAGGTCGTGTATCATGTTGTCGGGTGTCGAATCTTCGTTCGTAGTGCATTTCCCACAACATTACTTAGTTTGGCATCATCAGCAAATAAAGTTATTTTCCCTCGAAGCCCTTCTGTCAAGTCCCTTATAAAGATGTTGAATAGGATCGGGCCCAAGACCGAGCCCTGTGGCACTCCACTGATCACCTCCGTCATTTCGGAGGGGGTGCTATTCACCACTACCCTTTGAAACCTACCTCCAAGCCAATTCCCAACCCATTTCGTCAGTGTGTCTCCTAATCCTATAGAACTCATCTTGCCCAGCAACCTGCGGTGAGGTACGCTATCGAATGCTTTGCTAAAGTCTAGGTACACTATGTCCAGGGACTCCCCAATATCCAGCTTCCCCGTCACCCAGTCAAAGAAGCTGATAAGGTTGGATTGGCATGATCTTCCCTTAGTAATCCATGTTGACGGGGATCCCGTAGATTCTCCTCATCCAGGATCTTATCCAGCTGGTGTTTAATTAGAGTTTCCATTAGTTTAATCACTATCGTTGTTAGACTCACTGGTCTGTAGTTTGCTGTCTCCGTCTTAGAGCCTTTTTTGTGGAGTGGAATGATGTTGGCCGTCCTCCAGTCTAACGGGACGTTGCCTGTACTAAGGGAGAGGTTGAAGAGCGCTGACAGTGGCTCTGCCAAGACGTCGCTCAACTCCCTAAGCACCCTGGGGTGTAAGTTGTCAGGCCCCATTGCCTTGTTAACCTTGAGCTTTGACAGCTCATCGTAGACATTGCTGGGCGTAAACTCGAAGTTACCAAATGGGTCAATTGAGTTGGCCCTTGTCTGTAGCTGAGGGCCTAGCCCCGGCGCTTCTCGGGTGAAGACTGAGCAGAAGTATTCATTTAATAGTTGGGCTTTTTCCGAATCCTTTTCCACATAGTCTCCTTCTGGTTTCCTAAGACGTACGATCCCGCCTGAGTTCCTACTTCTGTCACTGATATACCTGAAGAAGGATTTATCTCCCTTCCGGATGTTCTTTGCCAGAGACTCCTCCATGTGGAATTTAGCTTCCCTAACTGCTGTTTTGACGGCTTTTGATTTGGTCAAGTAGTCTGCTCTAGAGTCCTGTTTCCTCGATTGTTTGTAAGAGATGAATGCTTTTTTCTTCTCCTTGATGAGGTCTGAGATCTCCGCAGTAAACCACTGCGGCTTGTTGTTCCTTCGCCATTTGCTTACTGATTTAACATAGCGGTTTGTCGCTTCCTGTATGGTGGCTTTCAAAGTCGATCACATTTCTTCTACGCTATTGGTTTCTGTTTGCCTTTGTAGCGCCTGGTGAACAAAGGAACCCATGTCTAGGAAGTTTGTGTCTTTGAATTTGAGGACCTTGATTATTGTGGTGGATTTAGTGAAACCTTTCCTAAGATCGAACCATACCATGTTGTGATCGCTGGAGGCCAATGTGTCCCCCACCGAGACCTCTGTTACACTTTCCCCATTGGTAAGTAATAGGTCCAGTATTGCCTGATCCCTCGTAGGGTCCAACACCAGTTGCTTGAGACCAGCTCCCTTCATAGAGTTTAATAGCCTCCTACTGCTGCCAGAAGCAGAGGTAAGTGTATTCCAATCCACATCAGGCATGTTAAAGTCACCTAACAATACCGTGTCCCCACGCAAGGTGATATTTTCTATATCTCCGATTATTTGACAAACTATTGGACAAACTTCCAGGAAGTTCCGAACTAGAATGATGGAACATAAGCCATATCTATCCTGTGTTTAGAGGCACCACTAGTAGAACACTGTTTAACCTTACAACATTCTTTCACTGATTTCAAATGCTGGATTATAGAACAGCCGCTTTTGCCAGCTCATGGTGGTGACTATAAGAATATTTTGAGGCAGCATGAGTAGCGCTGGATTTTTGTTTTGAACACCTGCGCTCCAACAGGGCTTAATTCCTATATGGAATGGAATGCTTTTTTCTAAATAATATTTTCAGATTTTTTTTTCCTGAAGTTTTCATTGAGTTCTTTGGAAGATTGGAATATGTTTTTTTGAGTTTTTGACATCACTATGATTTTTGACGTCAATACGTTTTTTGACGTTCATTGAAACCTATTTCCAGGACACTGAGGAGCCATTTTGGTGGCAGGAAATTCAAAGTGTTTTGCTCAAGTTGAAGGTACTGTGTGATTATGGAAAACTGTTGAGATATTTTCCTAGAGTGAGCTATATTTTAGATTTTTGATTTGTTGCAGCTCATTCCCCTGACAAAGCTTATTATAGCAAAACAGGGGCCCTGTCGGGAGTTTGCTGAGGTGGGTCCGTTAGAGAATACCATATGAATTTGGATAGACTCTGACCCTTTGACATCCTTCTATTTGTACCCTGCTTACACACCATGTAGAAGAGATTCCTGCAGCAGATAAGTTTTCTGTTTATTTCTTTGTTTTGAGTTTTGTCAAGAAGATAGCCTGTAGCTGTGAGAAGTTATATGCTACTTACCAACATTAGATTTTTACTCAAGTAAAAGAATTAATATAGAATGTGGAGGTTTTCAAGACCAAGGATGTGTCTGCATCTTTAAATTTTTATTTGGAGTTGTCTTGTCCAATGGATCTGTTTTTCACTAGATCCAACGTGACACTGAAGTCTTTTCTCCACTTTTCAAAATAACTGATTGGTATTTCTTTTCATGGGGGTGTTTCCCGGAATGCACTGTATTTGTGAATATTGTAAGGAGCATTCAATTTGATTATTGTTACTTTTAACAATAAAATATAGCCATAAATAATTAAAAATAACTTAAATAAATTAAGAAATTTTCGTTTCAAGGTCCCATAGCTTCTTGTGTTGAAGACAGAGATCTCATAAATTCACCAGCAGTTGAGGCAGATTCAAAAGCCCACCATCCAGCATTAGTTAAAATCTTTAATGTTGCTGGGTATGCCAGCGTGAAGTGCATTTTACACTGCACTAGGTCTGTACAAATCAATGAAAACTGTTGGTGCTTGTCAGACAAGAAAGAGGACTAGTCTTGGAACAAACTGATCCAGTTCCCTTCAAATGTAAGTAAATCTTGACGTTGCTGATATTTTTGAAAGATGGCTACTTTATGTGCATAATTATACACTTTAGCCAGTGGCGTACCTAGGGTATGTGGCACCCGGGGCCCATCATTTTTTGACACCCCCCCCATCTATATGAAAAATATGATTTTTAGTACCAATCTACATATCGCACCACAAGAGTGTACCTAGGAAAAGGCTGCATCTTAAACATTGCAGTGAGCACTAAAACACCAACACATACATTGTAAAACTAAACAAGCCAGATCCCGCACAGTCAATTGGTCCTGTAGTCAATGCCAACTGAAAACTATGTCTTTTTCAGAACACACAGAACAGAGATACACCCTCGCCCAAAATGGAATAATCACAAACTAAAAATAGAAATATGTAGACAAAAGTTAAACTGATCCGCCAAGAAACCAGACCCTGGATACAATGCAACACCACAAAAAACAGTAACACATGTCCTCTAATACAGTGCAAAATATAAAGACAGTAGATGTAAATTTGAAAAACCTGATACATAACAATCACCACTTTATAAATTAACAAATAAAAATAAAACAAATAATGAGAAATAAAAAAATACCATTTTATTGGACTAATCCCCGTAAGCTCGGTCCCCATCCCCGCAAACCACCTGATTCCATCCACACAAGCCTTGAATTGTTTATATTAAAGTATAAAAAGAAACAATATTCTGTACAATTGTCAATTTATAAATCAGTGTCTTCTCCCCACTCTCTTCCCCATTTCCCTTCAGCATCCTCAGCCCACTCTCTCTCCACTTTCCTTCAGCGCATGCACATAAAAACAAGCAAGTAATTTTATATCATTTTCATTCTATTCATTCATAGAAATTAAAGTCTAGATAATGCCAGTCACATAACAAAACATGATTTTACAAAAATAATTCCCTGCAGTCAAGCCTGCAAGGATTACTAGATGTCTTTCAGCAGTTCCCCTCCCTCCCTCCCCCTTACCTTTGTGGCCAAGTCAAAATGATCTACCAACAATAAAATTTTAAAAACACAAAGCACGCTGTACGCAGAGAAAATGTTAATTATCATTTATATTCCGCGGGTTTTCAAAGAGGTCAAGGCAGATGACTTTATGCAATGTCACCTCAGTAACAACTATACAAAAATAGACAAATATTCCCCCTCCCTTTTTACTAAACTGCGATAGCGGTTTTTAGCGTAGGGAGCTGCGCTGAATGCCCCTCGCTGCTCTCGATGCTCATAGGCTCCCTGCACTAAAAAACTCTATTGCGGTTTAGTAAAAGGGGGCCATAGTGCAAAATATAAACAGCAGATATAAATTTTCAAAACGGACACATTTTGATCACTAAGTTGAAAATAAAATCATTTTTCCTACTTTTTTGTCTGGTGATTTCATGAGTCTCTGGTCCTTCTTCTGGTCCTTCTTCTTTCTCTCTCCCCCTGGCTCCCCTCTTTATTTCTGCCTTTCTTTCTCTCTCCTCCTGGCCCCCCTCTTTATTTCTGCCTTTCTTTCTCTCCCCTTGGTCCCCCTCTTTCTTTCTGCCTTTCTTTCTCTCCCCCTTGACCCCCTCTTTATTTCTGCCTTTCTTTCTCTCCCCTTGGTCCCCCTCTTTCTTTCTGCCTTTCTTTCTCTCTCCCCCTGACCCCTCTTTATTTCTGCCTTTCTTTCTCTCTCCCCCTGCCCCCCGTCTTTATTTTTTCCTTTCTTTCTCTCTCCCCCTAGCCCGCACAAAGCCATCGTGCCGATTTCTCCACTTCCACGATTCTTTCCCTACCCTCACCCCCAAGCCAGCAGCCGATTTCTTCCTGCTCCTTCCCCGATGTCCTGATGTCCTGAACTTCATCGGGCAGCAGCAGCATTCACAATTCACTGCTGTTGCCCGCTTCAGGCCTTCCTCTCTGTCGGGTCCTGTCTTCATGAAAACTGGAAGTAGGCAGGACCCGGCAGAGAACAAGGCCTGAAGCCGGCAACAGCAGCGAATTGTAAACGCTGCTGCTGCCCGAAGAAGGTAATGGAGCACCGAGGCAGTCCGCTTCTCCCCCCTCCCAGCCGAACCCCCGCTGACCCTCCTATCTCCCCCCCCCCCCCCGTGAACCTTTCCGACCTTCCCAGCGAGAGCAGCAAACCTCCTTCGCGGCTTTCTCCTCCCTCTGCCGCGTTACTGATGACGTCATCAGTGATGCGGCAGAGGGAGGATAAAGCCGACGCTACTGGAGGGAGGTTTGCTGCTTTCGCTGGGAGGGTCGGAAAGGTTCACTTGGGGGAGGAGAGATAGGATGGTCAGCGGGGTTTCGGCTGGGAGGGGGGAGAAGCGGTCTGCCTTGGTGCTCCAAGGCCTGGCGCCATTACCTTTTTCGATAATGGCGCCGATGCTGCTTTCGCTGGGAGGGGAGGAGCGCGATAGGGACCGGGCCAGCTGTGCACCCCCCCCCCTAAGGCGGCACCCGGGATGGACCTCCCCCTCGCCCCCCTTGGTACGCTACTGCCCTGGGGAAACAGCCTGCAACAAGATCGCGCGATGCCAGAGATCTTTGCCTGCTTCGGCTGTTTCCTCCGCCGCGGTCCCGCCCCTCCTCTGACATCAGAGGAGGGGCAGGACCGTGGCGGAGGAAACAGTCGAAGCAGGCAAAGATCTCTGGCATCGCGATCTTGCTGCAGGCTGTTTCCAGACGCGACACCCGGCGCAGGGGGGGGGGAACCGGACCGGGAGCACCCCCTCAGGGCTTGGTACCCGGGGCGGACCGCCCCTCCCGCCCCCCCCTTGGTACGCCACTGACCTTTAGCAATTACTGTTCTAGGTCGTTGCCGATTTTCAATCTTGCAACCCATCGATGTACTCTTTCAAAATGGATAGGTCCAATGCCTATGGGGAGTGGTAATTCTTTGTGCAGCCAGTCCTCTAGTTGAGACAGCAGATAAGAATCTAATATAGTTTCTGGTAGACCAACAAAGCAAATATTATCCCTGCGGAAGCAATTTTCTAAGTCTTCAAGTCTAGCTTCTTGTATACAAAGCTGCTCCCTCAGGGCTGCCATTGAACCTGAGGTAGTCCGTGTTATATCCTCAACTTCTGCCACATGTGCGGTGGATAATTTCTGACAGGAAAGACTTCACTCCTGCTATTTGGTCAGACAGCTGGGTAAATCTTGGCTCCAAAGCATTCACCACAGCCATAAATCTAGGTTCCAAGGCCTGAACAACTGCTGTTGTTACTTCTTGCACTGAAAATTCTGAAAATTGACCAGTAGAATTAGCCATGTTGCCAGTCTGTGAATGAGTTTTCTCACTTTTTTTTCCCCTTCACATGGCTCTTTGAGCTCATTCATGTTTCAGATCTTAGCAGATATTTTTCCATGTATCTTAAATGAATTGCTTTTAGGATCCAGAAGATTAATTTGCAGTATTAAGTGCAGTTGAGCCCTGGGGGACAGGAGCCCAGCTCAAATATGTCCTGCTAAGCTGACCAACTTTCTGGAACATCCTTTAGGTTTTTAAATTTGTTTCGATTTAGCGAATATATAGGTATATTAGAGAAATATTTTTGAGAATATATATAAGATGGTGTGAATTGTAAAAAGTAGGATGATATTTTTAAATGTTGTTTTAATTTGTACATTTGGATTTATGTATGCAAATATTTTTGTATGTTATAGACCTCTGATGCAGGCTAAGAGCCGAAACACTGGCAGTGTCGGGTCTTTTTAGTGAATACTAAACTGTCCCAGTTCTATTGGCGTGTACACTCTTGTGGGTGTCTTTGACTTTTCTTTGTATTTTGATCCCTTTCTGTGTGCTGTACTAGAATTTGATCTAGGAAATAATAAACATGCACTTGGCTGCTTGGACCCATTCTGAGAAGTAGTTTTAGGCAATATTTTCCCTCTTTGCACTAACCTAGGCTGTGCAATAGGTTTGTGATGTGCAGGGATCTGTGCCAATCTGCCCATGTCCTTGCCTGCCCCTGGTTTCTGCAGGTCTTTCTCAGGGCTTCATCTTCCCTGTGACACCGTCCAGAGAATAAGTTTTGAACATAGTGAATTGGAAGGGTTTGGTGAGAAAATCTTCCATATGCCCATTTATGCTACTTTTTGGATGTTTTTCTTTTTTTTGAAAATGAACCCCCAAATATCTTAAAATTATAAAAAAAAAAATACAAATTAAACTTCTAAAATACTTTAGGCCTACCTGTATCATAATTTGGGGAAATCACTACTTATCTACAATGACAAATAATCTTTTTTATTGTGTATTAAATTGTGATATTACTTCAGCCATAAGATGGCGTTATCCTGTACATGCATGGAATAGATATGAAGGGTAATGGGAGTTAAAGGGTAAAAGATCAGGTAAAAGTCAAGATTGGATGGGGGAGTTTTGGTGTTGGGTCACATATAGGAAATTGTATGTCCTATGTATCTACCCAAAGCAGAAGAATCTAAGTGTGCAGAGTTGATGATCCCATATGATCTTTAGCCCATATGGTCTTACCATCTTCTTCCATATAACAGTGTTATTATAGATTTGGTACCTTACATTTATGTTTTTGTCTCCCTGGCCAGCCTCCCAAGACAATATATATAGAATCGGAGTCATAGCCTCAAGAAAAAATATAATGGAAAAGGAGGAAAATAACTCTTAAAAACTTGTTTCTCTCTTCCTACAGGAACCTGCTGCAGATATTCAGGAATGAGTGTGGACTGATCTGGCTCTGCCTCACTGTTTTTGGCATCTTCTGTTTCACATTACATATCATAGACATTCTCCAGCACAGCAGGTAGGATCAGTGTACATGCAATAAGTATCCATTCCTAGGAACATTTTCATTCTGATCAACCTGAGATTGGTGTAGATTAAGAAGGGTGGAGGGATGCACTGTGTATATCTCCAAATGACTAAGTGATGTTGATCAGCAAGGATGGTGTGCATACAAATTCTTTCTCCCTCCTCAGATTGGACAAAGGTAGGGCACTTTTACTTTCCTTCCCCAAGTCACATGGACATGGATTATTCGAAGGAGTAGATGTGCAAACCTTCCCTTCTCCCAGACTCCCTCCCTCTTTTTCTCTCTCTCTCTCTCACACACAGCATAATGGTTTTAAGCACCCAGCTACCTCTATTTATTTATTTAAAATATTTGTAATCAACTCTGTCCAAATAATTCTAGGCAGCTTCCACAGAATAACATTCATAATAAAAACTTAAACAGTATAGAAAAAAACTGAGTAATACACCAACTCATACTCATTACATATCTGCTGCCTTGCAAATGAAAAATGTAACCAATCAGGCAATATTCTGTTCAGCACAATGAAATTTGCTCATTATCCCCCCCCCCCCTTTTTACAAAACTACGAAAGCAGTTTTTAGCACTGGCTAGCATGCTGAATGTTCTGCGCTGCTCCCAATGCTCATAGAGTTCCTATGAGCCTGGGTGCAGCACAGAGCATTCAATGCGCCGGCCTGGGCTACAAACCATTTTTGCGGTTTTGTAAAAAACAGGAAAGTCTTTAGTTCCCGCTTGAATGACGCAACAGGTGTAATAGATCTCAAAGCTTGAGGCAAACCGTTCCATAGACTAGGACCAGTTGTACAGCTGTAAAAGAGGGAACATCCAGCAAATTTTACGGATCTTACGGACCTTGCAGGTTGATAGATTCATAAAGTAGAAGCAATCAGTGGGGAAACCAAATTATAAATCTTAAATACTAGCATAAGAATTTTGAAAATAATTCCTTGCCTTATAGGAAGCCAATGAAGCACTTTTAGAGCTGGAGTAACATGTGCATATCAAGAATATAAAAAAAGTCCTCCAAGCAAATCCCAATAGGAGATTATTGCAATAATCGAAACATGGAATCACTATAATTTGAGGCCCAGATTCTATAAATGATGCCTAAAGTTAGCTGCCTAGATCAGCACACATAGCTGATCTAGGCAACTAACTTAATTTTCTTAATTGGCTTAAATGTGCTGATAACTGAAGGGTAATTAATAAGCAATTTTTAAAAACGTTAAAAATTAATTTTGTAGGAGCCTAACTTCTTATCCGCCTACCATTTCAGGATAGGTGTCTACTCCAAGGCACCTGCCAGTAAGTAGGTGTGGTTAGGGAAGATTTTAGAGCAGATTTTGGGTTGATTTGACTTTGGGCTGATAGGCACACTCATTTAGGCTAGGAAAACCATGACCTAATTAGAAGTGCATCTAAGTTTTCAATACTTACTGGCACCTAAAACTGCTTAGGCACTGTTAGGTGCAATTCTTTGGTATAAATAGCACCTAATGAAGTTAGGCCCTGTATATAGAATCAGGGCCTGAATGACCTCCTAAAGTTAGCAGACGAAAGCAGATCAAGTAATCTTCTAATCAACTTTAGTCTAGAAAAAACTTGTCTGATGATCTTTGAAATCTGTGATTTCATTGTAAGGCTAGAATATAGCATAACACCCAGATTTATCTATAGAATTAACAATTAGAATTGTATAGGTCATTAATATGAAAACCAGGAGAATGTCATCTCAAGAACTCAATAACAGTAAAATTTGAGTTTTAGCTCTATTGAGCTGCAGATGATTTCCATGCAACCACTGGCTCACAGTATTCAAGCAAAGTGTCAACATTCAGAAAGTATCATTTACAGAATTTTTAATTTTTAATAAAAATTGTTTATCTGTATACTGCATATATGAAATTTTATAGGAAAATTGTTTAACAATCTACATAATGGTAACAGAAAAATATTAAACATTGCAGAGGGACAGGAACCATGGGGTACAACAGTCTGACATACCATTTCTGATGAGAACTCTGAATTTTTTTAAAATACCATATATACTCGAATATAAGCTGAGATTTTTGGGCCCACAAATGGAGGTCTCAACTTATATTCAGGTCAGTGCCCACCCGACCTCCCCTCCTGGACTTGTTGCAGGCCTCCGTCGGGCCTGCTGTATGACCTGGTGGGGTGAGTTAGGGCAGGAGGGGTCCCTCTTGTCTCCTATCCCAGCCAACTCTGACAAATTTTTTACCTCCCTCCCACCTCCCCCCACATTCCTTTTTGAAACCGTGGTGGCCCAGCAGTGTACCAGACAGGAGCAAGATTTCATGCTCCTACCCAGCATTGAGCTGCTCGCTGAATGGCTGCCAGACATCAGGAGAGAGGGGGCACAGGGTATAGGGCAGGGAGGTAGAACAGGGTGGAGAGCCTGGCAGGGAGGGAGGGGGACAGTGTGGACAGCCATGCAGGGAGGGTGGAGCAGGGTACAGATCCTGGTAGGGCAGGGCACATGAATATTAACTCCCCCGGCTTATATTCGAGTCAACCTTTTTTTTTTTTTTTTTTTTTTTTTTTTTTTTTTTTCCTCATTTGGGGGTAGGGTATCTCATCTTGTACTTGGATCGACTTATATTCGAGTATATACAGTACTAAGGGGGGAATTCATCAATGTGTGCTACTGTTAAGATGGGTTATTTTACCACAAGTACACAAGCATTAGCACAAGGTCTTATTGGATAAAATGGGCCCCTAAAATAGCACAACTTGTGGTAAAATAACCGGTCTTAACAGTAGCACACATTGATGAATTGCTACTGTTAAGATGGGTTATTTTACCACAAGTAGACAAGCATTAGCACAAGGTCTCATTGGATAAAATGGGCCCCTACAATAGCATGATTGTGGTAAAATAACCCGTCTTAACAGTAGCACACATTGATGCATTCCCCCCTAAACTTCCTAGCTGTCAAAATGAAGCAAATCAATCCAAAGCTAAGATGCTAATCCCTATAAAACTTAAATGATGGATGAGAATAGCATGGTTGATCATATCAAAGGCTGCACTTACATATATCCAGGCTTACTAAAAAAATAGTGTTTACCTTTATCAAAGCACTCCCTCACAGTATCAAGTAAAAAAATATGTAAGGTCTCTGTGTAATGCTGTGAACTAAAGCCAAACTGTTTAGCATCCATTATACAAGTTTGATGACAATCTAAAAAGTCTACCAATTGATAATAAATCACTTTTGCAAGGACTTTTGCAAGGAAGGGAAAAGACGAAATTGGCCTATGACTTGAAACTTTATTAGGATCTAAAGAAGAATCTGTTTTTGAAGACATTGTCTTGACAATGCACTATAACATAACATCGTATTATTTCATATACACCACTTTCCGGTATATATTTATTGTCCACTAGTATCCAAATTTTACCCCCAAACCTCAGCAACACCACTCCAGGCTCAGACTCTTCATAGCCTTGAGCTTGATGTGTCAGTTCGTCATCGGTTCTACTATTGATTTTCTTAACTTTTAAATAATGCATATAGCTTTTAAATGTTCAAAGAGATTTTTTCAAAGTAGTATAACTTAAAGAGGTGAGATTCACTTATCTTTATGGTCATTCAGATAGGATGCGATAAGCCAACATGTTTCGCTATTACAAGCTTTATCAAGGATGTGTACCTCTCATATTCTCCATCTTCTCATCTGACCATTTCCCAGCTATAAGTGTATACCAGAAAATGGTGTATATGAAATAGTAAGATATTTGTTGAAAGGTCCTAAGTATAAATATATAGGTGCATGGTGAACTAAGTAGAACATAAGTTTTTATTTGTATGCCACACAAATGTCTTTCGGTTTAAGGTGGTGAACAACAAAGATATATCAAGGAAAATTGTTAAAATTAAAGACAGCTTAAACCATACCACGGCATATAGATATTCCCTGTCTGTCCCAGATAGGATCACAATCTATGCTTAGTAACTTAATATATATAAGTATATAATATATATAATAGAAGAAGAAAATGTGTAAATATGTAAATGGTAGGAACCATGTGCTTATAATAGAAAAAGAAAACAATATTAAAATCACAATAAAGTAAGAAAAAAATATTAGCATTGAAGACAGGTTGAACCATACCAGACGGGATCACAATCTATGCTTAGTGGCCTAAACAGTAAATAGTAGGAACTATGGTGCTCATAATTAAAAAAAAAGTCTAAAAAGTGGCCTAAATGGGTACTTGGACGATCAAAAAGCCTGCTCGTCCAAGTACCCATAATCAAAGCTGGTTTTAGACGTATCTAAAACCAGCTTAGGCCTTTCCCCTGCCTCTAAATGCATAGAGCAAAAAGAGGCATCTTTACAGGAGGGGAAAGGGCGGGTGGTGGGCAGGAGGTGGACCGACCTAGACCTAGGCGTACAGCAGGTATAACCAAATGTTTAGGCAGGTTGCCTAGTTGGCACTTATATGTTTTGACTTAGACCAAGTCAAAACAAGTATAAGTGCCGAAAAGCACAGCCATCTGCTTCCATCAAGGCCGATCCTCCGGAATGCATCACAAATCCACCAGCAGTCTCCCGACATCAGATACTCCAGTTCTGGAACAGGCCAGTGGGCCGCCGTTGAAGCAGACCCTGCCCAACGTGCAGGGCAGGACCCAATGACAAGGCAAACAGCGCAGATAAGCAGAGATCTCCTGCCGCCGCCCCAATCTCTCGCCGCTCTCATCTCTACCACTGAGAAAGGAGGCCTGAAACAGACCTCGGCCCAACATGAAGGGAACGGCCTGAAGCAAACCACAGCAGTAAGTAAGGTCGTTAACGGCCAAGAAAGTGTATTTCGGTTAGGGACATAAAATGAATAAATAAGGATAAAGATTAAGATTAAAAAGAATAAGAAAAAATAACCTAGAATGTTAAAAATAAAATATAAGGATACAAAAATAACAGAAAATACTACAAATAAAACAATATAAAAATAAAAAGGCAGTAGGCAACATAACTCACAGCCTAACCTGCCGCCATCTTGGAAAAAAAAAAGATCACAGATGATCTAATTTGCTGTTTTAAAGCAGTTACATCTTTTTTTTTTTTTTTTTGGCAACCTCACACATAATTTGGGTCCACTTGCAATGTTGTAAGACTCCTGATGTAGGCATAGTTGCTGAAACACCACAATACCCTGTACAGTAGTGGTCTCAAACTTGTGGCCTGCCAGGTACTATTTTGAGGCACATAGTATGTTTATCATAATCACAAAAGTAAAATAAAAGTTTCTTGATCATATGCCTCTTTAGTTATAAATTACAATATTATTATTAAAATTTAGCCAAAAGGAAAGATTTATAAACTATAGAGTTTTACCTCATGCAAAATTGTCATTTCTTTAATAAGACATTAACTATTTTTCTGAGGCCCTCCAAGTACCTACAAATCCAAAATGTGGCCCTGCAAAGTTTGAGACCACTGCTGTACAGGATTGGCAGTAGTGATGCCCACTCTACTGCCTCGGTCACCGCTGTCCGGACCCACCCAGACCCCACACACATACACCCTCGTGCCTAGGCAGGAGGAATGCCCACACTCTGCTGCCACTAGCGTTCCTCACCTGACAACCTTTCCGATAGTCCCTTGCCCTCTCCATACCTTGAAATTGAAGGATGGCTGGAGGGATGCCCACACCCTCCAGTCAGCAGGCCTGCCTCTTCAAAATGGCACGCCATCCCCTTCCCAGTGCATCCTGGGAAGCACTAGAAGAAGCCTAAGACCCTGATTGACTCAGGCACTTAAGGTCCCTCCCTATCCCAGGATAAAATGGGCAGGTGAGGGTCCTTAGGCACCAGAGCCAATCAGGGCCTTAAGTCTCCTAGTGCATCCCAGGATGTACCAGGAAGGTGAAGGCCTGCCATTTTGAAGAGGTGGGCCTCCCAGCCAGAGGAAGTGGGCATCCCTCCATCCATCCTTCAATTTCAAGGTGCAGGGGAGCGGGGGGATTGTTGTGGGGGCAAGGGACACCAGTGGCAGGAAGAAGTGGGCATCCCTCCTGCCATACTTCAATTTCAAGGAACAGGTGGAGAGGGGCTGTCAGGGGGTTGTCAGTGGGGGGTGGGGGATGCTGTCAGCA
Source organism: Geotrypetes seraphini (assembly GCF_902459505.1). Lineage (NCBI taxonomy): Eukaryota > Metazoa > Chordata > Amphibia > Gymnophiona > Dermophiidae > Geotrypetes > Geotrypetes seraphini. The sequence continues at coordinate 107,262,640 of NC_047092.1, read as the reverse complement.
GGAAGGAGTTGTCATCCTTTCTGCCATCCTTCATTTTAAAGGTGCAGGGTATACCAGTGGCAAGAGGAAGTGGGCATCCCTCCTGCTAAACAGGGGGCATCAAATGGCCCTGGGGGATCAGTGGGAGGGAGGAATCAGGGGTCTTTTTTATTTAATTTGTGGAGGGGCGGAGGGTCTGAGCTCTCAAGACTTCCTTTCCTGTCATTGCCTGAGCCAATCAGCGCTCAGGCACTGACCAGATTAGAGAATCACTCGACGATGATAAAAATTGCCCTGAATGCTCGTTTTAATATTAATGACCTCATTCTAATACCATTTTAATATTAATGACCTTGTTGTACTACATTTGTATGGCAGAGTCGGAGTCTGCTAGGAAGCTCGAAAAAGACCACGGTGAGCCATTCTGTTAATCGACCAGTAAAATACTGGCACCCTAAACTGGCTAGAACCGTTTTAGCGACCATCGTTAAAGTTTTGAGAATCCGGCCCTTAGTCCAGCGACTTACTAGTTTTTTAACATCATAGGAAAAATTGTTTACAAAAAAATTGGAAACTCACTTGACTAAGGGGCTCATAATCAAAACAAAAATACGTCTAAAAAGTGGCCTAAATCGGTACTTGGATGATCAAAAAGCCAGATCGTCCAAGTACCGATAATCATAGCTGGTTTTAGACGTATCTAAAACCAGCTTAGGTCTTTCCCCTGCCTCTAAATGCAAAGAGAGAAAAGAGGTGTTTTTAGAGGAGGGGAAAGGGAAGGAGGTGGGCAGGAGGTGGGCTGACTTAGACATAGTCGTACAGCAGGTATAACCAAAAGTGTGAACAGGTTGCCTAGTCAGCACTTATATGTTTTGACTTAGACCAAGTCAAAACAGGTATAAGTGCCAAAAAAGGGGCCGCTGAGCTGATCGCAGCTGCCGAGATCAGCTCAGCGGCCCCGGCAACCTGCCCACCCCCCACTGCAATGATCGCAGCAGGAGAGATGGCTCAGCTCCCCTACCATGATGGCGATTGCCCACACCCCGAACCATGGCACTTCGAGGGGTGGGGCTGTGTCGGGGCAGGAAGGGTGGGCTCCCTCCTGCCCATATTGGTTTCAGGGGGGTGGATCATGTCATGAGAGATTGCACAGTTCCCCTGCCACGATCCTCACCCCGAAGTGCCGCATTTCGGGGGATGCCATCACGGCAGGAGAGATGCCCAATCTCTCCTGCCGCGATCCACTCCTCCAAACTGATATAGGCAGGAGGGAGCCCAACCCCTCCTGCCCTGATGCAGTCCTCCACCCCCCCCCAATCGGAACAGGCAAGAGGGAGCCCAAACCCCTCCTGCCCTGGCAAAACCCCCACCCTTGATCAGATCAGGCAAGAGGGAGCCCAACCCCTCCTACCCTGGCAAAACCCACACCCCCCAACCTCTCCTGCCCCAGTGACTGCCCTACCCCCCACCCTCACTAAGATACGGGCAGGAGGGATCCCAGGCCCTCCTGCCCATGACGCACCCCCACGACTGCCCCCCAAACCCTCCAACTGCTGATCCTGTAACACCCCACAGCCCTGACATCCCATTACCTAAAAGAAGTTGACCAGATGGATGCGTCCCAAGCCCGTCCGCCCAGCAAGCCTGCCATTTGGTGGATTGAGGGCCTGCCGGGCAGACGGGCTTGGTACCCGTCCATCAGGTCAACTTCTTTTAGGTAAGGGGAGGTATCAGGGGTGGGGGAGTTGCGGGGTTGGAAGTTGGGGGGTTGGGGGGCCAATCGGGGGTTCAGGGGCAGTCGTGGGGGGTGTCATGGGCAGGAGGGCCTAGGATCCCTCATGCCTGTACTTAGTGGGGGAGTAGGGGGTCGTCTGGGCAGGAGGGGTTGGGCTTCCTCCTGCCCAGATGGTATCGGGGGTGGGGATTTCACAGGGCAGTAGGGATTGGGCTCCCTCCTGCCCGGATGGTTTCGGGGCTGGGGGACTGCATTGGGGCAGGAGGGGTTGGGCTCCCACATGTCCAGATCAGTTCAGGGGGATGGCTATCTCTTCTGCCACTATAGCAAAGATTGGGCATTGAGTAGTGGCAGTAAGGGGGCACTATGGTCTGCTGTATTGGAATGGATAGTGTGCAAGAGTTGTTTGTTGAATACTTTGTACATTTTTCTACATGTACCTACTTTTCATATGATTCTGGGTAAATCTAGTTAGATGCATATGTGATAGTTAAGGCCACACCCAATTAGAAGCTTATGAAAAGTTTTGTTACAAAGAGGTAAAAACTTGAATATGGATTGCAGCTGAGGCCAGAAAAACTAGAAATAAACAAAATACACTAGGAGGTACTAGGGAGAAAAAGTATAATAATATCATCTGCTGTTTAATGTATTTATTAATGACCTGGAAACGGGGACGAAATGTGAAGTTATAAAATTTGCGGATGACACTAAACTCTGTAGAAGGGTTAGAACTATGGAAGAGTGTGAGGACCTACAAAGGGACCTAAACAAACTGGAGGAGTAGGCGAATAAATGGCAGATGAACTTCAATGTAGGGAAATGTAAGGTCATGCATTTAGGGAGAAAGAACCGGATGTTCAGCTACCAAATGGGGGGAATAGTATTAGAGGGAAGTAACCTTGAAAGAGATTTGGGTGTACTGGTGGATACAACAATGAAGTCAACGGCACAATGTGCAGCAACCGCGAAGAAGGCAAACAGAATGTTGGGTATTATTAAGAAGGGTATTATGACCAGAACAAAAGAAGTCATTCTGCCGTTGTATCGGGCAATGGTGCGCCCGCACCTGGAGTACTGTGTTCAGTATTGGTCACCGTACCTTAAGAAGGATATGGCAATACTTGAGAGAGTCCAGAGGAGAGCGACACGAATGATTAACGGCATGGAAAACTTTTCATACACTGAAAGATTGGAGAGGCTGGGGCTCTTCTCCCTGGAAAAGCGGACACTCAGAGGAGACATGATAGAGACCTACAAGATCATGAAGGGCATAGAGAAAGTAGAGAGGGATAGATTCTTCAAATTTTCAAAACATATAAGAACAAGAGGGCATTCGGAAAAATTGGAAGGGGACAGATTCAAAACAAATGCTAGGAAGTTTTTCTTTACCCAGCGTGTGGTGGACACCTGGAATGCACTTCCAGAGGACGTAATAGGACAGAGTACGGTACTGGAGTTCAAGAAAGGATTGGACAATTTCCTACTGGAAAAAGGGATAGAGGGGTATAGATAGGGAGCTACTGCGCAGGTCCTGGACCTGTTGAGCCGCTGCGTGAGTGGACTGCTGGGCACGATGGACCTCGGGTCTGACCCAGTGGAGGCATTGCTTATGTTCTTATGTTCTTATGTACTGTGCTGGATTAAGCAAGACCATAGGAGATATCAGGTATAGATATACATAACACACTTATAGAGCTATTAATCTAATTCCATCTTTCTGTCTTTCTTTGTGTCTAAAGTCTGAAGGATTCCTGCTTAAAAAAGGCCTGGATTAGGGGGATCGGAGAAGCCTCAGGACTTGAGTGATAACACATGTTCATGGCATTCCATTGCTGGGTAGAAAAGCAAACCTTTCTTGAAGATACTCTAAAGAAGTATTGAATATGAATGGAATATGACTGAAATATGAATGTGTGGCTATGAGTGACTGTATGGGATCCCATGTGCAACTGGAAATTAGTTTTGAAAATTGTATTTTTATATATTTTAAACCTGGAGAAATTATGAGAGGCAGCATCTGCATTTTGCTAGCCTACCATAGAAACTCTCTTCAGTCTGTAGATGTGAAGGGAGGGCTCCTTCGGCCCACATAGGAATTTGCAGTAAGAGGGGCTCACAAACACAGGAAAAATCCAGACCGATAGCATTTGAGTTCCTGACACAAAGAACTGTTTGGATTTAAACTGTTAGAGAATACTGGGAGAAGGAGCTTGTTTTGGGTATATTGTGGGGTTTTATGCATGTGAACAAATATATAATGTGTAAAACTTTTCTTTAATCCTGGTTTCTCTAAGAGCTAAAAGGAATTCTATTATTGAACTAAGCTCAGCCTTCGTCAGTGATGAGCTGGCTGACCATTGGTAGAAGAGTGTCATCTAGTCATAAAAGCAAAAAGGGGGAATTTAAACTTAAGGATTATATACACTGAGTAAAATGGCAATCAGATTAAAATATTGAAATTATTAATAAACAACCTCCCCCATGCTAATACCATATAACACAAAAAAGTGACCTAAAAGGCAGTTTTATTTGTTTAAGTGGTGGATTCCCCCTAATAAGAATGAAAATACTATAACCAATGAATCAACTAAAACCAAAAAAGTGTGAGCTCAAATAACTGCATTGGGCCTTACAGAGACTGAGAGAGCAAGCAACTACATAAAATAAAAAAAACTAAAATGAACTACAAAACAACAGACCAGCAAAGAGGCAAAAGATTAACTCAAAAAATGCTTACCAATGGTTAGTGCACCTTATAAAGGCTAGGCCAAGTTGTACTATAATGGCTGCCATTAAAGGAAGGGGACGGCATAGAGAATGCTGTAAATTGTTTTTTGAAAAAGGTTTGTTCAATTATAATGCTTACTAAAGGTTAGTGATATCTTATAAAAGCTAAGCCGACGTATACTGCAATAGATACCATTAGAAAAAGGGCGCGGCATAAAGAACGCTGTGATTTATTTTTTAAAAAGATTTCTACATTAATATTGAAAAACTTACAATGATACAGCCGAAAAAACCATAACTTGCCGAACAATAATAAATAAAGGTGTTATGCCACGAGGAGTACGAATGCTGTCTGCTGACACAATGTGTATAGTTCTAAAAGAACTTGGAGGGGATCCGATTAAAAAACTAACTATAACATCTGACGAAGCACGTTTCCTATACGAACCAATGTGTATGTGCCACCCTGTGGCCTAAAAAGTACCAGCAGGTTAGATTGTATTGTAAAACAAGGAAAACTTTACACACTTGGGGCCTGATTCTCTAAAAGTGCGTCCTGATTTTAGGCAGCTGTAGGCGTCCTACAGCTGTCTAATCAGCCAATCGGGATGCACGTTTTTAAAAAAAAATGCTCCCCAGGCAGGCCGCCTATATTGAAGGCGAGGCCCGCAAGACACCTAGGCCCTGATTCTGAATAGAACGCCCGGGAGAGGCGTCCTATTCAGAATCGGCCTAAACTAAACTCCGATTCTGTAACCGGCGTCCATGTTACAGACGCGGGTTAGAGAAACGGGTTAGATTAGACACGGCCCGCTACACTTATCGTGACAAGGGATCTCTCTGCTGCTATAAGTATAGCGGGCCGCGGCCCCCTGACCAAGAGGGTGCCCAAACCCTCTGCCCGAAGATGCACCCCCCCCGACACTACCGACCGCCCCCCGACACTACCGACCGCCCCCCCCAAAATTACCGATCCCCCCCGACAATATCGATAGCTGGCAGGAGGGTGCCCAATCCCTCCTGCCCGAAGACGCACCCCTCCAAACCTCCACTCCACCAAACCTGTTCTTAGATGGGTCTTGCACGTCTTGAGCCGGCAGGCACGCCTCGTCGAAATGAAGCGGGCCCGCCCCTTCCCGGCCCATCCCGCCGAAGCCTAAGGCCTGATTGGCCCAGGCTCTTGAAGCCTGGACCAATCAGGCCTTAGGCATAGTGGGTCCGCCCATCCCCACTAAGTCTAAGGTCTGTTTGGCCAATCAGGCCTTAGATTAAGTGGGGATGGGCGGACCCGCTATGCCTAAGGCCTGATTGGTCCAGGTTTCTAAATGGGCCGGGAAGGGGCGGGCCCGCTTCATTTCGACGAGGCGTGCCTGCTGGCTCAAGACGTGCAAGACCCATCTAAGAACAGGTTTGGTGGAGTGGAGGTTTGGGGGGGGTGCGTCTTCGGGCAGGAGGGATTGGGCACCCTCCTGCCAGCTATCGATATTGTCAGGGGGGGGATCGGTAATGTCAGGGGGGGGGCGGTCGGTAGTGTCGGGGGGGTGCGTTTTCGAGCAGAGGGTTTGGACACCCTCCTGGTCAGGGGGCCGCGGCCCGCTACACTTATAGCGGCAGAGAGATCCCTTGCCGCGATAAGTTTAGCGGCCGCGTCTACTTACAATGTAGGCCAGCATTTTGCTGGCCTACATTTTAAGCTTCTCCTCTACTAGGGAGACACATAGGGCCGCCTAGGTTAAGCCTAAGGCCCGCCTAAGGCCCTTAGACGAGCTTAGGCATCTTGCGGGTCTCCCTAGGCTCCCGGAGGTGCCTTCAGGCTTGCCTGGGGAGCATTTTTTTTAAAAAAAACGTGCATCCCGATTGGCTGATTAGACAGCTGTAGGACGCCTAAAATCGGGATGCACTTTGGAGAATCAGGGCCTTGATGTAGAAAATTCATAACAACAGTGTGAAACAACATACAAAAAAAAATAAATGGTGCTAAGTGATATAAAAAAAACTTCAATAGCAAAAAGTCACCACCACATAATGGAATAAAAAACTAAAAAACATAAAATATATGAACAAATGAAACTGAGTTCATAACCATAATGGAGAAATGTGAACATGAATGTGAATACAAATGGAGCTGAATTCATAGCCATAATAAAGAAATATAAACACAATCCAATGGCACCATAATGAACATTATTAAATATGGAATATATCTAACCAACAATGTACATATAAAATTACCTACTTCCGCATAGCTATTAAAAAGCTCTGAATCTGAAACACTCATAAGAATACAAATAAAAAGGGAGAAAAACACTGATAGACCTCGAAATGATTAATAAAGTAAACCAATCACAAAAATATAATAATAAAAATAAGAATGGTATATTAATACCAACAAATATGCATAATACAGGGGGCATAATTTATACAAACAATGCATATCAATGAATCATAAAAATGGTCTCAAAATAAGTTCCATATTCAACCCACTAGGAGTTACTGTATTAAAATCATGAATGTAACGCTGTTCTTCCTTCAAAAGTAAAGAATCTACATCACCATCCCTCCACCTTGTTTTTATTACTCTAATGACAAAAAACTTTAAATCTTCAATGCAATGGCCCTTTTCATACCAATGTTGCACTATTGGTGCCGACTGTATATTCCTGCTGATGCAACTTCTATGTTCTATCATCCTAGTTTTAATCATACGTTTTGTTTTACCAATGTACCACTTGGAACATGGACATATAATTGCATAAATCACCTGAAAAGTGTTGCAATCACTATGTTCTCTTAATGTAATATTGACACCAGTAGCAGGATGTTGAAAATCTGAAATACTGCTTTGATTAGTCACCCATCAGCAATCTGGGGGGTCGGTGAACATGCATTTTGTGCAGCAGTGATGATTAAGAATGTACCCAGAGTAGCTGTAAAGACTACAGTACCACCTTACTAAGATAAGTAGTTTCTGTTCCTTTTTTAGGAGCTGTGGATGTTGTTAGAACTTATGTTATATAGTAATGGTGGGTGAGACTGTGAACAAGCAATGATGGTCTCTTTACCCAGCTTCTCTGTGATATTTCACTGGGATATAGTTGTGGGTCTGAGCGTTCACTATTAAGCACGAATCATATTTTGTGTGGTCATTTTTTTATATACAAAGAGATTTATAGATTGCTGATGGGTGACTAATCAAAGCAGTATTTTCAGTATCACCCTTCTTTTGTCATTATAATTCCCTCTTATAATAAGGAAAATCTGAAATAGTCATACTGTGCTTACAATGTCCACATGGTGTATGGCCAATTGAACCAACGTCATTTGTTCTGGGGTCTGGGAGTGTAGAAGGTACTAACATATCTCTAAGATTCTTATTTCTTGAAAATGCGACAACTGGTTTGATATTTCTGAAACATTCATGAGTTCCTAGAATATGCCAATTTTTCTTAATTATATCTTGAATATCATGAGAGAGATGTGAAAATCTGAGAGTACATACTAAATCTGTTTTAGGTTTGTTCAATGTCGGATTCAATAACTCCGCTCTTTGTTGGATTTGTGCCCTTTCAAGACAATCTAACACACAGGCCTCTGGGTAGCCTGTTGATAAAAAATTATTTGCCATCATTGGTGCCTGACGTTCAAATTCATCCAAATCAGTGCACAACCTTTGTAATCTTAAAAATTGTGAATACGGGAGATTCTTCAAACTTTTATTATGAAAACTGGTGAAATGGAGATAAGTGTTTCTGTCAGTGTCTTTCCTATGGATTGAAGTCTTGAAACAATATCTCGTTTTGTAGATCTTAATATCCAGAAAAGAGATGGATTGGTTATCATATTCCATCTTGAATTTCAAATTGATATCACAAGTATTAAGCCACTGATGAAAAGCAATCAATTTCTCACTATCACCTTTCCATAAAATAAACACATCGTCGATGTATCTTTTGTAAAGTATAATGTTTTCTAGTAAGTTGTTTAAAAGTGTAGGTGGTTTGCTTGCAGATTTGGGGAGAGAGTGTGAGGAGACCCATAGGTTAAGTCGATACTGTACTTGATACTGTACCCTCAGATAGGGGGAAGTCAATTATTCGGTGTAACCTGGCTTAACAACTTTCTATTTTATTTCTCTTTCTTTTGGTAAGTTGTTTAAAAGTGTAGGCCGTTTGCTCACGGATCAGGGGGGAGGGTGTGAAGAGACCCATAGGTTCAGTCGATACTGTACTTGTGATCCCCCACTTATGCTCCACGAGGTTCAGTAGGTATGTAATTTAATTGGTATATTTTTTTATATTTTTCATATTTAGGTCAAGGGGTCAGGCTATGATAACAACACGTACAATGCTTTATCTCCACAGGTTCGAACCATCATGTGTATACTGTGGCTCCACCAGCAGAACACTCTATGGCTCCCCCTGCTGTCCCCTGTATGGCACCTTCAGTCTCTTCTAGCCCTATCATACATGGTGAGTATTCTCCCTGTGTGAGATGAAGCATCCCACTGACCCCCCCCCTTCAACATATTTGTACACCATTCATCATTGTAATTTCTCCTTTCCAGGTGTGCAAGATACTAATCTGTCCACTGCTTTATATCCACAGGTTTGAACCCTATGACTCCTCATGCGTCCACCACTATGGCATATCCCTTATGTTCAAGCCCTATCATACGTGGTAAATAACCTCCATGTGCAAGATCATTACCCCCCACCCTCCTCCAGCTTATGTGTACCCCATTTATCATTGTTATTTCTCCTTTCCAGGTGTCCAAGATACCAGTGCTTCTTGGCGGGTAGCACACATGTTTCATGGATAGCCATCTCCATCATACACGGGTAAGTTTTTAGCTTAATGGGTTTCTTTTGTATTTGTCCTATCTTATATCTTCAAGGTGCCACCCAGTGTCAGGCAATAATAGATTTTGGTTTATTTTATATACTAGGACCCGAAACGTCAACGCCTGTGCAACCAACTAGGCCACCTACTGGCCCCACAGAAGCTGTGTATCGAGGTATGTAGCGCTCATTTGCTTCCCTTTCTTTAATTGACATTTTGTTTTTTGCAATCCTTATCCCCTATTTTTCCTCTTACCTTCAGCGCTCTCAGCGATGTACACTGAGGACACAAAGTTGCCAACATTCCAATGAGGTTCAGCATGGGACACTGTTAATAAGGATACCACAGTTATTCAGTGTGGACTTATAAGCACATAAGCATTGCCTCTGCCGAGTCAGACCATAGGTCCATCATGCCCAGCAGTCCACTCCCGCGGCGGCCCCCCAGGTCAATGACCTGCAGTGATCCATTACTCTACTACTCTTTTACTCTATAGCCTTTTGTACTGTATAGTAACCCTCTAATTGTACCACTGGATCCCCTTTTTCTTCAGGAACTTGTCCAATCCATTTTTGATCCCCAAAGTCGTACTCTGCTCTACCACCTCCTCTGGAAGCGCATTCCAGGTGTCCACCACCCTCTGTGTGAAGAAGAACTTCCTAGCATTTGTTCTGAACCTATCTCCCATCAATTTTTTTGAATGCCCTCTAGTTTTTGATGCCCCCGCCAGTCTGAAGAATCTGTCCCTCTCCACCTTCTCTACACCCTTCATGATCTTATAAGTTTCTATCATATCTCCTCGAAGTCTCCGCTTTTCCAGGGAAAAGAGCCCCAGCTTCTCGAGCCTCTCAGCATATGAGAGGTTTTCCATGCCCTTTATTTTTGTTGCTCTTCTCTGGACCCTCTCGAGTATTGCCATATCCTTCTTAAGGTACGGCGACCAGTACTGAACGCAGTACTCCAGATGCGGTCGCACCATCGCCCTATACAGCGGGAGGATAACTTCCTTGGTTCCTTGGTTCTGGTAGTTTTTTGATAATGCCCACATTCTGTTCGCCTTTTTTGAGGCCGCTGCGCATTGTGCCGCCGGTTTCATTGTTTTATCCACCAAAACCCCCAAGTCCTTTTCTAGGTTGCCTTCCCCCAATATTATCCCCCCCATCATGTAACTGTACATCGGGTTCCTTTTTCCTATGTTCATAACTTTACATTTCTCTACATTGAAGCTCATCTGCCATTTATTTGCTCACTCACTCAGTTTGTTCAGGTCCCTTTAAAGTTCTTTACATTCCTCTACAGATCTAACTTTACTGGAGAGTTTTGTGTCATCCGCAAATTTTATAACTTCGCACTTTGTCCCTGTTTCCAGGTCATTAATAAATATATTGAATAGCAGTGGTCCCAGCACTGACCCTTGTGGGACCCCACTCGTGACCCCTTTCCAGTCTGAGTAGTGTCCTTTTACTCCTACCCTCTGTTTCCTGTTCGCCAGCCAGTTTCTGATCCATCTGTGTATGTCCCCTTCCACTCCGTGATTCCACAGTTTCCTTAGTAGGTGCTTGTGAGGTACCTTGTCGAAGGCTTTCTGGAAGTCCAGGTATACTATGTCTATGGGGTCACCTTTGTCCAAATGTTCGCTTATCCCCTCGAAGAAGTGCAGCAGGTTCATTTGGCATGATCTTCCAGTACAGAAACCATGCTGTCTTGTTCTCATCAGGTTATTTTTTTCTATATGCTCATTGATAGTGTCCTTGATTAATGATTCGGCCATCCTCCCCAGAACTGAGGTTAAGCTGACCGGTCTATAATTCCCCGGGTCGCCTCTGGATCCCTTCTTGAAGATAGGTGAACATTCGCTATCCTCCAGTCTTCTGATATTACCCCTGTTTTCAAGGATAGGTTGCAAATCTGCTGTAGTAACTCCGCTATTTCATCTCTAAATTCTTTTAGTATTCTTGGGTGGATTCCGTCCGGGCCCGGAGATTTGTCAGTTTTTAGCTTATCTATCTGTTTGAGTACATCTTCGAGGCTTACCTCCATGCACGATAATTTTTCCTCTTGGTCCCCCTTGAAGAATTTTTCCGGTTCCGGAACACTGGTTGTGTCCTCCTTCGTGAAGACCAACAAGAAAAACGTGTTTAATCTGTCCGCTACTTCCCTAATAATTTTCCCGAATTTCATATCTTGTGCACTTCTTGTTTTTATGTGTGTGCATATGCCCAGAGATCCTTGAGCCTGGTCTACGATCCTTTTTCGCATTGTAAAATGTTTGAAACTTAGGGAATTTGTCATGGTCCTTAAAGTTATGCAAGGCTTACACAGTTCCCGTCTAAACCTTTTTTTTTCTTTTTTTTTCGTTCATTTAGGACAGGCTCCTGCCACGTATGTTCAACCAACAGGGTTGCAAATGGGCTCTGAGAAGCTGTCCATCAAGGTATGTAGCGGTCCTTGTCCTCCATTCCTTTATTTGTGTTTTTTTTTGTGGTTTTCAAGCCTCACCCACTGTTCTGTTTTTTCTGTTCCCTTCAACACTATCGGCGGTGTACCAAGAGTAACAAGCCTTGTGTAGTGGTTCAGCGTGGGACAGTGCATACCCTTGATTTGATGTTGAATCATCCCCAAATTTAATACACATAAGAACATAAGAAGTTGCCACCACTGGGTCAGACCAGAGGTCCATCGCACCCAGCGGTCCGCACCCGCGGCGGCCCATCAGGTCTGTGACTTGTGAAGTGGTTCCTGACCATTTCTGTAACCTACCTCTACATCTATCTGTAACCCTCAATCCCCTCATCCTTTAGGAACCTATCCAAACCTTCCTTGAAACCCTGTAGTGTGCTCTGGCCTATCACAACCTCCGGAAGCGCGTTCCATGTGTCCACCACCCTCTGGATAAAAAAGAACTTCCTCGCATTTGTTCTAAACCTGTCCCCTCTCAATTTCTCCGAGTGATCCCTTGTACTTGTGGTTCCCCACAGTTTGAAGAATCTGTCCCTGTCCACCTTCTCTAAGCCCCTCAGGATTTTGAAGGTTTCTATCATGTCTCCTCTAAGTCTCCGCTTTTCCAGGGAGAATAGCCCCAGCATTTTCAACCTGTCAGCGTATGAAAAGTTTTCCATACCATTTACCAGTTTAATTGCTCTCCTCTGGACCCCCTCAAGTACTGCCATGTCCTTCTTGAGGTAAGGCGACCAGTACTGGACACAGTACTCCAGATGTGGGCGCACCATTGCACGATATAGCGGCATGATAACTTCCTTCGTCCTGGTCGTGATACCCTTTTTAATGATACCCAACATTCTGTTCGCTTTCTTTGAGGCTGTCGCACATTGTGCTGATGCTTTCAATGTTGTGTCCACCATCACCCCTAGGTCTCTTTCAAGGTTGCTCACCCCTAGCAGTGATCCTCCCATTTTGTAGCTGAACATCGGGTTCTTTTTCCCTACATGCATGACCTTGCATTTCTCTATGTTAAAACTCATCTGCCACTTTTTTGCCCACTCTTCCAGTCTCGTTAGGTCTCTTTGCAAGTCTTCGCAGTCTTCCGTGTTTCTAACCCTGCTGCAAAGTTTGGTATCATCAGCAAATTTAATAACCTCACATTTCGTCCCCGTCTCCAGGTTGTTGATAAATATATTGAATAGGAGCGGTCCCAACACCGACCCCTGTGGAACTCCGCTTGTGACCCATTGCCAGTCTGAGTAATGGCCCTTTACTCCAACCCTCTGTTTCCTGCCTGCCAGCCAGTGTTTGATCCATCGATGGATATCCCCCTGCACCCCGTGGCTCCACAGCTTCCTAAGCAGTCTTTCGTGAGGTACCTTGTCGAAGGCCTTCATCTTATGTGCATTTCATTTTTAACTTGGAGTGTTCAACCAATGAGATCCTTGAGCCTGATAGAATCCTTTTTTCAGGTTACAAATGCCTTAATTGTGCAATGGTTATAATAAAGCTTTTGAAACTTGGATGGAATGTATCTTTATAGGCGCTCTAAGTTGATGTGTTTTTCATTGGTTTTGTTTTATCTCTTTCCTTCAGCACTAGCGGAAGTGTACACTGAATAAGAACACATGTGTTCTGGTTCAGCATGAGACAGTTCAGACTCTTGATTGGATGTGCACTCATCCCCGAATTTAACACACCTTCATCTCATGTGCATTTTTAACTTGGAGTGCGCAACCAATGAGATCCTTGAGCCTGATAGGATCCTTTTTTTCAGGTTACAAATGCCTTAATTGTGTTATGTGTAATATAAGGCTTTTGAAACGTATCTTTCTTGACGGCTCACACTTCCTGTGTTTTTCATTACTTTTGTGTAGACATGGCCATAGCATTTATATTTTTAAGGTTTTACAAGAATCATCGACTATAGGTATGTTTGTTATTCCAATGGGTGGTTTATAATCTGTATTCACTTCCCTCTGCTTAGTTATACTGTATTCTAACTTTGGGCTGCCTTAACCATTGTTTTATCTCTTCCCTTCAGCACTATCAGCAGGGTACACTGAGTAACAGACCCTCAATAAAATGTGGACTCATTCATAAGAACATAAGCAGTGCCTCGGTTCGGTCAGACCAGGGGTCCATCATGCCCAGCAATCCACTCACATGGCAGCCCATCAGGTCCAGGACCTGTGTAGTATTCCTCTATCTATACCCTTCTATTCCCTTTTCCTTCAGTAAATCATTTAATCCCTTCTTGAACTTCAATACCGTACCTTGTCCTATCACGCCCTCTGGAAGCGCATTCCAGGTGTCCACCACCCGTTGGGTGAAGAACAACTTCCTAGCATTGGTTCTGAATCTGTCCCCTCTTAACTTTTCCGAATGCCCTCTCGTTCTTGCAGTTTTCGAAAGTTTGAAGAATCTGTCCCTCTCCACTTTTTCTATGCCCTTCATGATCTTGTAAGTCTCTATCATATCTCCTCTAAGTCTCTGCTTCTCCAGGGAAAAGAGCCCCTGTTTCTCCAGTCTTTCAGCATATGAAAGGTTTTCCATACCTTTTATCAAATGTGTCGCTTTCTTCTGAACCCTCTCGAGTATCGCCATATCTTTTTTTAGGTAAGGCAACCAATACTGGACGCAGTACTCCAGATGCGGGCACACCATCACCTGATACAGCGGCAGGATAACTTCTTTCATTCTGGTTGTAATACCCTTCTTGATTTTACCTAGCATTCTATTCGCTTTCTTAGCGGCCGCTGCACACTGTGCCGACGGCTTCATTATCTTGTCCACTATTACCCCCAAATCCCTTTCTTGGGTACTCTCACTCAATAACAGCCCCATTTTGTAACTGTATCTCGGGTTTCTGTTTCCTACGTGCAAGACTTTACATTTTTCTACATTGAACTTCATCTGCCATCTCGTCGCCCACTCCCCTAGTTTGTTCAGGTCCGTTTGTAAATCTTCACAGTCTTCTATAGTCCTAGCCCTACTAAATAGTTTGGTGTCATCTGTAAATTTTATTATTTCACACTTCGTCCCTGTTTCTAGATCATTATAAATACATTGAATAGCAGCGGTCCAAGCACCGACCCCTGTGGAACACCACTCGTGACCCTCTTCCAGTCCGTGTAGTGGCCCTTCACTCCTACCTTCTGTTTCCTACCCGCCAACCAATTCCTGATCCATCTGTGTATGTCTCCTTCTACCCCATGGTTCTTCAGTTTCCGAAGTAGGAGTTCATAGGGTACCTTGTCAAAGGCTTTTTGGAAGTCTAAGTATACGATGTCTATGGGGTCCCCTTTGTCCATCCGTTTGTTAATTCCTTCAAAAAAGTTCAATAAGTTTGTTAGGCATGATCTTCCCTTGCAGAAGCCATGTTGGCTTGTTTTCATAAGTTTATTCCTTTCTAGATGCTCCTCGATGCTATCTTTTATCAGCACTTCCGCCATTTTCCATGGAATTGAGGTCAGACTTACCGGTCTGTAGTTCCCTGGGTCACCTCTTGATCCCTTTTTAAAGATGGGCGTAACATTGGCTATCTTCCAATCCTCCAGGATCACACATGTTTTCAGGGATAGGTTACAAACTTGCTGTAGTAGTTCCGCTATTTCCTCCTGTAGCTTTTTCAATACCCTAGGGTGGATTCCGTCCGGGCCCGGTGATTTGTCAGTTTAAAATTTTTCTAACTGCCTATGTATGTCTTCAAGGTTTACTTCTATGGATGTTAATTTTTCTGCTTGTTCTCCTTTTAAGATTTGTTCAGGTTCCGGTATGTTGGATGTGTCCTCATTTGTAAATACTGATGAAAAGAACGTGTTTAGTCTTTCTGCCACTTTTTTCTCCTCCTTCACCACTCCCTTCCTATCTCCGTCATCCAGCAGTCCGACCTCCTCCCTAGCCTGTTTCCCTTTAACATATCTGAAGAACGGTCTGAAATACCGTGCTTCCCTGGCTAGCCTCTCTTCATATTCACTTTTTTGCTTTTTTAACCGCGAGGTGACATTTTTTTTGATACTTCCTGTGTTCTTTCCAGTTCTCCTCGGTTTTACCCTTTTTCCATTTCTTGAATGAATTCCTCTTATCACCTATCGTTTTCTTTACTTCTTTGGTTATTCAAGCCGGGTCTTTAGTTCGGCTCTTTTTACACCCTTTTCTGAATCTGGGGATATACAGATTTTGCGCCTTGCTCACCGTGTCCTTGAATAAAGACCAGGCTTGCTCTACAGTCTGCCAATTCTTTGAGCTGTTCCTAAGTTTCTTCCTTACCATTACCCTCATCGCTTCATAGTTTCCTTTTTTGAAGTTGAAAGTTGTCGCTGTGGGTCTCTTTCCCTTCGATATTCCTACTTCAACTTTGAACTTGATCATGTTGTGATCGCTGTTTCCCAATGGTCCCACTACTTCCACTTCCTTTGCAGGTCCTCTTAGCCTATGTAGAATTAGATCCAGAGTGGCATTACCTCTCGTCAGTTCTCTGACAAGCTGGTCCATGAAGCAGTCCTGTATAGCCTCCAGGAATCCGGTCTCCCTAGCGCATTTTGAGTTTCCAAGACTCCAGTCTATCCCGGGATAGTTGAAGTCTCCCATAATGCTTTTGCATTCTCGTTTCATCTCGGCTTCCATTTCTTCATCGGTAGCTTCGGTTTGCCCAGGTGGACGATAGTACAGGCCCATCTTGATCTCGGGCCCTTTCCTTCTGGTATTTTAACCCATAGCGATTCCAATTTGTTGTTCATCGCTGCTGTGTCCACTCTGGTCGAGTGTATGCTTTCTTTTATGTATAGGGCTATTCCTTCTCCTTTCTGACCTGACCTGTCTTCGCGATAGAGTTTGTTCCACAGCAGAGTTATGTCCCATTTGTTTTCTTCATTCCACCATGTTTCAGATACTCCAATGATGTCTAGGTTCTCAGTTTTGGCTATGACTTCTAATTCCCCCATTTTGTTCCTTAGGCTCCTTGCATTAGTATATATGCAATTTAAGTCCTGGTATTTTTTCGTCTTCATTTCCTTTCCCTGTGCTTCGATCTTTATTTTCTTCTCCTGTGCTACAATCCTCTTATCCTCCTCTTCTGGATCAGTCAACTCCTGTGTTTTTGGCCCATTGTTTCTTCCCAGCATTTTACCCACTTAGTATCTTCACGGGATACCTTCTTCCGAATCGTCGACACTTGGTCAACTGTCGGCTTTCCCTTTCTTCTTAGTTTAAAGCCTGCTCTATTCCTCTCCTAATGTTGTTTGCTAAAAGTCTAGGTCCAGCCGCGCTCAGGTGCAGTCCATCTCTCCCCAAAAAGTTGTCCAGTTCCTCATGAATTGGAACCCCTCTTCCTCACACTATCTCCTCATCCATGCATTTATTGATTGTAGTTCCGTCTGCTTCTTCACATCTGTCCTCGGTACTGGTAGGATCTCTGAAAATGCAATCTTCTGAGTCTTCATCTTCAACTTCCTTCCCAGAATCTTGAACTGTTCTATCAGTGCACTTCTACTGTAGTCCCTCCTGCTGACATCATTTGTCCCAATGTGGATCATTACTGTAGTGTCTTCCGTCTCTGCTCCCTCTAGGATCTTTCTGATTTTGTCAACGATGTCCTTTGTTCTCGCTCCTGGGAGGCAGGTCACCAGTCGATCCTCTCTCCCAACTGCTATGTGACTGTCTACTTGACTGAGGATTGAGTCTCCCACTAGGACTGCAGACTTTCCCTTCTTCAGTTTTTGCTCCGGTCGCAGGTCTGTGTCCTCGGAGTGATTCGCTGCTTCCTCTTCTGTGTCCTCGGTGTGCTTCTCTGCTTCTTCTTCTGGGCATCGACCAGACCTACACCTCCCCTTCCTGCGGGATTTCTCTGTGGGTTTCTTCCTTGGAGTCATCATCTCCTTGTTCTCCCTTCCATGTTGGTATGTCTTCATCTTTCCTCTGATGTTCGTGTTCTTCCACTCTCCTCCTGTAGGCCTCCTCAATGAATTTCTCGAGTTCTCTGACTTCTTCCTCAATGTGTCTCCCTCTCGTGAAGTCCTCTGCTGTCCTGAGTGGGTCTTCTGTGATGTAAAGTCCTTCCAATTCTTGTATCCTGTCCTTCAGTTGCCTGACTGAATTAAACACACCATCATGCCATGAAGTTGTTTTGGATATCCATATTTGAGCTTTTTGGAATACCATCAACTAGCCAGGCAAAGTGATGGCTTTCCCACAAAGATAATATTTATGTATAGATATGTATTCTTAACTGTTGTTGACAAACTTTAATGTTTTCCAATAAAAATTTGTGCACTTATTTCTGTAGTGTTTGCTTAATCTATGACTTCAAAACTTTTCATGTACTACTGTAAAAAGGATTGGGTGGAAATTAGAATAATGTTTAAAAAGCTTTTTTACAAAGCATTGACGTGACACTGGATTACACTTTGATTATCTGAATGTCACAAAAAGCTACATGTAATATAGTTATAATGATATTGCATACTGCAGGCAATTACAAATATGAGTTATTCATTTTTAAGAAAGGTTATGATAAGTGAAGGTATTTTACAAGGATGCTCGCATGGTTCAGTGCAAGGTTATGCAGCACACAACACACACATATGATGTCTTCCACCCTCCGGGAACTATAATTAAGAGCACCACCAGAGAGATGCAGTGCACGGAAGTGGCTCTTCAGTACCCCAAAAGTATGCTCAATAGTACACCATGTTGAGATGTAGGCTTCGTTATAATGTTTCTCTGCATCAGAGTGTGGTGTTAACAATGGGGTCATTAACCATAGATTGCAAGCATATCCGCCATCCCCTGTTACAAGAAAGACAGTGAGGTTAATAGTATCCTTTATGTTAAAAATATTATGGCCTATCATTGATCGCCTAAAAATATTTTATAAGTCTCAAAATATGTTCAGTTCATGAATATGACTTATACAAAGTGAACATTCAGACCCACAACTTTATCCCAGTGAACAAAGATCACGGAGTAGCTGTGCAGAGAGACCATCATAATGTTCACAGTCTCACCCACCAGAACCAGTACAGAGCATACAATAAACCAAATCTATGTAGAAAAAAACTGTAATGACTTATCTTGGTTTATGGTGGGAAACAATCAACAGCTGCTCCGGGCACCTCCTTAAAGTTACAACAACATGCAAACAGATTCACCGACCCCCCCCTCTTCAGGAGGGGTACTAAAAACAAAACAAACCAAACATCCTATCAGACACATGTTCACCACCCCACTAAAATTGCTTCTAAACACTTTACCACAGTACAAAAAGACATAATAATCTCTGCTTTCAGCTTACCGGGACTGGAACTCCATCTTGCAAACAGAAAACACTACTGGTGGCAGGTCACATGCAGGCAGGCCACGCCCCTAAAATACTCCCACACATCCAACATCATACACACCAGGGAAACCAAAACTCACAGCTTAAACCAATCAATTTCATTGTTAAGACCATTAGGGGTCAAAGTGTGCCACTGAAATATGAATTTATGTTCATAATAAAGCAGATAAAGTTGTGGGTCTGAATGTTCACTTTGTATAAGTCATATTTATGAATTGAACATATTTTGAGACTTATAAAATATTTTTAGGTCATCAATGATAGTGCATATATTACATATCACCTTTGATAATTTGATTACCCTCGTTTTTTTGAGAAAAATATTATGGCCACACAATTATTTGAATACACATATTACCTACCCAGTAGCCAAGATCGTTCAAAATGTCCTTCTGCAAATTTCTGTCCGATTGTGGAGTTGGCCAGTATGTATGAATCATGGCAGCTACCAGGGAACTTGGAAACAACGTCCAGGATCTGGAGGTTGGCATCACATATGACTTGTACATTCAAGGAGTGTCCGATCTTATGGTTCCAGTATATTATTTCCTCTTCAAGTGGGGGAGGGGGGAAATAGTACATGTGTATAGTCTATGGCACCCAAGACATTGGGTATTCCTGCAATCTGACAAGTCTTTTTTTACTTGACATTCTTCCTCCATACTATCAGGAAGCCTGATGTACTGCCTGGCATGTTTTCTGATTGCTCACAGAACCTGTCCCACAAATCTGCACACTGATGGCTGTCCCACACCACTCGTACAGCCGATGACTCGCTGAAAGGATCCGGTGGCAAGAAAGTGAAGGATGACGAGCAGATTCATGAGACCAAACACTGCATGTGAACAAGCTGTTGTGGGATCGATGTTAGCTCTAATTTCACCATAAAGATGTAAAATAGCAGCCCTGCTAAGAGGGTAATCGTTCATTACCTTCTGGTTGGACATCTCATCCAGGGCAATTCGCTCATAAAACACACACGGGCAGGGAGGTACTCGCCTTCTCATTTCTCTAGCTCCATCTTCCTCGTCATACTCATGTTCTAAAAGAAGATATCGGAGCCAACGAATGTCATCCATTTCACTCAGGAAAACAAATGTTAAGTTACTAGCAAGCACAGCAGTTAACAGCACTGAGATCACGCGCTCTTATATACAGCATATGAATCCCATGAGGCTGTGTGGCTTCCTTCTGCCGTGAAACGCGAATCAAACAAAGGCAACCCCATGATGCCATATGCATCTGGAAAAAAAGGGGGAGGAATATTTGGCCCTAAAAAGAAAGGATACACCAACTTTTTAGCTGAATATTTTGATGCGCAGGGAGAGCACGGGGTTAATCTGCAATTTTCTCGCAATACGCATTTGACATCCACGATTTACTCCCATGCTCACAATGCGCATTTATTTCTAATGTTTAAGTACAGTTATTTTATAGGTTTATATATATTTTGTATATATATTAATTTTTACAGTGGTTTAATATGGGATTCTATACTTCCATACGGCTATTGCTAGGCAGGAGAGTCGGCTAGGATAGTAAACTGACTAGTCCTCAGCAGTCGCAACTTTTTGGATCGGAAAGCCCAGTCGGTGTAGCTGAAATTGTTTAGTGAATCGATGCCTTCACAAATTTGCATGCCATTTTCCTCATTTGCATGTGCTGATAGAATCGGGTGCACATCGGATCAGGATAAAGGTTAGTGAATCAGGCCAGGATTGCAAAGTGATCGCAAACCGATCGGTACATGATCGGTTTCCTTAATGAATCTAGGCCTAAGACTTTGGGCATGCACTAGTCCTTAATGGCTTTATCAGATAAGGATTCAGGTTAGAACAGAGACAGCAGTAATCACACAATTGGAACATTTCCCCTCACCCGGTATTAGGCAACAGGCACAGTAAATCTTCACAGTACCCAAACAGGAACCAGATCACTTTTAAAGTTGAAAGAAAAGCAATTACAGTTTCTGTAGTTCCCAACCTTTTTGCTGGGTCAGCAGTATCTCCATGGCTACTTCCTCTCTAACCCCATTCTGGGAATTACTTGCCCAGTCAGGAGTAACTTCCATAGGCTGGAGCTGTTCTAATGAGGATTCCCCATTACTCTCAGCAGCATCCAGCATTTCTATGTCTGACTTCTCCTGAAGGCTGGAGCTTTCCTCTAAGTCCTCCCTCTGGCAAGCCTGCTGCTTGGGTTTGGGTTCCTCTCTCCTGTCTCTCTCCACTCTCCTCTCACTCCCCTTTGTGTAGTGAGGCACACCCTGATAAGGCTTGTTTTCCTCACAGGTGCTTCCTCTGTGTATTTAGTATGGTCATTAATCTGCAGGGACCCTGGTGTTGCTCTCTTTTCCTTCCCCTGGGAAACCCATGGTCTGGTTTGACAGCTAACCTCTCTCCTGTCAATTTGAGAGTTTTTACATTTACCCACATCCCTGTCATTCTCGTGGGTTTGGGATGCCCTTGCACCTTCTGGGCAAGGAATATAGGTCCCTTTCTGGGTCTTCTGAGGGCACATGGGCGTTTCAGATGGCGCAGCGCTGCCTTGACCGTGACAATACTTTGGAGGAAAGGCGGGAGAGGGGAGATATGATAGAGACATTTAAATACAGTGGTACCTCGGTTTACGAGTGCACCGGTTTGCGAGTGTTTTGCAAGACGAGCAAAACATTTGCAAAATCGGTGCCTCGGAAACCGAGCATGGCTCGATTTACGAGCACACACCCCCCCCCCGGAATCCGGCACCCCCCCTGCGATCCAGCACCCCCCTGCCTCGAACCGGCACCCCCCCGCCACGATCCGACCCCCCCCCCCCGACACGATCCGACCCCCAACCTCGACACAATTGGGCACCCCCCCCCCCCGCCGCTTCTTACCCTCATCTGGGCACTCTTGAAGATCGTCCCTCGTCTGCTGGGCCTTGAGCATCTGAGCATGCTCAAGGCCTGCGAGTTCACGTTCTGAACGTGAACGTGAACTCGCAGGCCTTGAGCATGCTCAGATGCTTAAGGCCCAGCAGACGAGGAGTCCGATCTTCTAGAGTTCCCAGATGAGGGTAAGAAGCGGCGGGGGGGTGCCCAATTGTGTCGGCGGGGATGTCGGATCGTGTCGGGGGAGTGCCCAATCGTGTCGGGAGGGGGGTCGGATCGTGTCGGGAGGGTGCCCAATCGTGGCGGGGGGGGTTGGATCATGGCGGGGGGGGTACCGGTTCGAGGCAGGGGGTGCCGGATCGCAGGGGGGGTGCCTGATCGCAGGGGGGGGGCCTTCGAGGGGAGCATCAAAGCGAGTTTCCATTATTTCCTATGGGGAAACTCGCTTTGATAAACGAGCATTTTGGATTACGAGCATGCTCCTGGAACAGATTATACTCGTAATCCAAGGTACTACTGTGCCTATGTAATGTAAATGCGCATGAGTCAAATCTCTTTAATTTGAAAGGAAACTGCAATGAGAGGGCATAGGATGAAGTTAAAAGGTGAAAGGCTCTGGAGTAATATAAGGAAATACTTTTGTACAGAAAGGGTGGTAGATGCATGGAACAGTCTCCCAGAAGAGGTGGTGGAGACAGACTGTGTCTGAATTCAGAAGGACCTAGGATAGGCATGGGGATCTCTCAGAGAGAGAAAGAGATAATGGTTACTGCGAATGGGCAGACTAGATGTGCCATTTGGCCTTTATCTGCCATCATGTTTCTATGTCATGATCATCTGAATTAGAAGTAGTGCTGTCTAATTCATCACTTCCACCTTCATCTTTATCATCCTCCCCCCTCCCTACTCTCCCCCCTCATCTGGATGTGTGTGGAAAGACACGAAAAACCCAAAACTTAAGGATCATATCAATCAATCAATCTACCATTTAACAAATGTGTCTAACGGACCCCATACTTCTTTAAACTTCTTACTATTTCCCACCTGCTCCACAATCATTCTCTCATATTTGTAATAGAAGCACAATGTCTCCCACCAAAAGGAGAGGTTCAGCCGATCATAATTTTTACAATACCTGGTTATCATCTGCATAGCAACCCCTATCATAATTAAAAGAAGTCTGCTTTTGTGCTTGTCAACTGGGTAAGGCTAGACTCAGGGCACTGGTCTTTGACCTTAGGGCTGCCACATGAGCGGACTGCTGGGCACGATGGACCACTGGTCTGACCCAGCAGTGGCAATTCTTATGTTCATACCATATAAAACCATCTCATATGTCAATGCAGAGGATCACAAAGTATCATAATAATCTTTCCCCAAATCGATTTCCAGAAATTGAGTATTAAGGTACTATAAAACAACAAATGATCCAGTGTCCCTACTTCAAGATGACAATGCCAGCATCTATTAGACTTTGAACTATCCAACTTTTGCAACCGAACTGGGGTCCAAAAAATTATATGTAACATAAAGAACCAGGTTTGTCTCATAGATGCTGACGCTGCACATCTCATCCTCCAAGTCCAAATCCATGGCTATTGAGTAGCAGAAATCTGCTGCTTTATCTCAATGCTCCAAATGTCTTTTAGGTTACTTTTAGGCTTCTTATTCAAATATTCTGATATTAATTTATACTACTTGGTGGCCTGATGCCCTAGGAAATCTGTCTGGAAACATGGGTCCGGCAAGCTATACTGATTTTTTAAATTTTGCCAATCAGAGAACCCTTTCTGAATGGTCTGTTTCAACTGCAATCATTTATAAGCTTGAAACTTTGATATGCCGAATGATTGTTGCAGTTGTAATAAATTTAGCATTTTCCCATTTGAGATCACATTATCTAAAGTTCATATGCCTGCCTGCAACCAATGTTTCCAGAGAATTTTAGACTCACTGATTTGTATCTTGGTCTTTAACCTTAGAGATTGACATGTAGATTGTTGTATTGGAGTAGGTGTTAAATTATTAATTAATTTTAATGTATTCCAGATGGAAAAAAAATACTATTGTCCTTATATATTCTGGGCAGCTTGATACTCAAAATGTGGCTCAAACGTAATGGGACATGAGATAACTCTCTAATATCAGCCAATCCGGTAGATTCTCCATGAGTTCAGGAAGGATCCAATACATACCCTGATGCAATATGAATGCTTGATGATACCTATAAAAATTTGGAAAATTTGCCAAATCGATCAATCAATTCCAGTAAATGTGGTACGGTAGACTCAGGATTCTTCAAATGAAGCAAAATATTATCTGCATAGGCTGAAATCTTATATTCTCGACCTGCATATGGAATTCCCTGTATCTCCTTTGCCTACTGAATGGCCAACAAGGGTTCCAAAAGAATATCAAACAGCAAAGGAGTTAAGAGATATCTGTGTCTAACTCTCCTTGCCAGATAAAAACGTTCAGAGAATGTATTATTAATATATAGTCTAGCAGAAGGGGAACTATACAAGGTTTGAATGATTTGAATAAATCTGGGTCCTATTCCAAATCAATCCAATGCTTGATACATGAAAGTCAAATCTACACGATCAAAGGCCTTCTCTGCATCCAAAGAAACCGAGAAGGCTGGATCATCCATTGTTTTTACTTAATTTAGCATATGAAATGCCAATCTGGTATTATTTGAAGAATGTCTTTGAGCAACAAAACCTGTTTGGTGCATACCGATCATATAAGGAGAGCCTTGGCTAATCTTAGAGCCAATAATTTAGCCAGGATTTCCCATCCACATTAATTAAAGAAATAGGCCTGTAGTTTGAAACTAACATGGGATCTTGGTTTGGCTTCGTCAAAACAATGGTTAACGATTCCACCATAGTACCTGATATTCAACCCTTAGGACTCCTTTTACGAAGGCACGTTAGGGCCTTAACATACGGAATAGCATGCGCTAAAATGCCACGTGCGCTAGCCTCTATCACCTCCTCTTGAGCAGGCAGTAGTTTTTTGGCTAGCAAGTGCTATAGCACACGCTAATCCAGTGCGTGCGCTAAAAACGCTAGTGCACCTTCATAAAAGGAGTCCTTAGTTAGTTGTGATTGATATAAATTTAAAAGATTAGGCAATAGTAAATTTTGAAAAGATTTTAAAAACTCCACTGTGAAACCATCACTCCCCGGAGTGGATCCAGCTCTGAGAGAATTCAGTGCTGACTGGAGTTCTGTACATGATATAGGCGCCTCAAGTTTTTCTTTCACATACTCGGGAATTTTTGGACCATTAATTAAGTTTAAAAATTCTCTTTCTTCAATTTCTTTATTTAAATAAAGCTCAAAATATAAGGCTTTATAATAATCCAAAAATTGTCTTAAAACATCTCCAATATGTATATGAATTTTATCTTTTTCATCTTTAATAGCCACAATCTTTACTTTTCTTTTTTTTTTTGCTTTAAGATAATTAACCAATAATCTTCCCACTGTATTTGAGTTCCCATAATACAGAGCCTGCTGAGAAAACAGATCTTTCCTAGCCAATTGTGAGGAAATCTCATTATATTTATAATTAGCTTTCAAAAGGGCATGCAAAATTTTTTGTTCCCATTTCGAGGCCAATTGTGACTCTAAAGTCAAAATAGTTTGTTCCAAATTGGAAAATTCTAATTTTAGCAGTTTCCTAGTATGTGCCGAATATGAAATTATTTGCCCTCTCATTGTAGCTTTGTAAGCTTCCCAAATAGTTTCTAAAGAACATAAGAACATAAGAACATAAGAAATGCCTCCGCTGGGTCAGACCCGAGGTCCATCGCGCCCAGCAGTCCGCTCACGCGGCGGCCCAACAGGTTCAGGACCTGTGCAGTAAATTTCTATCTATACCCCTCTATCCCCTTTTCCAGCAGGAATTTGTCCAAACCTTTCTTAAACCCCAGTACTGTACTCTGCCCTATAACTTCCTCTGGAATTGTATTCCAGGTGTCCACCACCCGTTGTGTAAAGAAGAACTTCCTAGCATTAGTTTTGAATTTGCCTCCTTTCAACTTTTCCGAATGCCCTCTTGTTTTTTTATTCTCTGAAAGTTTGAAGAATCTGTCCCTCTCTACTCTCTCTATGCCCTTCATGATCTTGTAAGTCTCTATCATATCCCCTCTTAATCTTCTCTTTTCTAGGGAAAAGAGTCCCAGTTTTTCCAATCTCTCAGCATATGAAAGGCTTTCCATCCCCTTAATCAGTCGTGTTGCTCTCCTCTGAACTCTCTCGAGCAATGCCATATCCTTCTTAAGGTACGGTGACCAATACTGGACGCAGTACTCAAGATGCGGGCGCACCATTGCCCGATACAGCGGCAGGATAACTTCTTTCGTTCTGGTTGTAATACCTTTCTTGATTATACCTAGCATTCTATTCGCTCTCTTAGCGGCAGCTGCGCACTGTGCTGTCGGCTTCATTGTCATGTCTACCATCACCCCCAAGTCCCTTTCTTGGGCACTCTCATTCAAAAACTTCCCTCCCATCGCATAATTATACCTCGAGTTTTTGCTTCCCACATGCAATACTTTACACTTCCCAACATTGAATTTCATCTGCCATCTCTCTGCCCATTCCCCTAGTTTGTCCAAGTCTCTTTGCAATTCTTCGCAGTCCTCCTTTGTCCGAGCTCTACTAAATAGTTTGGTGTCGTCCGCAAATTTTATTATCTCACACTTCGTCCCTGTTTCTAGATCATTTATGAATATGTTAAAAAGCAGTGGCCCGAGCACCGAGCCCTGCGGAACACCACTCGTGACCTTTCTCCAGTCTGAGTAGTGGCCCTTCACCCCTACCCTCTGTTTCCTACCTTCTAACCAGTTTCTGATCCATCTATGCACGTCTCCGTCCACCCCATGGTTCTTCAGTTTCCGGAGTAGACGTTCATGAGGCACCTTGTCAAAGGCTTTCTGGAAATCTAGGTATATAAGAACATAAGAACATAAGAAGTTGCCTCCGCTGAGGCAGACCATAGGTCCATCCTGCTCAGCGGTCCGCTCCCGCGGCGGCCCATCAGTCCCATTGACTGAGCAATGGTCTATACCTATCTATACCCCCCAATCCCTTTTTCTTCTAGGAATCTATCCAAACCTTCTTTGAAACCATTTAGTGTTTTCTTGTCTACAACAGCCTCTGGGAGCGCGTTCCATGTATCTACCACCCTCTGAGTGAAAAAGTACTTCCTAGCGTTTGTTCTAAACCTGTCCCCTTTCAATTTCCCCCAATGCCCCCTTGTGCTTGTGGTGCCCCTTAATTTGAAAAATCTGTCCCTGTCTACTTTTTCTATGCCCTTCAGGATCTTGAAGGTTTCTATCATGTCTCCTCTAAGTCTATGGGGTCTCCTCTGTCCATTTGTTTGTTAATTCCTTCGAAGAAGTGCAGTAAGTTAGTTAGGCACGATCTTCCCCTGCAGAAACCATGTTGGCTGGTTTTCAGAAGTTCGTTTCTTTCAAAATGTTCATCGATGTTTTCTTTTATCAGTGCTTCCGCCATTTTCCCCGGAACCGAGGTCAGATTTCCTCTGAGGTATTAAATTGAAAATACTCATTCATTTTTATTTGAATTTCCTCGAGAAAGTTTGAGTCTGCAAGCAGTGTATTATTGAACCTCCAAACAGGTCTAGTAGGATTTTCTTCAGCCAATTTATATTCTACCCAAATACCAGCTTGATCTGACAAAATGATCAGGTTTATGCTAGCCTTTGTGACCTGATGAGTTAAATGATCTGAAACAAAAAAATAATCAATTCTTGAAAACGATTTATGAACTTGTGAGCAAAAGAAAAATTCCCGAGCATTGAAATGAAAAATCCACGATATATCTTTCAATCCACAGGCATTTATAAGATTGTCCAGGCCTAATGATTTTAAATGCCTGGATGATTGTTTATCCATTATTGGATCTATGGCAGCATTAAAGTCTCCAGCTACAATTAAATTAGTTGTAGCCAGTGGCAGAACATAAGAACATAAGAAATTGCCTCCACTGGGTCAGACCAGAGGTCCATCACGCCCAGCAGTCCGCACCCGCGGTGGCCCCATCAGGTCCACGACCTGTCCGGTTTTCTTGATTTAGCCCTATATCCCTATCTACCTCTATCTGTACCCTTCAATCCCCCTATTCTTCAGGAATCTATCCAATCCCTCTTTGAATCCCCGTAGCATACTCTACCCGATCACATCCTCCGGGAGTATGTTCCACGTGTCCACAACCCGCTGAGTGAAGAAGAACTTCCTGGCGTTAGTTCTAAACCTGTCCCCTTTCAGTTTCTCCGAGTGCCCCCTTGTACTTGTGGTTCCCCTTAGTCTGAAGAATCATTCCTTGTCTACCTTCTCTATGTCATTCATGATCTTGAAAGTTTCTATCATGTCTCCTCTGTCTCCGCTTCTCCAGGGAGAAGAGCCCCAGCTTGTCCAGCCTGTCAGCGTATGAACAGCCTTCCATACCTTTTATCATTTTCGTCGCTCTTCTCTGGACCCGCTCAAGTATCGCCATGTCCTTCTTGAGGTACGGCGACCAATACTGGACACAGTATTCCAGATGCGGGCGCACCATCACTCGATACAGCGGCATGATGACTTTCTTCGTCCTGGTTGTGATACCCTTCTTAATGATGCCCAGCATTCTGTTTGCTTTCTTTGAGTCCGCCGCACATTGTGCCGATGATTTCATTGTTGTATCTACCAGTACACCCAAGTCTCTTTCAAGCTTACTCTCTCCCAGTAATGTTCCCCCCATTTTGTAGCAGAACATCGGGTTCTTTTTCCCTATATTCATGACCTTGCATTTCTCTATGTTAAAGCGCATTTGCCATTTATTTGCCCACTCTTCCAATTTGCTTAGATCCCTTTACAGGTCCTCGCACTCCTCTGCGGTTCTAACCCTGCTGCAGAGTTTGGTGTCATCCGCAAATTTTATAACTTCACACTTCGTTTCCGTTTTCAGGTCGTTTATAAATATATTGAACAGCAGCGGTCCCAGCATCGACCCCTGTAGCACACCGCTCGTGACCCTCTGCCAGTCTGAGTATTGGCCCTTCACTCCAACCCTTTGTTTTCTGTCTGCCAACCAGTGTCTGATCCATCTGTGTACATCCCCTCCCACCCCGTGGTTCCACAGTTTCTTAAGTAGCCGCTCATGAGGTACCTTGTCGAAGGCCTTTTGGAAGTCGAGGTAAATGATATCTATGGATTCCCCTTTGTCCATCTGGCTGTTTATCCCTTCGAAGAAGTGCAGTAAGTTTGATAGGCACGGTCTTCCCTTACAGAAGCCATGTTGGCTCGTTTTAAGTTGTCCATTTTTTTCTATGTGTTCGCAGATGCTGTCCTTTATCAGAGCTTCCATCATCTTACCCGGAACTGAAGTCAAGCTCACCAGTCTGTAGTTCCCCGGGTCGCCCCTCGATCCCTTTTTGAAGATAGGCCATGATATTTGCTAGTTTCCAGTCCTCCGGTGTCTCCCCAGTCCTCCAGGACAGATTACAAATTTGGCAGAGTGTTTCAGCTATTTCATTCCTCAGTTCTTTTAGTACCCTTGGGTGGATTTCGTCTGGGCCCAGTGATTTGTCGCTTTTCAGTCTATCTATCTGTCGGAGGACATCTTCATGGCTTACTCCATGGCTTACTTCATGGCTTACTTCATGGCTTACTCCATGGCTTACTTCAGTTGCTCCAGTTTTTCATCTTGATCCCCACTTATGATCTCCTCGGGTTCTGGTACATTGGATGTGTCCTCGCTTGTGAAGACCGACGAGAAGAACCTGTTTAACCTATCTGCTACCTCTTTTTCTTCCTTTACCACTCCCTTCCTGTCGCCATCATCCAACGGTCCCTCCTCCTCCCTCGCTGGTTGCTTCCCCTTCACGTATCTGAAGAATATTTTGAAGTTTCTTGCTTTCCCAGCTAGCCTCTCTTCGTATTCTGTTTTTGCTTTTCTAACCACCCGGTGACATTCCTTCTGGTGTTTTTTGTGTTCCTTCCGGTTTTCCTCAGTTTGGTCCTTTTTCCATTTTCGGAACGACATTTTTTTGTCACCTATTGCCTTCTTCACTTCACTTGTTATCCACACTGGGTCTTTTGTTCGATTTTTTTTGCACCCCTTCCTAAACCTGGGGATGCATAGGTTTTGTGCTTCTTGCACCATGTCCCTGAGTAGGGACTAGGCTTCCTCTACGGTCTCCATCTTGCTTGAGCTGTTTCTGCTTTTGAGTTTCTTTCTCACCATTTTTCTCATAGCATCATAGTTCCCTTTCCTGAAGTTGAGCGCTGTCGTTGTGGTTCTCTTCACCTTTGGTGTCCCTACTTCTAATTTGTACCGGATCATGTTGTGATCGCTGTTGCCTAATGGCCCTACTACTTCCACTTCCTTTGCAGGTCCTCCTAGTCCGTTGAGGATTAGGTCGAGAGTGGCATCCCCTCTCGTTGGTTCCCTGACCAGCTGTTCCATGAAGCAGTCTCTCACAGCCTCTAGGAATTCTGCTTCCCTTGCGCAGTTGGAGTGTCCATTGCTCCAGTCTATCCCGGGGTAGTTGAAGTCTCCTACCACCATCACACTCCCGCTTTTGCATTCCCATCTCAATTCTGTTTCCAGGTCATGGTTGCTTGCTTCTGGTGTTCCAGGTGAGCGATAGTACAGTCCCAATTTTATGTCAGTTCCATTTCTCCCCGGCAATTTGACCCATGCCGTATCCATCCTGGTCGAATGGATGGAGTCCTTTACATATAGCGCTATTCCTCCACCCTTCTTGTAGGTTCTGTCTCTCCTATAGAGTTTGTACCCCGGTAGTACCATGTCCCATTTGTTGTCCTCTGTCCACCATGTTTCTGTGATTCCAATTATATCTAGGTCCTCTCTTTTGGCCATGACTTACAGTTCTCCCATTTTGGTCTTGAGACTCCTTGCATTTGCGTATAAGCAATTTAAGTCCCGTTTTTTTTTCTGTCCCTGCTGTTTTTCCTTGTGATTTGTTTCTCTTGTCATCCCCTTCACGGGCTGGAGTTTACTAAAGAAATCAGCCTGATTAGTGTTAACAGCATGAACATTAAAAAGTATCAGGGTACCTTTACCTGAACTCATATTAACACAGAGCCATCTACCCATTGGATCTGCTTTAAAATTGTCAAATTTAGCAGAGATCCTACTATTGATCAGAATTGCCACACCTGCTTTTTTTAACCTACTGCTGGAACAAACAAACAATGCTTTACCCACCCTCCTTCCAATTTGACTACTTCATTTGAAAGTAGATGTGTTTCCTGCAAAAAATAAATATCTGCTTGCTGGCATTTCAGGAAATTCAGGACCTTTTTCCTTTTGATAGGGTGATTGAGCCCATGGGGTGGATCGAGACGTACACAGATGGATCAAAAATTGGTTGGCGGGTAGAAAGCAAAGGGTAGGAGTGAAGGGCCACTACTCGGACTGGAGGAGGGTCACGAATGGTGTTCCGCACGGGTCAGTACTCGGACTGCTGCTGTTCAATGTATTTATAAATGATCTAGAAACAGGGACGAAGTGCGAAATAATAAAATTCGCACACGACACCAACCTATTTAGTGGAATTAGGACTAAAGAGGACTGCAAAGATTTACAAAGGGACCTGAACAAACTAGGAGAATGGGCGATGAGATGGCAGATGTAAAGAAATGTAAAGTCTAGCATATAGGAAACAGAAACTCGAGGTACAGCTATATGATGGGAGAGCTGGTAATGGGTGAAAGTACCCAAGAAAAGGACTTGGGGTAATAGTGGCCAAGACAATGAAGCCGTCGGCACAGTACGCAGTGGCCTCTAAGAAGGCAAATAGAATGCTAGGTACTATCAAGAAAGGCATTACAACCAGAACGAAAGAAGTTATCCTGTCATTGTATCAGGCAATGGTGCACCCGCATCTGTAGTACTGTGTCCAATATTGGTCGCCATACCTTAAGAAGGATATAGCGATACTCAAGAGGGTTCAGAAAAGAGTGACATGATTCATAAAAGGTATGGAAAACCTTTCATATGCTGAAAGATTAGAGAAACTGGGGCTCTTTTCCCTAGAAAAGCGGAGACTTAGAGGGGACATTATAGAGACTTACAAGATCATGAAGGACATAGAGAAAGTGGAGAGGGGCAGATTCTTCAAACTTTCGAAAACTACAAGAATGAGAGGGCATTCAGAAAAGTTAAGAAGGGACAGATTCAGAACCAATTCTAGGAAGTTCTTCTTCACCCAGATGGTGGTGGACACCTGGAATGCACTTCCAGAGGGTGTGATAGTACAGAGTACGGTATTGGGGTTCAAGAAGGGATTAGACCTGCAGTCTCAAGATCGTCCTTAAGCCACTCAATCTCCGATTTCTTTTACCGCTGAAAAAGTGCCCTGCAGTTACTTTATTCAGTTGTAAGGGTCAAACACAAACTTTTTCAACTTTCAAGAGACATTAACTTTAAAAGTTATACAGGCTCACATCCCAGTCTTCCTTCCTACTACCTCACTCTTTTCTTCTATGCCTTCCACTTCAGAATTGGCTTGCTTCTGGCCTGAAAAACGTGCTGCTAAATCCAAGTCCAGAACCGAAAAGTCCAGTCAACTCCCTCGTTGAACTTTTCTAAACTAAAAACCCTGTCCAAGAGTCATTGTGACATTATTCCTCCACCCTATCGCCCACCGGGACAAACGGAAGAAATCGACCAGGATCTGGAGGCTGAACTGGGGCAGGTATGCAAAAATGGAAGTGTGGTGGTGATGGGGGACTTCAACTACCCGGGAATAGACTGGAATATAGGGCACTCAAACTGCATGAGGGAGACCAAATTCCTGGAGGTCACAAGGGACTTTTTCATGGAACAGCTGGTCACGGAACCAACACGGGGAGATGCCACTCTTGACCTAATCTTCACCGAACTAGGGGGACCCGCTAAGGAGGTGGCGGTACTAGCCCCACTAGGAAACAGCGACCACAACATGATCCAGTACAGGCAAGAAATTGGATCATCAAAGGTGAAAAGAACTACGACGACAGCACTGAACTTCAAAAAAGGGAATTATGATGCCATGAGGAAAATGGTGGGAAAGAAACTCAAGGACACCGCAAGGAAGATGGAGTCTGTAGAAAAAGCCTGGACCTTACTCAAGGTCACGGTGCACGAAGCACAAAACCTGTGCGTCCCCAAGTTCAGGAAAGGGTGCAAAAAAAATAGAACGAAAAACCCAGTGTGGATAACAAATGCAGTGAAAAAGGCAATAAGTGACAAGAAGGCATCATTCAAAAAATGGAAAAAGGACCAATCAGAGGGCAACCGAAAAGAGCACAGAAAACATCAAAAGGAGTGTCACCGAGTGGTTAGGAAAGCAAAATGAGAATATGAAGAGAGACTGGCAGGGGAAGCAACAAACTTCAAATCATTCTTCAGGTACGTAAAGGGGAAGCAACCAGCAAGGGAAGAAGTGGGACCCTTGGATGATGGAGACAGAAAGGGAGTGGTAAAAGAGGAAAAGAAGATAGCTGACAGGTTAAACGAGTTCTTCACTTCAGTTTTCACGAAGGAGGACACAACCAACATTCCGGAACCCGAGGAGATCGTAAAAGGAGACCAGGATGAAAATCTGGTCCAACTAGAGGTGAGCAAGGCGGATGTCCTCAGGCAGATAGACAGACT
Source organism: Geotrypetes seraphini (assembly GCF_902459505.1). Classification (NCBI taxonomy): domain Eukaryota; kingdom Metazoa; phylum Chordata; class Amphibia; order Gymnophiona; family Dermophiidae; genus Geotrypetes; species Geotrypetes seraphini. Next base: position 107,229,026 of record NC_047092.1, on the reverse strand, counting down.
AAAGAGCGACAAATCGCCAGGTCCGGACGGCATCCACCCAAGGGTACTCAAGGAACTAAGGAACAAAATAGCTGAGCCACTTCGACAAATATGCAACCTATCCTTAAAACTGGAGAGATTCCGGAAGACTGGAAAATAGCAAATGTCATGCCCATCTTCAAGAAAGGCTCAAGGGGAGACCCAGGAAACTACAGGCCGGTGAGCTTAACCTCGGTCCCGGGAAAGATGATGGAAGCGCTGATTAAAGACAGCATCTGGGAACACATCGAAAACACTGGGCAGCTAAAGCCGAGCCAGCATGGCTTCTGCAAGTGCAGGTCATGCCTCACAAACTTACTATACTTCTTTGAGGGGGTAAACAGCCAGATGGATAAAGGGGAATCTATAGACATCATTTACCTTGACTTCCAAAAAGCCTTCGACAAGGTACCACGAAAGACTGCTAAGGAAGCTATGGAACCACGGGGTGCAAGGGGAGGTCCACCGATGGATCAAAAACTGGCTGGCGGACAGGAAACAAAGGTTGGAATAAAGGGCCATTACTCAGACTGGCAATGGGTCACGAGCGGAGTTCCGCAGGATGGGTGCTAGGACCGCTCCTGTTAAATATATTTATTAACGACCTGGAGGCAGGAACAAAATGTGAGGTTATTAAATTTGCGGATGACACCAAACTATACAGCAGGGTTGAAAAAACGGAGGACTGTGAAGATCTCCAAAAGGATCTGACAGCGCTGGAGGAGTGGGCCAAAAAGTGGCAAATGAGCTTCAACATAGGGAAATGCAAGGTCATGCATGTAGGGAAAAAGAACCCGATGTTCACTTACAAGATGGGGGGATCACCGCTAGGGGTGAGTAACCTTGAAAGAGACCTGGGAGTGATGGTAGACACATCATTTAAGGCGTCGACGCAGTGCACCACAGCCTCAAGGAAGGCGAACAAAATATTGGGAATCATTAAGAAGGGTATCACGACCAGGACGAAGGAAATCATCCTGCCACTGTATCGTGCAATGGTGCGACTGCACCTGGAGTACTGTGTCCAGTACTGGTCACCTTACCTCAAGAAGGACATGGCGGTACTTGAGAGAGTCCAGAGAAGAGCAACTAAGCTAATAAAGGGTATGGAGGACCTCTCATATACTGACAGACTATAAAAGCTGGGGCTTTTCTCCCTAGAAAAGCGGAGACTTAGAGGAGACATGATAGAAACCTTCAAGATCATGAAGGGCATAGAAAGAGTAGACAGAGACAGATTTTTCAAATTATGGGGAACCACAAGCACAAGGGGGCACTCAGAGAAATTGAAAGGGGGAAGGTTTAGAACAAACGCCAGGAAGTTCTTTTTCACCCAGAGGGTGGTGGATACATGGAACGCGCTACCGGAGGATGTGATAAGCAGGAGCATGCTACAAGGCTTCAAAGAAGGTTTGGATAGGTACCTGGAAGACAAAGGGATTGAGGGGTACAGATAGGAGTAGAGGTAGGTTATAGGGATAGGATTAGAGGATTAGAGGCAGTTACAAAATTAGACAGGGACACTGTTCAGGCAATTAGGCCTGATGGGCCGCCGCGGGAGCGGACCGCTGGGCAAGATGGACCACTGGTCTGCCTCAGCGGAGGCAACTTCTTATGTTCTTATGTTCTCCATGGAGTATCTCATAGGTGACCAGTACCAGACCACAGTCTAAATGAGAACTGCCTCATACATCATTTAGTCCATTGTGAAATTAGTAAACCTGTGAATGAAATCACACTCCCTGAAAATAAGAAATCTTCAGACTTGTACACCAGGGGAGAAAGGTGAAAAAGGCACAAAATACATACACTCCCTAGAAACCCAATAAATAGGACAATACAATATAAAGTGCAAAGTGATGAACAGCAATATACTAAGAAGTTAAACAGTAGTATATTTTATTCAATTCTGTTCTCTATCTTGAAATGTATTTTAGATTCAACTTCTTAGTATATTGCTATTCATCACTTTGCACTTTATATTGTATTGTTCTATTTATTGGGTTTGTTTCTAGGGAGTGTATGTATTTTGTGCCTTTTTCACCTTTCTCCCCTGGTGTACAAGTCTGAAGATTTCTTATTTTCAGGGAGTGTGATTTCATTCACAGGTTTACTAATTTCATAATGGACTAAATGATGTATGAGGCAGTTCTCATTTAGACTGTGGTCTGGTGCTGGTCACCTATGAGATACCGCCTGAGCCATAAGTTCCCATTTATCCATCAAGGGCTCATACTGATGTCCATTATTTAAATAAGTTTTTTCATCCTTTTCTATTTTTTGATTCCTTCCCAATTCAGACTTTTTATCCAAGGGACTAAGTGTGCTAGCCATTTCTTTAGTATTACTTCCCCTCCTAGCCGCCATAAATCCTGCAGCTGTCATACCTGATAGAAAGAAGCCATTTTCACAAATGGGCAAGAGAGGTGTAGTCTGAAAATCTAATTTCAACTGGGTACACACTTGTTGTCAGGTAGATCTCAAGGGAGCGAGAAAAAAATAATAGCGGTCCCCAGGACAGCAGCCACAGCTCAAAGGTTATACAAGAGATAGCTGAAGTGATAGGGTTTCCAAAGTTGCAATTCTACTAGAATCCATGAAAAGTAAAACATAGAGAGAAACCAATTGTGGATATGTCGCATGTGACAGGCCTCAACAAATCTCCGCAAGGCAACAATCTAAGGCCACTCCATCTATCGGCAAAGCTGCCAGGCACAAAGGGAGGCATGGGTGGGTGCCCGACCAAAGAAACCCGCGCAATTATCATGGGCGACTTCAATTATCCGGGGATAGACTGGAACCTATGCACATCCGGCTGCAATAGGGAGACCAAGTTCCTGGATGCTGTAAGTGATTGCTTCCTGGAACAACTTGTCAAGGAAAATAGGAGAGGAAATGCAATTCTGGACTTAATTCTAAATAGACTACGAGGAATGGCACAAGGTGTAGAAGTAGAAGGGACACTGGGAAGCAGTGATCACAATATGATCCACTTCAACCTGGACACAGGGGCAAAAAATCAATCCAGAACTCATGGTGGGGAAGAAGATTAAGAAGAGGATAAGCACTATAAAAATGCTAGAGCAAGCATGGTCCCTTTTTAAGGACACAGTCACCGAGGTGCAAAATCTATATATACCACTTATCAACAAGGGATCCAAGAGGAAAAAGAAAAAGGAACCGGTGTGGCTCACTGTAGTGGTGAAGGAAGCAATAAGAGACAAGAAGACTTCATTTATGGAATGGAAAAGCACAGTTACTTACCGTAACAGGTGTTATCCAGGGACAGCAGGCAGATATTCTCACATGTGGGTGACGTCATCTATGGAGCCCCAGCGCGGACAGCTTTTCAAGCAAACTTGATTGAAGTTTCAAGTTTGCTACACTGCACCACGCATGTGCATGCCTTCTTGCCCACTAGAGGGCGCATCCCACCTCGTGGTCCTCAGTTCCATAACTAGCAAAGAAGCCATCCTCGGGGAGGCGGGCGGGTTGTGAGAATATCTGCCTGCTGTCCCTGGATAACACCTGTTACGGTAAGTAACTGTGCTTTATCCCAGGACAAGCAGGCAGCATATTCTCACATGTGGGTGACCTCCAAGCTAACCAAAAAAGGGCAGGTGGGAGGATGGCATTTTATGAAAACAGATTACGTAACACCGACTGGCCAAACCGGCCGTCGTTTCTGGATAAAGTGTCCAGACAATAGTGGGAGGTGAACGTATGAACCGAAGACCAAGTGGCAGCTTTACATATGTCCTCCATAGGAGTAGATCGGAGGAAAGCAACTGAAGCTGCCATTGCCCGGACCTTATGTCCCGTGACTCGACCCGGGAGCGTAAGACCAGCCTGAGCGTAGCAAAAGGAAATACAAGCAGCCAACCAGTTTGACAAGGTGCGCTTTGAAACAGGGTGTCCTAAACGATTAGGATCAAAGGACAAAAATAATTGAGGAACCTTCCGATGAGACCTGGTACGTTGGAGATAAAAAGCCAACACCCTCTTACAGTCAAGCGTGTGAAGCGCCGTCTCGCCAGGATGGGAGTGGGGCTTAGGAAAGAACACAGGAAGGACAATGGACTGATTGAGGTGGAAATCAGACACAACCTTAGGTAAAAATTTAGGATGGGTGCGGAGGACCACCTTGTCATGATGGAACACAGTGAAGGGCGGATCCGCAACCAAAGCTTGCAACTCACTAATCCGCGAGCAGATGTGAGAGCAATCAGAAATACCACCTTCCAAGTAAGGAATTTCAGGAGAGACTTGTCAATAGGCTCAAATGGAGGTTTCATCAGTTGAGCTAAGACCACATTCAAATCCCAAACGACAGGAGGGGGCTTCAGAGGGGGACAAACATTGATTAGACCCTTCATGAAACGCGTCACCAGAGGATGAAGCGAAAGAGAACGTCCATCCAAGTGCCGATGGAAAGCCGAAATGGCACTGAGATGTACCCGGACAGATGTCGTTTTCAGGCCGGAATTAGACAAATGTAACAAATAGTCCAGTACCGAAGACACCGGGACCGAATCCGGCTCCAGATGACGCGAGGAACACCAGGAGGAAAACCTGGTCCACTTTTGGGAATAACAAAGCCTGGTCGAGACCTTGCGCGAGGCTTCCAAAACATCCCGCACTGACCGTGAAACCTGGACCGAAGTCAAGGGGAAAGGAACCAAGCGGTCAGGTGTAACGACTGAAGATTGGGATGTAACAGTGAACCCCGACTCTGAGATAGCAGAGAGGGAAACACAGGCAGAAGCAGAGGCTCCCTGACACTGAGTTGAAGAAGCAGGGAGAACCAGTGTTGACGAGGCCACCGAGGCGCAATGAGAATCATAGTGGCTCTGGACGATTTGAGACGAACCAACGTCCTCAAGATCAGGGGAAAAGGAGGGAACGCATAAAGGAACCTCCCTCCCCAGTCGAGAAGGAAGGCGTCCGCTTCCAGACGGTCCGGGGAGTACATCCGAGAACAATACAGGGGTAGTTTGCGAGTGTCCGGGGAGGCAAACAGGTCCACTTGCGGAGTCCCCCAGCGGTCGAAGACCTCGCGCAGGACTCTGGAGTTGAGTGACCACTCGTGCGGCTGGAGAAGCCGACTGAGTTTGTCTGCCAAGCAGTTCTGGTCCCCCTGTATATAGACCGCCTGTAGGAAGATGTTCTGGGAGATCGCCCATTCCCAAAGTCGCAGAGCTTCCCGGCAAAGGGGCCAAGAGCCCGTCCCACCTTGCTTGTTCACATAATACATGGCTACCTGGTTGTCCGTTCGCACGAGGACTACCTGGTCGCGGAGCAGGTGGCAGAAAGCACGAGCCGCCAGAAAGATGGCGCGAAGCTTCAACACATTGATGTGACAGCGTCGGTCCTCCACCGACCACAGGCCTTGGGTCCGCAGACCATCGAGATGGGCCCCCCACGCGTACTCCGAGGAGTCCGTGGTCAGAACCTTGTGAGGCGGAGGGACGAGAAAGAGCAAACCCCCGGAAAGATTCGAAGAGTCGGTCCACCAACGGAGCGAGCGTCTCAAAGAAGGAGTCACCGTTATGCGAGACGAGACCGGATCGCACTCCTGGCGCCACTGAGAGGCCAGAGACCACTGAGGAATTCTCATGTGCAGCCTGGCGAACGGCGTGACGTGGACCGTCGAGGCCATGTGGCCCAGAAGCATCATCATGCGCTGGGCCGACACCAGCGGCAGCTGGAGGATCAGCCGACCCAACCGAACCAAAGCCTCCAACCGCGGAGGAGGAAGGAATGAACGGAGGCGAACAGTGTCCAGCACTGCGCCTATAAACTGAAGTGATTGGGATGGGCATAATTGGGACTTGGGAAAGTTCACTTCGAACCCCAGGCATTGAAGGAAGGCGATAGTCTGTAGGGTCGCTGAGATAACACCTTCCCTGGTCGGGGCCTTGAACAGCCAATCGTCCAGGTAAGGAAAGACCTGGAACCCCCGAGACCGTAGTGCTGCAGCGACTACCACCATACACTTCGTGAAGACTCGAGGGGACGAGGCCAGGCCGAAGGGGAGGACTCTGTACTGCAGGTGCAGCTCGCCCACCTGGAACCGTAAGAATTTGCAGAAAGTGGGATGCACCGGAACATGGGTGTACGCTTCCTTGAGATCCAGGGAGCACATCCAGTCCCCTTCCTCCAAGAGAGGATATAATACCGGAAGTGACAACATCCGGAACTTCTCCCGGACCAGGAACTTGTTGAGCTTCCTGAGGTCTAGAATGGGGCGCAAGTCCCCGGTCTTCTTTGGGACCAAAAAGTAACGGGAGTAAAACCCCCGCCCCCGCTGGTCGGAGGGAACAGGTTCCACCACCCGAAGCCTCAACAAGGCCCTGGCCTCGGCCATGAGGACGGGGAGCTGGGTCCGGTTGTATGGGCAAGCCCCCGGTGAATGTTCCGGCGGCGCAGAGCAAAAGTTGAGAGAGTAGCCCTCGGAGACGGTCCGGAGCACCCAAGCGTCGGATGTTATCTCGGTCCAGGCCGCATAAAAGGACCGGAGTCGACCCCCAATGGGGAGGGAGTCCGGCGCGAAGGCGGAGGGGGGCCGGCCCCATCCGCCTATCCCGTCAAAAGGACGGCGCCGGCTTGGCAGGACCCTGCGCTGGAGTCTTGGTTTGTCCCCCTCTGCCCTGTCTAGGGGGGCGCCGAGGCGGTGGCCTTGAAAAAGCCGGGGTTGACTTTTGAGGGTACCTCCTCGGGGGAGGCCGGAAGGGTTTCTGCGGCGTGGCTCGAGGTTTCGGACGGACCAAGGAGGCTAACGAGCGCTCCTGTTCCGAGAGCTGTTTGGTCGCCGCCTCCAGGGATTCATCGAATAATTCGGACCTCACGCAAGGCAAGTCCGCAAGGCGTTCCTGCAGGTTTGGGTCCATATCTAGGGTGCGTAGCCACGCCAACCGGCGCATAGCTACCGCAAAGGCCGACACCCTCGATACCAGCTCAAACATATCGTACACCGCATGGAAAAGGTACAACCGCAATTGAGACAGGTTGGACACAAACCTGTTGAACCCTTCCTTGCGGGAGTCCGGCAAAGCCTCACGATATTGGGGCAGATCCTTAACCATGCCCCGTAGATAGGAGGAAAAGGTAAAGGCATAATTTAACGCCCTGGTTGCCATGAAGGAGTTGGCATAGAGGCGACGACCAAACTTGTCAAGGGTCCGACCCTCCCTGCCGGGCGGAACCGCCACAGAAACCCGGGAGGGTTGCGTCTTTTTGAGCGCAGACTCAACCAGTAGAGACTGGTGGGAGAGTTGAGCCTTTTCAAACCCTTTGGGTGGTATCGTCCTGTACTTGGACTCCATCTTAGACGGCACCGCTGCGACTGTAAGAGGTGAAGCCAGGTTCCTAAGCAAGGTCTGATGAAGGACCTTGTTCAGGGGTAGCCGAGGGGATTCCCTTGGGGGGGCAGGAAGGTCCTGCTCCTCGAGAAACTCCTTAGTATACTGCGACCCAGCCATGAGGTCCAGGCCCAAGGCACGCGCCATGTCCTGCACGAAGCCAGAGAAGGAGGACTGCCTGGCCGGCGGGGAGGGAGTTCTCGACCTCTCCGCCGAACAAAAGGGGGAGGGCTCGTGAGAATAACAGGGCTCCCTACCTGAACCCGAGCCCCATGAGGCCAGATCTAATGGTCCCGAGGGGGTCGGGGAACGTCTCCGCCTCGAAGAGCCCCTGGGAGACGTCCCAGGCGTCCGAGGGACCGAGGTACGCCCCCTTTTCCTTGGCGAGGAGTCACGAGAACCCCCTCTCGCAGGGGAACGGAGAAGCCTCGGGTTGTCGAGACGAAGCTCCGAAACCCTCAAGGCCTCGCCCCCGAGCGGCGAGGAGCGACCACGTCGCCGAGGAGAGCCTCGCGAACGCTTCGGCTTCCTCGGGCGACGCCTCGCTCGAGGCCGGCCCGAGGGCGAGGAACCCTGGGAGGACCTCGAGGAGGAGGAGGAAATCCGTCTCACTCGGCGCACCTTGTCTCGGGGCCGAACGCTGCTCTCAGGCGGGGCCCCCGAGGTCGAGGTCGAGGGCAAGGTCGAGGCCGAGGTCGGTGGTGCCCCGGCAGCCGAGACTGAGGGAGTCGAGACCGAGGTCGCCGAGGTCGGAACCCCCGAGGCCAAAGCAGTCGAGGTCGCAGCCCGCTGCAGTTGTTCGAGGGCGCCAGACAACTCCGAGGAAATCAATGCTCGGAGCAGGTCCTGGAACGCCGGGATCCCCACCATGGTAGGCAGGTCCGAGGCCGGGGGATGCTCCCTGGAGGGCGACCTCGGTCTCGAGTATTCCCTCGGGGCATTAGTGGCCGGAGTCCTGGGCGGGGCCGAGGACGACCCACCCGCCGCAGAGGCACTCGAGGATGGCTTCTTCGACGACCCTGGAGTCGGGGATGGAAAAGAGGACTTACCCGAGGCAGGCTTGGTCACGGGCGTCGGCTTCGAAGTTGAGGTCGAGGCACGCGGCGACGCCGAAGGCGCCGAGGCCGAGGTCAAGGCCGGGGCCGAAGCCGAGGCCGACGTCGAGGACTTTCCGGGCGCGGTGTCAACTGTAAAAAGCTCCGCCATCCTGGCGCGGCGTCAACGGAGCGCTCTAGCCTGAAGAGTGGAACACCTATCGCAGGAAGCAGTCGGGTGCTCGGGTCCAAGGCAGAGCAAGCACCACCGGTGGGGGTCAGTGATGGAGAGTAACCGCTCACACCGGGTGCATTTCTTAAAGCCCGTCGAGGGACGGGACATGAAAAAGAAAGTGGCCGGGAATGAACGAAGTCCCGCGGCCGCGGCTCCCGGGAGCCCCCAGAGCCGAACGGAAGAAACAAAATCTTTTTTTTTTTTCGACGAAAAACGACGGACTAAACAGAGAAAACAATAAATAAAGCACAGCGACCGAGCTAAACAACCCAGACGCGGTGTCAGAAGGCTGAAAAATAGGAGCACAATTTCCACAGGGCTTCTGGCTCCGCGGAAAAAACTGAACTGAGGACCACGAGGTGGGATGCGCCCTCTAGTGGGCAAGAAGGCATGCACATGCGTGGTGCAGTGTAGCAAACTTGAAACTTCAATCAAGTTTGCTTGAAAAGCTGTCCGCGCTGGGGCTCCGTAAATGACGTCACCCACATGTGAGAATATGCTGCCTGCTTGTCCTGGGATAAAGGTCAAAAATGGATGAAAACTGGAAAAAGCACAAACATCATCAAAGCAGGGGCCATAAGGCGATGAGAGGGGACAATAGAGACTACGAGGAAAAAATAGCCAAGGAGGCAAAAAACTTCAAGCCGTTCTTTCGATATATTAAGGGGAAACGTAGGAAGTGGTGGGACCTTTGGATGACTATGGAATAAAGGGAGTGCTAAAGGAGGACAAAGCCATCGCCGACAAACTGAACACATTTTTTTGCATCTGTATTTACCAAAGAGGATATACACAACATACCGGAAGCCAACAAGCTATACGCAGGAAGCGAAGACGGGAAACTGACAGGGTTGACGGTCAGTCTAGAAGAGGTATGCAGGCAGATGATAGGCTTAAAAATGACAAATCCCTGGGACTGGATGGCATCCATCCAAAGTTAATCAAGGAACTGAAAGGGGTTATAGCTGAACTGCTTCAACTAATAGCCAATCTGTTGATAAAATCAGGAAGGATTCTAGAAGACTGGAAAGTGGTGAATGTTACGCCGATCTTCAAGAAAGGTTCGAGGGGAGATCCGGAAAACTACAGACCGGTGAGTCTGACCTCGGTAACGGGAAAGATGGTAGAGGCGCTGATAAAGGACCGTATCATTGATCACCTTGATGGACACAATCTGATGAGGACCAGCCATCATGGCTTCAGCAAAGGAAGATCTTGCTTGACGAACTTGCTGCACTTCTTCAAGGGAGTAAGGCAGATAGAGAAGGGTGACCCAGTCGACATTGTATATCTGGATTGTTAGAAGGCGTTTGACAAGGTCTCGTATGAACGACTACTTTGAAAAATTGTGAGCCATGGAATCGAGGGTGAAATACTCACGTGGATTAAAAACTGGTTGGAGGATAGGAAACAGAGAGTGGATCCAAATAACAATGTCTTATAAAAGAAAGTAACACAATTCAATAAAAAATACTGACTAACAAAATGCGACCCTAACTTATTCAAAGTAAAATATGCACAATACAAATTATTTATACAAAAATAGATAAGAAACTGTAAACATTATTCCATAAAAATAATAAAAAAAATCTGTTTAAAATGGTAATTTTGAAATCAATTAAATATTGTATTGTTTAACTAGATAAGTTTTAAGATCTTTCCGAAATTGATAATAAGTGAGGGCTGGAGAAATAAGAGCATTCAAACATGAATTCATTACTCCTGCTTGAAACACCAGACTCCTATCTAAGAATTTCTTAAAGCGACACGTTTTCACTGAAGGAAAATAAAACCAACCGGATCTACATGTATTTTTTTTACATGTAAAAACTCTAAAATGAGCAACAAGATAAGATGGAGCTAACCCAAATAAAACTTTATAACAAATACATCCAAATTTAAACAACACTCTAGTCTTGGACTGAAAAAGCGTCATGAGTGGAGTACCATAGGGTTCGGTGCTTGGACCCGTGCTCTTCAACATTTTTTATTTTTTTTTAATTCTTTATTCGTTTTTATAACTTACATCAAGTGCATAAAAAAGTAACATCATTTTGACTTAAATACATCACTTGAAATTCCCTTTCCCTCTCATCTCTTCAATACTTCATTACACATATACCATATAATAATATCCCCTCTCCCCTTACCCCATTCTTTCATTTATACAAATCAGGGAAAATAATACCTATTCATTGCAAAAATGTGTTAATGGCCCCCACACATCTTGAAATTTATTAAAATTCCCTTTCTGAATAGCTAGTGTTCTTTCCATTTTATAAATGTGACACACTGAATTCCACCAAAAACTGTAGTTTAATCTGTTCCAATTACTTGTTATTTGTTGTATGGCGACTCCTGTTAAAATAAGTAAGAGTTTATTATTTTTGGAAGATATTTGACTCTTCACTCTCATAGACATGCCAAATAATATTGTATCATATGATAAGGCCACATGATTTTCTAACAAATTATTAATTTGGCCCCAAATTGATTTCCAAAAAGTCATAATAAATGGACAATAGAACAATAAATGATCCCTGCTTCAAGATGACAATGCCAACATCTATCAAACTTAGAGCAATCTAATTTTTGTAAACGAACAGGGGTCCAGAATGCTCTATGTAATAGGAAAAACCAAGTTTGTCTCATAGATGCAGAAACTGTACATCTCATCCTCCAAGTCTAAATTCGTGGTCATTGAGACGCAGTAATTTGATGCTTAATCTCAATGCTCCAAATGTCTCTAAGACCATAACAGGGGTTCAGGGGGTCCGGCAAGAAGGACTAGGCATCCCTCCTGCCTGCGATGCTTGAGAGGGAACACAGTAGGTTTGGGCAGGAGGGACTGGACATCCCTTCTGCCGTGGTCATTGCAGGGGGTGTGGAGAATGGGTTGCCTGGGCCACTGAACTGATCACAGCAGCCGCGAGCAGCTCAGCGGCCCGATCCGGAACTTATACCTGTTTTGACTTGGTCTAAGTCAAAACATATAAGTTCTGTCCAGGCAATCTGTTAACCTTTTCAATTATGGCTGCCAGACAACTAAGTCTAGGTTGGCCCACATACTGCCTACCTCCCACTGCATTGTGGGATGCACCAGGGAGGGGCCTAAGGCCCTGATTGGCCCAAGCACCTAGGGCCCCTCCCATATGAGGGGCCTTTAAGCGCCTGGGCTAACCATAATCTTAGGCCTGACTCCCAGTGCATTCTGGGATAAGAACATATGAACATAAGAATTGCCGCTGCTGGGTCAGACCAGTGGTCCATCGTGCCCAGCAGTCCACTCCTGCGGTGGCCCTTAGGTCAAAGACCAGTGCCCTGAGTCTAGCCTCACCTGTGTACGTTCTGGTTTAGCAGGAACTTGTCTAACTTTGTCAGGTTGGTGGAAAACTGGAATGCTCTTCCGGAAGCTGTTATAGGGGAAAACACCCTCCAGGGATTCAAGACAAGGTTAGACAAGTTCCTGCTGAACTGGAACGTACGCAGCTAGGGCTGGTCTCAGGGTCTTTGACCAAGGGGCTGCCGCGAGAGCGGACTGCTGGGAACTGTCACACGGCTAACCCCTGCCTATACCTGCAGGCGGCTTAGCAGTGTATTACTCTGACCTGTCGGCGTGGCTTCCTCAGGAAAAAGGAAGGCCTTTCAAGTAAAAACAGACCTAGGCCCCTGCCTAGTCTGCCCAGGCTACATTGAGATAAATTTACCAAGAATTGGAGACACAGTCCAGGTATTGTTGAACTTTCAATTCTAGGCTTTATTTGGTAAGTGGTCTGAGCACCGCCAGCCACAATCATGAAATTCATAAATCAGGCAAAAATAAAAATGGTTCGCACAGTTGTCATAAATGTCCAAAGTTCAAGTATCACTTGCAATACTGTTTCTAAGGTGCTTATACTCAGTTCTCTTCCACCTTCATACTTTACTTATCAACTATATGCAATATTGTGCCAAAGTCTTCAGAAACACCCCTCCTCCGTCCCATTACAGGTCTTATTTTCCGGGGAGGACAATGTGTTAAATCCTCACTGGTATAGGCTCAATTTTCTCAATTTTTAATTTTTAATAACTCTTTCTTATTTTATGTTTTGTACTTATCTTAATAATAGTCAACCATTTTCTCAATTCAGTGTCTAAGCAGTTGGACCTCCCTGTTGGGAGGGGCCTGTGGTGCCTCAGCCAATCAGGGCCTTAGGCTCCTACCTGTGCATCACATGAAGCACTGGGGCAGGACCTAAGGCCCACATTCGCGGTGCGTCATCAGGGAAGCAGGAGGAGGCAAAGGAGCAGGAGGACTCCTGCTCCAGAAGACGTCGCTGGAGGTCAAAGGAGCAGGAGGGACTGACCACCTCTCCTGCTTCCAACTGTTAGGTACAGGGGGTGTGTCGGATCAGGACAGGTCGGGCCAGGTCCAACCAGGGTTCCCTGCAGTGCATGCCCGCTTTAAAACCACAGGCTTGCACTGAAGGGAACAGCAGCAGAGAGCAGGAGAGTCCAGGAGCCGGCAAGAGAGATCTGGGCTGGGCTGAGCCCTGACAGATTTGCTTCTCCTGCCTCTGTCTCTCCTGTCTCCTCCCTACTGTGATTCAGGGCTTTGCTTTTACGTGTGTCATAGTCCCACCCCTCTCTCCTAGGAGGAGGGATGTTGGGCTGAAAATCCCTAGGGAAATAAAGCTGGTTTCTCCTAGGCTGACAATAGAGTGATACCCTGCAGGACCAGGTCTCCACTTCTCAGTAAAAGTCCTAACAGGCTTTCTGGTATATTTACTCTGATATGGCACATTCTGCTGAATATCCTTAGGCTCATACCCTTCCTGATCTATCTCACTGTCTGAGGGGTAGTCAGCCATTTCTATATCATTACTTTTAACCTGGTCAGCTCTTCTGACCAGGGACCGTGTTCTGCTTTTATTAATCACAGGGACAAAGCTGGCCATGGGTTTGTCACAGCACGATGAACCACTGATCTGACCCAGAAGCGGCAATTCTTATGTTTATATTCAATGTTGGGTTAGATCTAGGCACTAGCATTGAATATCCAGGGTTTATGCAGCTGGCTACTACTTATGCTGTTATGCTGTTATGCTGTTATGTGTGATATTCAGCTGTTATGTGTGATATTCAGCTTAAGTGGCACTATTTAACTTAGGCGGTTAAGTGCTAAATGTTGGCATTTAAACATATACATGCTGACTCCATCCTTGGACCACCCACAAAATAGTTGACTTTTACTTTAGCGGTGTGTAGTAATATTCAGTGATTTAACTAACAAGGAGTAATTTCTGGCTGGTTAAATCGCTTTGAACATTGACCCAAAACTTTCTAAACTCCAACATGAAATCTGGAACTAAAAATGTGACTGATAGGAACACTCTATGTCAGTAGGGTGAACAGCTCTGCAACCATTGATATAAATCCTTTAAATAGAGCTTCAGCAACAGCAGACATGATGAACATAGGCATCATCAGAAAAAGCTTAACAGTCAAAGTAAATTTGAGCTATAGCTTATTTTTCTCTCTCAACAGAATGAACAGCTCTTCCATGAATCCTGCAAGTAAGAATACCTTCTTAATCCAAAGTTCACTCAGGCTACAACATGTGAAGACAAATAACATAGATAATTTAAAGATTACCAATGCTCCATTACAGATGTATGGAAAGTTGTTACAAGGAAAACTCAATTCTCCAAAATCTGTCACAGGTACAGCTGAGCACAGAGGAGCTCAGAACCAGTCATTCTCCAGTTTCCCTATCAAATCCAGCTGCAAACCCCAAACTCATATCTTCTTCCTCAAAATGCATAAGAGTGCCAGCAGCACAGTCATGAACAGTCTCTTCCGCTTTGGTGATACTCAAAATCTGACATTTGCCTTGCCATACAATGGATCTTATCAATTTTTCTATCCAAGATATTTCATAGCATTTTTCATAGAGGGTTTCTCGGATTACAACAGGACTGAATTCAACATCATGTGCCACCACATGAGGTTCCTGCAGTCAGAGGTGAGTAAACTTCAGAGGAAAAGAAAATGGGATAAGAAAACTAGAAAGATGGGAGATATGAACTTGTGAGGGAGAAAAGGGGAAACATAATGTTTGAAAAAGGAGAAATACATTTCAAACTGTGGTAACCGAAACCACTGGGCCCCACCTCAATATGGAAAACAACCATACTGTTAAAATCACATATTGCAATATCCCATACATATTGACTGTAACTTATGCAATAAGAACTACTTGAACAAATTAAGAGATCAAGTAAATTATCTGAACTTGCTTACAACCTGACTAGGGAACAAAGCCTTCCATACAGTATACTAAAATTGCACTATAGTACTACAGTAAAAGAAAAATAGTCTGGAATCTCTGTAAAGTCCAATTCCAGCAGGTATCACTGGATTCAGTTCATATGAGAGTGTTACTTCTGACCGTTCACTGACTTTTTGAGGGTTATCCGAAGAGGAACATTGGATTGCTGTACACACCATTTAGCTGGGGCATCGACCGATCCCTTGATTCTGGTACAGTGAGTCCATCCCTTTTCTTTTGTTCTCACTGCAGTCTCCGTGGTGAGCAGCACTTGATAAGGCCCTTCCCATTCAGGTTGCAACTTGGCTTCTTTCCATGATTTAACTAGTACCCACTCTCCATGCTTGTAGTGGTGCACCGCAAATTCTAAGGGTGGGGTCTGCGCCACCAATCCCTTTTCCCTAAGTGCAAAAAGAGTAGAAGAAAATGCCAGTATGTACTTTTTAATAAACTGATCCCCTGTCTCTAAAGATGGAAGACCTTCCAAAGTGCCCATATAAGGTAACCCAAATAACATTTCATATGGGGACACTCCTATATCTCTTCTTGAAGCAGTCAATATCCAACTCTCTTCCACTAGGAGAGCTGCGGCAACAACTGCCTGCACACACTCAGGCCATCCTCGTGAAACAGTGTCTAGTAATTTGCTCTAGTACTTGACCAAATAAATTTGGGGACTCAGTGAACCCCTGGGGTAACACCGTTCATCTATATTGTTGTTTGCAACCTGTGTAGGGGTTCTCTCACTCAAAAGCAAACAGATCGCAACTCTCAGGATCCATAGGATAGGACCAAAATGCATCCTTCAAATCCACTATGCTAAACCACCTATGCTCATGTGAGATTTTACTCAATAGGGTATAAGGGTTGGGAACTACAGGATGTTGAACCTGTACTAGAGAATGACATGTTGGCTGATACCCACGGCTAGCCACGGGTAACCTGCCGAAATAGGAAGAGAAAACTAATAGTTGTCAAGGGGACGGGGATAAGGTCATTCACCGCCCTGTGGTCTTGACTCTGCAGTGAAGTAAGGGAATGCACGCGGTCACTGAGCGCGGTCCAGCAGCCCCTTCCCGACCAATTACCACCATCTCCCTCCCTCTTTTCCCTTCACCTTATGCGGCGAATTTCATTTTTCTTCTTCCAGCAGCACGTTTTCAACAAGTCGTGCATGGCTGCTTGAATCTTCTTCTCTGATGCGTCTGCCTGTTTCCAGTTGCGTCAGAGGAGAAGATTCAACTCAAGCAGCCGCACGTGACATGTTGAAAGCGTTCCACTGGGAGAAGAAAAATGAAATTCACCACATAAGGTAAGGAGAAGGGAGGAAGGGAGATGATAGCGATTGGGCGGGAGGGGGATGCTGGACCGCTCAATCTGTGACTGCACGTGTTCCCTCACAGTAGGAAGGAGGGAGTGGAAGGGAAAGAGATGCTGGACTAAGGGGATGAAGTAAGAGGGAGACAAATATTGAACCCACAGCAGGAAAGAGAAAGGGGAGAAGGACAGGCAGGTGAGCCAGATGCTGGAAGCAGGGGGAGAAAGAGGGAAAGAAGCTAGATGGGGTTGGAGAGGAGAGAGACACATTAGTGTGGAAGAAGAGAGGGGAAATCTGGACATAGGAAGGTAACAGAAACAGAGGGGAAATTATATGCATGGGGGCATAAGGATAGAGACATAAAGGGGAGTTATATGGGGATGGTATATGGACACAGGGTAGGCAATGCCGGACACAGGAGGGAGTATACAGATACAGAGGGGAGATATTAGAAATGGGGAAAATAGGAACACAGAAGGGAGATGGTTTGTGCGGATGGGATCAGATGGTTTGTGGGGACGGGAACCGAGCTCGTGGGAACGGGACAGGAACAGGGACTGAGCTCGTGGGGATGGGACGGGAATGGGGACCAAGCTCATGGGGACATAGATGAAGACATATTTTTTTCCCGTGTTATTCTCTAACCTGTACCACCTGGTTCAGGAGTATTTATTTAACAATTAATATACAACACATAACTATGCGGTTTACATATTAGCTACATACATATTATCCTGATCACCCTTTAGTCACTAAACATTTAATACAAACAAAGGACAAACAAAAATTTCCTATCCCCTAAAGAAAAATAGTACTATATCAAAACAAATATTGACAAATCATAAAATCGATACAGGCATTATTGAATCATAATTTCCACAAATAAAATGCAAAAAAACATTAAAAATTACCTTCCAGCCAGAAATATTCTTAACACTATATCTTTTTTTTTAATTTGTATTAATTTTCCAAACTACAACTTGTGCAAAACAAAAATATAGATACATATGATAGTACAAGAAAAGCACATTGAACTTACAGACTTAAATGAGCAATAAATTTTACCCTTCCCTCCCATCTAAAAATAACTGAAGAGACTACTGAAACTTTAGCATAAGAAGGCATTGACAAAAAGTTTTACCAGGCAATATGATCCATCTTTTTGATTGGAAGGACTGGAGTATTATACAGGGACATGCAGGACTCCAGCAAACCATCTGTTACTAAACTGGCTGAAGATCTTTTCTTCCCTCCAGTGAAATAGAATACTGAGGTTGGCATATTATCTCGTCTCCCTTCTTCAGTTTAATTTTTTTTTTTCTTGTAAAACATAAAATATTCTAAACTAACATAAATGTGAGGTAGGGGGAATTCCTGTGTTCATGCTCAGAGATTTCATGTTGCAGGAATTCAGAAGAGAGCTGCTATTGCCTTTGATGTCATGGCGATGGAGAGGCTGTCTGCACTCTGTATGGACTCCTCCCCCTGCCAAGATCAGAGAGCTACCATTGACTGTTTTGGAAGATTCCGAGTTTTTTTTCAGCCTGAGAAGAGTAAAAAGGAAAAGGCAGAGAACAGTGTGTGTGAGAAGGGGAAGTGAGCAGTTTGGAGTAGGGAGAAGCAGCTCATCTTTCTCTGGTTAATAGTTTTGTGGGAGCTGGCAGAAAATTTCTCTAAGCAGACTATCTCTGAACTCTGAATGTACTAGTAAAAGGGGAAGTTCTATTTGTATTTATTATTTTACTATTTTTACCCGATAGTATATTTTGGCCGGCCAAAGGGTACCATAGGAGGCTAGAGGTTTGCACAAGTAGTGCCCGAACATCAGGGACCTATCCCAAGGAGCTTACCTAAATTTTAGTATATTTTATCGCACTCCACTTTTATCACTTTAGAGCGCACTGGGTGCTGTATCAGTATGCCAAAGGGGCAGAGATATGTTTAAAATAGAAACTGTAGTTTGTGTGCTTTTGGATATTACTGTGAAGAATGAAGAGTGTGGTGCAGTGATTAAAGCTACAGCCTCAGCACCCTGGGGTTGTGGGTTCAAACCCACGCTGCTCCTTGTGACCCTGGGCAAGTCACTTAATCCCTCCATTGCCCCAAGTACATTAGATAGATTGTGAGCCTGCCGGGTCAGATAGGGAAAAATGCTTGAGTACCTGAATAAACCCATGTAAACCGTTCTGAGCTCTCCTGGGAGAACGGTATAGAAAAGTGAATAAATAAATAAAATGGCAATGCAAACTTTACTAAAATGGTGTGCGGGAGAGGGAACTGATTCTACAAGGGGTCTTTTTGTTCAAAGAGGTTCCTTTGGGAATTAGTTTCCAGGAAATTCAGACTGTACTAGAAAGAAACACAAGAGTACAAGGTATAAAAATTCTAGGTAGGATGAGGGGTCCTATACAGGAAAAATTACTAGTCCTGTGTGTATGCCCTTAGGATAACGTGACCATTTATTTTTTTCTTCAAAAGGGACATCTACTAATTTTCAATCCCGCCCCCAATCCCACCCTAGTCCCACCCCTAATTTCTTCCATTCATTTTTCATGTACACACAATATCTTAATTCATAATGATAACCATAACATTTTTTTTAAAAACACAAAGCACACTGTATGCAGAGAAAATGTTAATTATTATTTATATTTGTTTTATGTTTCAAAGAGGTCAAGGCAGATGACTTTAAAATACGCAATGTCACCTCAGTAACAACTATAGAAAAATAGACAAATTTAGTGCAAAATATAGACAGCAGATATAAATTCTCAAAACTGCCCCCTCCTCTTCACTGCCTTCCAGCATTTGTCCCCCTTGTTGAATTGCTCCTTTGTCCCCAGAAGCACTACCCGCATCACTATGTCCAATACCCCCCTCACCCTGCATCCCCTCTGTTCCCTCTCTACCACTATATAAATATTCATCTCAGCTTTCTCCCCCTCCCTGCCTCTAGCATTTGTCCCTAACAGCACTCCCCACATCACTATGTCCAATATCCCCCACCTGCTTCCCCTTTGTTCCCTCTCCACCACCATATAAAAACTCATCTCAACCTTCTCCCTCTCCCTGCCTCCAGCATTTGTCCCCAACAGCACGCCCCACATTACTATGCCCAATCCCCCACCTTGCATCCCCTCTATTCTTGCTTGTGGAACTGCTCCTCTTATCTTTCCAACTCTTTGAACTGCCCCTTGCTCCAGACTCCTCGACGGTGGATGATGGCCTAGCACTTCTGGATGGCCCGGCCCAAGCAGCTTCAAAACTCTGCATGTGGCAGACCCACAAGCCTCTCTCCGACGTGAACTCTGACGTCAGAGAGAAAGCCACTTACGAAGGAGAGTGCTGCTCCAAGGGGCGGGGCGAGGTAGCACGGCAAATCCAAGAGCCAGTGCAGGAACAGAAAGAGATCGGGGCAGGATCGTGAATGGTGGCAGTGGCAGCGGGTAAAGAAAGCCGTGTCCCCAGCTCTTCCAGGGTTTTGAACGGGACCATCCTTTTATTAGATCATTCTCACCACTGAAAACTGGGCATTTCGGCGCCCCGAAGTGGTGTGTGGGGACAATGGGACATGCAATGTAATAACGGGACGATTCCATTCAAAACGGGACGTATGGTCACCTTACCTTAGGACAAGACTCTAGGATACTTCCAGAGAAAATTATAACAGACATTGAGGCCACAATAATAGCTGACATTAAACCAATGATCAGTCACAGAGAAACTGTTTCTACCGACACTGCCTCTATTATTCTAGCAATAGGAAAGGTGCTGGAAAATAATCAAAAGAATCAAAGAGAAAACCCTGTCGATAAGAGGTTAAAAACATTTTCAGACTCATTTAAAATACATAACATGGACTTCCGGTGACGTCATGGGGATGAGTGGTCGCTGAAAAGCACTGCTCCCGTCCTCGCGAGCCCTGCCGTCCTTTTTCCCCACTTGCAATCGGGATCCGAGTGCTCCGGAGGTACCGGGTGCTTCGTTGCGTCGGGGGACGTCTGTGCGGCGCGATTTTATAGCGCTTATGGCCTCGAAACCGGCCCGTCCCGCGCGTGATCGGGGCCGACTTCAGGAGCCCAAGATGGCGTCAGACGCGGCTCCCTCTAGCCCGACAGCATGTCCCGCGCTGACTTCCGACCTCGTGGCGGAGGTCACAGCAGCGGTGGAAGCGGCAATTGACAAAAAACTGCAGCAGTTCCTGGACAAAATCAATGCTGCTCACGAACGGCTGGATAGCTTGGGGCTGGAGCTGGATGAAGTACAGCATCGGGTGAGTACTTTGGAGGACCGGGTGCAGCCGGTGGAGCTGGGATCTTCCCGGATGGCCAAGGAGCTGGCAGCCCTAACTCAGAAGGTGGATGACCTGGAAAATCGGGCTCGCCGGAGTAATCTGCGTCTCGTCGGTCTCCCGGAGCATATCCTTGATGTTGAATTGCCTGGCTTCTTGGAGAGTTGGATCCCACAATCACTAGCTTTGGATGCCTGCTTGGGAAAGTTCCGGGTGGAGAGGGCGCATCGCCTGGGGCCTCGGGGGCCAGAGGGTTCCAGGCCTCGTGTGGTTATATTCAAGATCTTGAACTTTGCTCATAAGACTGCTATCTTACAAGCCCTTCGAGCTGGCAAGGGTCTGCGCCACGAAAATAAAACTATCCTTTGTTTTCAGGACTATTCTACTGCAGTGGCGGCACGACGCCGGGAATTTACACCTATTTGCTCGGCTTTGTTTGCAAATAAAGTGAAGTTCGCCCTGCTCTATCCAGCCAAATTGAGGATTCAGAAGGATGGACGCACACAGACTTTTGATTCTCCGGCCACCGCCCTGCCTTTTGTCACCTCTTTGGGTATTGAGGTGGTCCCTCCGGCTGTGCGCAGGGGGCAGCCGGATGTAGCGGTAGTGGCTAATGGGTCCCTGTAGGGCTTGTACTAGGGCTTAATGGTCTGTTGGGTTTGTTGGTTGCTCTGTTTTGGGGGCTGAGTGATGTGCTTTTGGGGTGGTTTTTGTGTGGGTTCCCAAGTGTGTATGGCAGTGGGGTTTGGTGTGTGGGGATTGTTTGGGTCTGTGGGTTTCCCATATTTGGTTTTGTTTAGCAGGGGCGAGGATTAGGACGTCATGAGTGAAGTGGATTTGGGGGGTACATGGGGGAGTTGGGGGATGGACGGGGGGAGTTTCCCTCGGGGGGTGGGGTTGGGCTTGGGAGGGTTTTGCATTCCAGTGTCAGGGGTTTTTTACTGTGTTGGGCCAAGGGGATCTGTTTCTCTGGTGGTGGATCTGGGGGGTCTTATGTGGGCTGGGCATTTGACCCCTCTTTTCAGTTTTGGGAGTCTGGTGGTTGTTTTCTTTTGCTCTGACTATGGGTGATTCCACTCTGAAAGTGTGCTCCTGGAATGTGGCGGGTATAAACTCGCCGGTAAAAAGGTCTAAGATACTGCAAACTCTTAGGCAGAAGGGGATGCATGTGGCCTGTCTCCAGGAGACACACCTGTCTGATGCTGAACATGAGAAACTGGGTAAGGGATGGGTTAAGGAGGTTTATTATTCTACGGGTACTACCCATAGTGCGGGGGTGGCCATTCTACTTAGTAAACATTTTCCCTATACGGTGCGTAGAGTGGTTAAGGATCCTGGGGGGAGATATTTATTTCTTCATCTGGACATTCAGGGTCAGGAGCTGATCTTAGCCAATGTCTATGCCCCGAATGTGTTTAATTTGGATTTCTTTCAGCAGCTTGTGGGTCTGTGCGCCATCTTTCCAGATGTCCCCTTGATGCTTATGGGGGATTTTAATGCAGTCCTGGATCCAGATATGGATAGATTGGGAGGAGCCTCTCCCGTGGATTTCAGATCGGCCAGAGGGTTTGCTCAATTTTGTAGGGTTTTGGATCTTGTTGATGTGTGGCGTTTATATCATCCTTTAGATAAGGATTTTACACATGTGGCACGTGCTCATCCCACCATGTCCAGAATAGATTATATCTTGGTTGTGTCTTCTTTTTTATCACGGGTGACTAGAGCGGAACTTGATGTCCCTACTCTCTCTGATCATGCGTTAATTTGGGTGGAGGTTAGGGGTCTGCAATTCGGTGGTACGCCTGGTCCGTGGCGCTTTCCTCGCTAATTGTATTGGGATAAACATTTTCGGAAACATATAGTACAATGTTGGAAGCAATTTTTATTGGACAATGCTTCTTCGGCCTCCAACCCGGTTTTGCTGTGGGAGACCGCGAAAGCGGTTCTTCGTGGTGAAACCATAGCGTATGTGGCCGCACAGCGCAAGGCTCAATCGCGTGATCTTTTATATTTACACCGGAAGGTGGAGGCCTGTAAACATCAGTGGATTGCTTCTGGCTCTCCGGGGGACCATGATTCTCTTTTGGTGGCTCGGGTGGCCTTGCAGGTTAAGATTCATGAACACAGTCAACGGTCCCTTCATTCGTGCCGTTATCGGTTTTATAAATATGGTAATAGGTCTGGTAGACTGTTGGCTCGCTTGGTCCATCCTTGGCAGGGTCCTCATTTCTGTAAAGGTCTTCTTCATGGGGGTGTGTTTGTCACTGACCGTGATCGCTTGACGGAGATTTTTTATGACCACTTTCGGGACTTTTATGCTAAACGCCAGTCCGTCCCGGAAACTTTACATTCTTATTTTCGGGCTCTCCATCTGCCACGGTTCTCGGAGGACTCCACGCAGTTTTTGCATGAACCCATCACTGCCTTGGAGATTGGCCAGGTGATTAAGAGTTCGCCTTTGTCTAAGGCCCCGGGGCCTGATGGTCTCTCTTCCGAGTTTTATAAGATTTTGCAGGACCATGTGGTTCCGCATTTGGAGGCTTACTTTGCTCAGGTACTGTTGGATGGGCATTTTCCGGCCCATGCCAATCGTGCCCATGTGGTGTTGATCCCCAAACCGGCTCTGAATCTTGCGTCGGTGGATTCTTATCGTCCTATTTCCTTAATTAACTATGAGCTTAAATTGTTTGCAAAAATCTTAGCTATGCGTTTGTCTTCCCTCTTGCCTGAGGTTGTGCATCCGGATCAGGTCGGTTTCGTTCAGGGGCGGCAGGCGGTGTGGAACGTGCGTAAAGTTATGGCTGCTTTGGGACATTGTGTGACTTCTTCTATCCCGGCCCTCTTGATTAGTTTAGATGCCCGGAAAGCTTTTGATTGTGTCGATTGGGACTACTTGTTTTTGGCCTTGGGTAACTTTGGGCTGGGGGGTCTATTTCTGGACATGGTGCGGATTCTCTATGTTAATCCTAGTGCAGCGGTGCTGGTCAATGGTGCTGTCTCTGCTGGGTTCCAGGTGGAGCGGGGCACCCGTCAGGGGTGTCCGCTCTCTCCTCTACTTTTTATTTTATCCCTGGAGCCCTTGTTGTATCGCATTCGGACGGACGGCTCTATTTTGGGCCTTCCGGTGGGACAGGATGAAGTGCGGTGCCTGGCTTTTGCAGATGACATTTTGTTGCTCTTGACTCAGCCCCGCCGTTCTTTTCAAAGGGTTTTACGATTAGTACAGTGCCATGGGGTGGTTTCTGGTTTTGAATTGAACTTGGACAAGTCAGAGGCCTTGCCCTTTAGTGGGTATGCTTATGCGGATTGGCCATCCCCTTTTCCATTACGAAAGGTGGCGCACAGACTTAAATATTTGGGGATCTATATTACTGGTGATCTCAAAAGGGCTTATGGGGAAAATTTCAAGGTATTATTGCACAAAACTCGGGATTTATTGGCTCTTTGGACCAATTTTCCTTTAACTTTGCGGGGGAGGATAGCATTGTTTAAAATGGTTCTGTTTC
Source organism: Geotrypetes seraphini (assembly GCF_902459505.1). NCBI lineage: Eukaryota > Metazoa > Chordata > Amphibia > Gymnophiona > Dermophiidae > Geotrypetes > Geotrypetes seraphini. The sequence goes on along the minus strand of NC_047092.1, from coordinate 107,204,953 downwards.
CGAAATGGATTTATGTGATGCAAACTTTTCCTATGTATATTACCAATAAGGACATTGGTCTGTATCATAAAGTGTTACGTAAATTTCTTTGGAATAATAAGCCCAGATTGACTTTAGCACAACTTTCCTTGCCACTGGGGAGAGGCGGTTTGGCATTGCCGGACCTGCGGAAATATAATGTTGCCTGTCTCCTTCGTCACCTGGTCGGCTGGATCAAGAATACTGCCTATTATACTCCTGTGTCCCTGGAACAGCAACTGACGGCGCCTACACATTTGTTGTATTATCTTCATGCGAAACGACCCCATCGGATTTTTCCAACTCGTTCTCATCATTTGTTGAAATCTATGCGTCAATGTTGGCAATGGTTATGCAAACGGATGCAGGTGCCTTTTACTTCTACAGTGCTTTTACCCTTGTGGGGAAATCGGGACTTGGATCCGGATGACTCTAAAACTTATTTGAAGACTTGGTCGACCAATGGCCTTTGTTTTGTGCGGGATGTGGTGACGACACAGGGCCTTCCGGTTTCCTTCCCTGCTCTTCAGGCTCGGGGTGTAGTACAGGCTCGGGATTGGCTTTCTTATGGTCAAGTCAGTCACTATCTGCACTCTCTGGACCGTTCTACTTTGCAGGAAGATAAGGCGGACTTGGTTTGGGAGACTTTGACCCTGTCCCGTTCGACCAGTATGAGTCTCTCCTTTCATCAGATTAGCTTGGGCAGTTTTTCGGTACCTTGGAATTATGATACGGTGGCTGCTGTTTGGAATCTGGACCTTGCCTCTACTGAGCAGATCACTGGTGAGGATTTGCGTCTCCTCATGCGACATCTTCCGAGACTGACTCGCTCGGTGGTACTGCAAGAACAGCACTACAAATTCTTGTTGAGACTTTACATTTCCCCATATAAGGCCTTGGTGGCTGGTATTGCAACTCATGCTGAATGCCCTAAATCCCGTGCTGCCCCTGCTGGTTTGTTGCATATGTTTTGGTCCTGTGACAGAATACAAACCTTCTGGTCTTTTGTTGGCCTTCATCTACAGACGATCTTAAAGAAACGACTTCCCCTTGGAGCGAAGGTTTTCCTTTTTTATCACTTTACCTCTTTGGGACTTTCTAGGGGTAATTCCCTGTTGCTGAAGAAGGCTTTTTTGTTATCTCGTAAATGTATCCTCTTGTTATGGAGGCAGGCCGAGGTGCCTACCCTCACAATGTGGAAAAATGAACTGTTTACTTTGCTGAAGTATGAATATTTGGATACTAAAAAGAGTGGCCCTGGTCAATGGAGGAAATTCCGAGCGGTTTGGGCTCCGGTTTGGGACAATTTGTCTCCGGGTGCCCGAAGTGCCCTTCTGAATTTCTGACACTGGAGTGCTTGGGGGGTGTGGGGTGGGGTTGGGGGGGGTTTGGGGGGTGGGTTCTTCTTGGCTTTTGCTGAGTATCTTTTGTCTCCGCGCAGAAACCACGCGGTAGACCCTCTAGTCTGGTGTTTTACTTTGTTCCTGGTTCTTTGTATTCGGATTGTGGTTTACTTCTTTGTATACTTCTTTTCTTAATAAAAAGAAAATTTGAAATTTAAAAAAAAAAAAAAAAAATACATAACATAACTTAATTCATCTATACCGCCACAATCAGACGATTTCTAGGTGGTTTACACCGAAGAGAACTGGACAATCAGCGAAGTACAAACTACAAATAGCAAAAGTACAACATATTTCTTAAGAATAGTCAGAGTAGAATTATTGTTATTAATATAACTTCTATTTAGGAAATGAATTTATCAAACAATACAGTCTTAATTTCTTTCTGAAATGCACCGTAAGATAGCCTGGCTCCACTGATGTAATTACCCAACCAGGACTGCTGCGTACTTGCTTGAAACATAAAAGTCCTATCCAGAAAAGACCTGTATCTACAGCCAGTAATTTTTGGATAGGCAAATAAATTACAATTTCTGGTTATCCTTGTAGGGCTGTATAGCACGAAATGAGACAAAAGATAGATAGGGGCCAATCCCCAAACCAGCTTAAAGCAAATGAAGAGAATTTAAACATTACTCGTGCCTCCACCGGCAACCAGTGCAGCAGTCTATTGTAGAGACTAGCATGATCACTTTTCTTCAGCCCAAATATCAGACGGACAGCCGTGTTCTGAACTATTCTCAATTTTCTCCCAACTAAATGATATTGTAATAATCCAATATAGATAGAACCAATGCCTGCACCAATAATCTAAAAGACAGAGGATCAAAGTATTTTTTGATGGTCTTTAGTTTCCATAGTGCAAAAAAGCACTTCTTCACCACTAAATTCATATGTTCAACCATGGATAAATGAGTGTCTAATGTGACTCCTGATATTTTTATAGATTTGGGAATTGGGTAATCGTGACCATTCAAGTGAAGCGATGTTCTAGTTATTTTACCCTTTGGGCTTGCTAAGAAAACTTTTGCCTTTCCTGTATTTAATTTCAATTTAAAATTGGTTGTCCATTGTTAACATAAGAACATAAGCCGTGCCTCTGCTGGGTCAGACCTGAGGTCCATCATATCCAGCAGTCCACTCACGCAGCGGCCCATCAGGTCCAGGACCTGTATACTAGCCCTCTATCTATACCCTTCTATCCCCTTTTCCTTCAGAAAATTGTCCAATCCCTTCTTGAACTCCAATACCGTACTCTGTCCTATCACTCCCTCTGGAAGCGCGTTCCAGGTGTGAAGAAGAACTTCCTAGCATTGGTTCTGAATCTGTCCCCTTTTAATTTTTTGGAATGCCCTCTCGTTGTCGAAAGTTGTCGAAAGTTGTTGTCGAAAGTAGTTGTCGAAAGTTTGAAGAATCTGTCCCTCTCCACTTTCTCTATGCCCTTCATGATCTTATAAGTCTCTATCATATCCCCTCTAAGTCCCCACTTCTCCAGCGAAAAAAGCCCCAGTCTCTCTAATCTTTCAGCGTATGAAAGGTTTTCCATACCTTTTATCAAACGCGTCGTTCTCTTCTGAACCCTCTCGAGTATCGCCATATCCTTCTTTAGGTATGGCGACCAATATTGGACGCAGTACTCCAGATGCGGGCGCACCGTCGCCCGATACAACGGCAGGATAACTTCTTCATTCTGCTTGTAATACCCTTCTTGATTATTCCTAGCATTCTATTTGCATTCTTAGCAGCCGCTGCGTATTGTGCCAATGACTTAATTGTCATGTCCACTATTATCCCCAAGTCCCTTTCTTGGGAACTCTCACTCAATAACAGCCCTCCCATTGTATAGCTGTACCTAGGGTTTCTGTTTCCTACTTGTAAGACTTTGCATTTCTCTACATTGAACTTCATCTGCCATCTCGTCGCCCACTCCCCTAGTTTGTTTAGGTCCCTCTGTAAATCTTTGCAGTCCTCTTTAGTTCTAGCCCCATTGAATAGCTTGGTGTCATCTGCAAACTTTATTACTTCGCTCTTCGTCCCCATTTCTAGATCATTTATAAATACATTGAATAGCAGTGGTCCATGCACCGACCCCTGCGGAACACCACTCGTCACCTTCCTCCAGTCCGAGTAGTGGCCCTTCACTCCTACCCTCTGCTTTCTGCCCGCCAACCAATTCCTGATCCATCTGTGTACGTCTCCTTCTACCCCATGGTTCTTTAGTTTCCAAAATAGGCGTTCATGGGGTACCTTGTCAAAGGCTTTTTGAAAGGCTAAGTATACAATGTCTATGGGGTCCCCTTTGTCCATCTATTTGTTAATTCCTTTGAAGAAGTTCAATAAGTTTGTTAGGCATGATCTTCCCTTGCAGAAGCCATGTTGGCTTGTTTTCACAAGTTTATGCCTCTCTAGATGCTCCTCAATGCTATCTTTTATCAGCGCTTCTGCCATTTTCCCTGAGGTCAGACTTACCGGTCTGTAGTTCCCCGGGTCACCTCTCAATCCCTTTTTAAAGATGGGCGTAACAATGGCTATCTTCCAATCCTCCGGGATCACGCCTGTTTTCAGAGATAGATTACAAACCTGCTGTAGTAGTTCCGCTATATCCTCCTTTAATTCTTTCAATACTCTAGGGTGGATTCCGTCCGGGCCCGGCGATTTGTCAGATTTTAATTTTTCTATCTGCCTGTGTACATTCTCAAGGCTTACTTCCATGGATGTTAATTTCTCTGCTTGGTCTCCTTTGAAGATTTGTTCAGGTTCCGGTATGTTGGATGTGTCTTCTTTTGTAAATATCTTTTATCTATCTCAGTCATGAAGTAAGAGATTTGTTCTAAAATTTCATTAGGTATGCTATTTAAAGGAATTAAAATGGAAATATCATCTGCATATATATAAAAATTTAAATTCAACTTTTGCAGTAAATGTCCTAAGGATGAGATGTAAATAATGAATAGGGTGGGTAATAACGGAGAACCCTGAGGTACCTCCGATGGGTTATTCCAAGAACAAGAGTATTTCCCATCACAAACCACTCAATATGATCTTTTTGTTAGAAAACCCTGAAACCAGTTCCAAACTCTTCCCGAAAACCCCATTGCATCTAGGCCAGGGGTGCCCACACTATTTGGGCTTGCGAGCTACTTTTAAAATGACCAAGTCAAAATGATCTACCAACAATAAAATTTTAAAAAAACACAAAGCACACTGTACGCATAGAAAATGTTAATTATCATTCCTATTCCAGGGTTTTTCAAAGAGGTCAAAGCACTCTATGCACTATCACCTCAGTAACAACCATACAAAAATAAACAAATATACCCCCCTCCCTTTTTACTAAACCACGATAGCAGTTTTTAGCACAGGGAGCTGTGCTGAATGCCCAGCACTGCTCTCGACGCTCATAGGCTCCCTGCACTAAAATCCTCTATTGCAGTTTAGTAAAAGGGGACCTTAGTGTAAAATATAGACAGCAGATATAAATTCAGACACATTTTGATCACTAAATTTAAAATAAAATCATTTTTCCTACCTTGTCTGGTGATTTCATGAGTCTCTGGTTGCACTTTCTTCTTCTGACTGTGCATCCAATCTTTCTTCCCTTCTTTTAGCCTGTATGCTTCCTCTCCTCCAGACCTCATTCCCTCCCCCAACTTTTCCTTCCTCTCTACCTGCCCTTTCTTTCTCTCTGCCTCCCTTTCTTTTTTTTCTGTTTCTCTTCTTTCCTTTTGTCTCCCTGCCTGTCCTTTTTCTTTCTTTCTCTCTGCCCTCCCCCAGCCACTGCCACTGCCATCGGGGACCAGGACCCAAATTGCCATTGGGGACCAAGACCCAAACCGCCACCAATAACAGGCCCGAAAGCCGACGCCGCCCCAAGCTCTCCCTGCTTCGGCCGACCAGCAATGCGATCGACCTATTGGGGGAAATGCTGCCGGGTCCTGCCTTTGCGGAAACAGAAAGTAGGTAGGACCCGGCAGCAAGAAGAGGAAATGCTTCACTAACCTGTCTCCTGCCTTAGCCCGTAGCGAACGCTTGCTTCAGGGCTCTCCCCCCGGACATAACTTCTGGTTTCGGAGGGAAGAGAAGAGAAGCCGGCCGGCACTCATTAGAGCCTGGAGCATAAGTTCGCTACGGGCTGAAATCTCCAAGCCAGGTATTTTTTTATTGTTCAGCAGCGGCGGCAGCAGCAGATGACAGCTGGTCCCTAGGGAGAACACAGAGGAAGGCTGATCGGCCCGGTAGATCAGGACAGCAACACGAGTCTAGCGATCGACTCATGTTGCCTTCCTGAGCTACCGGTCGATCGTGATCGATGTATTGGGCACCCCTGATCTAGGCAGTGTAACATTATTTCATGGTCAACCAAATCAAAAACACTGCTAAGATCTAGTTGCAAAATCAGGGCACTAGTGCCTTTACTAAAAAGACCTTAAAGGTGATTAAGAATTGAAGCTAAAACTGTCTCAGTGCCCAGAAGAGAATATGGTTTTGAAAATTGGATGGAGCAAGCTACCCAGATGGTTCAGGAGTGAGTGACCTGCCATGAAAAAAAGGTAAATATGTGAAAGCCTAAGGGACCCAGCTCTAGAGATTTTGGGACTGTAAAAGCTTTAAAAAAAACCAACCTAAGCCTCAGCTGTGGAGTGTCTAGAAGCATTAGAAAGCACATTTGACACTGCAGAAAGTGAGCCTGACCTGTATTTTCAATTTAGAAACACATGTCAAAAAAAGGAAGAAAAACTTTCAGATTATCTCTGAAGGCTTGAAGCTCTGCTTAGGAGTGTAGTCAGGATAGATGGCTTAGCACCCTCAAGAAAAGACTCTGCCATAATAGAACAACTAGTAAGAGGTGCTTCCCATTCAGACAGAATGATCATGCACCTGAGACTCTGTGAAAGGAAAACAACCCCTTTTGGGATTTTACAGTTTCTCAAAGAGATCAGAGATGAAGAGGAGCTGGAGGCAGCAAGACTGGCTTTGGTGGGGGCAAAGAAAATCCTGATATGTCTGCCAGGTCTTTTGCCCAGATAAATGAAATGGCTTGCTGAAATAAATGCAGGCATTTGCTGAGAGAAGGAGCTCTGAGCCAACCTGACCCTCTTGTCCTTCTTCCCTCTTTCACAGGTTTTGCTATAAGTGACCTGTCTTTGAAGAGTGAAATGTGCTCTGAGCGTGAGATACTATGTCCCCCCAATATGGCTGCCTTAGATTAATAACTCGCACAAATGCATACATTTTCAATTAAAATTATTTTTTATTCAATATCTATTAAATGTCAATAATAACTGCAGCTATTTCCATAATTAAAATGCTACAGATAATCTATATATATAAAATCGGAGGTATGTATGTGTGTATGTATGTGTGTGTGTGTGTATGTGCCGCGATCACGCAAAAACGGCTTGACCGATTTGAACGAAACTTGGTATGCAGATCCCTCACTACCTGGGGTGATATGTTCTGGGGGTCTCGCGGCCCACCTGCACACGTGGGCGGAGCTACAAACAGAACATCAGATTTCACCCATTCATGTCGATGGAAAAAATGTAAAAAGCTGCCATTCTCACAGTAATTCAAAAACGGCTTGACCGATTTGAACGAAACTTGGTATGCAGATCCCTCACTACCTGGGGTGATATGTTCTGGGGGTCTCGCGGCCCACCTGCACATATGGGCGGAGCTGCAAACAGAAAATCAGATTTCACCCATTCATGTCAATGGAAAGGATGTAAAAAGCTGCCATTCTCACAGTAATTCCAACTATAAAACACTTTCTATGACACTATAACCACTAGGGACATCGTTTCTATTCTACCATGGACACCATACATATAGAGTTTATATGTTCTAACTGTGTTTGTAACTGTTTCCTTCATGCACCCCAGTTCATAATGTTATTACATTACATGAGTACTCACATATGCTGAACTAGGAATACAGGTTCCATTCTGAACCGGGAAAAAACTGCATGGAGTTTCTTTTCAACCTGAGTTTCCACATATTGAGTTGTTTAAATCAATACTGAAACTTTTGGATGCCACTTATTCCAACAGATCTTCCTTTTCAGTTTAAGAGATTGCAAATTCCAGTGAGACTTGCATTCTCTATCACAATCAACAAATCACAGGGACAGACTATTACATACTGTGGAGTGGATTTAAGATCCCCCTGTTTTTCCCATGGACAACTCTATGTTGCTTGCTCAAGGGTGGGTTCACCCAAGAATTTATATGTTCTTGCTCCTGGAGGTGAAACTAACAATGTTGTTTATAATCAAGTTTTGTGTTAGTTGTCTTGTATTCATTTTGTCAAATATTTCACATTATAATTTGAATATTGTACTTTTTATAAAGCTGTTAAAAAATAATTTCATTCACCACTATAAAGTATCTTTATTTGAATCCATTTACAGTGTTATTGCTATAATTAAATACCCGTGCAACGCCGGGGCATCAGCTAGTATTTTATATTTGTGGAGGGAGAAAGTTCTCACAACAAGACTTTACTTCATGTCTTTGTGGAGAATTTCTCAAAGTGCCTAAGCTGGGCACCCTCTGTTGAAATAACTGTGGTATGCCATCTCTCCAATCTCCAATACTTGGTCAGAGCATTTCCATATAAGACAGAAGGCAGGCCTATTCCTTTTTTTTTAAATCATTTTTATTAAGGAATCCAAGGCAATCAGGTAATAGTAAACAAGGCATAACAACTTACAAAGCAAACACAATACCAGCAATGAAATTAAATACAGACTGGAAGAACAGCAGACCATATCATATGACACTGCCCCACAATCAGGAGTGACTAGAACAGTGTTGCTCAATTTTCTGAAGCCGAGACACACTAAAGGTAGTGGCCACGGCTTGAGGCACCCAGAAGTGCGTGGACATCACTGTGATGACATCATGCATATGCATGACATCATCACATTGATGTTCGCACATGTTCAGAGGCCCTCTAGATGGACCCTGAGATGCCAGTAGGGGGTGCCAGCAGGGAAGAGGGCTGGAGAAGAGAGGCACTGGCGCCAGCTGATTGCCTACAGCAGTATTTCTCAACTACTTCAAGCTAAGTACCCCCTAAGTCTAAGAAATATCAACTGAGTATCCCAACCACAGACCTCCCTAGGCCCACCCAAGCTCTGCCCCAAATCCCATCCCCTTTATTAATTGTAATGCAATTTTTCCATTCATTTTTCATATACACACAATCTACACAGCAGATATAAATTCTTTAAAATGACACATTTCAATCACTATATTGAAAATAAAATCATTTTACCTATCGGCAATCCTCTGCAGGCTGCTGTAATTAGCTTTAAAGGTGAGACTGGAAGGCCAGGGGGAAGCCGGAGAACGCTAGAGAGAAGGGGGAAACATGCAGGCCTTTGGCGAATTGGGAAGCGCTGGCGTGTACCGTGTACAGAAGTCAGCTGGCAGGCGCCTCTCTTCCTCCTCAGTGTGCTGCGGCACACTTGGAATCTCAGCACACAGTTTGAGATACACTGGACTAGAGCAATGCAGAGTGTTAAATATCACAATCCCCCAGCCAAACAGGTGAGAATGGCTGCAGAAGCAGCGTACAGCAATATAGAGCCCAAGGTCCTCAATTCCTTATTTTTCTTTATTTTATATCCCCAAGTTACATTACATTACATTACATTACATTACGGATTTCTATTCCGCCTATACCTTGCAGTTCAAGGCGGATTACAAAAGATTTGACTGGACATTTCCAGTGATGATCACATTACAGAGGATTTTACTGGACATTTTCCAGTGAGGATACAAATTTTTTTTTTTTTTTTTTTTTTCTTGGGGAACTTATGGGTTGGATAGAGAACTAACAGTGCCTAGCAGTGTGATATTAGCAAATGGAACACAGTTAGAGTAGGCAAGATTACAATCTTTTTATGGTCTGTTTACTTGAAGGGTGATTAGGTGTGATACTTGGGGGAGGAATGTCTGATGGTAGATGAGTTCTGTCGAGGTAGGTGAATTATCTGGAGGTAGGTGAACTTAGCTGGGGTAGGTGAAGTGGTTTAAGGTTTTTGGATGAATTTTTTAAAAAGCAGGGTTTTGATTTCTTTACGGAATGTTTTGAAGTCGTCCGATGTTGTCAGCAGGTTGGAGATGGAATGGTTGAGTTTTGCTGCTTGTGTTGCCAGAAGGTTGTCAAACATTTTCTTGCGTTGTGTGCCTTTGAGTGGAGGGAAGGCAAAAGGATTTGGGGTTCTTCTTTGTCTTGTGGTGGAGATCTGGTTTAAGCGGTTGTTTAGGTAGGATGGGGAAGAGCCTTGTATTGCTTTGAATAATAGGCAGAGGAATTTGAATTGAATTCGTGCTTGTATGGGTAGCCAGTGGGAGTCTAAGAAGGCGGTTGTTATGTGATCATATTTTCTAAGTGAGTAGATCAGTCTGAGGGCGGTGTTTTGTATGGTCTGGAGTTGCTTTATCATAATGGCTGGACAAGGAAGATAAAGGGAGTTGCAATAGTCCAGCAGACCTAAGACTAGGGATTGTACGACTAGTCTGACTAGTCTCACCATCTGGCAGGCACAGCCAGGAGGGCACCAACAGTCATACACCATACACCCAAAACAAACATATAAGACAATTAAGATCCTCCCTCCCCCCTCCCCTGCCCACCCCAATGTGAGAGACTAATGGGAGATGTAGAAATGCAGTCCATAAGGCTTTGTAGGCCTGGATATCAATGTTCAGGGTGGATTTGTAATAACATAATTCAAAGTGGGCCACCTCCATCATTTGATGAATCCACGGCTCGATAGGCACATCCCCACCTTCATCCAATATTGCAGGATGGTTTTCTGAACCACTAGGAATGCCATATATATGAAACGCCTCTGGGGGACAGTCACCCCCTGCTCTATCAGCAATTTCTGGTCCCCCAATAACAATGTGTTATAATCCCATTCGAGATGTCCCTGAAGTACCTGTTGGAGCTGTTGTAAAGAGCAATTCCAGAGGACCAGATGGGGACACTCTAAAAAGGAATGGATAAATGTGCTATCAGTCCACCCACATTTGGAACAAGTGGCATCCTCCCATAAGTGTATCTGAGCCCCCTGTTCTTTCGTAATATAGGCCTTGTGTAAAAGTTTAAATTGGGTTTCCTGCATATCTGCAGATTTCACAAACTCGTACAGTGTACTGAAAAGTGCTACAAAAGTATCCTGGGTATAGTTGGCACAGAGATCCCTGTTCCACCTGGCCCTGAGCATATTGAGGTTTTCCAGTTGTACTGAAGAGCACACAATACCATATCAAAAGGAAAGAGAATTCAGTGGCACTGGGATGTGTAAGAGGCAGACATCTAGCGGCCCACTGTGCCAGGAATCCCCGTGTTGGAGGTGAGAACCATAGTGCCGAGCTTGTAAATATGCATAAAACTTGGAGTTGGGCAGCCCCCACCGTTCTTTAAAAGTGTCAAAGGCATAAAAGGCATGTGTGTCAGGATCTATCATGTCAAAAAGTCGGTCAGCCCCTCTAGATTCCCATTCCCCAAATGGCTTGGGAGGCCTCCTGGGAGGAAAGCTCAGATTACCACAGAGCTGCAAGGGGATGCCAGAAGAGACCTATCATGTGCCTTGCGCCATCACTTCCAGTCCGCACAAAAAGGGTGAAGAAATCAGAGTTTGGAGGCCATGTCACTGCCCGAACCCAAAGGAGTATGTAATAAGTTCAAAAAGGTAAAGGGCGCATACCACCCCCTCAGCCACCCCGGGGGAGAGAATCTCTCTATGCCCGTTACACTTTCATGGATGAAGCGCATCAATGCTGCTACATTGAATGCCCAGAGTTCAGGTAAGCCCTAAACCCCCCTGCCCTTTAGCAAAAATCAGTTTGGCATAGCTGATCCTCGCTAATCTGTTCCTCCAAAGGAAAGCGCCAAAGATGGAGCGAAGCTTACCCTCGTCCTTCTTCAGAAACCAAAGAGGCACTGTCTGTAAGGGGTATAATAGCTTAGGTAACAATATCATTTTGATTAATGCTGCTCTCCCCACCAACGGAAGATCCCACCAAGTGCACAAACTCTTAATTTTGTCTATATGGTTTAGAATATTACATTTGTTCACCACTCTCAGGTCCAAATAAAGGTAAACTCCAAGATAACACATAGGCTTGTGCACCAGGGGGATCTGCAGTTGAGCATGCCAGGGCTCCTGTGAAGTTCCAGCAAGAGGCAGCAATTCAGATTTCTCACAGTTAAACCATAGACCCGAAAGACCACCAAAGTCCTGGACTATGAGCAAGGCTATTGGAAGATGGAGCATGACCTGGTCAAGAAACAGCAAAATGTCATCGGCAAATAAGGTAAGTTGACACTCTCCTCCCACCTGGATCCCACTCCACTCCCCTCCCCCCACCTGGATACCCCCAAAGTCTGGACTAGTACGAATCTTGATAGTGAGGTGTTCAATGGCCAGGAAGAACAGTAACAGGGAGAGGGGGCACCCCTGCTGTGTCTCTCTGCAGAGTTCAAAGGATTCTGTCAGCCCACCATTAATAATGAGTTTGGCCTATGGGTTGGTATATAAGCCTCGAATCCACTGTACAAACGTCCCCGTGATCCCATATTCTGGGAGTAGCCAAAAGAGGTAATGCAGAGGTGGGCAGAATGGATGGGCCGTGGCCCTTTTCTGCCGTCATGTTTCTATGATGCTATCAAATACCTTTTCCATATCAAGGCTGGCAATCGCTGAGGTTCCCCCCTTACCCCAACACTCGTAAATAGCCGTCAAAGCTTTATAAAGGATTCATGGAGGCATATCGATGGGGAACGAACCCCACTTGGTCCGGGCCAATGAGAGTAAGCAGGAAATGGTTCAGATGGGACAGCAAGGTAGAAGCTAGCAGTTTGCCAATTTGATTCAGCAAAGATATAGGCCTGTGGGATCCCACCTGCGAGTGATGGGAAGCAATGTGATATGAGCCAAGTTATGCTGAGGGTTGTGACCGGTACAAGACAAAAATTGAAAATACCGCTGCAAAAGCCCCACTAAAATATAAAGCAGGAGTTTATTTTTTTTTTATTCTTTATTCAGTTTAAAACTAACAATAAGTGCAACATAAATAATAAATACATTTCACACTTTAACAGCACTTAATATTTAAACAAATTATGTTTCATGTCAACTATATATATATCAACCCCCGCCCCTCCCCCCCAATTATACACCAAATAATTGCCTTCAACCATAAATCAAAGCTTCCCCCCACCCACCCTGGGCAGGAGTTTATAATATTCAGAGCCAAACCCATTGGGACCCAGGGATTTAGCTAGGGTTAGTTTTTTAATTCCTTACCTAATCTCCAGATGGGTGATGGGAGCACTAAGAAGTGCTACCTGCTCCAGATCCATTCTCGGTAGAGGCAGGTTGTGAAAGAACTGGTCCCGTTTGGTTACAGAGAAGTCCCGTGCCTTATATAGGGTGTGGTAATATTCTACAAACTGGGCATGAATTTGTAGCTCGGTAGTAAAACATTACCCTGTCCATTTTTTTATCAAACAAATAAGTTGTTTTTTCCTATGGGGCCTTACCAGATTTGCCAAGAGCTTGCCCGCTTTACCTCCCCATTGATAAAGTTTGAATTTCTGAAAGTACAGATCAGTCCGAGCCTTCTGATCTAGGATGTTATTGATTTGGAATCGGATGGATTTAATGTGTTGTGCCTCACGAGCGGTCAGAGTCCCCTGATAGAGGCAACAAAGAGCCGTCAACTGAGTTGAGAGGGTCAGCAAAGTGTCACCCTGCTTTTTATGTTTACAGCAGTATATTGCATGATAACCCCTCTCATATCCTCCTTAAGAAGCCTCCCAGTAAACCTCAGGGGTCACGTCCAGTCTATCATTGTGCTAAGCATACTCTATCCAATGGGCATGTAAGTACGAATGCAACTCTTTATTGTGGTAGAGGGCAGAAGGAAACCTCCATGATTTCTCGCCCACATTAGCCGTGACGCCCAACTGCACTAGCACCGCGGAATGATCAGATAAAGCAGTGACCTCTTTGGTGGCCCCCTCCACCCAGGAAAAAAGTGTGCGGGACACTAAGATATAGTCCAATTGAGTATATAATTTGTGTGGGTTAGAATAAAATGTAAATTCCCGGTCGAAGGAATGGAGAACTCTCCATGTGTCCACATCCAAATTATGACTCAGAAAATTGACCTCCTTCTGAATATGAGCTTTAGGGGTTGTTTTCACAGGGGAACAGTCCAAAGAGGGATCTGCCGTTATGTTGAAATCCCCTCCTAGAATGAGTTGGTAGGAAGGGTACTGAGTTAAAAACCCCAATAGTCCGGAATAAAATGTAATGCTATAGATATTGGGAGCATACAGATTACAGAAAGCAAAGGTAAACTCCAAAGCTCTTCCAGCACAATGGCATAATGTCCTTCTTTATCCTGAATAACCTTGTGGAGGGCCAAGGGCAATTGTTTGTGGATTAAAATGGCAACCCCTCACTGTCTACCATTATAAGAGAAGTAGCTCAGCTCGCCTACCCACTCCCTACGCAACTTCTCATGCTCAGGCGATGTGAGGTGCATTTCCTGAAGATAGGCGATATCCATGTGCTTCTGCCGAAGCCAAATGAGAATTTTCTTACATTTTATAGGTGAATGAATGCCATCCACATTGAGAGATGCCACTGTTAAATTAACCATAACTACTTAGTAGAAAGAGCCACCACAAGTCCCAAATTGTAAACATCAAAGGATATATTGGAGAACAGATCCCCCAGCTGGGTCCCTCCACAACAGGTACACACCTGCATCCATTCATACAAAAACAATGTCGTCATCCCCCCGCCCTCCTCCCTCCCACCCGGGCTCATCCCTTCCAACATTCCTTCTGCCATGCCCAAAATCACGTACCTCCCCTCCCCCTCCCCCAAATCTGCCTTCTACATCAGCACAAGCTATGCCAATGCCACAGATCATGCAGACCCCCATAGACCCCGTGGGCATACAGAGCCTCACTCTCCCTAAAAATGTACCCCTTCCCAAATTATATCACCATCATAGAAAAGTGAAGCAGAACATATAACCAACCAACCAAGAGCCCATTGCCATAACAAGAATGGTAAATGAGGAACATCCCATTGAAAGGTCTGATGGTCTGATGGTCTCCACAGGCTATAGAAAAGGAAACCCAAAGAGATGTCTTAAATGTTAAACCTGGGCAGCCAACTGCCTCAATAGCAGAACAAACTTAAAGCTCACTGCCAAGTGGAAGCCATCAGCCTCTCTTTTGTCTAGGTTGTATCTTGTACTCCCCAGACCAGAAGTGCCAGAGTTCTAAAGGATGCCAGCTGCCCAAAAAACATCATAGTTAGCAGTAAGGTAAATGACAGAGAGACACCAGGCTTTCAGTTATGTAATATAAATACATAAAGCCCCACAAACCATCAGGAGGCAAATGAGCAATGTAGTCCACCGAAGCCATAAAGCCCAGCTGATGGCAGGCAGACAGAGATCTCGAAGTGGGAACAGAAGCTGGAACAGATGAGGGTCTCAGGTCTGCAATCTCTGGTTCCCCATTCTGGGCAGTAATACCAAAGTCCATGAATCAATATCCCCTCCAAACTCGCGATCAGTATCACCAGTCATTTGCAGCAAGGAACCAAGGAAGATTTTCATACCTGTTCCACTAGGTCCGAAGCAAGAATTTGCGTCCATCAGCCTAGTTTGTGCAAGACAGGGTGTGTTCATCCTTGCCAGGTATGCCTGGGCTTCCTCCACAGACTGCATCTTGCCAGATTTTCAATTTAGCGGGAAACACCAAGGCAAAGGAGACTCCCTTTTGATGCAGGGTCGTGCAAAAAGGTGCCATGATTTTATGCTGCGCCACTACCCAAGCTGAAAAATTATTAAACAGAAGCAGCTTCTGTCCTTCATATTTGATGGGGCCCGCCTTGCGATAGGCCTACAGTATCACCTCCTTGTCCTTCCAGTTGCAATAGTGAGCAATGGCTGATCTAGGGCGCTGGGCTCCCACCTGTTTAGGACCCACGCAGTACGCACGCCCACAGCCATATTGGGGAACCTTGCCGGTAAGGCCCAACTTGTAAGGTAACCACCGACTGAAGAATTGGTATAGAGCAGCATCCACAACGACTTGGGCAATCCCATTACCCGTAAGTTGTTACATCAGCTGCAATTTTCTTGCTCCTCAACTTGCTCCTGGAGAGAGAGTGTCTCTTTTTGTAAGTTGGCAATTTGGGATACCAGGTGGGTGCTTTGGTTTTCCTGTGCAGAGACACTCTGTTCAATCTCTGTTATGCGGCGGTTCTGGGTGTCAAACTTTTCATTAAGTTCACCCACCGCAGACAGTAATTTGTTCAAACTGTCTACCAATGCCGTCAACATGGATCGGGTGATCTCTTGGATCCAATCCCCCGCCGGCATAGTGAAGGAGGTAGGGTCCGCTGCCATCTTTGGCAGCGGTGATATTAGCTTGTCTCGGAGTCCCCTCAGGAGTTTAGCTAGTATTCCGTGCAAACACTGCACCAATCAGCTCAGGAAGGCATTAGTCACTCGTTGCTGAGCTCAGGGCAAGTAAATTAGGCAGAAAATTTTGGCCGATACAGCAGAAAAATCGCAGTTAGGTGCTAGGGAGAGCGGAGTTCCACCAACACACATCCTTCTAGGCAGGCTGTATCACATGACCCTAGGGAGGACTATTCCTACATGTGATCTAGACAAAGACATTTCTTAACTTTTTGAAACACAATGCTTTTCTAAACCACATTATACAAATAATTAACAAATTATAGAAAAAAGGTTATTGGTAGGTACATATCTGTAAATAAAATAATAAACTCTTAAACAGCTTATAAAGAACTAAAATATAGCATATGATATGTGCTCTTAAAGAATGAATCAAAAAAAGCTCTCTGATCCTAATATTGGATTACTCTGTCTCAGTGAAGCTGACAGTTTCAGTGGATTGTAATGCAAGCTAACCAGTCCCCAACATTCTGTCCATTGTTTACTAAATATAAAATCCAAGTATCTTCCTGATACTTGAAACACAAGTTGACAGATTTTTACAGCACCCTGCATTTCTTTCTCAGGTTTAACAGAGCAATCTACTCTAAACTAAACTAAACTAAACCTTAAGTTTGTATACCGCGCCATCTCCACAAGTGTAGAGCTCGGCACGGTTTACAGGGTTAGGTTGAAAAGGAGCTACAATGAAGGGTTATAGGAAAGGAGCTAGGAAGATAAAGAGGGACAGGGTGCCAAAGAGCGGGAGGTGTTAGATTTTTGAAAAGAGCCAAGTTTTCAGGTGTTTGCGGAAGGATTGGAGGGAGCTTGAAATTCTGAGCGGGGATGTGAGGTTGTTCCAGAGTTCTGTGGTTCTAAAGGGGAGGGATGTTCCTAGTTTTCCTACGCGGGATATACCTTTTGCAGAGGGGAATGATAGTTTCAGTTTTTGGGAGGATCTAGTGGAATTAGGGTTAGAGGAGTTCCAAAAGAGAGGGATAACGGGAGGGAGGATGCCATGTAGGATCTTGAAAGCTAAACAGGCACATTTAAAGAGGACTCTGGAGTGAACTGGGAGCCAGTGAAGTTTGGACAGGAGTGGGGAGACGTGGTCGAACTTGTCTTTAGCTAAAATAAGCTTGGCTGCGGCGTTCTGGATTAGCTGAAGTCTATGGAGTTTTTTTTTAGTTAGGCTTAAATAGATGGAGTTGCAATAATCCAGTCTAGAGAAGATGGTGGATTGAACAAGGACGACGAAGTGAGAATGATGAAAGTACGATCTCACTTTCCTTAGCATATGAAGACTAAAGAAGCATTTTTTTTACCAAGAAATTAAGGTGGTCATTGAAGGAGAGAGAGGAGTCTATGATGATGCCAAGGACTATGCTTGAAAACTCAAGCTGAAGAGTGGAGCCGGAAGATAATGGGATGGAGGTGGGTAAATGACCTAATATTGGGCCGAGCCAAAGTAGTTTTGTTTTGGACTCATTCAATTTCATTTGTACAGAATGTGCCCAGGATTGAAGGTTCATTATACATGCGGATATGTTCTCAGGGAGGTTAGTAAGGTTCGAGTCGGTCTCAAGGAGGATGAGGATATCATCAGCATAGGTGTAGAGAGTTTCCAGGGGGGATAGATGAAGGAGTTTCAAAGAGGACATGTATGGTATGTCACCCGCAGAGGCAATCATATCCGAAATCTTGTGAAAGAAGGTGGGGTCATCGATGTTTGGAGCATATAGATTGATGACATTGACAGGAGAATCAGCAATGGACAGCTCAATCTTAGACCAGTGACCACAGTCATCAGTGGCATGTGACATAATCTTGATATCCGAACGGCGACGAATCAGTGTAATTACACCATTCTTCTTACCCACTGCAGCTGAGTATAGTGGCGGGTAGGCCCACTTAGGAGCGATCTTTTTGGACTCTGAATCATTCAGATGGGTTTCCTGATAAAATACTACATCAGGTTTGTATTGAGCAGTGTATTGAAGTATCTTGGATCTCTTAATTGGGTTATTAAAGCCTTTTACATTTAAAGAAAAGCAGGTTAGTGGCATTTCAAAGCATTAGAGTGATATACCCACAGTAGTAAAGCAGCATAGGTGCAGCATATAAGCAATTCAGCTGAAGCTAAACATGATGAGTAAGAGTGAACTAACATGTGACATAAACATGTGTGAGAGAACATAAGCAGGTAAGTAATCATAAGGCAGGAATACAATATAACATAGGATGTGGCAAGAGTGCCATATTTAGAGGCAATCATATAGAACATATACTTGAGAATACAGTATATTTGGAAATTGTGATAAGCAGTCATATAGCAACAGAGCACACAGTGTTGGAAAAACAATGTAAAGCTATGACCTGTATAAATAGGCAACAGCCTGACAATTGAGAGAACTGCAAGGCACATAATAAGACAGTTGACAATACAAAACTGATGTCCATGAACGTAGACCAGCACCATCCTGTAAAGAGCACTATAATTAATTACAGCAATAGGAGAGGTATGAAACAGGGATTGTACTGCTTCTATATAAGGAAAGATATAGCTCCTATGGCAGATGAACTTATCTTGCAAAGAAATGAGAACAAGAATATAAGCAGTGCACTGAGAAGGATTGCAATCTGGTCTCAAGATATACACAGCACACACTGCTGAACAGGACAAAACATAAGA
This sequence comes from Geotrypetes seraphini, assembly GCF_902459505.1. Taxonomy (NCBI): domain Eukaryota; kingdom Metazoa; phylum Chordata; class Amphibia; order Gymnophiona; family Dermophiidae; genus Geotrypetes; species Geotrypetes seraphini. The sequence continues at coordinate 107,186,327 of NC_047092.1, read as the reverse complement.
GAAGACATACACCGGAGACAAAACCAAGGGGACATGGAAAGTGAAAAGAAAAATAATATTACAAAAAGCATAGAAATATACGATGACACAAACCAGTTGAGAGTATTGAAATAACATGGCAATAAAACAGAGCTACCTGCAGCAATGAGAACGTGAATAAGAACAATAGAACAAATAGACACCATGGGAAGGCAAACCACGAACAGGGACCATAGGGAACTGAGAAGCCAGTTAACAAACAGTTATCTGAAGAACATCGCTCTATTAGAATGCTGAAATAAAGATAAAAACAATAACAGAGAGAGGCTGGGCAGCCTCGTGGCTGCAGCCATCATTCCAGCTCTATGGCAGACGGGTCCGGCGATAAGAGCTTGTAATATACAGAATCCTTAGCAAGGAAAAAGACACAGAATCTCTCATGTTTTATCAATCGCCGTCGGGTTCAGATTTTCGATGTAGTCTGCCAAATCAGACGGGTTAGTAAAATCTTTGGTTGCATTGTGAAACGTAACTCTCATTTTCGCCGGGTATAGTAGGCCATGTTTAGCGCCCATGGCAGTCAGTTTAGGGCGGAAGGCAAGTAATTGTTTTCTCTTCTTCGCCGTTTCTTTAGATAAATCAGGAACCAGAATCAATTTAGAGCCCTCAAACATCACCGGTGCATACGTTTTCGCCCTTTGTAGGATGAGCTGAACCTGGGCTTGACGCAATAGTGTGATTACTATCGGGCGCGGAAATCTGCTGGGGCGCGCCACATGCTGAGGCACTCTATATGCGGTATCACATTCAATCTTCATTTCAGGCGGTAATTTGAGCAATTCTGGCAGGAGAGCACCAAGAAATTCAGAGAGATCACAGGCTTCCCGTCCTTCCGGTAAACCGAGAAGACGGAAACTGTTCTTTTTAGCCCGGTTCTTTTCAACTTCCAGTGCAAGCTCTAGTTGAGCAATCCGAGAGGACTGCTTTAGAAGCAGCTTGATAGAATCTTCGGAGGATTGCATTTTAGCTTCCAGAGTTTCAGTACGGGCTTTAACATTGGCGAAATCCTCACGTAACGATGTGAGATCTGATTTAATATCAGTAACATCTTGTTTCGTGTCTATCAATAAGCTCCGTATCGAACAGAGCTCTTCCAATATGGAGGCCCCAGAGACCTCATCAGATTTTGCGTCGGGCAATTTTTGAGGAGAGGACGGTTCAGCATTTTTCCTCTTACCGGGCTTATTGGTAGACATGAGAAGGCTGCTATGAGGAATCAATATAAGCAAAAAAGAAAAAAAATGAAAAAAAAAGCGATGTTAATCTCGAGTTATGTCGATGTATAGCAGGAGCTCAGTCACCCTGCAGCCATCCCAGTCGGTGCTCACCAGCGCCCCCCATGTATGTCCTTTTTCATGGGTTGGAGAAGAGGTAGGTGAGGGGAAACCTAGAGAGGTAAGGAAGTTGTTAAATTCGATCGTGTCCTTGCTGTTGGTGTCATCAAGGTGGAGATTAATATCACCAACAATCAGTAGTCTTTGAAATTTAAGAAAGGCGTTTGTTATAGCCTCAAAGATGAGATTGGAGGAGTTGTTCCAAGGGGTGGGTGGGCGGTATACTAATAAGATGCCCAAAGGGTGAGTGCGGAGTTCATCATTGACAGAGACAAGCATATATTCTGGAGAGGCGTGAGTGCCCTTCTCGAGGAGAGGGACGTCAAAGAAAGATTTGTAGAGCAGTGCCAGTCTGCCTCCTTTTCGGTTGGATCTGGGGGAGAAAAGGCCTTGATAACCATGGGGGAGGAGTTCGTTTTGTGTAAAAAGATCATCTTTGGCGATCCATGATTCCGTGATGCACAGGAATCCAGGGTCGAACTCATCTAGAAAGTCCTTCAAGATTTGGGTCTTATTGCATGCTGATCTGGCATTGCAATAAAGAGTCAGGACTGGGGTGAGAGAGTCAGAGACAGCATTGGGAAGATTGGCTGGGGGCAGGGGCTTTAGTGAGTTTAGGTTGACTTTTCGGAGATTTTTCTTGAAAGGGGGAATTCTGGTGCGTATCAGCATGGGGATTCTGAGGCCAGGGGAAATATTATTGGTGTTTGGTGGATCGAGTAGGTTGGGGGAGGGGGGTATCAGACAGAGGGAAGAATAGAGAGGTGAGCAGAATAGGAGAAGGAACCAGAAGAAAGGATTCATGGCGGGGTTAGGGCCGGATGATTGGTGTGTGAAAGTCTGCAGCAGGGGGGGATTAGTGTTAGCTAAGGAAGGGGCAGGGGACTTAATTAGGCTGGCTGAGTGCATAGTCAAGAATAGGGAAGAAAGGCGAAACCTTTGGCAGTAATACAGATAGGCACTGAACAAAAGCACAGACAGTAATAAACTTAGGCAACTAAAACAAGAGCATGGAAAATAATAAAAAAATATGGAGCTAAAACAAAAGTATAGAGAGTAATAAGATTTGGCTCCCAGTGGATCTCGATAAGCTAAGGTGGGGGAGGGCGGTGAATTAGTCAGAAAAGAGCCCCGTTGGTTTGAGCGTCAGACTGCAGCTCTCAACTGTCGGCTCTCCCCTGCTGGAACGGGGGAGGGGTGTAGATGATGCTAGAGGCCCTGCTGGAAAGGGCTCCCAATCTGGCCACTAGTGAAACTGGCAGTTGGTGCCGAGCACCGACAGCGCTGCTCCTCTTGTAATTCTCTCCCCTGCTTGAACGGGGGAGGGGTGTAGTTGATGCTAGGAGCCCTGCTGGAAAATGATTCCCGATCTGGCCACTAGTGAAACTGGTAGTTGGTGCCGAGCACCGTCAGCGCTGCTCCTCCTGTAGTTCTCTCCCCTGCTGGAACGGGGGAGAGGTGTAGATGATGCTAGATGCCCTGCTGGAAAGGGCTCCCGATCTGGCCACTAGTGAAACTGGCAGTTGATACTGAGCAACGTCAGCACTGCTCCTCTTGTAATTCTCTCCCCTGCTGGGACGGGGGAGGGATGAAGATGATGCTAGGAGCCCTGCTGGAAAGGGCTCCCGATCTGGCCACTAGTGAAACTGGCAGTTGGTACCGAGCAAAGTCAGCGCTGCTCCTCTTGTAATTCTCTCCCCTGCTGGGACGGGGGAGGGGTGAAGATGATGCTAGATGCCCTGCTGGAAAGGGCTCCCGATCTGACCACTAGTGAAACTGGCAGTTGGTGCCGAGAACCGTCAGCACTGGTCCTCATGTAGTTCTCTCTCCTGCTGGAACGGGGGAGGGGTGTAGATGATGTTAGGTGCCCTGCTGGAAAGGGCTCCCGATCTGGCCACTAGTGAAACTGGCAGTTGGTACTGAGCAACGTCAGCGATGCTCCTCTTGTAATTCTCTCCCCTGCTGGGATGGGGGAGGGGTGAAGATGATGCAGATGCTCTGCTGGAACAGGCTCCCGATCTGACCACTAGTGAAACTGGCAGTTGGTACCGAGCACCGTCAGCACTGCTCCTCATGTAGTTCTCTCTCCTGCTGAAACGGGGGAGGGGTGTAGATGATGTTAGGTGCCCTGCTGGAAAGGGCTCCCGATCTGGCCACTAGTGAAACTTTTACTCTAAAGGCATGAGAAAAATATTACCCACACTAAGAGAGAAAAGAACAGTTTGAGAGCAGAAAAATATTCTTAAATTAGGGAAGATTTATATTTATAAATCTAGCTTCCATTCTTCCATTCTTTCACTGTTTCACCAAAATGGAATGCAGAAGATTCAGGTTTCAAGAAGCCAAAGTCAAGAGGTCACCTAGCCAGGCTAAATAGGTTTCTAATACTTATCTTAATACATTATTGTGTAAAGTTAAAACAAAGAAAACATGTCAGTAACCAGACCTCAATGACAGAAAGAAAGATACTGAAGTCCAGTTCTTGCATTCCACAGATAGCTTCCATGGCAATGGTCCAAGAAGCAACTAAGAGGTCAACAATGGTCGGAGGCCCCTACTAGTTGATTTCTTTCCATTACAGAGTATAGCATTCTCGTAGATCCTGCCAGTACCCAGAGCAGATGAGAAGAGACAGATGGAGCTGCAAGCAATCAACGCGTGGATGCGGCGCTGGTGTGAGGAAGAAGGATTCCACTTCGTGTGCAACTGGACGATGTTCTGGAGGAAGAGAAAGCTATACAGGAAGGAACGGACTCCACCTCAGCAGAGACAGAACGAGACTACTTGCAAGAAATATCAAGAGAGAAATTGAGAAGCTTTTAAACTAGGAAGAAGAGGAAAGCCGACAGTCGACCAAGAGAGAGAGTCGATGATTCGGGAACCGGTATACCCGGAGGATACCGTGCAGGAAGATGGAGGGGAAGCTCACCAGATCACAGACAAGACAGACCGAAAGGGACAGAAGAGGGAAGGACACGCAGGAAGAGAACAGGCTGCAAACTCAAGTGTATGTACACGAATGCAAGGAGCCTTAGAAATAAGATGGGTGAATTAGAAGCTGTGGCACAAAAGCATAACGTTGACATCTTCGGCATCACAAAAACATGGTGGACTGATGAAAATGTCTGGGACACGGTGCTACCGGGATACAAACTATACCGCAGAGATAGAGTGACAGAAAAAGGAGGAGGAATTGCCATATACATCAAAGAGGGAATTGAATATATTGGAAAGAACATGCTACAACAGAAGGATAAATTAGAGTCTTTATGGGTCAAAATTCCAGGAACAAATGGAGCAGAAACGAGGATAGGCATCTACTACCGACCCCCAAGGCAGTCCGAAGAAATTGATGGAGAAATGACAGATGAGATTAAACGCAACTGCAAGGGAGGCTACACAGTTATCATGGGTGACTTCAACTATCCAGGGATAGATTAGAACCTCGGCACCTCCGGCTGTGCTAGAGAGACCAAGTTCCTGGAAACTGTAGGTGATTGCTTCCTGGAACAACTTATCAAGGAAAACACGAGAGGAAACGCAATTCTGGACTTAATTCTAAATGGGCTGCGAGGACCAGCACAGGATGTAGAAGTAGAAGGGACGCTGGAAAACAGCGATCACAATATGATCCACTTCATCCTGGAAACAGTGGTGAAACATTGGTCTAGAACGACGGCCACGGCGCTAAACTTCCAAAAAGGGAATTACGAAGGGATGAGACGCATGGTGGGGAAGAAGATTAAGAAGAGGAATTAACACTGTAAAGACGCTAGAACAAGCTTGGTCTCTTTTTAAGGATACGGTCACCAAGGTGCAAAATCTATATATACCGTGTATCAACAAGGGATCAAAGAGGAAAAATAATAAAGAACTGGCGTGGCTCACTGTAGAAGTTAAGGAAGCGATCAGAGACAATAAAACCTCATTTAAGGAGTGGGAAAGATCAAAAATGGACAAAAACTGGAACAAGCACAAGCAACATCAACGCAGGTGCCATAAGGCAGTAAAACGGGCCAAAACAGACTATGAGGATAAATAGCCAAGGAGGCGGAAAACTTCAAGGTGTTCTTTTGATATATTAAAAGGAAATGACCAGCGAAGGAAGCGGTGAGACCGTTGGATGGCCAAGGAATAAAGGGAGCACTAAAGGAGGACAAAGCAATCGCCGACAGACTGAACACATTTTTTGCGCCTGTATTTACCAAAGAGGATATACACAGCATACCAGAACCCATCAGGCTATATGCTGGAAGTGAAAACAGGAAACTGACAGGGTTGACGGTCAGTCTAGAAGAGGTATGCAGGCAGATTGATAGGCTTAAAAGTGATAAATCCCAGGGACCGGATGGCATCCATCCGAAGGTCATCAAGGAACTGAAAGGGACCATAGCTGAACTGCTTCAACTAATAGCCAATCTGTCGATCAAATTGGGAAAGATTCTGGAGGACTGGAAGGTGGTGAATGTTCCGCCAATCTTTAAAAAAGGTTCAAGGGTGAGCAAGGGTCATTGACGCCTTTGTGAAAACTTCAGGTTTGAAATAATTATACATGCAAATGACACCAGCGCAAGGTTTTAAAAATTTTAACCAAGATTTCTTGAATTATTGTTTCTATTTTTCCATTATTAGGTCAAAAGAACAGCATCATTGCTTACCGATTGCGCTAATGGGAGATCGTTAATAGTGGCCAAAATGCTGGCCTTCTCCTAACGGTCTCGAACCCCTACTCTGCGTCATTCTATTATATAACTTTTGGCTTAGTGATGTCATCAGTATAACAACGAATGACAATTCACCAAAGAGGTGGTCTTAAAAAGACAAAGGAAAAATAAATCCCTTCATGTTTCCATGTTTAAAAGTTTAGAACAGTATATTTGATTTCTAGAATTAACATTATTATTCAAGAGAATCTACAATTATTAACAGGGTGCTGAGAAATTCTCAACCTCTCCCTAAAATTGACAGTAACTTTAATCTGGAAGAGGAAAGCTGACAGCTTCATGTTACACACAGTGATAAGCATGGGCTTCCAATGCCCCCCCTTCCTATGCTGGAGACTGACTCTAATTACTTCCAGATGCTGCTGTAGGATTTCTTCCTTAGTGTTCTTTTTATAAACCATTTATATCACCACATATCACATTCAGGGGCCCCAAACATTCATAATTTCATTCATATCTTGGCCATTCATACTTCATACATTTTATATCTTAGTTTAGGACACGTGATCCTTCTTTACCAGTCTAAAGCAAGCACAGCTGGTGTTAATTAACACCATGCTGCTGGGAGCGGGAAAACTCAGAGAGGACAAAGAAGGCAGAAAACTAATCACTGGCACAAGATGGTGTCCAAACAGAGAACCCAAACTGGATTCCATGTAATCATGTAATCATGATTTCCACCATGATTTGGCTCAACAGCAAAGTACACAAGAAAACACCATTCTTTCCCTTATATTAATCTTTAGTGTGTTTTTTCTTCTGGCCTTAGCTACATTATATTTAAATGTTTTATTCACCAGTTTTTCGTACGCTTCTATTTGGGCGTGGTCCTTAACTAACACAGATGTTTGTCTAACTAGAATTACCCAGAATCATACGAAAAACTGGCCTTTTGTAGAAAAAAACTCCACAAAAAATACTGCACTTATCATGTCCTAACATCCATTCCCATTTCCGTCCCATAACCAGCACCCCCTGCTGGCCACGAGCCACTACTCAAGGGGAGACCCGGGAAACTACAGACCGGTGAGTCTGACCTCGGTACTGGGAAAGATGGTAGAGGCAATTGATAAAGGACCGCATCATTGATCACCTTGATGGACAATGGTCTAATGAGGACCAGCCAGCACGGTTTAAGCAAGGGCAGATCTTGTTTGACAAACTTGCACTTCTTTGAGGGAGTAAACAGACAGATAGACAAGGGCGACCTGGTCGACATTGTATATCTGGACTTTCAGAAGGCGTTCGACAAGGTTCCGCACGAATGACTACTTCATAAATTGCGAGCCATGGAATCGAGAGTGGAAATACTCAAGTGGATTAAAAACTGGCTGGAGCATAGGAAAACAGAGAGTGGGGTAAATGGACAAGACTCGGACTGGAAGAGCGTCACTAGTGGGGTGCCGCAGGGCTCAGTGCTTGGACCTGTGCTCTTCAACATCTTTATAAATGATCTAGACATAGGTACGACGAGCGAGGTGATTAAATTTGCAGACGATATAAAGCTATTCAGAGTGGTGAAGACGCAGGAGGATTGCGAAGACCTGCAACATGACATAATCAGGCTTGAGGAATGGGCAACGACATGGCAGATGAGATTCAATGTGGATAAATGCAAAGTGATGCATGTCGGTAACAAAAATCTCATGTATGAATACAGAATGTCTGGGGTGATACTTGGAGAGATCTCCCAGGAAAGGGACTTGGGGGTTCGACAAGTCAATGAAGCCGTCCACACAATGTGCGGGTGGCAGCAAAAAGGGCGAACAGAATGCTAGGAATGATAAAGAAGGGGATCATGAACAGATCACAGAAGGTTATCATGCCGCTGTACCGGGCCATGGTGCACCCTCTCCTGGAGTACTGGCGTGCAGCATTCGTCGCCGTACATGAAGAAGGACACGGTACTACTCGAAAGGGTCCAGAGAAGAGCAACTAAGATGGTTAAGGGGTTGGAGGAGCTGCCATAAAGTGAAAGATTAGAGAAACTGGGCCTCTTCTCCCTCGAACAGAGGAAATTGGGAGGGGAACATGATCGAAACATTCAAGATACTGAAGGGGCTAGACTTAGTAGATAAGGACAGGTTGTTCACCCTCTCCAAGGTAGGGAGAAACGAGAGGGCACTCTCTAAAGCTGAAAGGGGATAGATTCCGTACAAAACATAAGGAGGTTCTTCTTTACCCAGAGAGTGGTAGAAAACTGGAATGCCCTTCCAGAGTGTGTCATAGGGGAAAACACCCTCCCAGGGATTCAAGACAAAGTTAGCAATGTTCCTGGTGAGCAAGAGCATACACTGGTAGGGCTAGTCTCAGGGCGCTGGTCTTTGACTAGAGGGCCACCGTAGTGAGCGGACTGCTGGGCATGATGGACCACTATTCTGACTCAACAGTGTCAATTCTTATGTTCTTACAAACATTCACTTATTGGAGTTCCAACAACATTCACTTCATACACTCAGTCCATATAATTATTATTAGAAAGCTTTTTAACTCTAGCATCTACCTCAGTTATTTTTATAAGAGCAGGAAAAACAAAGAGAAAATTAAAGGTAGAAAATTTCTGTTTAGTATAGGACAAGGAAAAAAAAAGGGGGGGGGAACAAAGAAAAAGTATTTTAACCTTAAATCGGCAAAACAATTTTTTAATGCATTTAGCCTTTCCTAAATCCTGATTAACCAGCAAATCACATAATTATATATATTATTTTTCCTCTCTCTATATATATTATTTTCCCTCTCTCTCTACTATAATCTTCCAGGTCCTTTGTTAACAATATCCTTCTTATTTATTCAAGTTATTTTACTATTGTCCCAGGGGCAGTTTTTGCAAAAGCCATTTACTCCATTCAGGTGTTTTCCCTAACCTGTCCCAATGGGCCCTTTTTTATCTAGTATACCTGGAAAGTAGTAGATATGATGCTAGGAATTATTAGAAAAGGGATGGTAAACAAAACTAAGAATGTTATAATGCTTCTGTATCGCTCAATTGTGCAACCTAACCTAGAGTATTGCATTCAATTCTGGTCTCTTTATCTCAAAAAAGATATAGCGGCACTAGAAAAGGTTCAAAGAGCGACCAAAATTATAAAGGAGATGGAATTCCGCTCGTATGAAGAAAGACGAAAGAGGCTAGGGATCTTCAGCTTGGAAAAGAGACGGCTGAGGGGAGATATGATCGAAGTCTACAAAATCCTGAGTGATGTAGAAAGGGTACAAGTAGATTGATTTTTACTGCATCAAGATTTACAAAGACTAGGGGACACTCAAAGTTACAGAGTAATACTTATAAAACAAATAGGAGGAAATATATTTTCACTCAGAGAATAGTTAAGCTCTGGAATGCGTTGCCAGAAGATCTGTCAAGAACGGTTAATATAGCTGGTTTTAAAAAATGTTTGGACAAGTTCCTGGAGGAAAAGTTCATAAAATACTGTTGAGACAGACTTGGGAGAAGCCACTGCTTGCCCTGTATCAATAGCATGGAATGCTGCTACTATTTGAGTTTTTGAATAGAAAAAGTGGGTAATAAGATGGGTAAATGTTTGTCTCTAAACCAATTTATTAAATACTGATAATCGCTGAAACTTGCTGTTCAAAATTAATACTCCATCAACTTGAAATAAGCTTTTAAACAACTCTATGTCTCGTTGTATAGAAAATCCCCATTAAAAATTATAATAAACTGTAATAAACTATAATGAACATGTGAGGTGAACATATCATAATGTGAGAGAAGGTCAGTTCATAGGGGCCTCTTATGATTTAGATATCATTTCAAGTCCACATCCTGTGTCCTTATTACATAATCATGTATGCTCAACCCACTCCCCCTCTGCCCTACCTTTGATCAGAAGCCTAAATACTAATCCCTTGTATGGAAAAGCACTGTTTAACAGAAAGGCAACACTTATCTCAAAGCGGCTGTGTGCCACAACCAGCACTGAATGTAAAGTGTAACCTCCGACACCCGTGTCAATTCACACCGGATCTTCTTCGGGGAATTTAAATTGCGCTGACTCTCTAAAAAATTTAAAAAAGACCAAAAAAGGAATGAAAAACAACCTCATGTGAACAGCCAACTATAAAATCCATAACAATATGATATGTTATATCCATGGATTTTTAAAACCCCGCTAAGTTAACTGATTGCACATATTCTCTGGCTACGAATTCCAGAGTTTAATTACACATTGTGTGAAGAAATATTTTCTCCAGTATGTTTTAAATCTACTACTTTAGTAGTTTCATTGCATGCCCCCTAATCCTAGTATTTTTGGAGTGAACAAGTATTTCGCATCTACCCTTTCCACTCCACTCAGTATTTTTAGACCTATTTATTAATTTTTTGTTTTATGTATTTATATACCACTTATATCATATCACCCCTGAGCTGTCTCTTCTCCAAGCTGAAGAACCCTAGCCACTTTAACCTTTTCTCATAGGGAAGTTGTCCCAAAATGTTTATCGTTTTTGTCACCCTTCTCTGTACCTTTTCTAATTCCGCTATATCTTTTGTGAGATACGGCAACCAGAACTGCACACAGTATTCAAGTTGCAGCCATAGAGCAATACAAGGGCATTATAATATTTTCATCTTTGTTTTTCTTCTATATATTTATTGGCTCTTGAGATCTATTTTAGAAAAATATCTCAGGGAAGTATTGTTGCTGTTCCAATTCTGAAACTACTCTGAAACTGTATACCTTTGAGAAGCTGTTATTATTTATGAGTACCAACTAGGAAAAAACACCAGGATAGCTGCTCGCATCCCTGATTTAGTCTAGCAGGCTGCTTGTCTCCTTCCCAGTTCAGCCAGTTCCCAATCAGCTACATGGTCTTCCCCCCTTTCAAGGTGTGGTCTATCAGGGGTTAAGGCTCAGTCCAACACCAGGTTCATCCTGCGAACCTGTGAGGCTGATTTCTTCTCCATTGTTTCCAGCTGAAATCCTGTGCTGAAGCAGATGTACACTGCATGGCACAGTGAGTAAGACTATTTTAGCTTATGAGGAAAATCAGGGAGTCCCCCAAAAGTTGAATTTAAAGGTTTCTGTCCACTGAGTCCAAGTCCCCCACATCCAAAACCCCTATTCTCTGTGTTTTGTTTAGTTTTTTTCCTTCAAGGCCGTTTTTGTTGCAATTTTTCTAGCAGCTGCATCTTGGATTTTACATTATCTTTTTTTTCTGTTGCCTTCATTTGCCTCAAAACCCTTCAATTTTACTTAAAATCGACAGGGATGGATTCACTAGGCCTTTTTACCCCTATATCATTCCAGGTTTGTTCTGGATGGCCACCCGTGTGCAACAGAGAACATGGGTGAGGGGCAGAAGCCTCGGGTTCAGCCTCTGAGTCCTCCTGACTAGGGATCCACAGAAGGTGTTTTCCCAGGGGAAGAGACACTTTACAGCAATGTCTCGCAAACTTTTTTGGCCTGCGGCACACTAAAACAAGTGCCCCGCCTAGAAGGCACCTAGAAGTCGACACGATGTCATGCACATGCGTGACATCATCACGTCAACCTCTGCTCATGGGCGGAGGCTCGTCTGGCCGTGACCCCGCCGTTACAGAGATCCAGCAGGTGCAAGGAGAAGAGGAGAGACGTCGGCCAGGAGGAAAGTCAGTTGCACTGGCTGACTTCCTCAAGGACTTGCCTCTTGCCACGAGAGGCACATCCTGTAGGCAGGTAGCCGGTGTGGACGACTTTCCTCCTTGCCAGCACACCAGAAATCTCAGGAGGCACACTGGTGTACCGCGGCACACAGTTTGCAATACACTGCTTTACAGGGAAGAGACCCTCTAAAAATGTATTGGACAAGCACAGTCAAGTAGGTGCTGTGGAGCCCAGGAGGACCAGCAGGGGGTGTCCACCAGGGTCTTTGAGACTCACAGTACAAAGCTTCACATAGGATCAGGATCAGTGCAGAGCCCTTGATATGGAGAAGGATTCCACTGTGTGTAGATTTTTCAATCATGCACATCTTGTGGATTTGATCTCTGAATCTCTCCAGGAATTAAAGCTGCAGTCTGAGCAGCCTGTCACCTCAAAATGTTTCCTCATGAGTGACTGGAGGCCACAATCTGCCTCTTTTCCTGATCATCCTGACCTCATTCAGATTCTTACGGATATTTGGGAGACTCCTGAGGGTCCCTTGAAATGTGCTCGCACCATGGTGCAGCTTTATCCCATGGTGGATGCCTTTAACTTCACCAAAAGTGAATTCCTCGGTGGCATGGGTCACCAAACGCACTTCTCTCCCCAGTGACGGGGGTGTATTCCTGAAGGATAATCAGGACCGATGAGTGGATTTTGTCCTCAAGCGTCTGATTCGGCGGCCACTGGTGTTAAGGTGGTGTTGGCCTCTTCTTTCGTGGCAAGAGCATGCCATTCCAAGCTGTGCCATTATCCCAACACTGTGGTGCTTTGTAACTTGAAATTTTTTTTTTTTTTTTTTTTTAATCTCTATTCATTTTTAATACTTTCATTAAGTGAATACAAGAAAAAAGATACATTTTATACTTTATACATCACTTAAATTTTATTATCTCAGGAGTGGATTATATGGCTGATGCCTTCTATTATCCAATTTCTTACCAACTATTTTGATTTTTGTTATTAATTTACTGATATTACTTTAAATTGTTAATAAACATATATTATCAAATTATATTATAAGTGCTCAGTCTTGTATATTTTACATGAAAACCAAAGCAAGTTATTACAGGACCATCATTGCGCTTATATGTCCTTCATATAATGCATTGACCCATCTAAACATTTTTACTGTAATCCACTTTAACTGGTAATTCAAAAAATGCTCAATCATTAAATGCAAACCGGAAATATAGCACTTATCTTTTCCATTGTAGAAGGTCTTTGCTTTGGTGTCATGAACTAAATTTTTTTTTTTTTTAAGATTTTCTTCTTAGCTAGTGAAATGCCGGTGAGTATGTGCCATCCAAATTAAAGTGCAATAGTGCTGTGTTGCTCCCCAACTCAGTCCTGAGTTTCGCCCCAACGGCTTCTTCAGGAGGAGTCTAATACTGCTGAATTAAAATCTAAATCAATCACCTCTATTTCTTAAATAGCACTTATATTTCTCTACTATCTCTAATATTATTCTGATTAGATTAGTTATACTTTCATATATGATCTTATTATTATTAGAGATTAGATCGGCAACGCCGTGGGCTGAAACGAGACATTCTCGGGTCATTCAGTCACTTCATTTTAACCTGAACCTCCTAAAGGGTGCATTTATCTGTCCCAAAAGGTAAAAGCTTATAACATAATCATTGTACTTATATGCTGTTAAGTCCATTAGATGTAATTATGCTGGCGTTTTCTCTTCTCGGTTATGTTCACCGCGGATCAAAACAAAATGGCGGGTCAATTACTAATGACATGGATTAAATTACTGAACGCAGAATTTCATTGGATAGCCCTTATAAACTCAAGATTTGAAACGGGGGATTCTGATTCGTTTGTCATCATTCTGGGAGGGATGATCTAAACCCATTGAATATCTGTGTTTAGGCCTCCCGGTTCCAATGTGCCCCATTGATAAATAAAACGCTGTTCCTTGCGTAGTAAACACTTACTTGTATCTCCGCCCTCAGATGTTTGTATTTGTAATAAAACTGTAATCTTTAACTCTTCTTCTGTGTGTTTTTTGGCGCTCCAATGTTCTTTTAAAGGTGCTTGCATTTTACCCGTTCGAATGCAGCTTAAATGTTCTGCTACTCGAACTTTCATTTTTTTTTTTAAATTCTTTATTCATTTTCAAAATTACATTAAATGTATATATATATTCAATCACATTAACAATAAATATATCTTTAATTTTTTATTTTGTATGTCCTATATAATATAATCCACAGGGGCAAACTATACAATATACGACTGCTTGCGAATTTCAGTCTGTTCTGTCCCTAATAATGAAATGTTTTCCTGTTTTCGGTATTATCAATGACTGGGTTTGATATGCATTGATACAGTATTTGCAATGACTGCATGCTTGATGTCCTCCACCTTCCTCATTTCGATTCTGTATATTCCTTCTAAATTTATTGTCTTTTAACATTTCACCTATATTTCTGCCCCTTGTATAAGCCTTCTATGACATCTTGAAAGTCTTTGCTACGCTTTCTGTCTATTCCATTTCAGTTCGCAGGATGCACTGGATCCGGCAGTGATCTGTTGATTCATCTAAAGCGAACATGAGCCAGTTGTTCTTTAAGGGACAGCTGTTGTTCGACTAGGATCTGGATGACTGGATGACCAGTGTGCAGGATCGCAGGCCCAAGTTGCCCATTCTTCCTGAGGTTCGGGTCGTCCTAATTTTCATCCCTTCAGGCACTCTTGTCTGTACTAGGGCCTTTCACGGGCCCGAGGTCCTCTTTGTCCACCAGACCGCGGTTCAGCGGTTCTTGAAGTCAGCCATCCATGAAGAGTTGTCCGGCGGCTCCTGCCAAGAAGCAGTCCCTGCGCATAAGGGGAGTGGTTGTAGGCTTTTCTGGTGGAATGGCAGGCCATTACCTCAATACCTCTAACTGCTGGGTCTTAGAGGTTCTCAGGGGTTCTTAGAGGTTCTTAGAGGTTCTCAGGTTCTCAAACTGGAGTTTTTGGATTCCACGGCAGGCCACCCTGAGAAGGCATAGAAACATAGAAACAGACGGCAGATAAGGGCCCACGGCCCATCTAGTCTGCCCACCTTAATGTCCCTCCCCTACCTTTGCCCTGTGAATAGATCCCATGTGCCGATCCCATTTGGCCTTAAAATCAGGCACGCTGCTGGCCTCAATCACCTGTAGTGGAAGACTATTCCAGCGATCAACCACTCTTTCAGTGAAAAAGAATTTCCTGGTGTCACCTCGTAGTTTCCCGCCCCTGATTTTCAACGGATGCCCTCTTGTTGTCGTGGGACCCTTGAAAAAGAAGATATCTTCCTCTGCCTCGATGCGGCCCGTAAGATACTTGAACGTCTCGATCATGTCTCCCCTCTCTCTGCGCTCCTCGAGCGAGTATAGCTGTAATTTGTCAAGCCGTTTTTCGTATGGTAGATCCTTGAGTCCCGAGACCATCCGGGTGGCCATTCTTTGCACCGACTCCAGTCTCAGCACATCCTTGCGATAATGCGGCCTCCAGAATTGCACACAGTATTCCAGGTGGGGCCTCACCATGGATCTATACAATGGCATAATGACTTCCGCCTTACGACTGACGAAACCCCTTCGTATGCAGCCCATGATTTGTCTTGCCTTGGACGAAGCCTGCTCCACTTGATTGGCAGACTTCATGTTCTCACTGACGATTACCCCCAAGTCTCGTTCTGCTACCGTTTTTGCTAGGATCTCGCCATTAAGGGTATAAGACCTGCATGGATTCTGGCTGCCCAGGTGCATAACTTTGCATTTTTTGGCATTGAAGTTGAGTTGCCATGTCCTAGACCATCGCTCCAGTAGGAGTAGGTTGTGCATCATGTTGTCGGGCACTGAACCTTCGTCTGTTGTGCATTTGCCCACTACATTAGGCAGTTCGGATGCAATCCACAGTCTGCAGATTATTCGATATTGCAGCAACAGAACCCGTTCCAGTGTGAGACTCGGTCTCTGGGAGATACTCGATATACTTCATCATTTCAAAGAAAGGCTCAGACGATTCTAGTTCGCATGGTGGTCAATGTGGTGCTGAAAGTGCTTCACTTCTGCATGGAGATTGTGTGCTCAGTGATAGGATCGGTGGCACCAGGGGGAGTTTCTAGCCTCCCTAGATCTGATGGAAGCATATCTCGACATTCCCATTTTTCTGGACCACCGGAAGTATCTGAGGTTCCACGTCTTGGGGGTAATATTTCCAGTTTGCAGCGATGCCCTTTGTATTGGCAATGGCACTAAGGACCTTCACCAAAGTGATGCTGGTGGTGGCGGCCCATCTTCACACCCTGGGTGCCTGGTTCACCCGTATCTAGATGACTGGTTGATTCAGAATACCATCATAGTCCAAGGGGTGCCAGGCTGTTCATCATGTGGTGCAGTTGCTGCATTGCCTGGGCTGGTGTATCAACTTCAGGAAGATTCACCTCGAGCCAATGAAGGATCTGTAATACCTGGGAGTTCAATTTCACATGGACAGAGCAAAGTGTTATCCTGCCTTTCTCCTATCAAGAGAAGCTTTGACAGGTTATCAGGGACTTTCTGGCCTCTCCGGTCCCAACAGCATGGCAGTACCTCTAGAGACCATGGTTTCAACGATTCAAGGTGATTCCTATGTGCCAGAGCCTGTTTGTTTCCCACATTCAGGATGCTGTTACATGTACCCTTACCTTGGACTGAGTCATAGAACAATCTTGCATGGTGGTTGCGGCTCCTCTTGCTATCCACTCTAGGATTTTGAATCAGGTGTCTATGGATGCGAGTCTCAAAGGCTGGGGAATGGTGTGTACGACCGTCCCTGTTGCAGGGCCAGTGGGCACCCTCAGAGTGCAAGTGGTTCATCAATCGCTTGGAGTTTCAAACAATTCAGTTGTCCAGAAATTGATAGGGATCGACAAGAGTTGACAGTTCTGGACATATAAGAGTTGTCTCCAACATCGAGCCATCTGCATCTTCTCGGACAATGCCACGGCGATGGTTCATGTCAATCAGCAGTGGGGCATAAGGAGTCCCTTGCTGAGCATTGAAGCCTCAGCTCCTCTTCTGGTGGGCAGAGAGACATCTTGTGGCACTGCCAGCAGTGAAAGTGACAGGAGTGGATAACGTTCAAGTGGATTTTCTCAGTCAAACAGACTATCTCAAAGAGCGTTCGATTGCATAGTAGATCAGTGGGGGCACCCCACGTTCGATCTCATGGTGACTGCAGCCAACAAGAAAGCAGATAAGTTCTTCAGTCGCTGTTGCAAGGCCGTCAGCAAAGGCCTGGATACTCTGGTTCAGCCCTGGCCACAGGAAGGTCTCCTATATGTCTTCCCTCCATGGCCCATGTATAGGGCATCTGTTGAGATGAATATTGGCCCACAGAGGTCCGGTGATCCTGGTCACCACTCAATTGGCTGATGCGTCCAATGATATGCCGACTTGGTTTGGCTCCAGTAGGACTGGGGGCTTCCGGCTACCTTGTCATTCTGCCTACTCATGCAGGGTACCCAATTGTGATGCAGGATCTGGATCACTTTGGTCTTATGGCTTGGCTCTTGAGCGTACCGCCTTGACTTGCTGGGACTATTCTTCGGCTGTGATTGCCATGTTTCTACACAGCAAAAGGAAATCCACATTGGCTGCCTATGCGAAGGCTTGGAGATGTTATCAGACCTAGTGTGACCTGTGACCGGTAGACCCATATGTTCCATCTCGGTCCCTCGGGTCCTGGAGTTCCTACAGAGATGGTTTTGAAGAAGGGCCTAGCAATAGCTTCTTTCCAGGTGCAGATTGTTGGTCTTTCATATATGGGTCCTCCTTCTCCGAGGGGCTCATTGGCAGCTCAACCAGACATGGCTCGTTTTCTGCAGGGCACTCTGCAGCTTTGGCCTCCGTTGCGCTTTCCCTGTCCAACTTGGAATCTTAACTTGGTTCTCCATTCTCTGGCTCGTCCACTGTATGAGCCTCTGGAGCATGCATCTCTTATTTATTTAATTCATTTTCTATCCTGTTGTCCCCATAGAGCTCAGAATGGATTACAGGTTAAACATATATATATACTGTACAATAAATAGGTTAAGATTTACACTGGATTTGACATAATTTCAGTACAAGTTTACAATAGTTTTTATCCTAACTAGATACATATTAAGGGTTTAATAGTAATATACATAATATACAATTAACCAGTTACAATTTACCCTAGTTATCCTTACAGTGTGAGTTTTCCAGTACAAGTTTATCCTAGTTGACACATATAGACAATTTACAGGTACAGTACAATATTTTGCAATACAAGTTTTGCTTTCGTGACACATACTAGGGTTCTGTACCAATATATATTTCTTTGTAATCCATTGGTCAAGGGGGCAGGGGAGTTAGGGTGAAGAGGTATATTATTATTGCTTTCCTAAAGTTGAGGAGTCAGTTGATTCTAGTGACTTGTATGAAGTGGGATTAGGTACGTTGTTTGGTGGTTTGCAGTTGTAGAGCATGACCAGGGGGCGTTTTGAGGCATATTTCATCCTGGGAGCAAAGGGACTAGTTCCGCATGTATGGAGGAAGCTTAGCCATCATGTAACCCAGTGCCATGTCGTGCAAGGATTTGAATGCTAGCATCAGGCCCTTGAAGACACAGTGTTTGGCTATGGGCAGCCAGTTAACCAATGCTAAATCCTGGGAGTCAGGGTCATGGGCATGGAGGATTTTTAGAAGCATGATCACTGTGTTTTGAACACACTGGTAACGATGTACATTCTTCATCGTGAGACCATTGAATAGCGCATTGCAGTAATCCATGTGAGTACTAAGGCAGAGAGAGTAGTTAGGTGAAGATGGACTCTAAAAATTAGTTCCTTATTTTGTGGAGTTGTTGTAGGTAGTAAAATGAGGAAGATACCACCTGAGAGATATGGTCGGAAAGTGACAGGTTGCCATCAAGGTGTATTCCTAGGCTGTACACTTGGTCTTTTGCAATTATAGTAGGTCAATGAAGGAGTGCAAATGGTTTAATACTGTTTTTTCCAAGATCTTGGAGATGAAGGGTAGGTTAGAGACAGGTCTAAAGTTACCGGGCATGCTAGGGTTTGAGCGTGGTTATTTCAGGATCAGTCTGATCAGTGTGCCAGTCAACGGCTGCCTCATCAACAGATTGAGAATTTGGTTTTGATGTTTCCACTAGGTTTGAAAGGTCTGTGAAGAGATCATCTAAGTTAATAGTGTCATTGTTGTATATTATCTTATGTTGGGGTTACTTCCTGGTTGACAGGTAATTCGTTGTGTAGGTGTGGTTGAATGTGATCAAATAGTGATCAGATTAGGGTACTGGTTTGGTAGTACAGGCTGGGATTAGTGTGGTGTCTTTTAGACTAAAGATTAAATCTAGGATATGGCCTGCAGAGTGAGTCAGTGAGGGGACCATTTGTTTGAAGCCTAGGTCTATTAGTAAAGTAATGAAGTCTGCTGGGGATCCAGTCTCATATGTTAGCTTGTGAAGTTAAAGTCTCCAAGTACGATGACTTTGTTGTATGTGATAATCAGTTTGTTAAGGATGGATAGCAGGTCATCTAAGACAGTCACTGGAGAGAGTGGTGCTCTGTATATCAAGGCAAAGGTTAGGTCTTTGTTGTGACCCATTGAGAAGGTGAGACACTCTAGCACAGGGGTGCCCAAATGGTCGATCGCAATCGACCAGTAGATCGCAAAGGCAATGCGAGTTGATTGCGTTGCCTTTGTGATCTTGTTCTTCCTTCCTCCCTGAGCCAGGCCAGGCGTATACAAGCACCGGACCCACAAAACTTCACCTTTGATGTCAATTCTGACGTTGGAGAGGAAGTTCTGGGCCAGCCAATCGCTGCCTGGCTGGCCTGGAACTTCCTCTCCAACATCTGAATTGATGTCGGAGGTGAAGGCTTGTGGGCCCGGTGTTTATACGCGCCAGGCCTGGCTCGGGGAAGCAGGAAGAAATTGGCGTAGTGGCTTAGAAGGGGGAGGGGGAGGAGGAGCGGCAGGGAGAGAAAAAGAATTGGGAAGTGGAGAAATCAGCGTGATGGCTTGGGGGACAGGGGGAGAAAGACAGAAAGGCAGGCAGGGGGCGAGAGAAAGACAGAAATAAAGAGAGGGCAGGGAGAACAGAGAAAGAAAGATAGACAGAAAGAAAAGGGGAGGGGGCAGAAAGAAAGACAGAAGTATTGGATTTACAGAAGAAGGAAGTGCAACTAGAGACTCATGAAATCACCAGACAAAAAGGTAGGAAAAATTATTTTATTTTCAATTTAAGAACATAAGAACATAAGCTGTGCCTCTGCTGGGTCAGACCTGAGGTCCATCATGCCCAGCAGTCTGCTCACACAGCAGCCCATCAGGTCCAGGACCTGTATAGTAGCCCTCTATCTATACCCTTCTATATCCTTTTCCTTCAGAAAATTGTCCAATCCCTTCTTGAACTCCAATACCGTATCCTGTCCTATCACTCCCTCTGGAAGTGTGTTCCAGGTCTCTACCACCTGTTGGGTGAAGAACTTCCCAGCATCGGTTCTGAATCTGTCCCCTTTTAATTTTTCCGAATGCCCTCTCATTCTTGTAGTTGTCGAAAGTTTGAAAAATTTGTCCCTCCCCACTTTCTCTGTGCCCTTCATGATCTTGTAAGTCTCTATCATATCCCCTCTAAGTCTCACCCAGATGTCACCCAATTCATTAAAGGGGCTCTACGGTTGCACATTCCCCTTTCCCTTCTTGGAATCTTAACATCATGTTGCAGGGTCTCAGTGCAGCTTCATATAAGCCCTTAAGGGAGGCTTCTCTTTTGGATCTTACAGTCAAGACAGTGTTCCTGGTGGCAATTACATTGGTGAGACAGGTTTCCAAGTTACAAGATCTTTCCTTCAGCAAGCCGTTCTTTAGGATCATGGAAGCAGGGCTCTCCATATGCACAGTTTCCGTCTTTCTTACCAAAAGTAGTCTTGGCCTTCCACATCAATCAGGAAATCCATTTACCCACTTTTCACCCTATGGTATCTAAGAAAAAGGATAAAGGGTTGCATTTGCTGGAAGGCAAGCAAGTGCTTCTTTGGTATATCAAAGTTACCAATGAGTTTCACCTTTCAGATCACTTTTTTGTTTTGACCAGTCATGCCAAGAAAGGGAGGCCAGCATCTAAAGCCTCAATTTCCAGATGGATTAAAATGGCCATTTCCTCTACGTATGTGGGCTTTGGTAAACAACCCCTAATCGTATTGAAAGCACACTCCACTAGTGGGGTTGCTGCCTCTTGGGTAGAGACCAGAGTTGTCTTACCTGAAGAAATTTGTAGAGTGGGTACATGGTCTAACCTACATACCTTCACCAGGTTCTAGAGGGTGGATGTAGCAGCTGGGAAGAACGCCGTCTTAAAGGTAGACACATCAGGCCCACCCAAGCCTCTGGTGACTGCTTTGGTATGTCCCTATCATTTCTGGACCACTAGCCATATTGCACTAGAAAGAAAGATTAGGTTCTTCCTTGGGGTAATCTTCTTTCTTCTAGATGTGTCTACTGGTACTGAAACCCCACCCTGTGAATGGGCTTCGTCTGCCTTCTGTCTTAGGATCAGTCTGGATTTGAAGAATTCTTCGTCTCTCAGAGGAGCTTAGAGGAAAAAAGATAATGCATAGGAAAATCATCAAGACCATACAGTTTGATTTAAGTCTCTGCTTGATAGCAGGACATGCGAGTAGTTATGAGCTCTCCAGGGCCGCCATCATAAATTTCTGGGCTCCTTACTGAGCAATCCTATTGGGCCCCCACGTACCCCTTCCCCCCCCCCCCCCGACCCTCCTCTTCTTCCATGGGCCGAATACACACATATTTTTCTCTGTCGCCGCACTCTTTGACCAAAAGATTTGTAAGCCTGCAACCACATCAAGGTTTCAGCAGGGCCCTAACCTAACCTAAACTAAACTAATCTATACCTATCTATTCTAAACTAACATATGTCTAATACTGAACTAATAACAAACTAACAAATATCTGCATAATAAATAACTAATAAATAATAGTGCTAGTAGCTATAATTCACTTTTGAATGTAAAATCTCAGTTAAGGATTTCTTTTGACCTTTGTAGGCAGAAGTAGATCACAATTGCACAATATTTTTTGTAACAAGTATTAAATGTGTTTTTATAAATACTGTAAGCTTAATAAATATATAAAAAAAACTACACATCTGAGCGCATATCTGAACATACACATCTGTATGATCCCATCCTCCTCAGCTTGCCTATAGGTGCATCATGCATGTTAAAAATGTGCGATATGTTGATATGTGCATCTTCCTTCCTTCCCTCCCATCGATCCTCCTCAGCCTGTCCTTACACATCCACAGCTGCATGTTAATGATGATGTATATGTTATGATGATAAATAAGTGCATATGAGCACATCATTAACATGCAGCTATGGATGAATATAAAAAAGAAACAATATTCTGTACAATTGTCAATTTATAAATCAGCGTCTTCTCCCCACTCTCTCTTCCCCATTTCCCTTCAGCGTCCTCAGCCCACTCTCTCTCCACTTTCCTTCAGCGCACGCACATAAAAACAAGCAAGTAATTTATATCATTTTCATTCTATTCATTCATAGAAATTAAAGTCTAAATAATGCCAGTCACATAACAAAACATGATTTTACAAAAATAATTCCCTGCACAGTCAAGCCTGCAAGGATTACTAGATGTCTTTCAGCAGCTCCCCTCCCTCCCTCCCCCTTACCTTTGTGGCCAAGTCAAAATGATCTACCAACAATAAAATTTTAAAAACACAAAGCACGCTGTACGCAGAGAAAATGTTAATTATCATTTGTATTCCGCGGGTTTTCAAAGAGGTCAAGGCAGATGACTTTATGCAATGTCACCTCAGTAACAACTATACAAAAATAGACAAATATTCCCCCTCCCTTTTTACTAAAACGCGATAGCGGTTTTTAGCGCAGGGAGCTGCGCTGAATGCCCCACACTTCTCTCAACGCTCATAGGCTCCCTGCGCTAAAAAACGCTATTGCGGTTTAGTAAAAGGGGGCCATAGTGCAAAATAAGACAGCATATATAAATTCTCAAAGCAGACACATTTTGATCACTAAATTGAAAATAAAATCATTTTTCCTACCTTTGGTAATTTCATCAGTCTCTGGTTGCACTTTATTCTTCTGACTGTGCATCCAATATTTCTTCCCTTCTTTCAGCTCCTGTATGCTTCCTCTCCTCCAGACCTCATTCCCTCCCCAAACTTTTTCTTTGTTTCACCCTGCCCCTTCTTTCTTTTTCTCTCTCTCCATACCCCCTTTGTTTCTGTATGTCTATTTTTCTCTCTCTCTCACCCTGCCCCCTTCTTTCTTTCTCTCTCCACACCCTCTTTCATTCTGTATGTCTGTCTTTCTCTCTCTCTCTGTGCCCCATTGTTTCACCCTGCCCCCTTTCTTTCTTTCTGGCTTCCTGACCCCCCTTTCTTTCTTTCTCCCTGCCTTCCCCTATGTCACCACCATTGGGAAAATTCTGTCACCGCCACTGGGGAATAGGCTGCCACTGCCACCATTGGGAACAGGCCGGCGCCGAGTTCTCCCTCTTCTCTTCCCCGCGGGGCCGACCAACTCTCACCACCCAACGTCAATTCTAACGTTGGAGAGGACGTTCTAGGCCAGCCAGGCAGCGATTGGCTGGCCCAGAACGTCCTCTCTGACATCAGAATTGATGCGAGTGGCGAGAGTTGGTCGGCCCCACAGGGAAAAGCAGGGAGAACTTGGCGCTGGCCTGTTCCCGATGACAGCGGTGGCACTCAAGTGGCTAAAGAGCCGCAGTTTGCCGGCCTAGGGAGAACACTGGAGGGTGGCCAGCTGTGCACCCCCTTGGGATGTAAACCCGGGGCGGGGCAGACTGCCCCCCCACCCTCCCCCACCTTGGTATGCCACTATCTGTACCTCACTCCCTCTCTATGACCAAAAATTCTCTTTTCTTCTATTCCCCGTGTACACAACCATCTCTTTCCCTCCCTTCTTCTCTCCCAAGTCCATGCCTTCTGTGTCCAAAAACCCATTCCCTCACCCACCTCAGCATCTCTTTCCCTCCCTTCCTCTCTCCCAAGTCCATGCCTTCTGTGTCCAAAAACCCATTCCATCCCCCACCTCAGCATCTCTTTCCCTCCCTTCCTCTCTCCCAAATCCATGCCTTCTGTGTCCAAAAACCCATTCCATCCCCCACCTCAGCATCTCTTTCCCTCCCTTCCTCTCTCCCAAGTTCATGCATTGTGTCCAAAACGCACTCCCTCCCCCCTTATGTGTTCCGCGTTTGCCTCCCAGCCCATCTTTGCAACTTTCTCAGCAAAACGGAGCTCGAGCCAAGAGGTTTGTCTCCTGTTTCCTGCCTGCCCTGTCGCACACAAATAGCCGACCGGAAGTATTCTCCGACGTCAGCGCTGACGTCGGAGGGCAGGCTTTGCTTAAGCCCTCCCTCCAACGTCAGCGCTGACATCGGGGAACACTTCCGATTGGCTATATGTGAGCGGCAGGGCAGGTAGGAACAGAAGACAAGCCTCGTGGCTCGAGATGTATTTAACTCCACGGGTCCCCCATCCAGCTCTCTCCTGTGCACTTGGGGCGGACCGCCCCCCCCCTAGGTACGCCACTGGGACCGGCACCGGTCTGCGGACTGGCGGTTGAAGAACTGTGGTCTAGGACCCTGGGGAGGTCCAGGCCCCCTGTCAGCTCAGGGCCCCTGAATGCAGGACTGGTAGTACTGCCCTGATGGCGGCCCTAGAGCTCTCTACATGGTTACTGTTGATTGCAGAGGTTTGGATGTTATAATGTTAAATACTGTTTGTTAAAGACCATAACAGAACTGTAGTGTTGGGGATTATTCCCCATTGTCCCTCTTCCAGTTATATCCAGACGGAATCCACTCAAGGGTTCTAAAAGAGCTAAGGAACGAAATAGCGGAAACTCTCCGACAAATTTGTAACTTGTCCTTGAAAACTGGGAGATCC
This sequence comes from Geotrypetes seraphini, assembly GCF_902459505.1. Taxonomy (NCBI): domain Eukaryota; kingdom Metazoa; phylum Chordata; class Amphibia; order Gymnophiona; family Dermophiidae; genus Geotrypetes; species Geotrypetes seraphini. The sequence goes on along the minus strand of NC_047092.1, from coordinate 107,161,589 downwards.
CAGAGGACTGGAAAATAGCAAATATCACACCTATCTTTAAAAAGGGTTCGAGGGGTGACCCGGGGAACTACAGGCCAGTAAGCCTGACTTCAGTCCCAGGCAAGATGATGGAGGCACTGATAAAGGACACCATCTGTGAACACATAGAAAAAAATGGACAACTAAAAGCGAGCCAGCATGGCTTCTGCAAGGGAAGATCATGCCAAACGAACCTACTGCACTTCTTTGAAGGGATAAACAGCCAGATGGACATAGGAGAACCCGTAGACATCATCTATCTCGACTTCCAAAAAGCCTTTGACATGGTACCACATGAGCGGCTTCTTAGGAAGCTGTGGAGCCACGGGGTGGAAGGGGACATACACAGATGGAATTAAACACTGGTTGGCAGACAGAAAGCAATGGGTTGGAGTGAAGGGCCACTACTCGGACTGGCGGAAGGTCACGAGCAGTGTTCCCCAGGGGTCGGTGCTCCGACTGCTGCTGTTCAATGTATTCATAAACGACCTAGAAGCGGGGACGAAGTGTGAAGTTATAAAATTTGTGGATGACACCAAACTCTGCAGCAGAGTTAGAACCATGGAAGATTGTGAAGACCTACAAAGGGACCTAAACAAACTGGAAGAGTGGGCAAGCAAATGGCAAATGCGCTTTAATATAGAGAAATGCAAGGTCATGCATTTAGGGGAAAAAAACCCGATGTTCAGCTACAAAATGGGGGGATCAGTGCTAGGGGATAGTAACCTTGAAAAAGACTTGGGTGTGCTGGTAGATACTACAATGAAACCAATGGCACAATGTGCAGCAGCCTCCAAGAAAGCAAACAGAATGTTGGGTATTATTAAGAAGGGCATTAAAACCAGGACGAAGGAAGTCATCATGCCGCTGTATCGTGCGATGGTGCGCCCGCATCTGGAGTACTGTGTCCAGTATTGGTCACCGTACCTCAAGAAGGACATGGCGATACTTGAAAGGGTCCAGAGAAGAGCAACGAAAATGATAAAAGGTATGGAAAACTTTTCATACGCAGACAGGTTGGGAAGGCTGGGGCTCTTCTCCCTTGAAAAGAGGAGACTCAGAGGAGACATGATAGAGACTTTCAAGATCATAAAGGGCATAGAGAGGGTGAAAAGGGACAGATTCTTCAGATTGTTGGGAACCACAAGCACAAGGGGGCACTCAGAGAAGCTGAAAGGGGACAGTTTTAGAACCAATGCTAGGAAGTTCTTTTTTACACAGAGGGTGGTAGACACCTGGAATGCGCTTCCGGAGGTTGTGATAGGACAGAGTACACTATGGGGGTTCAAGGAAGGATTGGATAAATTCCTGAACGATAGGGGGATTGAAGGATACAGATAGAGGTTTGAGATAGGTTTTAGACAGAGTATGGATAGAAGGATAAAAGGGATTAGAAGAAGGATCACATTACAGGTCATGGGCCTGATGGGCCACCGCGGGTGCGGACTGCTGGGCACGATGGACCTCGGGTCTGACCCAGCGGAGGCAACTTCTTATGTTCTTATGTTCTTATTACAGTGCTACTTGATTGCTTTTATACGAATTGAGGGGGCAGGAGCAGCTCCCTGAGAGGGACGGGGAGTTGAAAACATGATTGACGGTTTTCTATAAGCAACTTGTGAGCTGAGATGCAGAACTCTATCATCTCAGGACAACTAGACACATCTATAAGAAAGAAGATTACCAAGGTAAGAACCTAATTGTTCTTAAGGTCACAACCATAAATTCTGGGCACAAAAGAATGTAGTATGACCATACGTCACCAAGGTTTCCTAGCATTTCCTTCCTGCCCATAAACCATTGTGCCTAGTGACTGGCTGGAACTGAAATTATTGGAAAAGTTGATATTCATTAAGGTAGATCTCCCTCTGCTGAATCTTCTTGACTTTCTATATGAGTAGCAAGAGGAACTCAAGTTCCATCAATGCCCCAGTGCTCTGCAGTGTTGTTGACCTTTCCGTTTCTACTGTGTTTGCTGGCCTATTTTATTGGTTTCCTGAGGTATTTTGGCCCAAAATACAAAAAAAGTAAAAGAGAAAATATCCTTTCTTGGCATTCTCTAGATGCCTTGAAAAGTTGTCATTATCTGGCTGCTGAGCTGCTCATGTTGATGCTGCCTGGTTGCTTTACTCCATGCCAATCTGTTGACATAGTACCTTGTTGTATTGTTGCTAGTGCCACCACGGCTGGATTAAAGGGTAAGCCAAGTAGGCACGGGCCTAGGGCCCGAAATGGTCAGAGGGCCCACCGCCGGAAATACCCTCCCTATTCTGCTGCTGCTGCTTTTCTTAACCAGCAGCAGCAGCAGCAAGCCTTTAAATCAAGTGTCCAACCCGCGGTCCAGCTTGTGCTCCCTGAAACATGGCCTTCTCCCTTCCTTTCTTCTGTGCCTCCCTCTGGCACGTGCTTCATTTCTAGCTGGCTCCCTTGCTGCCTGTTCAAAGCTGTGGGCGTCAGCTCCTCTTGCGATCTGCGGCCAAGTCGGAAGTGTTCCTTCTGACATCACGACGTCAGAGAGAAGGATTCCGACGCAGCCATGGATTACAAGAGGAGCCAACGCCTGCGGCTTTGAACAGGCAGCAAGTAGCCGGCCAGAAACGAAGTACGCACTAGAGGGAGGCGCAGAAGAAATGCTAATGCTTCTGCACAGGGAAGGGAGGGAAGGGGACAGAAATACTGCTGCTGCAGCAGGAGGGGGAGAAATGCTGCTGATGCTGATGCTGTACAGGGAAGGGGAGGGGGATAAATACTGCTGATACACAGGGGAGGGGGAGAAATGCTGCTGAAGGTGGGAAAGGGAAGAAATGCTGTTGCACAGGGAAGGGGGGCAGAGAAATGCTGCTGCTGCACCCAACTGGGGAGAGAGAGGGAAGGAGGGAGAAGGAAAAGGGAGAGGAATAAGAGATGCCAAGTCCATGGGAGGGAGGGAAAGAAAAGGAGATACCAGTCCATGGAGGGATAGAGAGAGATACCAGGGCATGAGGAATGGAAAGAGACAGATGCCAGACCAGGAGAAAGGAATGAAGTAGTGAGGGAGAGAGAGAAAGGAAGAAGAGGAGATGCCAGATAATGGAGAGGGAGTTGGAAGGATAGGAAAGGAGAGAGATGCCAGGGCATGGGGGGGAGGGGAGGGAAGGAGATAGAGTTACCAGACCATGGGGTGGAGTGGTAAGGAAGGAAAGGAGAAGAGAGAGATGCCACAGCATAGGGGAGGGGGGTGGAGACAGAAAAATGGAGAGGGGTGAAGCTGAAATGAATCATGTATAAAGGAGAGAAGGGGCACAAGATAGACAGTATATGGAAGGAGAATAGAAAGAGGGAAGATACCATATGGAACGGGGAGAGGACGGACAGTGGATGGAACAGGCAGAGAGAGAAGGCAGACAGTGGATGGAAGGGGCTGATGCTGCATGGAAGACAGGGAGAAGACAGATACTGGCTAGAAAGAAGAGAGTGAAGACAAGATGATTAAAGCAGAAATGACAAAAGGTAGAAAAAATATTTTTTTGTTGCTGTAGTATAAAATAGTATTGTAGTTGTATTGATAAAATTTTTAAAACAGAAAATAAGGTAATATTTATATTGGACTAAATTTAATACATTTTTACTAACTTTTATAAACCAAACCCCCTTTCTCAGGTCAAGACAGTATAATGTAAGAGCAGTATACTAGAGAATGACACGGTGCAAAAATTGGTCCCCGTCACCGCCCCCGTCCCCGTCTCACCATCCTCTGCACCGCCCCGTCACCGCCATTCCCTTCACCGCCCCGTCACCGCCACTGCCACCCCATTCACCGCCCCGTCACCGCCACTTCAACCCCATTCACCGCCCCGTCACCGTCACCGCTGCATATATAAAAGCCTCAAACGGGTACGATTTTAAATACTTTTCTTTATTTACGTATAAAGGAAACATTCTTTAAAACTTTAAAACTTAGTTAAATATTAGTTAATAACTATACAAAAACAAACACGACATGTACGGCTGCAAGTCTCCCCTCCCCCCAGCGATCACGGCAGGAGGGCACCCAACCCCTCCTGTAGACCCCCCCCAACGGCCCTCCCGACAATCGCAGCAGAAGGGTACCCAACCCCTCCTGCTGGACCCCCCCCCAACGAACCCTCCCACCCCGGAACCCCCTTAGTCTTACTTTCCAAGTTGGACCGGACGGCTCCTCACACGTATGGCCAGCAGGCTTGCCTCCGTCCAAATGAGGCGGGCCCGCCCCTACCCTGCCCAACCCACAGGATCCTAGGGCCTGATTGGTCTAGGCACCTAAAGCCACTCCCGCTATAGGAGGGGCCTTAGGTGCTTGGGCCAATCAGGCCCTAGGATCCTGTGGGTTAGGCAGGGGAGGGGAGGGGCGGGCCCGCCTCATTTGGACGGAGGCAGGCCTGCTGGCCAGACGAGCGAGGAGCTGTCCGGTCCAACTTGGAAAGTAAGACTAAGGGTGGTGTTTCGGGATGGCGGGGTTTGTTGGGGGAGGGGCCGGCAGGAGGGGTTGGGCACCCTCCTATTGGCGATATAGGGGGCCGTTGGGGGGGCCGGCAGGAGGGGTTGGGCACCCTCCTACCAGTGATCATAGGGGGGCTGTTGGGGAGCTGGCAGGAGGGGTTGGATATCCTCCTGCTGCGATCGTCGGGAGGGCCGTTGGGGGGGGGGTTGGGGTAGGCAGGAGAGGATGGGTACCCTCCTGCTGCGATCGTTGGGGAGGGCTGGTTCTGTCGGCATGAAGGGCTGAGCACCTTCCTGCCGGCGATCGTCGGGGGGGGCGGGGTTCTATTGGCAGGAAGGGTTGATCTGACAAATGAGGAGCCAGTATATTGGGGGGTGGAGTCAATGCGGCAACGTGCAGGTGAAACACAGGTAAATAGCGGTTCCTAGAAGGGGGGACATTGGCCTGCGGGGACAAATCTATTCACCGTTTTTGTGGGCGGTGAAAGGATTTGTCCCCGCGTCTGCGGCGATTTGCTAATGAGGTCACCATAACCCGCAGCCAAACCGCAGCCACGCAGCGGTTCGCTGCGGGGATCGCTCCCCGTGTCATTCTCTACAGTATACTATATTGGCCCGAAGGAGGCTATGGCCTCTGAAAGTTAATTGAAAAATGGATTAGTAAAATAAAATGTTATATTCTTATTTTCAATTTTTGTGTTATTTCTATTTGTTAATTTGTAAAGTGGTGATTATTTGTCAGTTTCTTCAAATTTACATCTGCTATATTTATATTTTGCAGAGTTTTAGGGGGCTATATGTCATTGTTTCTGTGGTGATTCACTGTATGCAGTTTGGCTTCTTGGTGGTTCAGTTTAACCTTTAACTATATTTTTCTATTTTTAGTTTGTGATTACTTATTCCATACTGGTTGAGGGTGTATCTGTTTCTGTGTTTATGTATGACATGGTTTTCTGTTAGCTTTGACTAGCCTTTTTTGGCGAAATGCATCGAGCATGGTTCTTGGGAGCACCTTGAATAAACCTGATTTATTCCTTATTTTCTGCTGATCTTCTTTTGTTTCATGTTGGATTCTTTGGTGGACTGCTTGCCTTGTTGTTTTGTTACAAGTTAACATACATGGAGTGGAACATACTAAAGATTTGGTTGTTTATCTATACATATGGGTTCTAGTTGGTTGACACAGAGTGAGGCAGTTGAGAGGCATTGTAAACTTGGTTATTAATATAGACTCAGTGGCGTACCAAGGGGGGGGCGGGAGGGGGGGGGAAGTCCGCCCCGGGTGCACGCCCCAAGGGCAGCCAGCCACCCTCCCTATTCTGCCGCTGCTCCGTCTCACCACCGCATCCCAGCACTGGCTCCCACGCAGAGTTACTCCTTAACCCGGCCGGACGGCAACTGCGTGGTAGGTGGAGGCAAAAGGTGAGGCGGGCTGGTGGGCGGGGAAAAAGTGCAAGGCCCACAAGACTTCACCTCCGGCGTCAATTCTCCCTCCTTCAAAAACTTTTACTCTTCATGCTGATACTACGCTCCCTCACCAATTGTATTCTGTACTCTCTGTTCAGTGTCTTCCTCTCCATTTGTATTCTGTAATTCGCTGGCCATCCAGCCCCTTCACTGTAACATGTTAATACTATATTGTAGTTCGCTGATTGTTAAGATTGTAATTCATTGGTCTTTAAGATTGTAATTTGCTGATTGTACAGCTCTCTTTACTGTGAACTGCCTAGAAGTCGTAAGATTATGGCGGTATAGAAAAATAAAGTTATTATTATTATTATTATTATTATTATTAAGTTCTGGGCCAGCCAATCGCTGTCTGGCTGGCTGGCAACTTCCTCCCCATTAGAACTGACACCGGAAGTGAAGACTTTTGTGGGCCCGACGCTTGTACGCGCTGGGCCTGGCTCAGGGAAGGAGCAGGGAGAAATCGGCTGCTGGCTTGGGGATGAGAGTAGGGAAAGAATCGTGGAAATGGAGAAATCGGCACGATGGCTTTGTGGGGGCTAGGGGGAGAGAGAAAGAAAGGCAAAAATAAAGAGGGGGGCCAGGGGGAGAGAGAAAGAAAGGCAGAAAGAAAGAGGGGGTCAGGGGGAGAGAGAAAGAAAGGCAGAAAGAAAGAGGGGACCAGGGGGAGAGAGAAAGAAAGAGGGGGGCCAGGGGAAGAGAGAAAGAAAGGCAGAAATAAAGAGGGGGGCCAGGGAGAGAGAGAAAAAAGAGGGGGGGCCAGGAGGAGAAAGAAAAAGGACCAGAAGAAGGACCAGAGACTCATGAAATCATCAGACAAAAAGGTAGGAAAAATGATTTTATTTTCAATTTAGTGATCAAAATGTGTCCGTTTTGAGAATTTATATCTGCTGTCTATATTTTGCACTATGGCCCCCTTTTACTAAACCGCAATAGCGGTTTCTAGCGCAGGGAGCCTATGAGCGTCGAGAGCAGCGTGGGGCATTCAGCACAGCTCCCTGCACTAAAAACCACTATCGTGGTTTAGTAAAAAGGGCAGGGGTAATTGTCTATTTTTGTATAGTTGTTACTGAGGTGACATTGCATAGAGTCATTTGCTTTGACCTCTTTGAAAAAACCCGCGAATATAAATGATAATTAACATTTTCTCTGCGTACAGTGTGCTTTGTGTTTTTTTTTTAATTTTATTGTTGGTAGATCATTTTGACTTGGTCATTTTAAAAGTAGCTCGCAAGCCCAAAAAGTGTGGGCATCCCTTCTGTAAACAGTGGTGTCCATCCCAGCTTGTGCTCACTCCGGTGGTTGCTTCACTTCTGGCTGGCTCCCCTGCTCAAAGCCGCGGGTGTCAGCTCCTCACGCAATCCGCGGCTGCATTGGAAGCGTTCCTTCTGACATCACGATGTCAGAGAAAGGCATCCAATGCAGCCGCAGATCGTGCGAAGTGTAGACACCCGCTGCTTTGAGCAGGGGAACTGGCCAGACATACTGGGCAGGGAAGAGATGTTCCTGCTGCACAGGGAAGGGGGGGAAGAAATGCTGCACAGGCAAGGGGGGAGAAATGCTGCTGCTGCACAGGGAAGGGGTAGAAATGCTGCTGCTGCGCAGGGAAGGGGGAGAAATGCTACTGCTGCACAGGGAAGGGGTGAGAGAAATGCTGCTGCTGCTGCTGCACCCAATTGGGGAGAGAGAGGGAAGAAGGGAGAAGGAAGACAAGGGAGAGGAACCAGAGATGCCAAATCCATGGGAGGGATGGAAAGGAAAGGAGATACCAGACCATGGAGGGGGAGGAAGAGATGCCATGGCATGGGGGGAGGGAAGGGAAGGAGATAGAGATACCACACCATGGTGTGGAGTGGGAAGGAAGGAAGGAAAGGAAGGAGAAGAGAAAGAGAAAGATGCCAAAGCATAGGGGAAGGGGTGGAGACAGAAAAATGGAGAGGGGGTGAAGCTGAAATGAATCATGTGCAAAGGAGAGAAGGGACCCCAGATATACAGTTTATTGAAGGGACATAGAAAGAGGGAAGATGCCATATGGAAGAGAGAGATGGAAGGGGCAGAGAGAATGTGGGCAGTAGATGGAAGGGGTAGAAAGGGAGGGCAGAAGCTGGGTGGAAGGGGCAAAGAGAGGGAAAATGTTGCATGGAAGGGAGAGAGGACAAGCGCTGTATGGAAAGAAGAGAGCAAAGAGAAGATGATTAAAGCAGAAACGACAAAAGGTAGAAAGATTTTGTTGTTGTTGCTTTACTTAGAATCAAGTAGTATTGTAACTGTATTGATAAAAGTTTATAAATAGGAAATGGAAATAAGGCAATTTTTTGGACTACACCCCTTTCCTCAGGACAGAATAGCATAACAGCAGTATACTGTACTGTTCTGAAGAAAGATTTGGCCTCCGAAAGCTAATTGAAAAATGGATTAGTCCAATAAAATGGTATTTTCTTATTTCTCATTATTTGTTTTATTTTTATATGTTAATTTGTAAAGTGGTGATTGTTATGTATCAGTTTTTTAAAATTTATATCTACTGTCTTTACATTTTGCACAGTATTAGGGGACATGTGTCACTATTTTTGTGGTGTTGTGGTGTTGCATTGTATGCAGAGTCTGGTTTCTTGGTGGTTCAGTTTAACTTTTGTCTACATATTTCTATTTTTAGTTTGTGATTATTCCATATTGGGCGAGGGTGTATCTCTGTTCTGTGTGTATGAAAAGGACATAATTTTCAGTTGACATTGACTGCAGGATCAATTGACTGTGCGGGATCTGGCTTGTTTAGTTTTACAATGTATGTGTTGGTGTTCTAGTGCTCACTGCAGTGTTTAAGATGCTTCCTTTTCCTAGGTACACTCTTACTGTGCAATATATGGATTGTTACTAAAATTCATATTTTTGAAATAGATGGGGGGTTTAAAAAAAATGATGGGCCCCGGGTGTCACATATGCTAAGTTCGCCACTGTATAGACTTATACATTATTTCGGATAGTATTACTGTTTTACAATATATTTGAACACTTTTATTTAAGTATGGAAAGGGTTCAGAGTTAAAGTTCTGGGAAAGTAGGTGGGAAAGGAAGGAAGGATCGCTCAGAGATGTTTTGGGGTTGCATAGAAAATAACTGTGCACTGGTATGCTAATCTTTGTTTTGAATTTTAAAAAGAAAGAAATACAAGTGGAAATAAAGAAGTAAATAAGAAAACAGATAAATAGGGGCAGGGCATTGGTGGGGCATGGGAGAGTCAGGGTCAGGGGGGGCCCAGTGTACTTGTGTGCCTAGGGGCCCTTGAAGAATTAATCCTGCCCTGAATGCCACTCTGGCTCTTCCTGTTATGCTCTTTCTGTTGTCCAACACTCTTTATGCCACTGGGGTGTTTCACCCCCCCCAAAAAAAAAATATATATATATATATATATTTATTTATTTATTTTTTCTTCCTCTACCCCTCTCATGATACATTAAGCAGTTTGTGTTAGTATTCCTTTTGCTTTCTTCCCCATCTTGTTGACTTTTGCTTTAGCTTCACAACTGTGGTACTTAACGTGTATTAATCCTGTCCAACATTGAGCCTTCAGTGGAGTATACTACTCATTTTAGGATGCTTTTCCCCACAACCCAGCTAAGAACATAAGAACATAAGAACTGCCATCTCCGGATCAGACCCATGGTCCATCGAGTCCGGCGATCCGCACACGCGGAGGCCCAGTCAGGTATACACCTGATGTAGTTTTAGTCACCCATATCCCTCTATGCCTCTCATAAGGAGATGTGTATCTAATTTGCCTTTGAATCCCAGCACAGTGGATTCCTTAATAACCTCCTTTGGGAGAGCATTCCAGGCGTCTACCACTCGCTGCGTAAAACAGTACTTCCTGACATTTGTCCTGGACTTGTCCCCCCTTAGCTTCAAACCATGTCCTCTTGTCCGTGTCGCGTTGGACAATGTAAATAATTTATTTTCCTGCTCTATTTTATCGATGCCTTTCAGCATTTTGAACGTCTCGATCATGTCCCCTCGCAGCCTCCTCTTCTCAAGGGAGAACAGTCCCAGTTTCTTGAGTCGTTCCTCATATTCCAAGTTCTCCATACCTCTTATTAACTTCGTTGCTCGTCTCTGCACCCTCTCCAACAGTTTTATATCCTTCTTTAGGTTGGGAGACCAATGTTGGACACAGTATTCCAAGTGTGGTCTGACCATTGCTCTATAAAGCGGCATTATGACTTTCTCCGATCTACTCGTGATTCCTTTCTTTATCATGCCTAACATTCTGTTTGCTTTCTTTGCCGCTGCCGCGCATTGTGCCGATGGCTTCAGGGTCCTATCTATCAGTACACCCAGGTCCTTTTCTTGTAAGAAGGTCTGATTTCATTGAGCCATGGGAGACTATTGGCCCAACACCATCCAACATAGGAGCTTCAGTCTAAATGACTTGAGCCCCTGCCATGAATAGAATTGATGAGGCAATTTTCTACTGGATGTCATTCTTCCTCCACTCAGTTGCTTCTTTTTTTTTTTTAGAATTGCTGCTGCTGGGTCAGACCAGTGGTCCATCATGCCCAGCAGTCCGCTCCCATGACAGCCCGTAGGTCAAAGACCAGTGCCCTGTCTGAGTCTAGCCTTACCTGCGTATTTTCTGTCTTGAATCCCTGGAGGGTGTTTTCCCCTATAACAGCCTCCAGAAGAGCGTTCCAGTTTTCCACCACTCTCTGGGTGAAGAAGTATTTCCTTACATTTGTACAGAATCTATCCCCTTTCAACTTTAGAGAGTGCCTTCTAGTTCTCCCTACCTTGGAGAGGGTGAACAACCTATCTTTATGTACTGTCTATTCCCTTAATTATCTTGAATGTTTCAATCATGTCTCCTCTCAGTCTCTTCTTTTCAAGGGAGAAGAGGCTCAGTTTCTCTAATCTCTTACTGTACGGCAACTCCTCCAGCCTCTTAACCATTTTAGTCATTCTTCTCTGAACCCTTTCGAGTAATACCATGTCCTTCTTTAAGTACGGCGACCAGTGCTGGATGCAGTATTCCCGGTGGGGGCTTACCATGGCCCGGTACAGTGGCATGATAACCTTCTCCGTTCGTGATCCCCCTTCTTAATCATTCCTAGCATTCTGTTTGCCCTTTTTGCCGCCGCCACACATTGCACAGACGACTTCATCGACTTGTCGACCAGTATTCCCAAGTCTCTTTCCTGGGGGGTCTCTCCGAGTACTGCACCAGACACCATGTATTAATGTATAAGATTCTTGTTACCGACTACATCGGAAAATTGCGAGCCATGGAACTGAGGGTGAAATACTCACGTGGATTAAAAACTGGCTGGAGCATAGGAAACAGAGAGTGGGGGTAAATAGGCAAAACTCGGACTGGAAGAGCGTCACCAGTGGGGTGCCGCAGGACTTGGTGCTTGGACCCTTGCTCTTTAACATCTTTATAAATGATCTGAACATAGGTACGATGAGCGAGGTGATTCAATTTGTGGACGATACAAAGTTATTCAGAGTAGTGAAGATGCAGGGGGATTGCGAAGATCTGCAACGTGACATACTCAGGCTCGAGGAATGGGCATCGACATGGCAGATGAGGTTCAACTTGGATAAGTATAACATCTCATGCACGAATACAGGATGTCCAGGGCGGTACTTGGAGAGACCTCCCAGGAAAGGGACTTGGGAGTTCTGATCGACAAGTCGATGAAGCCGTCCACGCAATGTGCGGCAGCAGCAAAAAGGGCAAACAAAATGCTAGGAATGATAAAGAAGGGGATCACGAACAGATCAGAGAAGGTTATCATGCCACTGTACCGGGCCATGGTGCACCCTCTCCTGGAGTACTGCGTCCAGCACTGGTCGCCGTACATGAAGAAGGACACGGTACTACTTGAAAGGGTCCAGAGAAGAGCGACTAAGATGGTTAAGGGGTTGGAGGAGCTGCCGTACAGCGAAAGATTAGAGAAACTGGGCCTCTTCTCCCTCGAACAGAGGATATTGAGAGGGGACATGATCAAAACATTCAAGGTACTGAAGGGGATAGACTTAGTAGATAAGAACAGAATGTTCACCCTCTCCAAGGTAGGGAGAATGAGAGGCCACTTTCTAAAGTTAAAAGGGGATAGATTCCGTACAAACGTAAGGAAGTTCTTTTTCACCCAAAGAGTGGTAGAAAGCTGGAACGCTCTTCCGGAGGCTGTTATAGGGGAAAACACCCTCCAGGGATTCAAGACAAAGTTAGACAAGTTCCTGCTGAACAAGAACATGCGCTGTTAGGGCTAGTCTCGGTTAGGGTGCTGGTTTTTGACCAGAGGGCCGCCGCGTGAGCGGACTGCTGGGCATGATGGACCACTGTTCTGACCCAGCAGCGGCAATTCTTATGTTCTTATGTACATATCCACGTTAAACCTCATTTGCCATATCGCAGCCCATTTCTCAAGCATGTTTATGTCACGTTTCAGGTCTTCGCAATCCTTATGTGCCTTCACTACTCTGAATAATTTCATATCGTCTGCAAATTTAATCACTTTGCTCGTTGTTCCAATTTCTAGGTCATTTATAAATATGTTGAAGAGCATGGGTCCAAGCACCGAACCATTCGGCACTCCACTCGTGACGCTTTTCCAGTCTGAGTATTATCCATTTACACCCCCCCCCCACTCTCTGTTTCCTATCCGCCAACCAGTTTTTAATCCACGTGAGTATTTCACCCTCGATTCCATGGCTCACAATTTTTCAAAGCAGTCATTCATGCGGGACCATGTCGAAAGCCTTCTGAAAATCCAGATATACAGATATACATTGTCAACGGGGTCACCCTTGTCTATCTGCCTGTTTATTCGATGAAGAAGTGCAGCAAGTTCGTCAAGCAAGATCTTCCTTTACTGAAGCCGTGCTGGCTGGTCCTCATCAGATTATGTCTGTCAAGGTGGTCAACAATACGGTCCTTTATCAGCGCCTCTACCATGTTTCCTGGTACTGAGGTCTCCCCTCGAACCTTTCGAACCTTGATTCTTAATTCAACTGTTATAATGTCAATTGATGTAAATTGTTTGTTTTCGATTAATTCGTAAAAATTGTATGTGAGACCACCACCTGGTGGCTTTTAAACTGTACATCGCTTAGAATTCTTATATAAGCGATTCATCAAATGCTAAATAAACTTGAAACTTGAAACTCGGCGTAACATTCGCCACTTTCCAGTCTTCCAGAATCCTTCCCAATTTGATCAATAGATTGGTTATTAGTTGAAGCAGTTCAGCTATAACCTCTTTCAGTTCCATGATTACCCTCAGATGGATGCCATCTGGTCCAGGGGATTTATCATTTTTAAGCCTATCAATCTGCCTGCATACCTCTTCTAGACTGACCATCAACTAAGTCAGTTTCCCATCTTCGTTTCCTGCATATAGCCTGTCAGCTTCCGGTATGTTGTGAATATCCTCTTTGGTAAATATAGACGCAAAAAATGTGTTCAGTTTGTCGGCAATGGCTTTGTCCTCCTTTAGCAGTCCCTTTATTCCATGGTCATCCAATGGCCCCACCGCTTCCTTTGTGGGTTGTTTCCCCTTAATATATCAAAAGAACGGCTTGAGGTTTTTTGCCTCCTTTGCTATTTTTTCCTCATAGTCTCTTTTGGCCCCTCTTATCGACTTATGGCACCTGCTTTGATGTTGCTTGTGCTTTTTCCAGTTTTTATCTGTTTTTGACCTTTTCCATTCCTCAAACAAAGTCTTCTTGTCTCTGATCGCTTCTTTCACCGCTACAGTCAGCCACACCAGTTCCTTGTTCTTTTTCCTCTTGGATCCCTTGTTGATACACGGTATATATAGATTTTGCGCCTTGGTGCCCGTGTCTTAAAAAAAGGACCATGCTTGCTCCAGCATTTGTATAGTGCTTATCCTCTTTTTAAGCTTCTTCCCCACTATGAGTCTCATCCTCTCGTAATTTCCTTTTCGGAAGTTCAGTGCCATGGCTGTCGTTCTGGATCAATGTTTCGCCCCCGTGTCCAGGTTGAAGCGGATCATATTGTGATCACTGCTTCCCAGCATCCCTTCTACTTCTACACCTTGCGCTGGTCCTTTTAGTCCATTTAGAATTAAGTCCAGAATTGCATTTCCTCTTGTATTTTCCTTGATAAGTTGTTTCAGGAAGCAATCGCCTACAGCTTCCAGGAACTTGGTCTCCCTACCATAGCCGGAGTTGCCTAGGTTCCAGTCTATCCCCAGGTAATTAAAGTCACCCATGATAACTGCATTGCCTCCCTTGCAGTTGTGTTTAATCTCATCCGTCATTTCTCCATCCATTTCTTTGGACTGCCCTGGGGATCAGTAGTAGATGCCGATCTTCATTTCCGTTCCATTTGTTCCCTGAATTTTAGCCCATAGCACCATTTTTTGCTTTTAAACAGAAGCAGGGCTGTTCACAAAGATGTAGACCCCCCTGAGGAAGCTATTATTTTGGCAAAATGGGACCCGTTGGCCATCAAAAAGCTACATATAAGAAGCACCGGCAGTAACTAAGATAAGTGCTGGGCTGGTTTTCATATATTTATTGCATGAAGCACTTTAAATTAATGCAAGCACGTATAAAGAAAAGTTAAGAAAAAATATGCACTGAGCTCGATGATTGATATCTATCACCTGCTGAAACTGATCTAAAGATCTGTGACCGATCAGTGCAGGTATCTGAGAGCTCAATTGCGTTATCTAAGAATACACATATTGGAAAGCAATTGTGTGAAAAATCCAGGTATAACGTTTTACAACATTAGGAACTTTTTCTATTGCTTAGTGTTGAGTGTAGAATATTCATGCCATTCTTAAACCGATATACCTCACTCATGCTACTTTAGGGTAATGTTGCCTTTGCTGCTGATTTCTGCCTGCAAATTTCATGAAATTTAGATAGATAACCTTATAATTTGAGTTAAGCATAGGAAGAATTGTTGCCTTCTCCTCCATTTTTGTCTATTAAACTGGATAACTAATGTTTTTTTATATAGCATGGCACATATTGTATTTTTTTAAATATTTTTATTTAAAAAATGTCAATATGTTACTCACATATAATGCATACAACAGAACATGAGTACAATAATAATCTGAAATCACCGAACTGGAAGAGTAATAAAGAAAATGATATTGCAGTTATAAGAAAACATTGAAGTTAACATGTGATATTGTTTCTTTATATACCACACTTGAAATGAAATAATTTGGCAAACAAAATGATTGAAATGATAGAAAAGAACAATGAAATGAAATAACAAAACAAACAAAATGACAATTTTCTCCATGTACATTCCTAGAAGGGAACAGATTGAGGGGTCTGGAAAGCATAATTCTGTGTTTATGATTATGCTTATTGAATACTTGATATACAGTACAACCTTTCACCAATCAAAGTGGTTAACAATCAAAAATTATAAAGTCAGGGTGAGAAAAGAAAAGAACTACAAATATGGACAGGAAAGAGAATGAGAGGTAGGATGCTAGTGGAAAAAACCCAAAGTATCCATCCATGTGTATGGAATCCAGTGTTGTGGCCCATGAGAGGGCATATGGATAAACAGCAATATGGAGGAGTTCAATCTGGTTTGGGGTCTGAAGGATACAAATAGTGAATAGTTGAATACAAAATGTGGCTGGGGTTTGTTATTTCACCGTTTATAGTATAGCACTGAGGCATCTTATATAGACATAGAAACATAGAAACATAGAAAATGACGGCAGAAAAGGGCCAAAGCCCATCAAATCTGCCCACTCTAATGACCCACCCCCCTGACTTTACCCCCCTAGAGATCCCACATGTATATCCCATTTACTCTTAAAATCTGGCACGCTGCTGGCCTCAGTCACCTGAAGTGGAAGTTCATTCCAACGATCAACCACCCTTTCGGTGAAGAAATACTTTCTGGATTTTCAGCGGATGCCCTCTTGTGGCCGAGGGTCCTTTAAGAAAGAAGATATCATCTTCCACCTCGATACGGCCCGTGATATATTTAAACGCCTCAATCATGTCTCCTCTCTCTCTTCGTTTCTCAAGTGAGTACAGCTGCAATTTATTTAGCCTTTCTTCATATGGGAGATCCTTGAGCCCCGAGACCATCCTGGTGGCCATTCATTGAACCGACTAAATTCTCAGCACATCTTTCTGGTAATGTGGTCTCCAGAATTGTACACAATATTCCAGATGAGGTCTCACCATGGATCTGTACAATGTCATTATGACTTCGGGCTTTCTCTACGGATACAACCCATCATTTGTCTTGCCTTGGATGAAGCCTTTTCCACTTGATAGGCAGTTTTTATGTCATCGCTAATGATCACTTCTAAGTCACATTCTGCCTTAGTTCTAGCTAAGGTCTCACCATTTAGTGTGTAAGTTCTGCACGGATTTCTGCTGCCCAAGTGCATGACTTTACATTTTTTAGCAATGAAGCTTAGCTGCCAAGTCGATGACAAGTGCTCCAACAGAAGTAGGTTCCATGTCATACTGTCTGGCAAAGTGCTTTTACCTACTATGTTACACAGTTTGGTGTCATCAGTGAACAATGATATTTTACCCTTAAGCCCTTGGGTCAGGTCTCCTACGAATATGTTGAAGAGGATCGGGCCCAAGACCGAGCCCTGCGGTATTCCACTGGTCACCTCCGACATTTTGGAAGGGGTACCATTTACCACCACCCCCTGAAGTCTAACGCTTAGCCAATTCTTAACCCATGCAGTTAGTGTTCCCCTAATCCCATCGATTTCAGCTTGTTCAATAACCTGCAGTGTGGGACGCTATCAAAAGCTTTACTGAAGTCCAAGTACACGACATCCAGGGACTCCTTCGCATCCAGCTTTCTCATTACCCAGTCAAAGAAGCTAATCAGATTTGATTGACAGGACCTACCTTTGGCAAATCCGTGTTGGTGGGGATCCCGTAAATTCTCCTCGTCCAGGATTGTATCTAATTTCTGTTTGATTAGTGTTTCCATGAGTTTGCTCACTATGGATGTGAGACTCACCGGTCTGTAATTTGCAGTCTCTGTCCTGCAACCCTTTTTGTGGAGTGGAATAACGTTAGCTGTCCAAGGGGACTCTTCCCGTGCGCAGGGAAAGATTGAAGAGCACGGATAATGGTTCTGCCAGGACATCAAAATATCCACAAAGAAGAAAATCCAGAGAAAACCAAAAAAAAACTCTGTGGAGTGACAATGTTCCTAAATGGACTTTATTTGAAAGTATCAAAGTTTCAAAGGTACACTGAAATCATCCACATAAAATAATTTTATCCACATAAAAGTAAAATCATCCATATAAGAGCCTTAAAGGACCTAGTCCGCTAGGGATACAGGAACCAACACGGTCCGCGTTTCGACAAAAAGTCTTCTTCAGGGGTCCCTGGGGGTCCTATAAAGGTGAGTACATGGGAATCAATTGTGTAGTGAGCCGAAAGTGAGACACTGTTTGCATTTGCAATGGAAAGGCTCTAATGTGGATGATTTACTTTTATGTGGATGTAATTATTTTATGTGGATGATTTCAGTGTACCTTTGGAACTTTGATACTTTCAAATAAAGTCCATTTAGGAACATCGTCACTCCACAGAGTTTTTTTTGTTTTCTCCGCCAGGACATCACCTAACTCTCTAAGCACCCTGGGGTGTAGGTTGTCCGGTCCCATGGCTTTGTTTACTTTGAGTCTTGATAGTTTGCAGTAGACACTACTGGGCATAAACTCAAAATTTTGAAACGGGTCTTTCGAGCTTTCCCTTGTCTGCAACTGCGGACAGGATCCCGGCGCCTCGCAGGTGAAGACTGAGCAGAAGTATTCATTTAGTAGTACGGCCTTATCGGAATCTGATTCTACATAATTCCCGTTCAGTTGCCTAAGGCGTACTATCTCATCTGTGTTTTTTTTCCTGTCACTAATATACCTGAAGAAGGATTTATCCCCCTTCTTAATGTTCTTCGCTAGAGTCTCCTCTATTCGACTGCCCTTTTGATAGCTTTAGACCTGGTCAGATAGTTTTCTTTTGCCTTCCTTTTTTCTGATGTTTGTAGGAAATAAATGCTATTTTCTTTTCTTTAACGAGGTCCGAAATCTCTGCAGTGAACCACTGGGGTCTGTTGTTTCTCCGTCGTTTGCTTACTGTTTTTATATAGCGGTTAGTTGCTTCGTGTAGAGTAGATTTCAGAGTTGACCACATAGCCTCCACATTATCAGTTTCAGCTTGGTTTTGCAGCGCCTGACGGACAAAATCTCCCATGCGTTCAAAGTCAGTGCCTCGAAAGTTGAGGACCTTCGTTACTGTGTTTGATCTAGAGAAACCTTTCTTGAGGTTAAGCCATACCATGTTATGGTCGCTGGAGGCCAGCGTATGGCCTACCGAAACCTCCGAGATGCTGTCTCTGTTGATGAGTACCAGATCCAGTATCACCTGGTCCCTAGTGGGCTCCAATACCAATTGTTTGAGCCGTGCACCTTTTATGGAGGTTAATAGTCTTCTGCTGCCGCTGGTATGTTGCGGGCATATTGAAGACCCCTAACAGTACTGTGTCCCCACGCAAAGTGATGTTCTCTATGTCTTCGATTAATTCTAAATCCTTGTCTTCCTGTTGACTTGGAGGTCTGTATACCACACCAAGGTACAGGCATTTTTCGTTTCCTCTGGCCAGGTTCACCCAGAGGGATTCCCCGATGTATCTAACATCCATGATTCTGGTAGTTTTGATGTTTTCTTTAGTTTATAGTGCTACCCCTCCTCCTAACTTGCCCTCTCTGTCACGACGAAGTAGGTTGTAACCCGGTATAACCATATCCCACCCGTGTGAGTCCGTGAACCAGGTCTTGGATATCGCCACCACGCAGGGCCGCCATCAGAAATTTCTGGGCCCCTTACTGAGCAATCCTATTGGGCCCCCCATGCACCCCTTCCCCCCCCTGACCCCCCCCTTCTTCCATGGGCCGAATACACACATACTTTTCTCTGTCGCCGCATTCTTTGACCAAAAGATTTGTAAGCCTGCAACCACGTCAAGGTAGACTCTTTCAGCAGCTCCCCTCCCTCCCCCTTACCTTTGTGGCCAAGTCAAAATGATCTACCAACAATAAAATTTTAAAAACACAAAGCACGCTGTACGCAGAGAAAATGTTAATTATCATTTATATTCTGCGGGTTTTCAAAGAGGTCAAGGCAGATGACTTTATGCAATGTCACCTCAGTAATAACTATACAAAAATAGACAAATATTCCCCCTCCCTTTTTACTAAACCGCGATAGCGGTTTTTAGCGCAGGGACCTGCGCTGAATGCCCCACGCTGCTCTTGAAGCTCATAGGCTCCCTGCGCTACAAAACGCTATTGCGGTTTAGTAAAAGGGGGCCATAGTGCAAAATATAGACAGCATATATAAATTCTCAAAACATTTTGATCACTAAATTGAAAATAAAATCATTTTTCCTACCTTTGGTAATTTCATCAGTCTCTGGTTCCACTTTATTCTTCTGACTGTGCATCCAATATTTCTTCCCTTCTTTCAGCCTCCTGTATGCTTCCTCTTCTCCAGACCTCATTCCCTCCCCAAACTTTTTCTTTATTTCACCCTGTCCCCTTCTTTCTTTTTCTCTCTCTCCATACCCCCTTTCATTCTGTATGTCTGTCTTTCTCTCTCTCTCCGTACCCCATTTTTCTTTGTTTCACCCAGCCCCCTTTCTTTTTTTTTTTCTGGCTCCCTGTCCCCCCCTTTCTTTCTTTCTCCTTGCCCTCCACTATGCCACCACCATTGGGAAAATGCTGCCACCGCCACTGGGGAATAGGCTGCCACTGCCGCTATCGGGAACAGGCCGGCGCCGAGTTCACCCTGCTTCTCTTCCCCGCGGGGCCGACCAACTCTCGCCACTCGACGTCAATTCTAACGTCGGAGAGGACGTTCTGGGCCAGCCAGGCAGCGATTGGCTGGCCCAGAACGTCCTCTCCGACGACAGAATTGACGTGGGTGGCGAGAGTTGGTCGGCCCCACAGGAAAAACAGGGAGAACTTGGCATCGGCCTGTTCCCAATGGCGGCGGTGGCACTCAAGTGGCTAAAGAGACGCAGTTTGCCAGCCTAGAGAGAACACTGGAGGGTGGCCAGCTGTGCACCCCCTTGGGGCGAAAGCTCGGGGCAAACCGCCCCCACCCCCACCTTGGTATGCCACTGTCTGTACCTCACTCCCTCCCTATGACCAAAAATTCTCCTTTCTTCTATTCCCCGTGTACACAACCATCTCTTTCCCTCCCTTCCTCTCTCCCAAGTCCTTGCCTTCTGTGTCCAAAAACACATTCCCTCCCCCACCTCAGCATCTCTTTCCCTCCCTTCCTCTCTCCCAAGTCCATGCCTTCTGTGTCCAAAAATGCATTCCCTCCCCCACCTCAGCATCTCTTTCCCTCCCTTCCTCTCTCCCAAGTCCATGCCTTGTGTCCAAAAACCCATTCCCTCCCCACCTCAGCATCTATTTCCCTCCCTTCTTCTCTCCCAAGTCCATGCCTTCTGTGTCCAAAAACCCATTCCCTCCCCCACCTCAGCATCTCTTTCCCTCCCTTCCTCTCTCCCAAGTCCATGCCTTCTGTGTCCAAAAATGCATTCCCTCCCCCACCTCAGCATCTCTTTCCCTCCCTTCCTGTCTCCCAAGTCCATGCCTTCTGTGTCCATAAACTCATTCCCTCCCCCACCTCAGCATCTCTTTCCCTCCCTACTTCTCTCCCAAGTCCATGCCTTCTGTGTCCAAAAACCCATTCCATCCCCCACCTCAGCATCTTTCCCTCCCTTCCTCTCTCCCAAGTTCATGCCTTGTGTCCAAAACGCACTCCCTCCCCCTTTTGTGTTCCCCGTTTGCCTCCCAGCCCATCTTAGCAACTTTCTCAGCAAAATGTAGCTCGAGCCGCGTAGGCTTGTCTTCTATTTCCTGCCTGTCCCGCCGCGCACACATAGCCAACCAGAAGTCTTCCCCAACTTCAGCGCTGACATCGGAGGGCGGGCTTTGCTTAAGCCCTCCCTCCGACGTCAGCGCTGACGTCGGGGAAGACTTCCGATCGGCTGTGTGAGCGGCAGGGCAGTCGGAGTAGAAGACGAGCCTCGCGGCTCGAGTTATATTTAACCCCGCGGGTCCCCCATCGTCCCCGTTCAGCTCTCTCTCCTGTGCACCCCCTTGGGGCGTGCACCGCCCCCCCTAGGTACGCTACTGGCCCGGGCCCCCTGTCAGCTCCAGGCCCCTGAATGCAGGACTGGTAGTACTGCCCTGATGGCGGCCCTTATCTAGGTGCCTAAATCCAGATGCCCCTTTATAGAATTGCCCTCCACATGGGTATATTTAGTATCTATAGGTTAAGTAGCTAATTTTCAAAGGAGGTAGCATTTCTTTGAAAATTAGTGAAAGTGCCCACAGATTGTGTCTCTGCACAGGTGATACAAAAAAAAAATTGGGCCCTAGCAAGGGAAAGTGTCAAAGCCACCCACAGGAACTGGCTCTTTGAAAACTTCCTACACTGTAATTTGTATCTGTATGTGTTTTGTTCCACACACTTATCTGTATTTAGCAGAGACATTCCTGGGAATGAGGTTAGGTTCAGCATCACTACAAAGCAAATACTTTCCCCCTACCCCCCCAAAAAAAAAAGTACCTACAGAAAAAAAGAACTTAAGGTCTCTACAGATACATTTATTTTGGTAGTTTTTAGAAGTGTACATGTGTAGTTTCACTTTCAGACAGATAATTTTATATAAGGGTAAAGCCTGTTTTACAGCAGGAAAAAATTATATCAAATTGTATGGCCACATATGCACAGTAGGAGGCAGTGTTACAATGTACAGATGTATTTTATAAAAATGAACAGCAGTAATTTTTCTGCTGTCGCCTCCCAACTCTCGCCACCCGATGTCAATTCTAACGTCGGAGAGGACGTTCTAGGCCAGCCAGGCAGCGATTGGCTGGCCCAGAACGTACTCTCCGATGTCAGAATTGATGCGAGTGGCGAGAGTTGGTCGGCCCCACAGGGAAAAGCAGGGAGAACTTGGCGCCGGCCTGTTCCCAATGGCAGCGGTGGCACTCAAGTGGCTAAAGAGCCGCAGTTTGCCGGCCTAGGGAGAACACTGGAGGGTGGCCAGCTGTGCACCCTCTTGGGATGTAACCCCGGCGCCCCTCCCCCACTTTGGTATGCCACTATCTGTACCTCACTCCCTCCCTATGACCAAAAATTCTCCTTTCTTCTATTCCCCGTGTACACAACCATCTCTTTCCTTCCCTTCCTCTCTCCCAAGTCCATGCCTTCTGTGTCCAAAAACCCATTCCCTCCCCCACCTCAGCATCTCTTTCCATCCCTTCCTCTCTCCCAAGTTCATGCATTGTGTCCAAAACGCACTCCCTCCCCCCTTTTGTGTTCCGCGTTTGCCTCCCAGCCCATCTTTGCAACTTTCTCAGCCAAACGGAGCTCGAGCCGAGAGGCTTGTTTCCTGTTTCCTGCCTGTCCTGCCGCGCACAAATAGCCGACCGGAAGTATTCTCCGACGTCAGCGTTGACGTCGGAGGGTAGGCTTTGCTTAAGCCCTCCCTCCGACGTCAGCGCTGACATCGGGGAACACTTCCAATCGGCTAAATGTGAGCGGCAGGGCAGGTAGGAACAGAAGACGAGCCTCGCGGCTCGAGATGTATTGAACTCCGAAGATGCCCCGTACAGCTCTCTCCTGTGCATCTGGGGCGGACCGCCCCCTCCCTAAACTGTGGCCTACGCAGTGTTCCCGCTAAGCTGCGCTGGCGTGCGCAGGCGCACAAAATATTACATCGCAGCGCACAAGTTTCTCGTCACAGCGCACGGCGTACGGCAGATGGCAGGGCGGCGAGAGGAGAATCGGGCGAGTTGGCTCATAACTTGCTGGCGCCCGATATTTTTAGCTCACAGCGAAAAAAGTTTGCTCACAACACCCGCCCGCTTAGAGGGAGCACTGCCTAGGACCCTGGGGGAGCCCAGGCCCCCTGTCAGCTCGGGGCCCCTGAATGCAGGACTGGTAGTACTGCCCTGATGGCGGCCCTGCCACCACATCCAGGTCGGCGTTCATTATTTCTGTCTCCAATTCCAGAATTTTATTTCCCAAACTGTGTGCATTAACATACATAGCCCTCCACACCTTATGTTTGTTAAGTCCCTGTGAAGAGTCTCCCGTCTGAGTTAGTGTGACTCCTAAAGTATTGTTTTTAGTGTGTGTACTTACCTCGGACTCAGAAATGGAGTTGCGACTTGCCTCCTCAAGACAGTTACTTACTGCACTGGAATGTGAGTGGGTACCCTCCCCCAATTTACCTAGTTTAAAGCCCTACGAAGTAGGCAGGCAAGTCGATGTCCGAAGACGTTCTTACCTCTTCTGGTCAGGTGGAGTCCGTCTGGTCCCTGAAGTCCCTGCAGCGCCTCTCCATGGTCCAGGAATCCAAAGTTCATCTCTTTGCACCATCCATGAAGCCACTCGTTGGTCCTCTGGTTACGCTCTTCCCTTGCCTCTTACTGGGAGGATCGAGGAAAAGACCACCTGCGCTCCTATCTGCTTCAGCTTCTCACCCAGGGCTCTGAAGTCTATGGGTATATATGTCCCTTATTACAGAACTTACTGATTTGTATTCTCTATATACTTCCTGGCCAGTATTCAAAACTACTTAATCGGCCAGGAATGGCCCCCGACCAGTTAAATAACGTTTTAGTACTTAACCACAGATATTAGCAGTGTTATCTCCCATTGAATATGCTCAGTTAGCAGCTATATCATGCAACTTATCCAGTTTAGCAGTCAAATAGGACCACATAAATTGCTGTCCTATCTTTAACTGCTAAAATGTTAACCAGCTATCACTGAATATCAGCATAACTAGTTAACTTTTTAGCAGTTAAAAAACTCTGGATATTCAATGCCAGTTGCTGGAAATTGCCTGTCATTGAATATCCCCACCTGGAATACTGTGTGCAATTCTGGAGGCCGCATTAACGCAAGAGACTGGAGTCGGTTCAGAGAATGGCCACCCGGATGGTCTCGGGACTCAAGGATCTCCCGTACGAAGAACGGTTAGACAAATTACAGCTATACTCGCTCGAGGAGCGCAGAGAGAGGGAGGACATGATCGAGACGTTCAAGTATCTCACGGGCCGCATTGAGGCGGAGGAAGATATCTTCTTTTTCAAAGGACCCATGGCAACAAGAGGGCATCTGTGGAAAATCAGGGGCGGGAAACTACGAGGTGACACCAGGAAATTCTTTTTCACTGAAAGGGTGGTTGATCGCTGGAATAGTCTTCCACTGGAGGTGATTGAGGCCAGCAGCGTGCCTGATTTTAAGGCCAGATGGGATCGACACATGGGATCTATTCACAAGGCAAAGGTAGGGGAGGGTCATTAGGGTGGGCAGACTGGATGGGCCGTGGCCCTTATATGCCATCTATTTCTATGTTTCTATGTTTAACGCCAACAGCAGACAGCAAAAGTACTGCCCACCTCCAGATGAATATTGGGCCCCTCATTTCTTTCTGCTATAAAAGATATTTTAAAGGGAATTTTCAGGCAGTGTATGCAATGTTTCCTTTTGAGAACTGGTCTTTCTGTAGGAAAAATGGTCAGTTCTCCATATATATATATATATATATACACACAGTACATATATTTTTGCATTGAAGCAGATGCAGATGTACTTGTGGGAAAGAACAGAAGAGCTTTCAAAATGAAAACCCATCTGTACTTGTCCTTCTCCTACCTAGCCCCGCCCCCTTTCATTTACAGGTGAAAATACTCAGTTTAGTCACAATGCAAGTAGTTTCATCTGCACTGGGTAGTGCACTCTTCAACTGGTCTTTTACATAGGTAAACAACTTTGGAAAATTAATAAAAATTTTCCTCTTAAAGTGTATGGTGAAAAGATAGCTAGAACTCTTGAGATCCACTTCTAGTCTGATGACCACAGCATAAAATTAAACAGATATGCATGTAACTTTATGCAGTTATCAGTAGCACTATCCCTTTAAATGACACCACTGAAAATCTATGAATAAAGTTAAATGGTTAAATGATACCACTGAAAACCTATGTCTGTCTTGCCTGTTCTGATTGTAAGTTCTTTCGAGCAGGGACTCTTTTCTTACTCTTTGTGACTCTGTGCAGCGCTGTGTGCATCTGGTAACGCTATAGAAATAATTAATAGTAGTAGTTATGGTAGGATAAAGTTAAATGGCTAAAATATTCATTTAATGTTATACCTGGTATTTATGCAATAAAACCTATAAATGATAAGTTATCCTACTAGCAGTTTAGAGAGTAACATTTTGGCTAGCCATGGAAAGCTTCTAAGCACACCTTTATAAATGGTAACTTTTGCTGTTTAGTAATTTAAGGATATAGTTATCAATGTGGGCTACTGTTAAGATCTGTTATTTTACCTCTATCCAGTATTATTTTAGAATAGGTTCATTTTATGCAACAAAACCTAGATATTAATGACTAGAGATAATAAAATAACACATCCTAACAATAGCCCACATTAATATTGTTCCCCCTTAAATAGCTATATTTATCCTTATAAGTGGCCAATTTTTATAAACAAAAAACAAGATGGCCGACAACAAAAATAATGACCACACACTACCCAACATAATTAAATTTAATAACAATCAGAATATCTTCAATATAAGGAAGGAAAAGATTTCAGTGGTGCTTCCAACATGATTTGCTGCAACAAAGGTATATGTTTGGAAATATTTTGCATATTTCTTCTAGTATAGAATATGTTATTCTCTTTACACAGATCCAGAAGGTGATGCCCAGTGATACATTCTATTTTTCCATCATACGCAATCCAGTTCACCTCATGGAGTCTTCATTTGATTACTACAAAGGAATTCCAGCCTTCCGCAGAGCTAAAACACTGGATGAATTTCTTGACCAGCCTTCAAAATTCTATAATTTGTCTGACCCTTATAGTCCTTTTTCCAAGAACATAATGACTTTTGACTTTGGTTTTAATAACAATGTCAAATTCTCAGTCAAGCATGCTCACCAAAACATTGAAATAATTGAGGCTATATTTGATCTTGTATTGATTGCAGAGTACTTTGATGAGTCCATGGTTCTCCTGAAGGAGGCTTTGTGCTGGAAACTGGATGATGTGGTGTCTTTTCCTCTCAATAGCAGAGATAAAAAGGCCAGGATGCCTCTTTCAAAAAACAGCACAGAGAAGATCAAGAACTGGAACAGACTGGATTGGGAGCTCTACATTCACTTCAATAGGACTTTCTGGGAGAGGATTGACCAAACTATTGGAAGGGAACAGATGCAGCAAGAAGTGAACAAACTACGTAAGAGACGGGAAGAACTGTCTAAAACATGTCTAGAAGGTGGGAGCATGGTGGATCCAAAGCAGATCAAAGATTTGTCACTGGCACCATTGCAATTTGGCAGAGCTCATATCCTTGGCTACAACCTCAGACTAGGACTGGATGAAGTAACAAAGAAGCTGTGTCAAACTTTAATCACCCCAGAAATCCAGTACACTAAACACTTGTACATCAAGCAATCCCTCCAAAAAACAAGTGCACTCCAGAAGTACTTAATTGCTAATAGGTTAGTTTTCAAACGATTTGACACACTAATGTAACCCTCCTCCCACACACACATACACACTGTTTAAGTGGGCTAGGCAGCTGACTAGTTACTGCCCAGGTTGGTGGGAAAAAGGGCACACACAGAATTTATTTGTTGGGACCAGAGCTAGGATCAGGATTTTCATATCAGGCCAGGTAAGCACAGCATCAAACTTCACATACATATAATGATGTAGACCACACAAGTTCTTTTGATAAGAGTATAGTTTCAAACTTCTCAGAATACATGACCAACTATTTACAACAGCTTCTGCTCTCTTCCAGTAAGGCACCAAAATTATAATCAGTTTCTACTTCTTTCTCCTTTCTTCTCAAGCTACTCACCAACTTGTCTTATTTGTACAGTTCACTTTCTGTTACCCTTAAGCAGATGTTAACTGATCTAGATTTTTTTATTTTTGATCTTAAACATCCTATTCCAAGAGGTCTTAGAGCAGGGGTGTCCAATGTCGGTCCTCGAGGGCCACAGTCCAGTCGGGTTTTCAGGATTTCTCCAATGAATATGCATTGAAAGCAGTGCATGCAAATAGATCTCATGCATATTCATTGGGGAAATCCTGAAAACCCGACTGGACTGTGGCCCTCGAGGACCTACATTGGACACCCCTGTCTTAGAGGCTTTCTTCAAAGAACAATTTTATCAGGTCTGAAAATCATACTCTATCTTTGGATTGGACCCTTGAAACCAACATATAGTCATTGGTGTTCTAGAACAGTGGTTCCCAACCCTGTCCTGGAGGACCACCAGGCCAATCGGGTTTTCAGGATAGCCCTAATGAATATGCATGGAGCAGATTTGCATGCCTGTCACTTTCATTATATGCAAATCTCTCTCATGCATATTCATTAGGGCTAGCCTGAAAACCCGATTGGCCTGGTGGTCCTCCTGGACAGGGTTGGGAACCACTGTTCTAGAATATTCCACATCTTGACAATGGAAAGTATGCAATTATCAGAATGGGATAGTAGACAGGGAAGACAATTTTTTACTATTTGGCAACCTTATTTAGATACTTTAACACCACATACCCGCAGTCATATATTAATACGTTTTAATGTTTACATTTTTTTTCCACAGCTCTGGAATGGGGAAAAAGGGAGGGAATTGGGAATATTTGCTTTTATTGATATTGTTTATTATATAATAATTCTGTAAATTTTGTTTTTCTTCTTATTGTATTTGAAATGTTTTTTGTTATTCTTTTGAAATCTCTTTATTGAGCAAAAGGTGAACACATTACAAAATAAGCACTCATCAGCACCAAAGAAACAAAGTAAACAGCAGCAAGCCATACAAACAAGAGAAGCATAAGGAAGTGCAATACAAACACCATTCTAGATATTGCCAGTTGCTCACAAATTTTTGTTTTGTCCCACAAGATCCCTCCATACCCTCCCAAACCCCCCCCCCATTCCCGAGTGGACAGCACAGAGAAAAAAGAGAGAGAGCCTACACCAAGAGGCGCAGGAGACGTGAGTGAGTGAGTGCACTACCCAAACCAAAAGAGATGAGACAAGAAAAAGAAAAAGAGAAAGAAGAAAACAGAAAACAGAAAAGAACAAGGAAGACAAGAAAAGGAGAAACATCCCACCCCATCCTAGGAGTTAAGCAGGAGACTCCTCGATCTATGAGGTAAGACTGTCCAGTAAGCCTCCCAGATCTCTTGAAAACGGTCCCAACTACCCGGCACCCTACCCGACACAGCCCTACGCTCCACAGGGCCAATCTCGAAAAGGTACCCGCTGCCATTGGGGCCACGGGTGGAACAGCAGGTTCCCTCCAACACACTAGAATCACCCGTTTAGCCATCAAGAAAGCCTTTTACACAAAAAGACGGTGTCCCCCCAGGCATGGCACCCATATCACCAACCACAGTAAATAAGAGCGATCAGGGGAGAACACTCAGGTATGACGACATGGAAAGATCGAAGGTAACACCACACCCGGACCAAAACAGCTGTATCCGAGGACGAAGGCCTAGAACATATGTCCCAACGTGGCTCCAGAACAGCCACACCTAGGGCATGCATCCCTGTATGGCAAAGCCCGCTCGAAAAAGCTCGCAATGGGGAAATAAAAGCTCTAATGCAAAAACTTATATTCCTGTTCCCTATGTATCATACTCCAAGAAACTGTCGCAATGCTACCAAAGCCATGAGAAAGTACATCCGGCACTATAGCAAGCTGTAGGTCCAGGCTCCAGGCCTGAGCCAAGCGACATGCCTGAGTATCAGGACAAAGGGACAAAAGAGCAGAAGTATAATAGCTCAACCTAGGGGCCACTGAGTCCCACATAGCCAGGCACTTGCCCAATCGGTCAGAGACAGCTGTCGTCACTGCCGAGGCGTCCAGTCTAGAGATATAATGGCAAATCTAAGATACCAAAACAAGTCAACTGAATCGAGGTTGTACATAGACATAAGTTCCGATGGAGTAAGAAGGCGCCCCTGTTCGTGCAGAAGGTCACCCACCCGTTTAATTCCCCAGGAATGCCACGTGATAAAAGTACGGGTCTCCGTCCACGGAACAAAATCCAAATTCCCGACAAGAGGGAGAAAAGGAGTCACACTAAAATTCACTGAGAGCTTCTTGCACAAGAGTTTCCAACCCCACCGCATATAAGCCCAAATAATATGATTCCGAAAGGCCAGAGACAAGGGCGCTGAGGGAGCATGGAGAACATACAACCCCGCCAAGTGTCCCAGCAAATCCCGCTCTAACGGGTAATTCAGGGCTACGGAACTTTCAAGACACCAGTCTCACAGGACCCGCAGCCCGCAAGCTAAGTTGTAAATCTGAAGGTTAAGTAGGCCAAACCCCAGTTAAGAAACAGGCAACATCAGCACTTGCAAAGAAATACGGGGCCATTGGCCCCCCCACAAAAACACACGAAGCGTCGTATATAAGGTGTCTAAATCACGGTGCTTCAACCATATAGGTAGGGTCTGCAAAAGATGCAACCATCGGGGTACCA
This sequence comes from Geotrypetes seraphini, assembly GCF_902459505.1. NCBI lineage: Eukaryota > Metazoa > Chordata > Amphibia > Gymnophiona > Dermophiidae > Geotrypetes > Geotrypetes seraphini. The sequence goes on along the minus strand of NC_047092.1, from coordinate 107,132,030 downwards.
GCATCATGTTATAAAGATAAATACGCCCCAACAACGAAATAGGGAGAGCACCCCATAAACGAAGAAGCTTGACAGTTTTCTTAAGTAAATAATAATAATAATAATTTATTTCTTATATACCGCTATACCGTGAAGTTCGAAGCTGTTTACAATAAAGATACATTAGACAGTACATGGGATAGAAACGGTTTACAATAAAGATACGTTTAGTCAGTACATGGGATACAAGTGGATTACAGTAAAGGTATATTTTGTCAGTACATAGGATGCAAGTGGGTTACAATATAAGTGGTTTACTATCAAGATGCATTTTGTCAGTGTTTGGGATACAGGTGGGTGGGTTACCATAAAGATACATTTAGTCAGTACATGGGTTACAATAAAGATACGTTTTGTCAGTACATGGGGTGCAGATGGGTTACAATAAAGATACATTATGTCAGTACATGAGATTCAAGGTGGAAAGTATAATTAGTTTCGGGCCTTGGAATTAGGGGGCGAGGTGGAAGGGTCATGGCGAGGAAGAGTTGGGTATGGGAATTTAGAATTTGTTAAACAGTCGAGTTTTCAGGGATTTTCTAAAGTCTGCGTATGTAGTGGCCTCAAGTATGGGCTTTCCAAGCCATGTGTTCAGCCTAGCTGCCTGGAATGATAACATTCTATCTAGAAACTTTTTGTATTGGTAAGATTTCAAGGAGGGGTAATTAAATAGGTTTGTTCTGCGAGTGCTCTTGTTGGACTCGTTGGGGGAGAACTGGGAGATTAGGTAAGCTGGAAGAATCCCAAAGACAGCTTTGTAACAAAAACAAGCAAACTTGAAGAGGACTCTGGATTCTGCGGGTAGCCAGTGGAGTTTCTGATAATAAGGGGAAATGTGTTCCCATTTTTTTAAACCGTGGATTAGTCGGATCGCGGTGTTCTGAATTAATCTCAGCTTGTGGAGGTTCTTTTTATAAGCTCCTAGGTATATGATGTTACAGTAATCTAGGGTGCTTAAGATGGATGATTGTACTAGTAAACGGAAGGACTTTTCATCAAAGAATTTTTTAATAGTGCGAAGTTTCCAGAGGATTGAAATACATTTTTTAAACAGTAGGTTTGTGTGGTTTTCCAGGGTTAGGTGTTTGTCATGTGTTACCCACAGAATCTTTATAGTTTGGTCAATTTTGTATTCTCGGCTCTGTAGGTGAATTGAATTTTCTTTTATCTTTTCGTTGGGTGATGCCAGGAAGAATTTGGTTTTTTCTGTGTTGAGTTTCAGTTTGAAGGCCATCATCCAGTGATCTATTTGATTTAGGTTGTTGGTTAAGGAGTTGGAGAATTGTGATGTTAGGGCGGTTAGTGGAATCACTACAGTAATGTCATGTGCGTAGATGTAGAAGGTGAGCCCTAGGCTTTGTAGCATGTTTCCTAATGAGCTGAGGTAGATATTAAAGAGGGTTGGGGATAGGGAGGAACCCTGAGGTAATCCGCAGTTGTTATTCCAGCTATAGGAAAGTTTGTCATCTTTGAATACCTGGTAGGATCTGTTCCTGAAGAATCCCTGAAACCAATTGTGAGTGTAGCTTGTGATGCCTGTGGTTTCTAGGCAGTTCAAAAGAATGGTGTGATCTACTAGGTCAAAGGCGCTACTTAGGTCCAGTTGTAGGATCATGGCGCTGGTACCTCGGGTGAGGAGGGCATGAAGGTGGTTAAGTAGTGAGGCCATGATTGTTTCAATGCTGTGACCAGGTCTGAAGCCTGACTGGTTATTGTGCAATAAGTTGAATTTGTCTAAATATGAGTTTAGTTCAGCATTTACTATCCCTTCCATTATTTTGACCGCAAGTGGGATGTTTGCGATAGGTCTTAAATTGGTTAGGTTGTTGGGTGGTTCTTTGTTGTTCTTTTTAATGGGTGTTATTATAATTTGACCTAAGTTTTTGGAAATATTCCTGCGGTTAGTTGTAGGTTGACCCAGTTGAGTAGTTTGGCTTTGAAGATGATTGGGGCAGCTTTCATTACATCTGGGGGGCAAGTGTCCAATCTGCAGTTTGATTTGACGTATTTGTTGTAGAATTTGTTAAATGTCTACCAATCGGTCTCATTAAAGTTGGACCAGCTCATGTCTGCTTTGGTGGCGACTAGGTCTTGTGGAATGGAGTAGTCCCAGTGGGAGTCTGGAGAGTCCGTTATAGAGTGTCTTCAGTTATTTACTTTGGTGTTGAAGAAGTCCGCCAGGTTGTCGGCTGTCACTGTGGATTCTTCTGTCAGGTTATGGACCAGTCTGAAAAGTTTGCTGCTGTTTATGGAGGTGTTACCGATTATGTTGGCGTAGAGGGTTCTTTTCTTTTCTTTGGCTGAGATTTTATAGCTTTTCAGCTTTTGGTGCCAGGCATTTCTAGTCTCTGAGGTTCCTAGTTTTGACCATTTTCTTTCTAGCTTTCTTAATTCTCTCTTTATCTCTAGGAGCTCTGGGTTGAACCAGCCTGTTAGGTATCTAGGTCTCTTCCTTCTTTTTTTCAGTGGGACTATTTCGTTTAGTATGCGGGTGCTGGTTTTGATCCAGGAGCACATAAATTGATTGTTTCCCTCATCTTGGTTATGAGTGATGTCATAGTCTGACCAGAATTCAGTTGGGTTAATCTTGCCTCTACTGGTGTGAAGTGGAGGGGATCTGATCTTTTCTTTCGTTGTGGTTGAGGTTGTCTTCAATTGCCAATCTAATTCGAAGTTGCATATTTTGTGGTCTGACCATAGAGAGTCAGACCAAGTTTCTGATCTCCATCTTATGAAGGGATTTGTCGAGTGTTTTGAGGATAAAGTTACCAGGCCTAATTGGTGGCCTTTCTTGTGGGTTATTACTGGAAGTGGTTTGGGAAAGTCTAGTGTGGCTAGAACGGACCAGAATTCTGAGATCTCTGGTTGGTTAGATTGCTCTAAGTGTAAATTTAAGTCTCCACTAAGGAGGTTCAGAGGGCCTGTTAGTGAGTTGGTTAATAGGAATTCATAAAATTCCTCTTTTGCTGTGGACCATTTTTTAGGGGGGATGTAGGCTAGGGTGATCGTTAGGGCGTCAGCTAGTGGTTCCGAGGTTAACTTTAGGGATAGGATTTCTAGGTATGTGGAGGATTTAGAGCTTAGCATGGTGCAGATTAAATGGTCTTTGAAGACTATGGCTAGACCTCCGCCCCTGCCTCTTTCTCTTGCTAGGGATAGGATTTTGTAGTTGGAGGGTAGGCATTCTTGGATGATGATGTCATCGTCTGAGAGTAGCCAAGTCTCTGTCAGTAGTATGAAGTCGGGGCTGTGGTCGGTCAGCCAGTCATAGATTAGTAGGGATTTGTTCCTCATGGATCTTATATTCAGGTAGCAACCCTCAGGGGTTGGAATAAGCTGGTGGAACTTTGGTGATGGGGTGAGAGAGGGCACAGTTTTTCAGCACTCGGTCTTTTTTGAAGTAGGGTCTGTTGGTTCTGCGGGACATTGTGAGGACAGGGATAACAGGTGGTTTGGGTTCTGAGTGGTTCTGGAGGACCCTGTGTTGCATTATTGGGGGTTTGGTCATGAAGTTGCGAGCTGAGGAGTAGTGGATGGGGATTGGGAAGAGGAAAGGCTGAGCAGTTGTCTTACTTTTTAAGCCGGTTAAGTAGAAAGCGAGCAGAAGAGTAATAAGGCTGTGGTGCAGAAGTGCCATTTTGGTATGTGCAGTAAGAGAACAATTGTGCAAGAGTGTAGAGGAGGAAGCTTATAGTAATGCTGTGGAGTCGAGAGCAGTTTTAAAAGTATACAGAAGGAGGAAGGGGGGATGTTAGCAATTCTGTGGAGTCGAGCAATATAGTACAGTAGGGGGGAGAAATACAATTGTGCTGAAGACAAGTAAAGTACGTTAAAGAATAGGTAAGGGCCAGTAATGGAAGTTACCTATCTTGTATGCGGTCTTCTGGGAGTTTTTGGAGTCATTTTTCTCAAGGCGTTTCACCGCGGTGTTTCACCACGGCGGCTTCATAAAGGCTCGCCAGTACGCCGAACGGCGCAGTTTTAAATGCTCCCCGCAGGATCGGGGGAGGGGCAGAGCTGTGCTCCCACGCTCTGCAGAATCGGGGCTCCTGCTGTGTCTGGAAGTCCGCTGGTTTCGGTGCGGGGCAAGGCAGCTCCCGGTGGTGCTGTAGCAGTTTTAAATGCTCCCCACAGGATCGGGGGAGGGGCAGAGCTGTGCTCCCACGCTCTGCAGAATCGGGGCTCCTGCTGTGTCTGGAACTCCGCTGGTTTCGGTGCGGGGCAAGGCAGCTCCCGGTGGTGCTGTAGCAGTTTTAAATGCTCCCCACAGGATCGGGGGAGGGGCAGAGCTGTGCTCCCACGCTCTGCAGAATCGGGGCTCCTGCTGTGTCTGGAAGTCTGCTGGTTTCGGTGCGGGGCAAGGCAGCTCCCGGTGGTGCTGTAGCAGTTTTAAATGCTCCCCGTAGGATCGGGGGAGGGGCAGAGCTGTGCTCCCACGCTCTGCAGAATCGGGGCTCCTGCTGTGTCTGGAAGTCCGCTGGTTTCGGTGCGGGGCAAGGCCCGAAATTAAACTCATACAACTTGCTCAAAGACGAAGGGACATGGACCCCTAAATATTTGACCTGGAGAGGAGTCACCTTCAAGGGGAAAGTGGGCCACAAAGCAGCAACATCTAGGATAGCCTCCGATTTAGAAACATTAAGTTTCAAACCAGAGAGCTCTCCAAAACTATGGAACTGATCTAATAAAGGAATCAGAGCCCTCTCCGGCTGAGTAAGTATTACCATAATATCATCCGCAAAGGCCAAGCAACGGATCGACGAGCCCCCCACTTCCACCCCCGATAAGTCCGGATGCCACCGAAGCCGAATCAATAAGGATTCTAAAAACAAAATATATAGAAAGCGGGCATCCCTGCCTGGTCCCCCGCCCCAACAGAAACACCGAAGGACACCCATTGACCAATACCGCAGCAGCTGGGTTAGAGTACAGCGAGCGAATGGCTTGCATGAAAAACCCTGAGATCCCATAATAAGTTAATAAGGGAAAGAGGAATGCCCAATCGACCCGATCAAATGCCTTCTCCGAATCAAAACTGATAACCAGAGAAGAGATTCGATGAGAGTCACAATGTGCCATGGCCAACAGCAATTTTCAAACATTATGACCCGCCTGCCTACCATGCACATAACCGACTTGATCCTCCTGCACTAAGGCTGGCAGAAAAGGAGCCAAGCGGTCAGCCAATAATTTTGCTAGTATTTTTAAATCAACATTAATGAGGGAGATAGGACGATACGATTCGACCAGGCTATGATCTATGCCTGGTTTAGGCAGTACAATAATTAGAGCCTGATTGGCCACTGCAGGAAAGTGACCCTGAGCTATGGCTTGGCAATAGTAGCAGCAGAGCGGGTCAGCTATATAACTATTAAGAAGCCAGAAAAATTCTCCACTAAACCCATGATTTGCCAAGCGGAAGACTCTTAACAACTCTGTCTCCCTGGAGACAGAGAGGTTCAAAACATCAACATCAGCAGCTGGTAATGTGGGCAACCCCAAAGAGTTAAGAAAACCCTCAATTAACCGTTCCTTATTCACCATCTCTGCTGTGTAGAGTTTGTGATAATATTGCACAAAAAGAGACTCAAGCTGCGACTGTTGAGTAACAATCCGTCCAGTCGCCGTGCGCAGAGAAGAAATCAATGAGGGATCCCTCCAACCCTTGGTCAAGTTAGCCAGCAATCTGATAGGTCTATTACCAAACTGATGGAATTTGTACTTACAATACAGCAAGGAGCACCATGCACATTCATGCAAAAGGGCGTTATAAGCCGTCTGGGCGGTATAGAAATCATGCTTGTGCTGCTGCGTGGGGGAGCGAAGAAATAACCCATGACTGAGCTTCACCCTCCTCTCCAACTCTAAGATCTTACACGCTAAAATCTTGCGTTTCCGGGAGTTATACTCTATACTCTATAATGGCCCCCCTTAGCACCGCTTTAGCCGTACTCCAAAAAAGCTCACCCTCCCCTGCATGCCCCTTGTTAAAAGAAGCAAAATCCTGCCATTGCTTCACAAAAAAAGATGAAAAATCAGGGTCATGATAAAGAGCCACAGGGAATCTCCATCTACCCCCACCACCCGTCTCCCCACCGCCCACCACCAAGTCCAACCAAATAGGTGCATGATCAGAGACTGCCAAGACTCCAATACTAGCCCCAGAGACACAGTGGAAAGAAGAACTAGAAAGAAAAATATAGTCAATCCTCGAGGAAGTAAGATATGATACCTTAGAGATATGAGTGAAAGTTACCCAAATATCACTATCAATATTTATTCCCCTCCCTCCAACCCCCCACCCCCCTGGATGTATAAAGATAAATAAACCAAAGAAAAGAAGAGATATGATGAAAATACATTATGTTTTTACAAATTTAGTCAATGGGCTCCAAATTTTATTAAATACCTCACTAAAACCCCTACATTCTGCGTTAATTTGTTTGTATCTGTATGTAGTACACCCACCAAAATGTATAATTAATTCTATCATGGTTTTTCTAACTACTTGTAATCAATTGAATGGCTATACCTGTTAGGATCATAAATAGATGACTCTTATATTTATCTAGAGTGGGTTTCACATGTAAAATTGTTCCGCAAATTATAGCCTCATATGACAATGGAACATTTGAATCTAGTACTAAATTTATTTGTCCCCAAATTGACTTCCAATATATTAATATAAACGGACAAAAATACAACAGATGATCCAAAGTCCCTATACCAGTATGACAATTTTGTCAAATTTAGCATATGAAAAGCCAATATAGTATTATTTGAAGAATGTCTACTAGCAATGAACCCTGTTTGGTGGACACCAATAATATAAGGAAGAGCCTTGTCCAAGCGTAAAGCTAATAATTTCACAAATATTTTCCCATCTACATTAATCAAAGAAATCAGCCTATAATTAGCAACCAACAAGGGATCTTTATTTGGCTTTGGCAAAACAATAATTAATGATTCCACTATAGTACCTGTTATACAACCATTATTCAGTTGATCCTGATATAAATTTAATAGATGGGATATTAATATGTTTAAAATAATGCATAGAATTCAACCATATATCCATCACCACCTGGAGCGGATCCAACTCTAAGAGACTTCAATGCAGATTGTATTTATTTTTGTGAAATGGGTGCTTCTAATTTTCCTTTCACATGCTTGGGAATTTTGGGACACTCAATCAGATTTAAAAATTCCAACCCATCTTCCTCCTTAGTTAAATAATGCTCAGAAGAATACAAGCTTGTGTAAAAGGAGGGGACGAGGGGGGCCTAGCCATCATCACAAGAGATGCATTTGAGTCCACCATCTTAGCCTCAAATTCCTCACCAGATCTCAAAATTCTTTCCTGTAAACTCCAGTCTGACCGACTAGAAGATAGCCTAATCATCACTCTTTTTTACAACCCTCCCAAGAAATGGCCTACCGCTAAAGACAACTTCTCCGAATTTCTCCTCACTAATTCTATTACAAGTCCCTACAACCTACTGATCGGTGACCTGAACATTCACCTTGAACAAACCGAATGAAATTACACCAAAGACCTACTATCCTTCATCACCTCTCTGGACTTCTTCATACCGACCCCTGAAATAAACCATCACAAGGGCCACCATCTGGACTTAGCAACATTCTCCTCTAAAGAACAACTCCATCCCAAGATTCTCTGGGAGCTAGCCACTTGGACTGACTCCCTATGGTCAGACCATAGGGAGTCAGTCCAAGTGGCTAGCTCCCAGAGAAATCTTGGGATGGAGGTGTTCTTTAGAGGAGAAAGTATAGATCCATGGTGAGACTGCACCTGGAGTACTGTGTGCAATTCTGGAGGCTGCATTACCGTAAGGATGTGCTGAGACTGGAATCGGTCCAGAGAATGGTCACCCGGATGGTCTCGGGACTCAAGGATCTCCCATACGAGGAGCGGCTAGGGATGTTACAGCTCTACTCACTCGAGGAACATAGAGACAGGAAGATATGATCGAGACATTCAAGTATCTCACGGGCCACATCGAGGTGGAAGAAGATATCTTCTTTTTCAAGGGTCCCGCAGTAACAAGGGGGCATCCGTGGAAAATCAGGGGTGGGAAACTGCACGGTGACACTAGGAAGTTCTTCTTCACTGAAAGGGTGGTTGATCGCTGGAACAGTCTTCCACTTCAGGTCATTGAGGCCAGCAGCGTACCAGATTTTAAGGCCAAATGGGATAGACATGTGGGATATATTCACAGAGTCAGGTAGGGAGGGTCATTGGGGTAGGCAGACTAGATGGGCCGTGGCCCTTATCTGCCATCTATTTCTATGTTTCTATGCAACTTCCAACTTAACTGGCAAGAAAAACACCATCCATCCAACCCCAAACTGGCAAAAAGGTCCAAGAAAATGATAACCACCAGAGGCTTCATTAACCCAGTGGAATTCTGGGCTCACTACGACATCTCCTCCAACCCGGACCCCGACTCATTCACGGCCAAAGCCTGGATCAGCACAAGCACTCAGATCCTAAACAAAATGGCCCCCATTAAAACAAGGAAATTAAGAGACAAAAATACAGATGGCTGGTTTGACGCCGAATTAGGATCAGTGAAACGGGAATTACGGAAACTTGAAAGACTGGCTGGAATCAGGTGACAGTAATGAGAAAACCAACTGGAGAACAAAACTAAAAGAATACAAAAAACTCATAACTACCAAACGCACCAACTTCTACGCACTATAAATCGGCACCCCTAATCCCAATATCAAAAACCTCTTCAAAATAGTCAACGATCTTTATGACACCCAGATCCTAACCTGTACTACCTCAGACTCCCCACCATCAGCCAATGCCCTGGCCGACTTCTTTTACAGCAAAATCTCCAATCTGAATTCCTCCCTAGCAGTCACCACATCCAACCATTTAAACTACCCAGTCACCCAGCACCTCGATGAACCCAGGGCTGATCTGTTCTGGAACACCTTTGCTACCCCTAACTGGCAACAATTCTGTAAGCTCTACTCAAAATACGCTAAATCCTACTGCACACTGGACTGTTGCCCACCCAACGTAATGAAAGTTGCCCCGGCCACCTTCAAAAGCCAAACTACAACACCTGGATCTCTTCCCTTTTACTCTCTGGCATGTTTCCTGAGGACCAAGGCCAGATCCTAATCTCTCCTATTGTAAAAAATCCCAAAAACCTGACATCAAATTACAGACCCATCGCTAACATCCCCTTCTTTGCAAAGTTAATGGAAGGGCTGGTCAACCAAGACTTAGTGACCTATCTGGACAAATTCAACATTCTAAACAATAACCAGTCTGGGTTTCGCCCTGGACACAGCACCAAAACCATTATAGCCTCTCTACTAGATTCCCTCCATCACCTGTTTAGCCGGGGCACAAGTGCACTAGTCCTTCAGCTTGATTTAAGTAGTGCCTTTGATTTAGTTGATCATACCATCCTTTTAGACTGCTTTGGAGTCAATCGGCATCTCGGGCAGATGTCTTAAAATGGTTCCGGGGTTTTCTATGTAATCAATCATACCAAGTTTACAATGCCAATACACTTTCCTTCAGCTGGGTAAACGCATGTGGAGTCCCACAAGGCTCCCCCCGTCCCCCACATTTTTCAACATCTACATGGCCGCATTTGGGAACCTATTACAAAGCTTGAAAATCAAGTTCTACATCTACGCTGACGACATCACCTTAGATTTTCCCCTATCCACCATATCTCCGGAGACAACAAAACACCTGGCATCCACCCTAAAACAAATTGATCTGTGGATGACTGATTTCAAATTAAAACTCAACTCTGAAAAAACCAAATTCTTCCTGGCAAGTCCAAACGACAAAATCAAAGATTCTACAATCTCCTTAAATGGTCATGTCTTTCCTATCACAGATTCTATAAAAATTCTGGAGTGACACTAGACCGCAACCTCACCCTTGAATCTCACACTGACATTACCTGGTCAGAAAAGGCTTCTCTGCCTTATGGAAACTGAGAACCATCAGAAAGTACTTTGCTGCAAGCTCTTTCCGACTACTGGTACAGTCATACATCCTAAGCCTACTCGACTACTGCAACATTATTTACCTGCGGTCCTTCAAAAAAAAACATTTAAAGACTTCCGCATCATCCAAAACTCAGCTAATCCGACTGATCTTTGGGCTGAAAAAATGGGAACACATAATCTCCCTACTACTAAAAAACTCCACTGGCTACCCATGGAAGCAAGAATCCAATTCAAGTTTGCCTGTATCTGTTCAAATCCATTCTTGGTATACCTGGGTTCCCCATTTCTCCTTAAACTGCCCTTCTAGACCCACCCACAGAGCCCATCTCTTCAACCACCCAAGCTCTAAAGGCCTGCCGATACAAAAGTCACCTAAACAGAACACTTGCCTTCCAAGCAGGTCAATCTAAATGACTGTGCTGAGCAGAATTATCTCGCACTCCTCATCCTACCTAAACTTCAGGAAATTATTAAAAACTAGCCTATTCAACTGAACTACAACCTAGGCCCTCTCTCCGCTCCCTCCCCTGCTCCCCAAGTTCTCTTTCCCTACCCTTCACCCTGCCCACCTTACTTTTGTCCCTCAAATTTTGCCCATTCCCCGCACACTAGATTCCCTCCATTATTGTATCTGAATTTGCTGACTGTAACATCTCACTGATTGACCTGCCCTTCTCTGTTGTAAACCGTATTCGCTAATTCTTTGTTGTATTCACTGATAGTAACTATTCACTTATCTGTATCTGTATTCACTGATTGTAACTATTCACTATATCTGTATCTATGTTTTTCGGCTAGCTATTCGCTATATCTGTATCTGTATTCACTGATTGTAACTATTCGCTGATTGTCCAGCCCTTCTTTATTGTAAACCGCCTCGAACTACTATGGCTTTAGCGGTATATAAGAAATAAAATAATAATAATAAAATTTCAAAAAACTGTTTTAATATATTGTTATTTTGATAATGAATTACCATGTTTTCATCTTTAATTGCTGTAATATTTATTTTCCTCTTTTTAGCTTTTAAATAATTAGCCAGTAGTCTTCCCACCTTATTGAGTTTCCGTAATACAAAGCCTTTAGAGACAACCAATTGTTTCATAGCTAGCTGAGAAGAAATTTCATTGTATCTAAACTTTGCTTTTAAAAGAGCCTGAAAAGTAATTTGGATCCCAATTTGACTTCAATTGTAACTCAAATTTAGTAATATCTTGTTCTAAAATAAGAAAATTCTTTATTTAATTGTTTTTTAAATATATGAAGAATATGAGATTATATGACCTCTCATGGTAGCCTTAAAGGCATCCCATATTGTTTCTTAAGTTATTTCTTCTGAATCATTAATTTGAAAAAATCCATTTATTTTCAACTGAAATTCCTCTTTAAAATTAGAGTCTGCCAGCAATGTATTATTGAATCTCCATACAGGTCTATTATTCTCTTGTCAATCTGTACTACAATCAATCCAAACACCTCCATGATCTGATAAAATAATCGGATCTATGGATTCCCTTGTTACCTTTGGAACTAAGTTATCTGATACAAATATATAATCTATTCTTGAAAATGACTTATGCACATGAGAGCAAAATGAAAAATTCCCGTTCATTGAAATGGAGAATTCTCCAGATGTCATTTTAAACCATAAGACCCTACCAAATTATCCAAATCTAAAGATTCTAAAATTTTACTAGGTTTTTTATCCAATATTGGATCCATAACCGCATTAAAGTCTCCTGCCAATATTAAATTGGAGGCTGATGATGATAATATTAATTTTTGGAGCTTGTTAAAAAATTCCAATTGATTCAAATTAGGGGCATATATGTTAAACAGCATCAAGGTATTTTCCCCTGAGATCATTTCTATTTGAATCCATCTTCCCAACGGATCCATAGATATCATATTAAACGTCGCTAAACATTTTTTATTGTATCAAAATAGCTACACCAGCTTTTTTTTCCTATAGCAGCGGCAATTCTTATGTTCTTAAAACTTTTTTTTACTTTATATCATTTTTATTATTAAATGAATAAACAAATACAATTACAGTGGTTGCCTCACACAACGAACTTAATCCGTTCCAGGAGCAAGTTTGTTATGTGAAACGTTCGTTGTGTGAAACGCGTTTATCCCATAACAATACATGTTAAAAAAAATAATTCGTTCTGTAGCATAAAATATGCTAAGATGACATAAAAAAAGATAAATTTTTTGGTTATTATTTTTATTTAGATACATCTAAAAACATAATTGTTTTTTAAAACAACACACATTTTTTAAATTTAAAGACAGACTAAGTAGAGTCTAATTTTACAGTGAGAGGGCAGAGTCTCAGCGGCAAATACTGGGACTTACTGTTCATTTTTTTTTTTTTTTCTACCGTGTTCCCCGATGAGTAAGGCAGGGCCATCAAATAAGACAGCCCCCCCTTTTAGAAAAAAATGTAAAATAAGGCACCCCCCCGCAAATAAGCCACCCACCGATACCTGCGCTTACCCGAATCGGGTGGTACGGTGGGTGACTCCGTGTGGTCCCTGGCACCCCCGACACGATCGGGGCAAGAGGGAGCTCAAGCCCTCTTGCCCCCCCGACTGCCCCGACAGCGATCAGGGCAAGAGGGAGCTCAAGCCCTCTTGCCCCCCCGACTCTCCCCGACACGATCGGGGCAAGAGGGAGCCCAAGCCCCTTGCCCCCCCGACTCCCGACACGATCGGGGCAAAAGGGAGCCCAAGCCCTCTTGCCCCGCCGACTCCCCGACACGATCGGGGCAAAAGGGGAGCCCAAGCCCTCTTGCCCCGCCGATTCCCCCAACTCCCCGACAATATCGGGCCAGGAGGGAGCCCAAGTCCTCCTGGCCACTGCGACCCCCTAACCCCACCCTGCACTACATTACGGGCAGGAGGGATCCCAGGCCCTCCTGCCCTCGACGCAAACCCCCCCTCCCCCCAATGACCCGCCCCCCCAAGAACCTCCGACCGCCCCCCCAGCCGACCCGCGACCCCCCTGGCCGACCCCCATGACACCCCCAACCCCCTTCCCCGTACCTTTCTGTAGTTGGCCGGACAGACGGGAGCCAAACCCGCCTGTCCGGCAGGCAGCCATCGACGGAATGAGGCCGGATTGGCCCATCCGTCCCAAAGCTCCGCCTACTGGTGGGGCCTAAGGCGCCTGGGCCAATCAGAATAGGCCCGGGAGCCTTAGGTCCCTCCTGGGGGCAGGGCCTGAGGCACATGGTCAGGTTGGGCCCATGTGCCTCAGGCCCCGCCCCCAGGAGGGACCTAAGGCTCCCGGGCCTATTCTGATTGGCCCAGGCGCCTTAGGCCCCACCAGTAGGCGGAGCTTTGGGACGGATGGGCCAATCCGGCCTCATTCCGTCGATGGATGCCTGCCGGACAGGCGGGTTTGGCTCCCGTCTGTCCGGCCAACTACAGAAAGGTACGGGGAAGGGGGTTGGGGGTGTCGTGGGGGTCGGCCAGGGGGGTCGCGGGTCGGCTGGGGGGGCGGTCGGAGGTTCTTGGGGGGGGCGGTCGTTGGGGGGAGGGGGGGTTTGCGTCGAGGGCAGGAGGGCCTGGGATCCCTCCTGCCCGTAATGTAGTGCAGGGTGGGGTTAGGGGGTCGCCGTGGCCAGGAGGGACTTGGGCTCCCTCCTGGCCCGATATTGTCGGGGATTTGGGGAATCGGCGGGGCAAGAGGGCTTGAGCTCCCTCTTGCCCCGATCGTGTCGGGGAGTCGGGGGGCAAGAGGGCTTGAGCTCCCTCTTGCCCCGATCGTGTCGGGGAAGTCAGGGGGGGGCAAGAGGGCTTGAGCTCCCTCTTGCCCCGATCGTGTCGGGGAGTCGGGGGGGCAAGAGGGAACCAGGCGGAGAGAGGGCAGTTACGCGCAGTGCCTGCGCGGAAGGATGCAGCTCGGGCGACTTCGTTGTGTGAAACGAAGTTCGTTGTACGGATCAAGACATAAAGTTCGTTGTGCGCAGCGTTCGCTGTGCGAGGCGTCCGTTATGCGAGGCACCACTGTATTAATAACAATACCATACAATTTGAAAAATGATAAATATATAATCAAATACTTTCTTTTTAAATGCCCCTCTAGGGCTCTTCAGTAATGATATTGTCAGATGATAAATAGTTCTTTTCTCCTCCTACTTACTATAGATAGAAGTGCAGGCTACCTGTACATCACCTTGTACATTACCTCATTTTACATCATGGAATTCACTTTCTTTGTCTTACCAAAATTTGGCTCACTGACGGGGAGGATGCTTATCTGACGCAAGCTTGCCCCAACAACTACACATTTAAAGCAGTTTATCACCCAAAACAAGATTGGGGGTGGTGTTGCCATCATTTACCTTTCTTCCCTCCCACTCCACTTTGATTCTTCCAGCTCCTCTTGTTCTTTTGCAGAGATACTACAATTTACCATACCCCACTCCTTCCCATTTTATTTTCAACTCATCTATCTGCCCCTCACCCATCTCTAGTGAAAAACTTTCATCAATCTATTATACTCAATTACTGCATATCCCACAGCAATCTGGGAGACTTTAACATTCATTTTGATGACCCGTCTAATCATTTCTCCTCTGAAATCCTTACCTTAATTTCAGATATCTCACTGGTACCAATTATCTCTAACCCCACTCACCAAGTGGGTCATACACTCAACATGATTTTCGTTCACGGTTCATTCTCATCTAGGTTCACGAATCAGCAAATTCATCCCCTTCCTTGGACAGATCATTCTCTTATCAGTCTACTTTTGCCATACAGTATTCAAACCAACACACACACCTATAATACTCACAACTACAACAAATATTACTCCGTCCTCAATTAACAATAACCTCGACCTTCATATTAATGAATTTTCCACCCTAGCTCTAGAACAGCAATCTGACATTTGGTGAAATAAAACCCACAATTTGATAGATACAATGGCCCCCCCTAATGACCCATACTAAACTCATAACTCAAAAAAGAAATCCTGGTACACCACTGAATTTATCCCTTTTCTGACTCCAGTTATGTTCCACCCAAACACCTATGGAGACGCAAGCGCTCTACTTCTATGCCTGCGTAAATATAAAGACCAAGCAACCCACTACAAAACTACATACAGGACAGCAAAGAAACAATACTACACCAAACACAAAGCTGCAGCCCACAACTCATCAGCTCTCTATTCTATCATCCGGTCCCTCTCTTCTATATGCCAATAAATCATCTCCAAACGCTAACCGACCCCACCGCTCAGGACCTCGCAAACTATTTTGATAAATAAAATTAGCACTGTACTTACAAAACTCTCTAACCAGGTTGATATATGAATCATTAAAAACCCTCTATCTCAGAAAATACTCTCTCAGTTCATTTTCAGATTTTCACCTACCTTCACTTAACAAGATTCAGAGAACTAGTCAGACCCTAAACATCTCAAACAATTCCTTCGAAACTATACCACCTAACATTTTAAAAAAGTACTTCTCAATATTTGGTCCCTTTCTCAATGAAATGATCAATAAAAGTCTATCTACAGATTTCATGCCTAATCGAAGGAAATAAGCAGTAGTATTCCCTAGGATCAAACAATCTAAGATTTCTGAAGAAGAAACCCATTGCTAATCTACCATTGCTAGCTAAATTAACTGAAAAGCTGGTTTTCTTTTTTTTTTCAAATCTTTATTCCTTTTTATTTCTCTCAACAAGTGTACAATATTATTATAATTAATTCACATAACACACTTGACATTCTTAAACAATATTATTATACATGTTTTAATTCCCCCCACCCACCTCCCATCCCTTCCCATATCAATAAAATAATCTATCCAAACATATACATACTTAGACATCCCTCTTCCATAATACAATTAATCATACATTAACCTATCCCTCCCCCCACCCTTTCTTCCTCAAACTCTTTTTTCATTTTATTATATACATTAATGCACAACAAATATATCTCATCATATTACATATATCCCCTAATATTTCATAACAACATATTTCCAATAATTTTACCCCTTTTCCTTTTCTATTCATACATATATACCATGTTTCTTATATCCATTAATCAGTTGAAATATACCGCTATTTAATTAGATTATCCTATCCCCCCCACCCCCACCCCCATTTCTACAAATTATCCCCTAAGGAAAAAGAATAAACCTTAATCATTATAATATTCAATTAATGGCCTCCACACCTCCTGAAACCTTTTAAAATACCTCCTCTGTACTGCAAGAAATCTTTCCATCTTATACATATGGCATACTGAGTTCCACCAGAAACTACAATTCAGTCTAGAACAGTCTTTCCAATTAGTCGTTATTTGCTGAATTCCCACACCAGTAAGAATCATCAGTAATTTATTGTTTGCTGCAATATTTGGCATTTAGCCCTCATGCACATTCCAAAAACCACTGTGTCATAGGACAATGCCACATGACTCTCCATCATTAGGTTAACTTGATCCCAGATTGATATCCAAAATGCCTGAATACATGGACAATAAAATAAAAGATGGTCTAAAGTTCCAACTTCAATTTTACAATGCCAGCATCTATTAGACTTAGAACTGGTTTTCAATCAACTGTCTTTGTCGAAAAAACTAACACTTTACACCCATACCAAACAGGTTTTCAAGCCCACCACTCTACTGAACTTTCACTAACAGGACTAGTTACAAATATCCGCTACTTCCAAGACCACCATAAGTCTATTCTCCTGATATCACTCGATCTGACATCTGCTTTTGATACCATAGACCACACCTTACTGCTTAATAGATTACAAACCATAGGTATCACAGGGACCTCATTACAATGGTTCACATCCTATTTTCAAAATCGTAACTACAAAGTCCAATTTAATAATACCACGTCATCTACAATAACTCAAACCTATGGCATTCTACAAGGATCCATTCTCTCTCCCCTTCTTTTCAATATCTTTATGAGCCCTCTTCTTACTTTGGCACAATTCGTAGGCTTTATTATCTTTGCATATGCCGACAATATTCAATTACTTCACCCCATAAACACTACTACACTAGCTGAAATAAAAGAAATGAATAATAAACTCAATCTGATCAACTCTTGGCTTTGGCAAAATAAGCTTTCTTTAAACATCTCCAAATCCAAGAGTATATTTTTTCTACTTCCCCCAAAAGCTTTCTGAACTATCCAATCAGTATAGATTCATGCACTATTCAACATGACAATAAAATTAAAATCCTAGGAGTTATTATTGATGAAGATCTCAACTTTCACTACCAAATCAGCAATGTCATTCAGAAATGCTTTTACAAACTAAGGCTTATCTGTTCTATTCTTTCTTTATTAGATCCCCCCTCCATCAATATTCTAATTCACTCCCTTGTCATTTCCAACATTGACTACTGCAATGTTGGAAATGTTGGAATCAAGAAATTACTCAAAAATAAATCCGTCGGTTACAACTTTTACAAAATACTGCAGTCAAGCTTATTTACAAAGCTAAAACATTTGACCACATGATCCCCCCCCTCCTTCGCAAAGCTCACTGGTTACCCATTTCTCACCGTATCACCTACAAAATACTTCTGTTAACATTTAAAACCAAGCAGTCCAATTCACCAGCATTCATCAATAAATTACTTATTCCGTATACCCCTTCCTGGAATCTGCATTCCACTACCCAAAACCTATTCTCTGTTCCTCCTATTCATGAACTATTTCTTGATTCTACCCGTAAAACCATTTTTTCAGTCACTGCTCCTATGCTATGGAACAACCTTCCATTAGATCTCAGACAAGAAACATCTCTTGAAAAATTCAAATGTAATTTAAAAACATTCCTCTTCAAAGACGCTTTCACAATTTGACTCTTCTCTGCGAGCCCAAACAGCTTCCTTGTATTCAGCAGTACCGAATCAAAAATAAAAAAATGCTTCTTCTGAAGCGACCCCTAACCTAATGTATTAATGCCCTCCTGTTTCTTTCCTCCCTTTATTGCATTTTATTTTTGCCATTGTATTTAAGCTCTTCCCATCTCCAACTTTTCTCTTTTTATTCCAGTATGTCTATATGTCTTGTCATCCCCCCTCCCACTTTTCTTTTTTTTCCCCTATTTTAATTTTAAAATTTTAAAGTTTTAATTTAATTTTAACAATACTCTGATAATTGTAAACCGTTTAGGTATGTTTTTGATAAACGGTATATCAAACAAACAAATAAACTTAGAAACTTGGTTACCAAAGGTACCTAAGTGAATTCCTAGGGGTAGAAGGGTTCCCTAAACCTTCCCACTAAAACAAGGCTGCAACTATTTTTGTCCTTGAGTCCTTAAATCCCTGCTCCTTAGCAAGTGCCTCTTAGTGTCAACTCATGACAGGCTGATTCTGAGCTCTATCTCTGCATCAGGCTGGACAGGGGGATATCTCTCTTGGCATGGGTCAAAGGCAGGAGATGGAACTTAAAACAAATTTCACAGGCAAAAGAGGGAGCTTATAATACACAGAGAGGTGGAAATTGCTGCTACCAGTCTCTTCCCCAAATTATCATAAACCCTCTTAGTGTTCCTTCACCTTCCAAAGGATTCTACCCTATTCTCCTCTACCTCTCTGAAAACTTCTAGTGAGGACGTGTAACTTCTGACCAGGTGCAGGTCCAGAAAAAACAACTGGTCACAGAAAGGCCACAAACTGGCTCCAAGCTGTCTATCTTCTGAGTGGATAGAAGCCCAAAGATGAGATCTGGCATAAATTGCAGGCATTCTCATCCCATTGGCTGTCAGGGTACCATAGTGCTGTAGAAATTCTCATGATGTTACACTAACTTCAGCATTTAGGAGGCCTGGAGGAGCATTTTCAATATGATATCTGAATTCAATTTTATATAACATTCAAACCACTACAATGCCTTAGTTGAACCTTTGAAATCCTCAAACGAAATCAGATTGTCTCAATTGTTTAGGCTCAGATATTGATAATAAGTAAGTCCAAGTTACACAGAAATGTTGTAATACAGCTTATATACTTTTGTATGGACCTTCAGACTACCTATAGGGTACAAACCCCAGGCTGTTTAACTCTTCGTCAGTCCAATTTTATTCAATCAAATTTTATTTAAATTTTATTTTTTATTTTTGTATTAAAGGTCATTTTTTAAAAACCAGCAATACATCACTTAGCTGTAGCTTATAGTGATGCTCTTCAATCTTCACCCCTCCCGACATGCATGTTTCATACAAAGAAACTATCTTCAGGGTCGAGGGATACTAAAACAAACAACAACTGTTTCAATTTCTCTATGGCTTGATTTTCCAACGATTCTAGACAAATCATTCAACTAGATAACCTCACTTCATTGATAGTTTACAAACTTTAAGAGTAGAGAATTATTTAACTTACCAACTAACAGGAGCTAATTCATGACATGACACGGAGCCACGAATGTTTTAAAATGGAGTTATTTATACAGCTGGACTACCACACATAATTGGGTGTAGGAGGACGTCAACCTACGTGCAGCGTGTGAACGTACAACCAACCCCCGTGGTGGGGGAGAGGGAGAATGTAGTAGTTAACACTACTCCTAATATGAACAATTCCCGGTTATTAACATCTCTGGGGTGCCATGCCCGGATATCCAAATCCATACTCTAAACATGGGTTTAGGCTTTGTTCCCACCCCTGTGTACGACCCTTTCGAGACTAGGTTGGTGGTGTACCGCCTCCTCCATACTCTACAATTAAAAATCTTCTTTTCAGAACATCATTAGCCTGAAATCACAATGGTCCCCTCCGGGGCCTTTTCACCCTTACTTGTTAACATTTAGGGATCTCATATTTCAGGAATTAGACAAACAGGAAAAACGTTGGGAGAAATCCTATAAGAGGAGAAACATAACATATGATGAGAATATGCAGATCCGTTTACTTAGAGAGCACCCTGAAATTTTGATTTCCAGAGCTGACGAGAGAGGAGCGATAGTCATCTTGTCCCATGAAAAATACAATATGGAAGCATACAGACAACTAAATAATACTGACCACTACCGGCGCCTCCCTATGAATCCGACCAACAGGATTAAAGCAGATATTGCTGAATTGTTATCCTTGGATTACAAAAATCATATGATCACCCATAAGGAATTGTCTTTTTTGAAGGAAAATTTTCCAGTCACCCTCCAGATTTATTTCTTACCGAAGATCCACAAAAATTTGGAAAGCCCTCCGGGGCGCCCCATTGTATCCATGAGGAACTCTATCCTTGAATTCTATCCTTGAAATTTATTGATGTTTTTTTGAGGGGTGAAGTAATGAAAATACGGTCCTATATTCAAGATTCTACCCACATGTTAAAAATACTGACATCTATTACGAATGTGACGGATGAGTGGATTTTGGTCACATTGGATGTGGCTTCCCTATACACCATGATCTCAGCAAATGAAGCCCTAGAAATGTTAAGAGGAATTTTTGATCAGAAGACCATATACCCAAGGATCTCCACTGAATTTCTCATACAGTTAGCTACAATGGTTTTAACCAGGAGCTTCTTCTGGTTTAATGAGGAGTTCTTCGAACAGATCCATGGTATTGCCATGGGTGCTTCGGTAGCCCCCTCTATAGCCAATTTGTATATGGCTGCCATGGAGGAGAAATACATCTATGAATCTGAGGACTTTCAACATGTTTTTTTGTGGAAGAGGTTCCTGGATGACATCTTCTTGATTTGGACCTCTTCTGTACAAGATCTACATAACTTCATAGCTTGGCTTAATCAGTTACTTCCTAATATCAAATTTTCGGCTACTATCAATACTAAAGAAATTGCTTTTCTGGATATTCATATTCAGAAAGAAGCTGACGGATTTAGGACATCTCTCTATCGCAAAACCAAGGACAGAAATAGTCTGCTCCATTACCATAGTTTTCACCCTGCTCGCCTTAGGAACAGCTTGCCGATTAGCCAATTCCTCCGCCTTCGTAGGCTATGCTCTTCCATGGAGGATTTTATGACTCAAGCCAAAGATATGAAGGAGAGGTTTTACCAACGTGGATACCCCAAGGGGATCATAAGCCAAGCATATACTAGAGCTAAATATGCTCAACACGAGCTTCTTTTGACTTATCAACAGGACAGGGAGGAAACAGGACTGATTTTTGTTCAAAAATTTACCCCACTCTCTGCCAGTATCAATAGAATCATTCTTAAACATTGGCATGTGGTCAGACTGGTAGTTCCTGACTGCCCTGAAAGACCGCTGTTTTCTTTTATGAGCACAAGAAACATCGATGAATTAGTGAAGCATAGGGCCCCGTTGGATTTCAATAGGGGGGTACACTCTATGTGTGGCAGATGCCAATGGTGCTGCCTTACTTTGGTGGGCTCACCTGGGACTAAACCTGATACTGGACTCACCCTGATACAGGGACTAAATATTTTAGTCAGACATTCACTAACTGTGATTCCACGGGTGTCATCTATTTGATTCAATGCCCTAGCAACAAATTATATATTGGTCGAACAATGCGTTCCATTAAAATTCGTTTAAACGAACATAAATCCAGGGTATGTACAGAACGGGAAACGGCCCCTTTGGTAAGACACTGGCAGCTTATGAAACACACATGGTCTAACATAAAATGGAGGATTATTGATACTGTAACTGTAGGGTGGGAGGGAGGAAATATTCAAAAAGCATTAGCGTATAAGGAACAAAAATGGATATACAGTCTTAATACTCTAGCACCTGCAGGGCTTAATGAAGAAATAGAGTGGCTTTCTATCATATAGTGTTTTATCTTTGACAGCCCTAGCTGAGTCCTGCACGGGGGTTGGTTGACGTCACACGCTGCACATAGGTTGACGTCCTCCCACTCTCAATTATGTGCGGTAGCCCAGCTGTATAAATAACTCCGTTTTAAAACATTCGTGGCTCCGTGTCATGTCATGAATTAGCTCCTGTTAGTTGGTAAGTTAAATAATTCTCTACTCTTCTGGGGGAGCCGGTGGGGTTTAAAGTTTGTAAACTATCAATGAAGTGAGGTTATCTAGTTGAATGATTTGTCTAGAATTGTTGGAAAATCAGGCCATAGAGAAATTGAAACAGTTGTTGTTTGTTTTAGTATCCCTCGACCCTGAAGATAGTTTCTCTGTATGAAACATGCATGTCGAGAGGGGTGAAGATTGAAGAGCATCACTATAAGCTACAGCTAAGTGATGTATTGCTGGTTTTAAAAAAAATGACTTTTAATACAAAAATAAAAAATAAAATTTAAATAAAATTTGATTGAATAAAGTTGGACTGACGAAGAGTTAAACAGCCTGGGGTTTGTACCCTATAGGTAGTCTGAAGGTCCATATAAAAGTATATAAGCTGTATTACAACATTCTGTGTAAACTTAGACTTACTTATTATCAATATCTGAGCCTATAACAATTGAGACAATCTGATTTTCATTTGTGAATTCAACTTTAGACATTTTACGGAAGATGCACAAAAATCCAAGTACTAAACATTTCCCATTTTCAAAACTGCAAAACATCTTATTTTTTGTTTGTGCTCTGTGCATCTATCTTTTCAAGCCATTAAAAAAAACAACAAAAAAAACCCTACATAAATGAAAAATCCACAGAACAAGCCATTGGGGTATAGAAGAGGCCAGAGTTTGTACTAGACTGATCACACAGACATCCCAGCAGAGCAGTGGGTCACCATAGGAGGCACTGTAGTAAACTTCACATAAAAGGTCCCAGGTACACATCTCACCATAACCCCTTTATGGTGTATGGTGAGCCCTCCAAAACCCACCCAAAACCTACTAGACCCAACTATATACCATACCAATAGTCATTATGCCTGAGGGTGACACTTCACATGTGGGATTTAGGTAGAGTATGGAATACTCACAGATTCCCACATATCCCACTCTAAGTACTACCATAAGTGTAGTACTTAGAGTGGGATATGGGCCTGAGACCCATCTCTGTGGTTGACTACACTGCCCGCCAGGCTACTCCAGGAACCTGCTTGCTACTCTTCTAGGACTAGCCATAACATCTGAAGCTGTCATACAGACAGGTATGAAGCTGTCATACAGACAGGTATGTTATGTTTAGTGTCAAGCTTACTGTACATCCAGTGGTCATCTAGTCAGTTTGGCCACCTTTTTGGCACTTATTCATTATTAAAACAGGTCTAGGCCCAGACATCTAATTTATTTATTTATTTATTCAATTTTCTATACCGTTCTCCCAAGGACCTCAGAACGGTTTACATTAATTTATTCAGGTACTCAAGCATTTTTCCCTATCTGTCCCGGCAGCTCACAATCTATCTAATGTACCTGGGGCAATGGGGGGATTAAGTGACTTGCCCAGGGTCACAAGGAGCAGCGTCGGTTTGAACCCACAACCTCAGGGTGCTGAGGCTGTAGCTTTAACCACTGCCTTAGACATATTCTTAAATGTTTGATTATGGTAGAAAAACGTCCAAGTCATAAGTCTGTCCTAGTCCTGCCCACACCATACCTCCTATGGGAGGGGCCTTAAGTAACCTGACCAAGCAGAGCCTTAGACCTTTCCTTGGTGCATCCCTGGATGCACTGGAGAGGGGAAGGCCCGCCATTTTGAAAAGGTAGGCCTGCTAGTCAGAGATAGGAGGCGTCCCTCTGGCTGGCCTTCAAAAACAAGGTAAGAGGGGTGGAGGTCATCAGGAGTATGATGGTGGCAGTGGGAGTGACATTGTCCTGCTGGCAGGAGGGTGTCAGGGGGTTGCTTGGAGGCAGGAGGGAGTGGGCATCTTTCCCGCTGCCGGGGGGTGTTACTTGTTTGCAGGAGGGAGTAAGCATCCCTCCCACCACCAGAGGGGTGTAGGGGGGTTGCTTGGTGGCAGGAGGAAGTGGGCATCTTTCCTGCTGCCAGGGGGTATTGCTTAATGGCAGTGGTGGGAGGGAGTGGGTATCCCTCCCACTGCTAGGGGGGTTGCATGATGGCAGCAACATTTTCTGGCAGGTCTGAGCTGTCAAGCCTTACTTTTCTGTTAGTGCCTGAGCCAATCTGAGTTAGTGCCTGAGCAGAATTTTGTGAGGAACATCTTCGGTTTTTGTGGCAGGCAACCATTAGGACACCTCTCTTGGACATGGCACTTCCTGCCGCCAGTGCCGTCTGTGGTCTGCAGTTCATGTCATTCAGAGAGTAGATCGTGGAAGACTGAAGAAGAGAGTCTGTTTGGAGTTGGGTGATGGCAGTGCTTGGTGGGTCCTGTGGGGCTTTCTGCTGTTCGGCATTGAGCTGCGATATGTGTTCTGTTCATGGTTCTCCGGGTGCCTGAACTTCACAAACAGCATTGGCCAGTCATTTTCAGCATGCATCTTCATTTTATGGTGGAATTGTGCATGCCACCATCTGCAGTTGGGGTAATGAAGATGGACTGCAGTGCTTTACAGTATCATTGTAAATGCACTGCCCCCATTATGTGTCTGGCCAAATTGGGAATGAACAGTATATCAAGAATGAAGGTTCATATTGGTGTCACGTTCAGAATTCTTTCTAACAGGCTTGTTTCTCAATGTGGAAAGTCATTATCTTCAGGCCCTTGAATGTGAAGTGTCTTTTGGCATGTCTGGCAGTATCTCTTCACTCCTCAATAAACAAGGTTGATATAAAAGGGGGGGGGGAATCTCCCTACTCAGCAGAACGCTGGCAGGTTGCACATCTCGTGCTCTACTATACTATATGATTTTAGCCAACTCAGATCAGAAGTGTTAAATAAAGAGGCTATCTGCAACTTTATCTAATCTAATTTAGACTCAATCACCGGTGACTCTCTTTCTATGCCGTGCAGTCCATGCAGGCTTTGTCAAATTGTGAGATTGGCATTTCCAAGGATATAAAAGTCCTGCTCCTTTGCTGCGGAAAGTGAGGATTTTCTGGTCACCCAGATCTACCATGAAGTTGGTACTCTTAGCAGCTTGCTTTACTACTTAACTATTTAATTACCTATTTACTGCTCAATTACTTCTTGTGAGGAGAAAGGTTCAAGATGATTGCTTCAGAGTGTGACATTGCCCGGGTTTGCTGCTATGTCCTACGCCACAAAACGTCCAATGTAAGTCGTACAAAATGGGGGCGTTCCGGGGCCGTTCCGATGGTAGGTTTAGGCCCCAAATGTACAAATACGATAACCAAAGGTAAATCAGTTTGCTCTGTGCGTTCAAAGTAGCGTTTTGACTTAGACCTGCTTTCACAATGTCTAAGCTGTTCCTGAGTGTGTGCCGGCCTGTGTACAGGTAAGGAAAGGGTGTGTAATATCGTGTGTGTGTACCCTCTCACTCTGACCATCTCTAACTCAACCTTCCCACTTATGTTGTCACTGCTGTGTGTCTCCCCACGTTTCATTCACCTCTGCAAACACCCCTTTCTCATCCCGCCTACCTCCTATCACCATCACCAGCTCTTTCTATTACATCTAGTACAGCTTACCCATGCACTGTGGTCTCTATCGTGTGGCATGAGTGAGTGTTCTCTTTTACCACCTGCCTCAATCCCTGGGGGGAGGGGGGTGTCAGGGGACTGCTTGGCTGGGGCCTGTTTAGACTGTAATGAGCTCTGCTTTCTTTGCCAGGTGCCTTCTTTGTGGGCCATGGAAGGGGTCAATGTGCTGGTTGCTGTTGAACTCCTTCTGCAGGAGGAGGTGGAGAATGACAGGCCCCAACATCGAGTTCACCATAGGAGGCTGTTTAGGCCTCGCTCCAGCTTCCTTGAGCTCACCGACCAGCAGTGTGTGGAGCGATACTGATTCAACAAGGCCATCATCCAGGATCTCTGCCTCCAATTGCAGCCCTTGCTACAGGCCCGCACTCGCTGTAATTACCCAATGCCAGTGCATTTAAAAGTAACAACAGTCCTTGCTTTCCTGGCAACTGGGAGCTTCCAGTCTGTATTGGCATCCAGCAATGGGCTCACTCAACCTGCCATTTCCAACTGCCTCACCCAATTTTTTAATGCCTTCCTAACCCACACCCGTGACTACATCTCCCTCCCCACCACTCCCCAGGCCCTACAGGACAGTATGAGGCAGTTCTACAATGTGGCACAATTCCTCTCCGTCATCGGAGTGGTAAACTGTACTCATGTTGCCCTCAGACCCCCTCGGGCAGATGAGGCCAGTTACCGGAATAGGAAAGTGTTCCACTCCATGAACATGCAGGTGGTGTGCAATGCCCAGGGAGAAATCCTGGATGTGTGTGCCAGATACCCTGGCTCCACACACGATGCCTACATAGTGCAGCATTGTGGCCTCCACAGGAGAGCAACCCAGGGGCACTTCAATGGCGCTTGGTGTCTTGGTAAGCACCTCAGGGACACAGCTACCCCGTTCCTCCCCCATCCCAACACTCTCTTCCTGCACCTGAAAATCACTTCCACTCATCATTGTTCTCTCTCTCTGTTTCTCTATGTCTCATAGGTTATAGGGGGTATCCTCAGCGAGTCTGGCTGATGACTCCGATTGTCCACCCTCACACTGCAGCTGAGGAGGAATACAACCGGTGTCACAGAGCCACCAGGAGCATCATCGAAAGAACATTTGGGCAGTTAAAAAACTGCTTTAGATGCCTGGATCACTCGGGGGGCCAGCTGCTATACAGGCCTGAGAAGGTGGCTCAGATCTTCGTGGCATGCTGCATGTTGCATAGCCTTGCAGTACGCAAACACCAGCCATTGCCGGATCCCCCACAGCAACAACTGCAGCAGCCACCTGATGGCGATGATGACGACTTTACCCCACAGCACAGAGCTGAGCACAGTGCCAGCCAGGAAGGGTTCAATGCCAGGCACCGTCTAATACAGACCCACTTCCTGTGAAATGGACGCTGTACCCTAGCCACCTGACACTATATCAGTCCAGTGCCATTTAACTGGACTGCACAACTAACCCAGGCTAATGTCAGGTTCAGTGTAGATAAGCTGAAGTTTGTAAACAGCAAGGACAACAGGTTCTTTTAAAGAAACACCTGTATTTTCCCACATTGTGTGCAAACCACCACCCTTATATACACACATCCTCACCAACCCCACCCCCCCCCACATACACGACCAACACCAGCCCCTTACCTACCTCCCCGTCCCCTTCCCTCACCCACGTGGTCTCCCACGGCCCCTGACAGCCCTCCCAGCTCCACCTCTAGGTACAGATGAAGCTTCTGGACCAACTGGGGCAACATCAGTGTCTGAGCTGCCACTATCACTGCTGGAGTCAGTGTTCTGCTGCCCAAAAGCTGGCCATGTAACCTGAGTGGAGGAAGGCAGGCGTGGAACAGGCCCCAACAGCTGGGGGTGTTTTCTTTTCTGTGTGGCTTTGTGTGCTGTCGCCACTGAGCCAGTGGTGGAGGGTGGTGCAGGCACCTGATCAGCGTGCTGGTTTGTGGAGGGAGGATGGTTTGTAGCTCTCGGCTCACTCTGGAGGCCTTCCAGCTTTCCAACGATGGCAGTGTTGGCATGCAAAAGCTGCCTCAGCAGTTCATTCGTCTCCCGTTGGGCCTCCACTGACTGCTGTTTTACCACCAGTGACTGCTGTCTTGCCTCCAGTGACTGCTGTCTTGCCTCCACACCCTCTCTCAGCAGCTGGAGCTTCTGCTGCCGATATCCCTCCAGGGTCAGATTGTGGCCCAGTAGCCTCTGGGCCAGTCTCAGCAGGTGGCGACGCTGGCGACTGGGTGCCCTCCAGTGGCCAGGCTGTGTGGCCTCACTGCCCTCCTCGGTATCGGCAGCCACATTGGAAAACTGCTCAGGCGGTGAGAGAATTGGCAGCTCCTCATCCCCATTGGCAGGCTCCTGGGCTTGGGTGTCCTGGGACTCGTCTGGCCCCTGCTGGCTGAGTGTTGCAGCTGTGTCATCCTGCTGTCCCAGCACAGTCAGTGTGTCGATGCCACTGCATCCGGCCTGATCCTCGTCAGAGCTGGCATCTACATATGGATGTCACAGCATACCACAGGTAACATGCATCCCAAAGGTGTGTGACCACATACCCAGCTACCATAGGGCGGTGTGTTGGTGACATAATGAAGGGGGTGAAATCAGTGTATATGCAGACACCTAGGCCACATTTCTTGGTACGTTTAAATTTAGAGGGCCGGGATACGTCTACATCAGCACGCACTTCCGTCTCCTTTCTGTTCGGAGGTACTATCTACTGATGCTATCCGAACTCGTTTGCTGCATGTTACAGATTACATGGTCTGCCTTTTCAAGCCTGTGACTGTATTCAGGTACGCAAGTATTCCTGCTTCACTTATGATGTTTTCATTGCTTTTAGATATGTCTGGGGCTCACGTTGCTGGTCACCCTCTGGAAAGGCTGTTTGAAACAGCGTTTAGACGAACGGGGGGAAGAAGCAATCTGTATAGGGGCCATAACAGGGTAAGGGCAACGACTGTGTGAGCTTCCTAGAACACACCTCTTCAATCTCCCCATCCCCCATCCCTGCCTAGAGGGGGGCTCCTTATCCCACATGCTACCCCCTTCATTCAATGATTGCTTTACCTTACCCCCCTCCCCTGGGATTCATGCCTTACACACCCTTGATCCTGCCCACAGGTGTATGTGGTGGCTCAGCTGTTACAGCTTTTTGGTGTCATTGGGAGGGAGGGGGGGAATACCCTCTCAGTTGACACTGGTCTGCTTCCTAGTGCCTCACCATGCACATGTGTAGCTCTTATGGCGCCTAACTGATTGCATATGATCGGTGCAGGTCAGTGACATGACATCAAGGGATCACACATGACATTTTGTTCTGTTTTTTGTCATCAAGATTCAAATATAACTGCATACACCTTTGCTGAGGTAGACATGAATGGTAGAACACCTGGTCACAAAAGACTGTCATAGAACAATCGTCATTCAAATATGTATGCTTTATGAGAAAATACAATATCATCATACTTATGCTAACAACATGGCACATGCTTAACACTGCTCCAACCTGTGCAAAGTAAGCGAGCAGTTCTGAGCCTCACATACTTTTTCATTTGTAAAGGTCAGCAAAATCTGTGAGGGCTGTCCTGCTGCTGCAGCCTCTGTCTCCAGAGATTGTGGCTTCTAATCTCAATGCTGCTCCCTGTACCCCTGGCCTGGTTACATCATCATCCATTGGCCCATAGGTTAGAGAAGATATTTGTGACCTCAGATATACAGCCTAGCATTCCCACGTTTTAAGTGTCAATCTTTAGGGCCTCCTCACCACATCCCATCTGATGGCAGGGACATTTAATTTCATTGCATACCTGTTTTGCACTGATATGGGGAAGGTACCCTTTATTGCGTACAACACTGACCCACCATATGCATGTCTTCCTACCCTAGTCATGGGATTGGAACACACCTTCAGTGCAACTATTGTACACCTTAACCATCACTGTACAGTTTGCATCTGTACATCACATCTCAACACTTGCAATCATTGGCAGAGAATATGGTGACAGCATTGTAGCCGACAGCCAGTAACATCAAGTAGGTTAACATCCAAGTATGTCCCAATGAGATACAGTAGGTAAAGTCTCCTGAATATGCGATGGAGAGGCCGTGTGATGTCCTTTCAGTCATTGGATTTCTGCCAGCTACTTGTGAGCTATCAGGGACACTGTTGGTAACATGATTGGGGCCTCAATGGCCCATTGGCAGCGTGGCCCTCAGGTTTGCCCCTTCGTCCCCTAAACGGGCTCCTAAAAGATGACAACCAGCTGCCACAGAAGGCTGACGATTTCCTGCAGGGTCTGCATGGTTTCACGCCTCCCCTCCTGCAGTTCACTGCGCATTTTGGCCACAATGTTCAGCAGCTGTCCATAGGCCTCAGGAGGGGGAGGAACAATTGGGGCCACTGGCAGGACATCATGGCATGGGGTCAGCCCTGTTGCCTCCATCGCCACCTCCTCATCCCCTTCAAGAGGGGGCAGGTCTGCATAGACATCAGGGACCTCCCATGCTCCCTGCTCCTCCACCACATGCTCCGGTACCACCTCCGCCACGACCTGTGCCACATCCTCCACCTCTGCCACCTGGCCCTCGTCCTCCACATTGGACACCTCCACTATATCCTCATGTGGCAGACTCTCCTCAGATGCAGAGTAGCCTTCCTCCTCATCTGCAGCCTCTGCCTCTGCCACTGCCTCCCTGGCGGCCTGGAGGCACATTTCCTGCACCACCTCCTGGGCTAGGCCCTCAGCAGCATGCTGTGCACGACCTGTGTGTGGTCAGAATATGATGTTAGGGTTACCATAGCATGCATTGCTTTTATACTACATACACAATTAGATATCCCCCCCACACCCAACCCATTGAGACTAAGTGGGAGACAGGTCAGGCCAGTGTGTGACCAAATATGTAAACTACTTTGTGTGTACAGTTACACCGGTATATATCTATACAAAAGGTGACCGGCATATGCAGGTGACACTGAATGGCTTTGATGTATTTGTTGACACAGTGGACTGACCGGTATCTCAGCACCCACATTTTGGCTGGCAATAGATTACATACAAGAACAGCTGCCAAGGAAGAGCACATTGACAAGGAGCTGAGCTTTGAGAGGTAGCAGACATGACATGACATAGGATAGAACAGTGTTTTTCAACCGCTGTTCCGCGGCACACTAGTGTGCCGCGAGTTGTTGCCTGGTGTGCCGCAGGGCCGCCATCAGGGCAGTACTACCAGTCCTGCATTCAGGGGCCCGGAGCTGACAGGGGGCCCGAGGCAGGGGCGCCAGTAGCTCGCCAAGGCAAAGTGAGTCGATCACCCAGGACTCACTTTGTCTTGGCGATCTAATCTATCGAGCCGATAAGTCTTCTTCTCCCCGACGTCAATTCTGCAGTCGGAGAGGAAGTTCGGGCCAGCCAATCGCTGCCTGGCTGGGCGGAACTTCCTCTCCAATTGCAGAATTGACGTCAGGGAGAGCATGCGTCGGCTTTGGGGCTTGTTATCCATTGGTGGGTCCTGTTCCCCGATGGCAGCGGCAGTGGCAGTGGCTTGGGGAACGGCAGGGAGAAAGAAAGAAAGGGGGCAGGCAGGGAAACAGAAGGAAAGAAGAGAAACAGAAAAAAAGAAAGAAAGGTCAGGGAGAGAGGAAGAAAAAGTTGGGGGAGGGAATGAGGTGTGGAGGAGAGAAAGCATACAGGCTGATAGAAGGGAAGAAAGATTGGATGCACAGTCAGAAGAAGAAAGTGCAACCAGAAATCACCAGACAAGGTAGGAAAAATGATTTTATTTTAAATTTAGCAAAGTGGAGGCAGTATTACCACAGTTTTCAAAGGAATTTGCCCAAATAACTTAATAGTTAACTGGGTAAATTCCCAGAGATGAAAACTTCCCTTCACTTACTATGCACAGTTCTGAATTTATATCTGCTGTCTATATTTTACAATATGGTCACCTTTTACTAAACCGCAATAGTGGTTTTTAGCGCAGGGAGCCTATGAGCGTCAAGAGCAGCGCTGGGCATTCAGCGCAGCTCCCTGCGCTAAAAACTGCTATTGTGGTTTAATAAAAAAGATGGAGGGTATATTTGTCTATTTTTGTATGCTATAAAAACCAAATACAGAGAGAGACTGAGAGCTGTTGACGAAGAGCTACGTGTGTGTCTTTCTTCGATTCCAGCCAGAATATCAGCTTTGTGTTCAGCCAAACAGGCCCAGGTTTCGCACTGAATAAAGTATTTTATAATTTTTCACTATTCTGTTTACTTAATATTTCATAATAAAGTAATTATAAAATACTTTCTTTGTGTTTATTTGATTCCTATTCAAGATAATTACTTTATATATAGTCAATATAGGCACAGAGTTAAATTTTTTAACATTTTCTAATGGTGGTGTGCCTCGTGATTTTTTTCATGAAACAAGTGTGCCTTTGCCCAAAAAAAGTTGAAAAACACTGGGATAGAAGGTGACAGGTGCAACTATGATTCACACATTATGCTTAGAATGGGATAGTGTCTCCCTGAAGCCCTTCTCTGCAATCAACTGCAGTGTCAAGGAGGCATACCTGAACAAGGGATATATGCCTCCAATACAGCAGGCCTGACTATTGGTCTGGAGCTATGAAGGTGACCTCCAGACCAACATGTGGGAGGCAGCCTCTGAGGCGTATATCCCTTGTTGTGTTATGCCTCCTTGACAATGCAGTTGATTGCAGAGAGGAGCTTCAGAGACTGACCACTCAGTATGCTACCAGCGCTGATATCAACTGCAGAGATATTCATTGATCTGAGGATGACCCCCCATTCCTCCATTATAGCTTTTTACCATCTGATAGTCACCTACACATTTCAGGATTTCTGGTATGTCTTACAAGGCAGCTGCCATACCTGTGCTACTGACTTTTGGGGGGGGCTGCCACTTACGTCCAGCTCTGAAGTGGTGTCTGGTGCGCCAGATGAGGGCTGGATTCTCCTGGTGGACCCTGCGCCACCTGCGCCTCAGGGACTCCAGGTCATGGTACACCCCATAACGCTTGCAAGAAGGATATGGTGGAGAATAGGGTCAGGTGACAGTTCTTTGCATCCCCCTTTCAAACATATGCAGGCTTCTGAGGGCACTGAGCACATCACATCTGTCATGTATTTTCTGATAGGGTAGGGACATATCCAGAAATGAACCATCTGCCTGCCAAGATATTGTTATCCTTCTTTATCTATCTATCTATCTCTCTATGTTTCCTTAAAGCAGTTCCTTGAAAGATGGGGGTGGGAGCAAAAGGTGACAGGTTTAGAGACTAGGACACACTGGCTACATAGTGATCGGTACTGGGGGAGTTCTCACCTATGCAGGGTGTCACGTATTCTTGACCAGGCCCTCATGGCGACGTGGCGGGGTGGTCTCACGCCATTGTGGCCAAACACCCATGCCTCATACTGGAGGCAGAGCTCCACTAGGGACCACTAGGGAGTAGTTTGGCTCCCTTCACTCCACCATCACACCCACACACACTCACATAAGCTCTCACACACACACTCACACACCCTCTCCCACACTCACCCTGGTGGCCACACACTCTTCCTGGCACGCCCTTCCTCACTACACGATCTCTCACTCCCACAATCACTCACACTGTCTCTCTTGTCTGTCACTCTTGCACTCTCTCTCACTTGCTCTCACACACACACTCACAGAAATACTCTCCAATCACTCGATCCCACTCAGTAATCAATATTAACTATCCTATCCTCCACCAAACTCCAAACACTCTCCTGACTCATCACTAAACGCCTACTACACCCACAAGGGTCGCACTTCCACGTGGTGATTTATATATGGGCATGCAGGACGTTGTTGAGGACAGTGTGACATCAGTGGGACATGTGCCTGAATCAGTGGGATGTGTACCTGAATCTTTGTTATATAATTCCATCGGATAACTTCAGATATCCTCTAATTTGTAACTCTCAACTGTATCAAGTAATGTACCTGAATCTTTGTTATATAATTCTCTCGGTATTGTCCAGATATCGTCTAATTTGTAATCCGCTTAGAACCGCAAGGCACAAGCGGAATAGAAATCACTAATGTAATGTAATGTAATGTAATGTAACTAATAGATAAGGAGCGCTATACGACTAGCAAGTCGTCCAGTGGATCGCGGCAACAATAGATATACGTCTTGTTTGGACGGGCTCATTTTGGTAGGAAAAGTTGGACGCTTCAGTATAGTGCACGAGGACGTGTTTATGCTGGACGTCTTTCATGCCGATAATCAATTGACTTGGACATCTTTCCATTATTGACACATTTCCCTGGACGTCTTACACCGCCAACGCATAGACCTTTTATATGACCTATTGATTATGCCCCTCCACGTGTTTGGTGCTAAATACTTATAATAAGTGAAAAGTCTAAAATAATATTTACTTTATTCTATAGGCATATTTATAATTCTGTGCATTTTAGGAAATTTAAAATGTCTTTGATCTGTTAGGTTCTTTTAATTATTATTACATGAATATTGGTTTGATAAGGGAATTATGAAATTATAGCTAGTTAGATAACTACAAATTTCTTATATTCATGAAATTCATTATAATATTTATTAATATTAATCATTAGTTTAAAAAACATTTTAGAATCTTTTTATTTATTTATTACATGTAGGGGTAAATTCTCTATTAGTACGTCTAACATAGGCGTGCTTTAGACGTCCGGCAAACGCAAGTGTCAATCAAACGGTACTTAGGCGTACAGTAGACGTCTCTACAACCGCTTGGCGCAAGATAGACGCAGGTTTCTGAAACGTCATTAAGACGTCTCCAATAGACCTGTGATAGTCGTCGGTACGATGTTTTTTTTTTTAGATTATACTTTTTTATACTCTTTATTATCAGTCATTCAGCATTCTAAGTATAGGATGATGAAAAGGATAACCAAAACACAGTATACCATTTTATAAACTATATATTAGTTGATCTGGCAATATCAGTGAGGTAGGGAATGGCAGACAGAGAACACTGCTGTGTTGTATCTTTTTCCTCTAGGATATCAGAATTGTACAGTTTACCATTAATACAAGGAAAAAAAATATGTTATGTTTCAAAGGAGAACTAGAAGATGAAACGTACCGAGTGGGTGTTGAACTTACATTATCAGTATGGAGGGTGGGAACCGGTAGATGTATGCTACACAGAAAGCTGTACAGGAATGTCATACTCACCTCCTATTAGAAGTGGAAAGGATAGGACTTTGAACACCATATAAACTTCGTTTAAGTTCCACAAAGACTGGCAGGAAAGGCACCCTAAGTCATCCAATAAGCTTTCTCTCGATTTCCCAGAGACATTATTTCAGAGAGGATAGTTTAGAAGTGATATCTTGCTCGAAAGAACACTCTCCTGGTCTTAAAACATTCCTACAATCAGCTCATTCTTCACAACAAAGGTAAATCCCATAACTTACACTGGCCCAACTTAGAAACAGAATCAAAACACAGATCAGACCTGAATGTGGCTTCTAGTTCACAGGAAGAGGAAGTAGCCAGCAGCACAATGCTGACCTCATTGTGACATCATCAAGGTGCACCTGGAAGGTAGATATGCCACAAGTAAAAGACAAGCCGGGAGTTGAACTCACAACCTACAGATGATCAATATAGTGCTTTTACTCACTGACCTACACCTGTGTCTCTGGTTCCCCTGTCATAGCATACCTTAGTGATGTGCTAAAGTATACTCAATTTAGCTATCATATCACAGTCAGTTGAGGCAAAAGACTGGTAGCTCAATGGTGTAAAGCACCGTTGTCATGGATGCAACACCCATATTCTTAAGTAGGGTTCAATAAATATAATACAGAGTTAAAATTATGCTGTTTATTTTATCAAACCCAAGCTCAACTTTGTAATGTATTGTGTATAGTCTCGCTAATGTGTTTGTGATGAAAATGAGATGCGATAGGTGTAATCCTATATAATAAAACCTTAGCCGCGCATGCGCACATACCTGCGTGCTTCTGTGATCTCTGCTCTGTGATCAGTAGGCCCGTGGCCAGCAGGAGTGCAGATGCAGCAGCCAGGTGACTCCCCCCTCCCGCCCTCACTCACCACCAAAACCACCACCGCCAAAGCCTCCTCCTTCTGCCCAACCGGGAGGAGGGCTCCGAGTCGCTGAAGACTGTCCCAGATCAGCTTACATGGTCCCTAAAAAATGAACCTTTTCATCTGAGGCGCGAGGCTGCGGTGACCTCCCTCTCCCGGCTCACTAAGGTTTCGTCTTAAGAAATTCAAATGCGTTGTTGAAAATGCAAGTGACTGTTCTCTGTCATCCTAGACACCCCTGCAACACCCCAACAACACACTCCTGCAGCATAAACCCCTCATGTTATAATCAAGTAAAAGACAAGCCGGGAGTTGAACTCACAACCTATGGATGATTGGTACAGCGCGTTTTACTCACTGAGCTACTGAGCTATTTAACTCTAGCCCTAACCCTAACCATAAAGTAGCGTCTGATGTCATAGAAGCCGTTAGAATTTTGAAATCGTTTTGGACGTTCATTGGGTGTTCTCAGATCAAATACACCTGTAGATACTTGCAATGATTACCCCTTGTTAAAGCTTGTACGTAAAGCCTTTCTGGAGACTCCCATTCCCAAATCCCCAACATAGCTCAGTGCTTAAAAGCACTGCATGTATTTTCCAAAGGTCAGGGGTTCAAGTCCTGACTAAGGTTACTAAAGACATAATATTATTTTTTTTTCCACCCACCCAAACATGCATAGCTAAGCTAAACTATGTGAACCTCACTTCCCAATCTTCATTTATTTAATTTATAACTTGTCATTGTGTTTGTTCAAATGTAGATAGTGTGAACCTAAATACATGGGGGGAGGTGAAATTTCATTAGGTTTACATGGTAAGCTTCTAAGCTTGTACCTAAAGTCATTTCTGGAGACTCCCATTCCCAAATCCCCAACATAGCTCAGTGCTTAAAAGCACTGCATGTATCTTCCAAAGGTCAGGGGTTCAAGTCCTGACTAAGGTTACCAAAGACATAATATTCTTTTTTTTTCCACCCACCCAAACATGCATAGCTAAGCTAAAATATGTGAACCTCACTTCCCAATCTTCATTTATTTAATTTATAACTTGTCATTGTGTTTGGGGGAGGTGAAGTTTCATTAGGTTTACATGGTAAGCTTCTAAGCGTTCTGCTATACTTTTTTGTATAACAGCGATATCGGCGTGGTTTAGGATGTAATCAACAGTGTTGATGTAGCGCGGATCGGCCGCCACAAGCACGCCCAAGCGGCACAAAAACGTCATCGTGTTTTTTTGCGTTGTGATATCATAGAATCGCCCGTTCTTCATACGCAGTTATTTCCTCTAAAATGGCAGCCAGGAGACAGCCAAATTTCTCCACAGAGGACTCCAAGCTGCTGGCCAGGCTCTTCTTACCAAACGAGCATCACTACTTTGTAGTGCCTGGCCATCGTAGGTCATACCTGCAGTTCAGGAACTCCTGGACCCGCCTGACCCGGCGGTATAACAGAAGAGCCTCATGTCCCAGGGAAGTAAGTATTCCAAGTCAGGCCCTCACAAATAATCATGTAAAAAGTAATGATGATGGAAACCTGTCTCTATCAAATTGGTCATGTTATTGTGGGTAAATCTTGATTCCTTTTAAAAACTACAATTGTGCATAATAAATCTTTTACATTGAATACTGAAATTAAAGCACATCCCAAAGGAGCAGTAGTAGGATTTTAAATGACAAATGCAGCTCCTATAAGGCTGCATTTGTCAGCCATTCACAACATGCACACAATATTCCATTCACAACATGCACACAACTAATTTTTGGGTCATGAACATCGCATTTGTAATACAAACATCTTGAAATCAACTTTGCCAAAGGAAAACAAATATATTAAAGTACTGCTATGTCATTTCAAATACCTACAACTTTCCTGTATCAATCTGCTGGTCTAGGGAGATAGTGGCATGACGTTTAAAGTGACAGCGTCAGTACCCTGACGTCAGGGGTTTCAAGCCACGCTGCTCCTTCTGACCAAACTATTTTATTGCCCCTGCTGCATAATTGTAAGCTCACCAGGACATGCTGTAATGTGGGGCAGTGCTGATAGGCTACAGCCTCAGCACCCTGGGGTTGTGAATTCAATCCCACACTCCTCCTTGTGATGCTGGTCATGTCACCTCACCCCCCCCCCCCCACACTGTCCCAGGTACAGTAGAGAGATAGCGATGCCTCCAGCACAGAAAGGGGAAAATGCTGGAGTACGTGAATACATTCATGTAAAACATGTGGCAGAAGGGGGTGGAGGCAGGCAGCAAAGCGGATAGGGGCTCTTGGAGGGCAGCGTACTCCATTTTTATGTGCTTATAGAGGTCAATACTTAAGTAAACATGTTATGCCACAGTGCTAGATGGCACTCATCATATCCCTCCCTCTCTGTTCTTTCTCTCTCTCTCTATTATCCAGGTTGAGGATCTCAGGAAAAGAGGGCGGCTGCTGAGGCGCCAGGAGCGTGCCTTCCTTGAGGGGGTGATGGAGGAATTGCGCGCTGAAGCCGGTGAGTAATGAGTCCAGCGTGTGTTTCTTTGTGATCAGCCTACCAGAATAAATAGATGAAAATGCTTGAGTAGCTGTAAACCATTCTTAATCATAAAATTTGCAGTAAAGCTGCTATTGTGATATCATGTCACAATGGCGTTATGGTTTTCTACTTGCCTCACTTACTTACGCTACATTTTGATGTTTACAGTGGAGTAGGTGCTTTGCATCCTGTTATTAGCATTTGAAGAAAATAACGTAGTAAAGAATGTCATGTTCAAAAGTGTTGTGGACATATCTGACTGTATCCTATTTCTCTCTTGTCAAGCAGCAGCACAGGCACCCCCTCAGGAGGTGGCACCCATGACCCCACCCTGGGCCCCGGAGGTGAGGGAGGGGGCTCCGTCCTGGTCATCGGCGGAGGAGGAGGAGGAGGGGGAAGAAGAGGAAGATTCCCCGTGGCAGCTTGCTGAGCCACCCACACCGCCTGCCCCACCACTGCCCCCTGGACCCCCACCGCCTGCCCCACCACTACCTCCAGGACCCCCACCACCATCCCCTGTTGGACCTTCCCCTTCCCATAGCCCTTCCCCTCACTCTCCTGCCCTTCCTGTTCCTGATCCCATCCCACCCCCTTTCCTTGCTGTTCCCCCCCAGGAGCAGCCCGACCAGCATCAGGAAGGGGCGGGCAGGGAGATGGAGCCCTACTCTGCCCTCTTGGAGGAGGTGCAGGTATTGAGAGGATGTGTGGAGAGGATGGAACATGCCCTCTTGCGGCTGGTAGCCGAAAGAGGGCATGGTGCCAGCAGCCATACACCCTCTCAATGACTGCACCTCTTCCGCCCCCCTCGCCTGAGGTAGCTCAAGCTGCTCTTGGGGGGCACCCACCCTCTTTCCCTGTGTTATGTGTATGTAAATAGTTATTTTAAAAAAAGTTTTACGTTTTAAAAAGTTTTATATTTTAATAAAAAAATTGTTTATAGTTTAAACTTTCCTGTGTGGTTTTAACCTTGTAGCATCAGCAGTTTAGTGAACAGAGTCCAAGGTAGATAGGGGTTCAGGAGGGACTGCTGAATGGGCCCTTTTCAATATAACAAGGTGACATATAGAAAGTTTGACAATCTTTATTGGGGTCTGTCATTCATTCTATTACCTGCTAGCCACTCTGATGTCAAATCATTGCAGAATCTAGGAAAAAAGCAAGTGAATGCAAGGGTATATGCAACTGTAGGTAGATGACGACATCTCAGCTATGATGTGCAAAGTAAGCCAGTCCCTGTTCCAAAGTAAATGGCTACATAAGGAAGAGAAGTCACTCTGGTAGATTTGTTGTTAAGGAATAGGGTTACTGCTAGTAAGAGTTGGCTCCACACCAGGAGAATCCAAATGAGACATGTGGGTTTTTCTTCCTTTCACGGAAGGTGATGGAAGTAAAGGCCAGATACCTCAATCTATCCTCCTGGTTCTTGAGCTGCACTATTTTGGTTATGCAGGTGTGGAAACCACAAAGATGCTCACAGCTACACTGCTCTCAGTAATACAAAACTCCATCTGACAATACTGCAGGAACAACTACAGTTGCCTGAAAACAGAAAAGAGAAGAAGCTGGTTTACACAAGGTTCACAAACAGGGGGGTTCAACCCCCAAGGTCCATATCTGTCCTCCCTTCCCTGAAGCAAAGTGTTAACCTCATTTATGTTGAGCTGCTTAGATGTCACTGTGGTATAGTTGTTAAAGCAATAGCCTTAACTCGCTGATGATGTGGGTTAATATCACCTGTAATCCTCCACTGCTACTGTTTAGAATTCATGTGAGGGAATAGACTAACTGAAAACAAA
The DNA here is from genome assembly GCF_902459505.1 of Geotrypetes seraphini. Taxonomy (NCBI): domain Eukaryota; kingdom Metazoa; phylum Chordata; class Amphibia; order Gymnophiona; family Dermophiidae; genus Geotrypetes; species Geotrypetes seraphini. The sequence continues at coordinate 107,092,099 of NC_047092.1, read as the reverse complement.
AAGTTTGTGTGCATATAACAGCAGGAATGCGTGCCATGGTGTTCTACGAGGCCAACATTATCAATTTACTATTGTTCCTGAAAGTCATCAAGGATACCTGTGTGAAGAGAACAATAGAAGTGTGAAACATGTTAGCTTTGTGAACATTTATTTCACTCATCAGAAGAGTGACTCAAGTGAAGAATAGTAGAGTAAGCAAATAAAGGTTACCATATATCATTCTCACCTACAACTGTTTGGCTAGGTGCAAGCTGGTGTGCTGAGCTGCTCGTCTGGTTTCTCTCTGGCAAACACATAGGTGATGAGCATAGTTAACCTGAAATGAAGAATAGAGAGAAACTGTTAACAAAGACCTATGTCTCCAAAATTAAACACTGAAGTTGTGGCAGAACACACACCTAGAAGTAACAGAGGTGCTAACATAGACTCCTTATTAAAAATGGCAGCCATTAGGCACTCATAGGAGTTTTCCACCTGAACCATGTACACTGATTGGATGTCCACTGAATGGCAGTGTTTCCCCCCCCCCAACACACCCGACCTATTTTTATCAATGAGTTAGTACACCATTCCTCACCTGATTTTAACTTGCCTGTAATTTGATTCTACAAAGAATTAATTTTAGCTCTATGAGTAAACCCTCTCAGATGTGTGAACACATCCATTTTACTTACATATCCATTTTTCTACCAGCAAAATTTCTACCAGCATGGTCTTTATCAGTCTTCTCAGTCATTTTTGTCAGCCCTGTGGAATGGAGAGTAGGAGATATCAGAAATAAAATAACTATTATAAACAATAGCACACAATGAAAGCCCATAAAGAGAAGTCAGTTTTTCTGGTTGGTTTCTTTAGTTCTATCATAAGGACACCTAAGTAGCTTACAAAATATCATTCTCACCTGGACTTATTATCTGAGCTGCTTCTAGAAAAGATAAAACAACATATTAGAATGACATGTAGCTTGTTAATGGCTCTGTGGAATAGAGAGAAATGGGAGGCAGAGATAGGAAAAAAAATGTAAAAGACTAAGACAGAGTAAAGTCTCAAACATCTGCATAAGCAATAGGACAGAATAGAAAAGAAACACTGCTCACCTGGACCTTCTTATACCCATGCACGCCTATGTAGCTTCTGACGTCAGCATGGCGGGAAAACTTTCTCTATGCCTATTGGGCGCCGTTCGAGTGCGGTTGCTTGTCCCGCTTCCTAACCACGCCCATCACACCTCATTGGCTGTCCTATGGGGGTGTGTTTGAACGTGTTCAACAAGTAGCCTGAAAAGATGTCTTCACCTTGCAACATGGCTCCAAAACGGAAATCGAATTTCTTGCATGGAGAGTTGCAGATATGGAAAATGGAGGTGGGGCAGACCATGACATTATGAAAGCAGGGAGAGTGGTGAGTGTGGGCATCTGTGTGTAACCTGGCCTGGCCCCTTCTTTTCCCTAACAATTGATTCCCCTCCACACTTAACACAAAACCTAAGTCCTCAACAATCCCTCACACCAACACCCAGAAAAATCCATAAACTAAAGAAATACAGATAATGGGAGTGGGGAGGAGTGTCAAAGGTAGAAGGGAGTATAAAGGAGAACAGCCAAGTCATAGCACAAAGTTTCATCATTGAGGAAACGGAACACCACAAACACTAACTCACATGAGGGGGGTCTTACATAGGAAAAATGGCTGTGCCAAAGCTTTCTATATACTAAGCACGCCTAATTAGTGGCTGACGTCATAGGAACCGTTAGGATTCAAATCTAATTGGATGTGCATTGGATGTCATTTTGCCATATACAGCTGTAGTGACGTTGTAGTCATTTCCTTCACATCTCTAAGCTTTGATACGAAGCTCTATGTTCTAAACAAAGTTACCTCTATAGCTCTATGTCTTAAGGCATTGCTTTTCATCTTCCTTACATCAGGGGGTTCAAGTCTTGAGTAAGATTAGCAAATAGTTTATATTCATTTCTCAGCCAGGACACCTGGTAACTCTTTAGCCTTGCCTTTACATATCAATATTTTGCTTCAGCTTTTATTATGTGCAGCCCATTGTCTAATATTTAATGCAACCTGTTCTTTCTCATGCTGAACACCCTCCCCCCATCAAAAACATCCCCCCATAACTGGATCATTCTTCAACACCTGTCCAAGCCCTCTGAAGTTTGATTTAACTCATAGCTGTTGGCCAATGCCTATATTGCATCAAAAGAAACACATCCCTACTAGAATGGCTTCCAGTTAGGAGCAAATGAAAGTATCTCATGCACCTGTGGCTGCAGAATGCTGAGGAGAAACAGCAAATTCCACCACTTCTGAGAACTGTTAGGATGCAAGGAAACAAAAGTGAAGGTGCTTAGAATGAAGATTAGCGTGTGAGCATGGTCTGGGTTGGACATTAGAAAATTGTGGATAACAAACCACATTTCTGCCCAAACAATAATATAATTTACATAGCTAATGAGCATAGACATCTCAGTCAAGTATGATATGAAAGAGTGGTGAGATGGACCTAAGTAGAAGCAGCTGTAGCTCTATGTGTTAGGAGCCAGCCTGTGCTCCTAACATCCAGAGGTTGTGAGTTCTACACCCAGCACATCTTTTAATTGTGGCATACTACTTTGAAGGTGCAGATTGATGAGGTCACAATGAGGTCAGTTTTGTGCAACTGAAGACCTCCATTTTGCAATGAGGGAAGCTTGAATGTTAAGGTGTGTATCTGTTTATTCTCTTTTTAAGTGCTGATAATGTGTGCTGTTTTTTCTTTGCTTCAAAAGAGAGCCGATTGCAGTGCTGTTTGTTGAGAAGAAAAAGGGGGTTGTAAAAGCCATGTGTAAATTATATTATTGTTTGGGCAGAAATGTGGTTTGTTATCCATGCAATATAATGTGTTCCATTGACATTATATTTATTAGGACAGAGAAAAGATGAAAATTACCTATTCAAACTCACTATTGGAATTATTGATGAAAAAACACAGCGAACGTCTGCCTCGCGTCTAACAAAGAGGCGCAATTACGAAAGTTGAAACGGCATTGAAATCCAAGTTAGACCAGGGTTTCTTACGTCTACATAATACACGATATTTAGATGCAGGTGTTCGCTCAGGTAGCGCCTATCTAGCGTCCCCATTTGGCACGCCCACGGAACGCCCATGGAACACCCACGTCCAGAGCTGGAGACGGGACTATGCTTTCTATAGACGTCAGTCCGTCAACTACCTCTTAGGGACGTCTATGTGTCGTTTATTTCCCAATTAACATTAATTAAGACCCTTAACTCCGTAATTATTCACTTACTTCTGACGTCCAAAGCACGCCTAAGGTAAACGCAGTAATAGAGAATTTACCCCGTAGTATTCAAGTTCTTACTGTATTATTATTTATTCTGGGGTGGATATTAATAATACTTTTTAAGGGGGAAATATTTGGGATGCCTAGGGGGGTTGGGTTGCTAGTCTATATGTGTGCTTTCAAGTTGTCATATGATTTTTGGGGAGGGGAGAGGGGGATCAGGGGGATTTTATGGTAGGGGTGTGGAAGTGTATTGATCAAAGGGTGTTGTTAGGTATTAATGGAATTAAGGGGTATGTTTTGTTATTCCATTTCCTTTTTATAGTGGCAAAATGATTCTGAAAATATTTTCTCTAAATGTCAATGGTCTCAATCATCTGATTAAGAGGAAAAACACTTAACTTCTTTAAAAACCAAAATGCAGATATATACTACATACATTTAAATGCCATAGAAGCAAAAAAAATCTAGAGGGTGGATGGGTTAAGCATTGTTTTTTTGCCCCCGCTGTAGGGAAAAAAGCTGGGGTGGCCATCTTAGTTAGTGGAAAATGTTCAGCTACATTCAAATTGATTTCTACGGATCCCACAGGGAGATGGGTACTGGTGGATATGAGCTTGGGGAAAGATACTCTGAGGCTTGTTAATATCTATGCACCTAATTCAAATAAAAATATATATTTTTTAAACTCTTCAACAGTTGATTCTGCCACTGGCTGCTTCTAATTTAGTTTCAAGTTTCAAGTTTATTTATTATTTGATTAATCGTCTATTCCAAATTCTAAGCGATGTACAAATTGGTAAAATACATTATCTAAAATATACATAAAATAGACCTACATAATTAACAAGGGGATAAGTCACAAAAAAAAACTAATTAAGTTAAGACATGAATACAATAGGGAAGGTAGGATAGAAATACAATCTTTAGAAAGGAAAGAGTCAACAATTAAAGGTTAAACACAACAGGAATGGTAGGACAAATAAATAAGATAAAAGTAAACAAAAGAGCAATTAGCGAAAGAGCAAATTAACATTTCAATTAAGTATTGAACGCATCTTTAAAAAGAAAGCCCTTAAGTTGGCTCTTAAATTTTTCCAAATAGTGGTGGTGGGAGACTTCAATGCAGTTATGGATCCGATATTGGATTAAAAAACCTAGTAAAATACTAAAATCATTAGGGCTAGATAACTTGGTACAATCCTGTGGTTTAAAGGATATTTGGTGGATTCTTCATTTTAATGATAGGGAATTTTCTTTCTGCTCCCAGGTACATAAATCATTTTCCAGAATAGATTATATATTTGTATCAGATCATTTAATGCAGCAGGTTACAAAGGCCACTAATCATTTTGTCGGATCATGGTGGAATTTGGATTGAATTGAAAATGGATGAACAAAATTATAATAGACCTGTCTGGAAATTCAACAATACATTGCTTGCAGATTCCAACTTTATTGAGGAATTTCAATAAAAAATTGCTGAATATTTTCAACTCAATGTTTCAGAGGATATCTCTTTAGAAACCTTATGGGATGCTTTTAAAGCAACTATGAGAGGGCAAATAATCTCATATTCAGCACATGAAAGGAACAACTCAATAAAGAATTTTCAAATTTGGAGCAAAATATGAAAGACTTGGAGTCACAACTGGCCTTGAAATGGGACCAAACTACTTTACAGGCTCTCTTAAAAGTTAAATATAAATACAATGAGATTTCCTCTTAAATGGCTAGGAGAGAGTTGTTCTCTCAGCAGGCTCTGTATTATGGAAACTCAAATAAAGCGGGAACAGTATTAACTAATTACCTTAAAGCTAAAAAATGGAAAGTAAAAATTGTGGCTATCACAGATGAGAATGGGGAAACTCATTCTCAAATTGGAATTATCTTAAAACAATTTTTGAAATATTATAAAGCTTTGTATTCTTCCGAGCTTTATTCAAATAAAGAACTTGAGGGTTTAAAGTTTTTGGAGTTAATTAAGGGGCCTAAAATTCCTGAGCATATAAAAGGAACTCTTGATGTGCCTATATCAATGAAAGGAGAACATAAGAAGTTGCCTCCGCTGAGGCAGACCAGAGGTCCATCCTGCCCAGCGGTCCGCTCCCGCGGCGGTCCCTCAGGCCTAATTGCCTGAACAGTGTCCCTGACTAATTTTGTAACTGCCTCTAATCCTATCCCTATTTCCTACCTCTACTCCTATCTGTATCCCTCAATCCCTTTGTCCTCCAGGTACCTGTCCAGAACTTCTTTGAATCCCTGTAGCGTGCTTCTGCTTATCACATCCTCCGGTAGCGCATTCCATGTATCCACCACCCTCTGGGTGAAAAAGAACTTCCTGGCAGCGTTTGTTCTAAACCTTTCCCCTTTCAATTTCTCTGAGTGTCCCCTTGTACTTGTGGTTCCCCATAATTTGAAAAATCTGTCCCTGTCTACTCTTTCTATGACCTTCATGATCTTGAAGGTTTCTATCATGTCTCCTCTAAGCCTCCGCTTTTCCAGGGAGAAAAGCCCCAGCTTCTTCAGTCTGTCAGTATATGAGAGGCCTTCCATACCCTTTATTAGCTTAGTAGCTCTTCTCTGGACTCTCTCAAGTACCGCCATGTCCTTCTCGAGGTATGGCGACCAGTACTGAACACAGTACTCCAGGTGCGGGCGCACCATTGCACGATACAGTGGCAGGATGACTTCCTTCGTCCTGGTCATGATACCCTTCTTAATGATATCCAACATTCTTTTTGCCTTCCTTGAGGCTGTGGCGCACTGCGCCGACGCCTTCAATGATGTGTCTACCATCACTTCCAGGTCTCTTTCAAGGTTACTCACCCCTAGCGGTGATCCCCCCCATTTTGTAAGTGAACATCGGGTTCTTTTTCCCTACATGCATGACCTTGCATTTCCCTATGTTGAAGCTCATTTGCCACTTTTTGGCCCACTCTTCCAGCGCTGTCAGATCTTTTTGGAGATTTATGCAGTCCTCCTTGTTTTCAACCCTGCTGTATAGTTTGGTGTCATCCGCAAATTTAATAACCTCACATTTGGTTCCTGCCTCCAGGTCGTTAATAAATATATTGAACAGGAGCGGTCCCAGCACCTACCCCTGCGGAACTCCGCTCGTGACCCATTGCCAGTCTGAGTAATAGCCCTTTATTCCAACCCTCTGTTTCCTGTCTGCCAGCCAGTTTTTGATCCATCGGTGGACCTCCCCTTGCACCCCGTAGTTCCATAGCTTCCTTAGCAGTCTTTCATGTGGTACCTTGTCAAAGGCTTTTTGGAAGTCAAGGTAAATGATGGAGGAGCGGGTAGCGGCGAGAGGAAGCTCTGCCCACTCCCACCGTGTCATGGAAGGGAGCCATCGTAGCAAAAGCCACTGCAGCCGCATGGTGAAGAGGAGCAGCGGAGTAGCGGAGGCAAGTGAGAGAAGCCGGGAAGAGCAGGAGAGAAGCTAGCGGCGGCGGCAGTGAAGAGCGGGTAGCAGCGAGAGGAAGCTCCATCCACCCCCACCACGTTATCAGCGTCATCGCCCCGGCTACCCCTTAACAGGAAGGGAGCCAACAGAGCGAAAGCCACTGCAGCTGCATGGTGAAGAGGAGCAGCAGAGCAGCGGAGGCAAGGGAGAGAAGCCGGGAAGAGCAGGAGAGGAGCTAGCAGTGGCAGCAGTGAGGAGCGGGTAGCGGTGAGAGGAAGCTCTGCCCATCCCCACCATATCATCAGCGTCATCACCCCGGCTCATCCTTAACAGGAAGGGAGCCAACGGAGCGAAAGCCACTGCAGCCGCGTGGTGAAGAGGAGCAGCGGAGCAGCGGAGGCAAGGGAGAGAAGCCGGGAAGAGCAGGAGCTAGCGGCGGCGGCAGTGAGGAGCGGGTAGCGGTGAGAGGAAGCTCTGCCCATCCCCACCATATCATCAGCGTCATCGCCCCGGCTCATCCTTAACAGGAAGGGAGTCAACGGAGCGAAAGCCACTGAAGCCGCGTGGTGAAGAGGAGCAGCGGAGCAGCGGAGGCAAGGGAGAGAAGCCGGGAAGAGCAGGAGCTAGCGGCGGCGGCAGTGAGGAGCGGGTAGCAGCGAGAGGAAGCTCTGCCCATCCCCACCATATCATCAGCGTCATTGCCCCGGCTCATCCTTAACAGGAAGGGAGCCAACGGAGCGAAAGCCACTGCAGCCGCGTGGTGAAGAGGAGCAGCGGAGCAGCGGAGGCAAGGGAGAGAAGCCGGGAAGAGCAGGAGCTAGCGGTGGCGGCAGTGAGGAGCGGGTAGCAGCGAGAGGAAGCTCCGCCTACCCCCACCACGTCATCAGCGTTATCGTCCCGGCTCCCCCTTAACAGGAAGGGAGCCAACGGCACGCAGCCATTCGGCGAGCGGCAAAGGCACTCGCCTTAGCGAGAGCGCCTTTTCGAAGGGCCTGAAGAAGGGCCGGGTCGCTAAATCCAGGAACCCCAAGAAGGTCAGCAAGGTAAGAGAGTAGCAAAAACACAGGATAGCATACACATACAAGCAAGTAAGGCAAAGGGGCAGCAGACACAAAAGATAAGGAACAAGTAGGCCCAGGGGAGACCTCACCCACACACGAACAAAGGGTAGCAACACACAAATAGGGAATCGACAGGTGAAGAAGGCGCAGAAGAAAAGCAGCAGGGACAGAAGACAAGGAAGGGATAGGCCCAAGAGGTAGCATACACACACAATAACAACAAAAAAAAGCAGCAACAGGCAAAGCAGGACAGAAAAGGCGGACTCAGGAGAAAACACACACAAATACACTAGCAAACAGAAAAGGAAGTCATAAAAAAGAAGCAAGGGGCAGACAAAATACACACACAAGCAAAGGGTAGCGTAAGACAAAGAAGGTAAGGAACAGCCAAGCACAGGACTGAGCACACAAGCTGAGAGTACCAGAACTCCTAGAAGGCGGACAAGAATGGAAGCTGAAGGAACCCAGAGGATGAGCTTTCCAGTGTACTGCACGGACTGCCACATGAACGACTACCTCCCCTTGGGGAGGCAATCGTATGTGTGTGGACGATGTCAGGAACTGGAGAGCTTGAAGAGTGAGGTCAGTCATCTGAAACACAGGATCCAGGAGCTGGAGGGACTCTACATCTTAGAAAACCCCTTCCAGGCAGCCTAAGACCCTATGTGAGAGAGGCACATCGAGGAACAAGTCAGGGAGCTCGAGAAGTTCATCGAGGATGCCTACAGGAGAGTGGAAGAACAAGAACATGAGCAGCACAGGGACAAGGAAGACACACAGAACAGAGGACAAGAACCTTCTGACACTGAGGTAGAAGGTACCCATGGAGGAATCTCGCAGAAAGAAGAGGCAAGACTCTATCAGTGCCTAGAGGGAGGAGAAACGAAGCGCACCAAGGACACGGACCTGCGACCGCAGCGGAGACTGAAAAAGGGGAAATCTGCAATCCTGGTGGGAAACTCAATCCTAAGGCAAGTAGACAGTCACATAGCAGGAGGGAGAGAGGATCGGCTAGTGACCTGTCTCCCAGGAGCAAGAACCAAGGACATCGTTGACAAAATTGAAAGAATCCTGGAGGGAGCAGAGATGGAAGAGACAGCAGTGATAATCCATGTCGGGACAAACAATGTCACCAGAGGGACTACAGCAAGAATGCACTGACTGAACAGTTCAAGATCTTAGGAAGGAAACTGAAGATGAGGACTCAGAGGATAGACTTCTCAGAGATCCTACCAGTACTGAGGGCAGAACTGAAGAGACAGGCGGAGCTACAATCAATAAATGCGTGGATGAGGCGATGGTGTGAAGAAGAGGAATTTCTCTTCGTGAGGAACAGGACATCATTCTGGGGTAAGAACAAGCTCTTCAAGAAAGACGGACTACACCTGAGCACGGCGGGAACTAGACAACTAGCAAATAACGTCAGAAGAGCAATAGAGCAAGCTTTAAACTAAGTAGAAGGGGAAAGCCGACTGTTGACCTGGTGTCGACGGTTTGGAAGACAGTATCCCGAGAAGATACTGAGTGGGAAAAACGCTGGGAAGACACAAATGGCAAACAACAGGAGCAGAAAAAACAAGGGAGACGGAAGAAGCAAGAAGAGGTCAGGAGGAACATACTGCAAAGGGAAGTCAAAATGGAACTGAACAACGGGAAGGAACATGAGGAGGACAGTAGGAACATATCACAAGGGGAAGACAAAGGAGAGGAGGACTTGAGGAACATACTACATGGGGAAATCAAATTGGAACTGGACGAAGGGAAGGAATAAGAGGAGGACAATAGGAATAAACCACAAGGGGGAGACAAAAGAGACATAAATCAAGAGTCGGCAGGTCAGGAAAGGAACAGAAAGGAGAATGTAACACACGGAAAAATAGCAAGGACGAAAAAATATCAGGACTTGAACTGCATGTACACTAAAGCAAGGAGCCTAAAAAACAAAATGGAGGAATTGGAAGTCTTGGCCAGAAATGAGAGCCTAGATATCATAGGGATCATGGAAAAATGGTGGAATGAGGAAAACAAATGGGACATAGTACTGCCAGGGTACAAGCTCTACCTAAGAGACAGGACATATCAGAAAGGAGGAGGAATAGCACTATACATAAAGGACACTATTCACTCGGCCAGAGTGGATGCAGCAGCAGCGACAAATGTCCAACTGGATTCACTAGGGGTTAAAATACCAGGTAGAAATTGATCCGAAATAAAGATGGGGCTGTACTACCGTCCACCTGGGCAAAATGAAGCACTAATACAGAAATGGAAGCCGAGTTGAGGCGGGAATGCAAGCATAATAACACCATAGTTATGGGAGATTTCAACTATCCGGGATAGACTGGAGTCTTGGAAATTCAAAATGTACAAAGGAAATGGAGTTCCTGGAGGCTGTAAGGGACTGCTTCATGGAACAACTTGTAAAGGAACCAACGAGAGGGTCAGCGATTCTGGATCTAATCCTCAATGGGCTGAAAGGACCCTCAAGAGGAGTGGAGGTTGTGGAACCACTAGGAACCAGTGACCACAACGGTTCAAAGTAGAAATGGGGTTACCCAAAGGGAAGAGAACCAATGCAACAGCGTTTAACTTCAAGAAAGGGAACCATGATGCCATAAGACAAATGGTGAGGAAGAAACTCAGAAACAGCACCAAAAAAGGTCAGACTGTGGAGCAAGCCTGGTCTTTATTCAAAGACACGGTAAACGAGGCACAAAACCTGTATATACCCAAATTTAGGAAAGGATGCAGGAAGAATCATACAAAAAACCCAGCATGGATCACCAATGAAGTAAAAAAAAGTAATAGGAGACAAGAAAAAATCATTTCAGAAGTGGAAAAAGGACAAAACAGGAAAATTGGAAGGAGCACAGGAAGCAGCAAAAAGAATGTCACCGAGTAGTCAGAAAAGCAAAGAAAGAATATGAAGAGAGACTAGCCAAGGAAGCACAAAATTTTAAACCATTCTTCCGATATGTGAAAGGAAAGCAGCCGGCGAGGGAGGAGGTGGGACCTTTGGACGAGGGAGACAGGAAGGGAGTGGTGAAGGAGGAAAAAGAGGTGGCTGATAGACTAAATACACTCTTCTCATCAGTCTTTACAAGAGAAAACACATCCAACGTGCCTGAACCGGAAAAAATCTTCAAGGGGGATCAAGAGGGAAAATTATCATACTTGGAAGTAAGCCTCGAAGACGTGCTCAAGCAGATAGATAGATTAAAAACTGACAAATCTCCGGGCCCAGACGGAATCCACCCAAGAATACTGAAAGAGCTCAGGGACGAAACAGCGGAGTTACTGCGGCTGATTTGTAATCTATCCTTGAGAACAGGGGTAATCCCGGAGGACTGGAGGATAGCAAATGTTACACCTATCTTCAAAAAAGGATCGAGAGGCGACCCGGGGAACTACAGAACGGTGAGTTTAAGCTTGGTTCCGGGGAAGATGGCGGAATCATTGATCAAGGAAAGTATCAGTGAACACATAGAAAAAAATAATCTGTTAAGAACAAGCCAACATGGTTTCTGTAAAGGAAAATCATGCCAAACGAACCTACTGCATTTCTTTGAGGGGATAAGCAAACAACTGGACAAAGGAGACCCTATAGACATTATATATCTGGACTTCCAAAAAGCTTTCAACAAAGTACCCCACGAGCGCCTACTAAAGAAGCTGTGCAGCCATGGGGTGGAAGGGGACATGCACAGATGGGTCAAAAATTGGCTGTCGGACAGGAAGCAGAGGGTAGGAATAAAGGGACACTACTCAGACTGGAAAGGGGTCACGAGTGGTGTCCCACAGGGGTCAGTTCTGGGGCCGTTGCTGTTCAATATATTCATTAATGACCTGGAAATGGGGATGAAATGCGAAGTTATAAAATTCGCAGACTACACAAAACTCTCCAGTAGGGTCAGAACTGTTGAGGAATGCAAAGAACTACAAAGTGACCTGAACAAGCTGGGTGAGTGGGCAAAAAGATGGCAGATGAGCTTCAATGTAGAGAAATGTAAAGTCTTGCACATAGGGAAAGGGAACCCGATGTACAGCTATACGATGGGAGGGAGAGTACTGGGGAAAGGCAACCTAGAAAAGGACTTGGGGGTATTGGTGGATACTACGATGAAGCCAGCGACACAATGTGCAGAACAAAAGAAGTTATCCTGCTGCTGTATCGAACGATGGTGGGCCCGCATCTGGAGTACTGCATCCAATACTGGTCGCCGCACTTTAAGAAGGATGTGGTGATGCTCAAGAGGGTCCAGAGAAGAGCAACAAAGATGATTAAGGGCATGGAAAACCTTGCATATACCAAAAGGCTAGAGAAGCTGGGGCTCTTTACCCTGGAAAAGCGGAGACTTAGAGGGGACATGATAGAGACTTTTAAAATCATGAAAGGCATGGAGAAGGTGGAGAGGGACAGATTCTTCAGGCTAGAGGGGACATCAAAAACAAGAGGGCATTCAGAAAAACTGAGACAGATTCAAGACGAATGCTAGGAAGTTCTTCTTCACTCAGAGGGTGGTAGACACCTGGAATGCGCTTCCAAGAGAGGTGATAGGACAGAGTACAATGTTGGGTTTCAAAAAGGGCTTGGATGACTTCTTGAAGGAGAAAGGGATTACAGGGTATAGATAGAGGGTTACTATACAGGGTACTTCAGGATTAGGGTACAAGCAATGTAGGTGGTGGGAACTCAAAGGTCAAGGACCTGGGGGGCCGCCGCGGGAGCGGACTGCTGGGCACGATGGACCCCTGGTCTGACCTGGCAGAGGCAATGCTTATGTTCTTAACAATGAAGTCCCTTAGAGTTGGATACACTCCAGGTGGTGATGGTTTCTCTGTAAAGTTTTACAAATCATTTCTATTAAATTTATATCAGGTTTAACTGATATACAGGTACTATGGCAGAATTGTTAACTATTGTTTTGCTGAAGCCAAATAAAGATCCTATGTTAGTTTCAAATTACAGGCCTATTTCTTTGATAAATGTAGATGGCAAACTGTTGGCTAAGTTATTGGCTTTGCGCTTGGCCAAGGCTCTCCCTTATATTATTGGCATGCATCAAACGGGGTTTGTTGCTCAAAGACATTCTTCAAATAATATAAGGCTGGCTTTTCACATGTTAAATTTAACAAAAGTCATGGATGATCCAGCCTTCTCTGTGTCCTTGGATGCAGAGAAGACCTTTGACCGGGTGGAATGGACCTTTATGTATCAAGCAATGGATTGGTTTGTATTGGTTCAGGATTTATACAAATGATTCAAACCTTGTATAGTTCCCCTTCTGCCAGATTATATATAAATAATACTTTTTCGGAACGTATAGAGAGGGGAGTTAGACAAGGATAGCCGTTATCTCCTTTGCTGTTTGATATTGTTTTGGAACCCTTGTTATTAGCTATACAACAGGCAAAGGAGATCCAGGGTGTTCCTTACGCAGGTCGGGAATACAAGGTCTCTGCTTATGCAGATGACATATTGCTTCATTTGAGGAATCCTGAAACAACCATTCCACATTTACTAGATTTGATTGAAAGATTTGGAAAATTTTCTGGATATAAAATAAATTGGAGTAAATCAGAGATTCTTCTGCTTAGTATACATTGTCAAAAAGGATTGTTTGATTCATTTCCCTTTCTTTGGAAGGAAGAGGGTATAAAGTATTTAGGAATTTGGATTTATAAAACGCTGGAAGAAACAATGAAAGTAAATGAAAAATCCTTATTGCTAAAGGTCACAGAAATGTGTGAACAATGGAACCCATTACATCTGTCTTGGTGGGGGAGAGTTCAGACGGTTAAAATGATGATTTTGCCTGTGGTTTGTTACCAAATGGGTATGTTACCAGTGTTTTTTCAGGGGTCCTTTTACAAAAAATTGAATAGTATTCTTACAAAATTTATTTGGCTGGGGAAAGCAGCAAGAATTGCTTTAGTATCCTTACAAAAGCCAATTATGGAGGGTGGGGTAAATATTCCAAATTTTTATAGGTACCATCAAGCCTATATAATGCGTCAGGGCATGTATTGGATCCTTCCCGAGCTCATGGAAAATCTTCCAGACTGGTTATGGTTGGAATGGCAACTCCTGTCTCCACTGAGATTGTGTCACGTTTTGAGTATCAAGATGCCTAGGCTGTATAAGGATAATAGAATTTTAATGGACACTTGGAAGACATTAAAATGTATTAATAATTTAACAGATATTCTAATTCATAAATCCACTTGTCAGTCCCTTTGGTTGAACCCCAAGATTCAAATTGGTGGGTTTAAGGTCATCTGGAAATACTGGATGAAGGCGGGCATATGTACTTTAGACAATGTAGTATCAGGCGGAAAGCTGCTTGAGTTTTCACAACTGCAACAAAAATTTGGTATTGCTAAATCTCAAAGTTATAGTTGGTTGCAGTTGAAGCAGGCCATTCAGGAGGGGTTCCCTGACTGGAAAAATCTTTAAAAATCAGTATAGTTTGCCGTTCTTGTGCTTCCAGACGGATTTCCTGGGTCACCAGGCCGCTCAGTGGTATAAATTAATATCTGGATTTTTGAATAAGAAACCAAAAATTGGTCTTCGTGACATATGGAGCATTGAGATAAAGCATCAAATTACTGCGTCTCAATGGCCACGAATCTGGACTTGGAGGATGAGATGTATGGTGATGGCATCTATGAGATAAATGTGGTTTTTCTTGTTACATAGAGCATGTTGGACTCCGGTTAGATTACAGAAATTAGATAGTTCCAAGTCTAATAGATGCTGGCACTGCCATCTTGAACCTGGGACATTGGATCATTTATTATATTATTGTCCCTTGATACTTCAATTTTGGAGATCCATTTGGGATCAGGTAAACAAAGTAATGGAAAATTCAGTGGCACTAACATATGACACTGTGCTATTTGGCACATTGATGAGAGCTAAAAGCCAAATATCATCTCATAATAATAAACATCTTTATTATGACAGGGGTTGCCATACAGCTTATTTTAAGGAATTGGAAAAACTGGGATAGATTGAACTATACCTTTTTGGTGTCAAGTTTTTCAAATGGAACGTAATATGGCTATACAACAGGGACATTACAAAAAGTTTCTGAAGATTTGGGAGCCATTGACAAAATTTTGCAAAGAGTGATTGTTGATTTTGCCCTTTGGTCATGCATGTCCTGAATGGGTGGGAGGGAGGGTTGGAAAATATTTTTTAATTCTTTAATTTGAGTGCAATTTTTGAATATGAGTATGGGGGGGGGGTGATATATCTATTTGTCATTGATTACAATTTGATTGATTTTAAGTGCTTTTATAGTGTAATATGATTGTATAATATGTTGCACTTATGTATGGCTTAAAAATGAATACATATATTTAAAAAAAAACAACAATCAAACAATGGAGATGTCCAAAGAAACAGGTGTGCTGATTTATTTCAAAACTCTGCTTTATTCAATCAATGACTCAACATATACATGTTTCAGCCTGCATCAGGAGCACCTGCATCAGGCCTGCATCCTACTTTGCAGAGTGACGGTATTTGTCAGAACATCAACATGATAAACCTAGCATAATGGGAATGTGTCAACATATCAAGCACTCTGGTCAAAATGTTGAGAACTAGCGTGCTTAGTGGACATCTACTAAGTGCAGTTCTCTCTTGTGGATTTCTCCTGAGGATGTGAATTGCGAAACAGGGTACTCCTGTTGAGATAGTGTGCAGCATTTGAGTGCTAAGAAGAGTGCTGTTAAGATAAGTGCCGGGAGGTTTCCTGCATCTTTATGAACTTGAAAGAAAGAGTGTTACTATTTTTTCTGATCTGCCCTAGGATGGTTTCAGACTGTTTCGTTGCATTGAATTTGTTTGTTGAGTGCAGTTTTTTGACTTATGATTAAGCTGCACTTGCTATTTTTTTTAGATTATGCTTATTAGTTTTGTGCAGGATGTACTGAGGTCTTTTCTCCACTTTTTGTGTTAAATTTGCAACAACAGTCTGTTCCCTCCCTGTGGAAGAGAATAGAGTATTTGCTGTTTATATATTTTCTAGGTTTTTCCTACTTTTGCCTCAAAGATATTTTTCTGTCTTTATGCATACCCCATTATTCAAGATGTATTCTAAGGGACTCATTTTCAAAAGCAAAGCATGTCCAAAAATGGCATAAAGTGGCACACATTTTAATCGCTAATGGGCTCATAATAAAAAAAGAAATATGTCTAAAAACTCATCTAAATCAGTACTTAGATGATCAAAAAGACAAGTCATCCAAGTACTGATAATCAAACAGGGTTTGAGACATATCTAAAACCAGCTTAGGCCTTTTCCCTGCCTCTGACCGCCCAGAGTGAAAAGGGGCACCCATGTTGCTAACAGTTAGAAATTCCATTGAAATTCGTTGTGGCTGGGAACGGCGTTGTAAAGTTTCAGAGATGATTACCTACTAAAATGTACATATTACATTTTCGCTCAGCAAATTGTATTTCTATACTATTGCCTCCTGGGGTCTCTGATCTCTGTATTTCCTCTGAATATCTACTTATTGTATTTCGCTGAATGTCCAGCACTCTTGATTGTAAACCGCCTAGAAGTCGCAAGATTGTGGCGGTATAGAAGAATAAAGTTATTATTATTATTATTTCCAGGGCTTGGACCTGAGGAATTTGAGTATATAAGGAGGTGACATCTAGTGTGACCAACCATGTCCCTTCAGGAATGTTCTCTAATCTTGATAAAATCCTCAATGAGAAGTATCTTTCACAAAGGATTTTACTTTCTTGGCCTCTTCTCTCAAAAAAATATCACAAAATTTCGAGAGAGGTGGATTTCAGCGGTTGTGATAAAGAGTTTTATTTCTAAGATTATGAAATGAATAGTTAAGTGTCCTTTAGGACAATGTACATTTAGCGGAAGAACCTCTGATTTACTCCAATTTATTTTACACTCTGAAAATTTTCCAAATCTTTCAATCAAATCTAGTAAATATGGAATGGTAGTTTCAGGATTCCTCAAATGAAGCAAAATATCATCTGCATTTGCAGAGACTTTATATTCCCGACCTGCGTAAGGAATACCCTGAATCTCCTTTGCCTGTTGAATAGCCAATCGTTGCCTGGCTGGCCTGGAACGTCCTCTCCAATGTCAGAATTGGCGTCGGGAAAAAGGCTTCTGGGCGGCAATTAGCAGCAGCAACAGGGAGGTAAGAAGAGCAGCGGCGGTGGCAGACCGGGAAGGTTGAATCAGGCGCTGGAGAGAGGCTTTTTTTTTTTTTGCACGGCAGGGAGGGAGAGGAAGTTATCACCTGTCCCACTGTCCTTGAAAACTGGACATTTTGGCATCCCGAAGCTGTGTGTGGGGACAACAGGACAGGGGATCTAAAAACGGGATGTATGCTCACCTTAGGTGAGATGGATGGGGGAGAACAGAAAAGAGGGAATGAGAAATGTTACACTCTCGGGGAAGGGGGAGAGGGCAGAGAGTGAAAAGTTGGATTCATGGAGGGAGAGATGATGTTGGTTGGAGGAGGGAAAGATAACCAGAGGAGAAACATGCAGGATGCCCAGGAAACATAGTTAAAAGCACAGAAAAATAAAGTCACCAGACAACAAAGGTAGAGAAAATTATTATATTTTACATATAGTGATTGAAATGTGTCAGGTTTGAGAAAGGAAAGATGTTAAATGTTAACTGTGAGAACCACTGAAAAAATAGGGTACTTGGAGGGCTGCAGAAAAAAAATAGTTAATGTCATTAAAGAAATTACAATTTTGCATGTAATAGATGTTGACACTGTCATTTTGAAATAGGGACACTGAGGGCTCCTTTTACGAAGCCGCATTAGCGGCTTTATCGTACGTACCTTTTTAGCGCGCGCTAACCCCCGCAATAGCCGAAAAACTACCACTTGCTCAAGAGGAGGTGGTAGTGGCTGGCACGGCCAGCAAATTAGCGCACGCTATTACGCGCGTTAAACCGCTAACGCGGCTTCGTAAAAGGAGCCCTGAATCATTTGTTGTTCTGTTGTCCTTTGATAATTAACTTTTGGAGATCAATATGGGAACATATTAATTTGATTCTGGAGTCCACAATTCAGTTGTCTTATGAGGTGGTAATTAGAGGTACATGGTTGTCACCTAAACCTCCATTAGATAGCTATAAAAGCAGATTATTTGTTATTATGACTGGTATAGCCATGCAAATTGTTACCAAGAACTGGAAAAATTGGGATAGACTTCATTTCTCCTGTTGGTGGGAATCTGTATGTGTAAGCTATAAATATGAAAAAAAATGAAATCAGAAATTTTGTGGAATGATAAGCTATTTAAATTAACATGGGGTCCATTTACAAATGTTGTTAATACTGATTAATTGGATTATGCCAAGGTCACTAAGAGAGATCCAAGTTCCAGAGCAGCAGCAAAGAATCACGCGTGGTAAACAATTTCTTTTGTGGGATTCCGGTGAAAATGATGAAAGAAGCATTTTCATTTTCACAACCCAAGCAAATATTGAGGTGCTGGAGCAACATGAGCATTGGTTCATGAATGGGACATTTAAAGTTGTACCTCATTTGTTTGTACAAGTGTTTACCATCCATGCCTTTATAGACAATCGTGCACTTCCCATGGAGTATGTGTTGTTGAATAGCAAAACGGAGGAGGACTATGAACGTGTACTAAGAAAACTGGTAGAAACCAGAAACACTTTGGCACCATTGATTATTTTTATTATTTTTTTTTTAATACTTTATTCATTTCATATCTTAAATCAAGTACAATCAATACAAATTACAATTTCACTTTCAAATACATTTGACATCTTATAAACAACCCTTATAAAATATAATAATATCTCTCTTCCTTATATAATTATGAAAAATATATTCATTCTATTATAATCAAAAAATACCACCCCCTCCCTCCCCTATTTTCTTAAACTTTTTAATTCAGGGAAGAATATTTTTTAATCTTTACAAAAATCCATCAATGGCCTCCACACATCCTTAAATTGTTATAATTCCCTTTTTGGACAGTTAACGCCTTTTCCATTTTATATATATGACAAACAGAATTCCACCAGAAACAATAATTAAGACCACTCCAATTTTTCCAATTATAAGTAATCTGTTGAATGGCAATCCCAGTTAAAATTAACAATAATTTGTTATTATTAGATGATATTTGTTTCTTCGCTCTCATTTCTACACCAAATAAAACTGTGTCATAAGATTATGCCACATGATTTTCTAACAGGGAGTTAATTTGATTCCATATTGATTTCCAAAATTCTAATATATAAGGACAATAGAACAACAAGTGATCTAAAGTCCCCGCTTCAAGATTACAATGCCAGCATCAATCAGACTTAGAGCCATCTAATTTTTTTAAACGAACAGGGGTCCAGAAAGCTGTATGCAACAAGAAAACCCAAGTTTGTTTCATAGATGCAGACATTGTACATCTCATCCTCCAAGACCAAATACGTGGCCATTGAGATGCCGTAATTTCATGCTTAATCTCAATGCTCCAAATGTCTCTAAGACCTTTTCTTGGTTTTTTTGTCAATAATCCAGATATTAATTTGTACCACTGCGCGGCCTGATGTCCCAGAAAGTCTGCCTGAAAGCAAAGGAATTCTAAACTATATTGATTATTAAGATTTTTCCATTCAGGGAACCCTGCCCTGAATGGCCTGCTTCAGTTGCAACCATTTATAACTTTGTGATTTATTCAAGCCAAATTTTTGTTGCAACTGTGAAAACTCAAGCATTTTACCATTAGAAATTACATCATCAAGAGTGCGTATTCCTCCTATTATCCATTGCTTCCAGATAATCTTAAATCCGCCAATTTGAATCTTGGAGTTAAGCCATATTGTTTGATTTGTCGATTTATGAATTGGATTAGAAGTTAAATTATCTATCAATTTTAAAGTTTTCCAGGTGTCAATTAATATTTTATTTCCTTTGTATAACATAGGCATTTTAGTACTAATAATATGACACAGCCTTATAGGAGACATTAATTGCCATTCCAATCTTAACCAATCTGGTAATTTTTCCATGAGTTCTGGGAGGACCCAATACATACCTTGGCGCATAATATAGGATTGATGATACCTATAAAAATTTGGAAAATTTACCCCTCCCTCCACAATTGATTTTTGTAAAGTCACTAAGGCAACTCTAGCTATTTTACCTTGCCAAATAAATTTTGTAAGAGTACTATTTATTTTTTTGTAAAAAGACCCCTGAAAGAACACTGGTATCATTCCCATTTGGTAACAATCATCATTTTAATGGTGAAATCATCATTTTAACTGTTTGAACTCTTCCCCACCATGAAATATGCAAGGGATTCCATTGCTCACATAATTCTGTAACCTTCTGTAATATATGTTTTTCATTTAATTTTAATGTCTCTTCTAACGTATTGCTAATCCAAATACCTAAATACTTTATTCCTTCATCTTTCCAGACAAATGTAAATGTATCGAATAATCCTTTTGTACAATAAACATTTAGTGGAAGGACTTCTGATTTACTCCAATTTATTTTATAACCTGAAAATTTTCCAAATTTATTGATCAAATTGAGTAAATTTGGAATCATTGTTTCAGGATTCCTCAAATAAAGTGAAATGTCATCTGCATAAGCAGAGACCTTATATTCCTGATCTCTACGAGGAATACCCTGAATCTCCTTTGATTGCTGAATTGCTAATAACAAGGGTTCTAATACTATATCAAAAAGCAAAGGAGATAATAGACAACCTTGTCTAATCCCCCTCCGCAAATTAAAACTCTCTGACAAATTATAATTAATATATAATCTTGCAACAGAGGAGCTATACAATGTTTGAATCATTTGTATGAATCCTGATCCAATTCCAAACCAGTCCATTGCTTGATACATAAAGGACCATTCCACTCGATCAAAAGCTTTTTCAGCATCTAACGAAACACAGAAGGCTGGATCTTTAACATCTTTGGATAAATTTAACATATGTAAGGCCAATCTAGTGTTGTTAGAAGAATGTCTACGAGCCACAAACTCAGTCTGATGCATTCCAGTGAAGTGGGGAAGAGCCTTAACCAAACGCAAAGCCTTAACCAAATTTTAGCCAGAATTTTCCCATCTACATTTATTAAAGAAATAGGTCTATAGTTTGAAACCAATGTGGGATCTTTATTTGGCTTAGGCAAAACAATAGTAACTGATTCTGCCATAGTTCCTTTTATACTTCCATTATTTAATTGTGTTTGAAATAAATGTAATAGATAAGGTAATGTAATGTAATGTAATTTATTTCTTATATACCGCTACATCCGTTAGGTTCTAAGCGGTTTACAGAAAATATACATTAAGATTAGAAATAAGAAAGGTACTTGAAAAATTCCCTTACTGTCCCGAAGGCTCACAATCTAACTAAAGTACCTGGAGGGTAATAGAGAAGTGAAAAGTAGAGTTAGAGGAAAAATAAAAATAAAATAAACATTTTAACAAGACAGCATTGATCTAAATACTTTGGAAGGTAGAAGAGAGGAGAGAAAGGAATAGAACCAGAAGGGGGAGCCGTTGAATAGTAGAATTCTGGATAAATTTAAATGATAGAAATAGAACAAAACAAAGACAAAAGGCAAAACAATAGATAAGATTAAAGATAAATCATAAGCTGGAAAGAAAAATAAAATAAAACTTTGTCTTCAATCCACGGTTTCAGCGTCAGTGATGAAGTGGAGCAAGTAAGTTTAGGAGGAGCGATTGACGTTTCCAGAAAGGGCTTCTTCAGGGAAGAGACTTGGCCGACAGTCCCAGGATGCCTATGTCTCCTCCCCTGCGATGTTCTCCCATCCATGCATTCCCTCCCAGACACACTGCCCATGCCCCAGCCGCTCCAAGGAGGCTGCCCCAGATGAGGCCCACGGTGAATGCAGGATTCTCTCCTCTGCGGGAAAGCCGCCCGGAGCCGACAGTCGATCTTCTTAGCGGATTGCAGGGGGGGAAGAGTTCACACTCTTGGTAGGATCGGGTCTGTGTGCTCTCGGTGGTTGTGGCTGGTCTCGTTGCTGCTTAGGTAATAAGGTAATTTGAAAAGATTTGTAGAATTCTACTGTGAAACCATCACCATCTGGAGTGGATCCAACTCTAAGGGATCCCAATGCTGTTTGTATTTCTTTTAATGAAACAGGCTTCTCCAAGCTTTCTTTTATATGATCAGGAATTTTTGGTCCTTTAATTAAGTTTCAAGTTTATTAGGATTTTATATACCGCCTATCAAGTTTATCTAAGCGGTTTTTACAATCAGGTACTCAAGCATTTTTTACTTTTAAAAATTCTAATCCATCTTTTTCCTTGTCTGAATAAGGCTCAGAAAAATACAGGGATTTATAAAATTTCAAAAATTGTTTTATAATTACATCCGTTTGAGAAAATGCATTCCCATTTTCATCTTTTACCATCCCTATTTTTGCTTTTCGTTTTTTTACTTTTAAATAATTTGCCAATAATATTCCCGCCTTATTCGAATTTCCATAATACATTGTTGAGAGAATAAGTCTTTTCTTACCATTTTAGAAGAAATCTCATTATATTTTCCTTTAATTTTTATTAATTCTTGTAAAGTGGAATTATCCCAATTATTAATTAAGTTTGATTCTAATCTCTTTATTTCTAGTTCCAAATTGGAAAATTGTTTTTTAATTTGTTTTTTTAGTAAATGTTGAAAAGGAAATAATTTGTCCTCTTATGGTAGCTTTAAATGCATCCCAAATTGTTTCTATAGAGACATCTTCAGTATTATTAAATTGAAAGTATTCATTTATTTTTGACTGAATACTCTCAATAAAATCAGAATCTGCCAGCAATCAAATCTCCATATTGATTTATTATTCATATGATCAATTAAATTTATTTTGATCCACACTTCTCCATGATCAGATAGAATGATTGGATCAATAGAAGCTTACATTACTAGTTGAACTAAAGAGTCTAAAACAAATAAATAATCTATTCTAGAAAAAGATTTATGGACCTGGGAATAAAAAGAAAATTCCCGATCATTAAAATGAAATATTCACCATATATCATGCAGAGTACAATTTTGTATTAAATTATCTAACCCTATGTGGAGATTTCATACATCTACTAGGTTTTTTTTAAATCCAAAATCGGATCTATAACAGCATTGAAATCCCCAGCCACAACTAAATTAGAAGTAGCCAGTGGTATTAATAATTGATGAAGATTTTTAAAGAATTCGATTTGATTTGAATTAGGTGCATAAACATTGAACAGTGCCACGGTAGTATTTCCTATTATCATGTCCACATGAATCCACCTTCCTGAAGGGTCTGCATTTCTCATTTTAAATGAGGCATTATACTTTTTATGAATTAAAATTGCTACTCCTGCTTTTTTCCCTATAGCTGGCGCAAAAAAATAATGTTTTGTCCAATCACAATTTAATCTTTTAGATTCAATAGCAGACAAGTGAGTTTCTTGGATAAAACAAATGTCAAAATTCTGTTGTTTTAGGAAAAGAAGTGTTTTTTTTCCTTTTTATAGGATGGTTGAGGCCATTTACATTAAGTGAATATATTTTAATCTCCATTAATAAAATTATTACTAAATTCATAACTCTGAACAAATACTCTGTTCATTAATCTATCTTTCTTTCCATATTTCCCTCTTTCCTCTTCCCTTGATTTAGTTAACAATTTTTTAATTAATAAATCCCCATAATCCCACCCTATCCCCACCCATATTCCCACCCCTTCAAACTTACGATAACTTGAAAACACCAAAACAGGCAAGTTTCTAACAGCCCTCCCTTGAAAATCCAATAAATTTTTTTTAATAGAAATTAAACAAATTAAATGAGTTTTTCCATTCCATAATAATCAATGGTTGATATATAAATTTAACTTTAAAATAGAATTAAAACTTAATATATTAATTCCATATTCTTAGAAGTTATATATTATTATAGTTCATTAATCATTCAACATATTCTAATATAATCAATTGAGATATTTCAAATAGCTGTTCTCATAAACACCTTGAAAACATAAAAATTCAAAATTTCTCCACAATGTCATAAATAATTTCCATTTTCATTAAAACTTCAATCCTAACAAAATATCCCTATTTTATACTGACGAAAACTTCATCTTTGCATGGCCCCGATCCCCTTGCGCCACAGCAGCGTCGACGACTCCCCCCTCCTGCACCAACTGCTGCCGCTCCTGTTTGAAGCGGCCTGATGAGGTTCGCGGCCAGCTGTGGCGAACCTTGCAGGCCGCTCTCCACATGAAGCACGTTCCCTCTGACACGATCGCATCAGAAGGAACATGCTATCATATGGAGAGCGGCCTGCGAGGTTCAATACAGCCGCCCATGAACCTAAGCAGGCTGCTTTGAACAGGAACAGGAGTGGCAGTGGCGGCAGGAAACATGGATGCATGGAGGAAGGTAAGAACGGGAGGGGAAGCCAAAAAAGAAGGGCCCTGGAGAAAAGGGAGCTGTTTTGGTGGGAGGGTTGTGCTGAGTACACGAAGCAGGCAGGCAGCCATTGCACAACAGGGGGAGAGGCAAAGGGGGCTGCTTTGGGGGGATGGTTGTGCTGGGGGCCGACAGCAATCATGGGGGAAACAAAATAGGGCCATAGAGCAGGCAGGCATGGCACAACAGGGGGCCAGAGGGAGAGCGAAAGGGGGCTGCTTTGGGGGGAGGGGTGTGCTGGGGGCAGACAGCAATCAGGGAGGGGGAAGGAACAGAAGGGGGGCCACGAAGCAGGCAGGCATTGCACAACAGGGGGAGAGGCAAAGGGGGCTGCTTTGGGGGGATGGTTGTGCTGGGGGCCGACAGCAATCATGGGGGAACAAAAGAGGGCCACGGAGCAGGCAGGCATGGCACAACAGGGGGCCAGAGGGAGAGCGAAAGGGGGCTGCTTTGGGGGGAGGGGTGTGCTGGGGGCAGACAGCAATCAGGGAGGGGGGAGGAACAGAAGGGGGACCACGAAGCAGGCAGGCATTGCACAACAGGGGGAGAGGGAAAAGAGGCTGCTTTGGCAAGCAGGGGGGCCAGGGAGACAGACAGAAAGAAAGACGCACAGACAGGAGACCAGGGAGAGACACAGACACAAAGAATGACAGACAGACAGCGTCCAGGGAGAGAGAGAGAGAGAGACAAATAAAAAACAGACATACAGACATCTACTCTAGCATCCGTTATTGTAACGGGCTTAAACACTAGTGCTTATAAATATTGCTTTTCTGTAAGCCTATTTCCATAATATATTCTTTATGCAATCACCTCTGGCTGTGTTTCTTATTGGATTCTACTCCTGGTGAATCTTCTGTGAGAGAACTGAACCTGGGACCTGGCGTTTGTAAGGATGCCTCTCAAGTGACCCCACCAACCATATATGGTGGGGTCCACACTAACAATCCTTACATTTTGGGGGCTCATCTCGGTCCTTCCTGATGATTTCATTTGGGTAAGTAGAATTCAATTTTTTTTTTCCTTGAGAGAGAATGGGCTTCTAAATGTCCCTATCTGTATGTAGCCTTTGAGATTGAAATGCTTCCACTTATGAAGGAGGGAGACTTTAGTTAATAGGTAGAAAAGCGAGGTAAAGCGTGTTAGGCAAGAGTCATTGGCATAAAATAATACACTTATGCCCACACTTGCCCACACTGGTTACTACCTGAAATTTACAGGCAGAAGTTTAGCAGGAAAAAATATAAGAAGTCTGTTAGAAGAGCAGAGGTGTCAGCTGCCAGTTCCAGTCCAGTGTGCACTGGGCCTTTCACCAGGGCATAGACTGACAAGAAATAGAATTAAAAGCACAAGATAAAAAAAGTAAAAGTTATTAGTACAGATGTGGCGTGTCTTAATTGAGTGACTGTTTTCACTTTGAACCCTGCTTTTCTTCAGAGCAGCTCAAATATTCTTACATGCAACACCCTAGCAAGCATATAATAGCAAATCATACAATGCAAACTGGCACAGGTAAACTACAAAGACTTTTGATAGTAAAATCTCACCAAATATAAAACCCAAAATATTACTGAAACTTTTCACAATTGTGTCATCCAGTCTAAAATAATTTTAAGGATTCCAGAAGGACTTTTGATTTCTATCTGACTCTGTCTATCAATCAAAAATACAAAGTCTAAGTAAAATCTCACCAAGTATAAAACCCCACAATATTACTGGAACTGTTCACCAGGGTGTCATCCAGTCCAAAGTACAATCAATCTAAGGGTTTCCCAAGGGCTTTTGATTCTATCTCACTCTTATACATAAAAAAAAATTGAATTATACTTACCCAAATCATCAGGAAGGACCGAGACAAAGCCCCCAAAATGTCAGTTTCGTTTAAAGAATATATTATAGAAATAGGGGAAAAGAAAGGCAGTATTTATAAGCATTACAATGAAGCATTACAATTAAGCAGAGAGCATTACACTTAAGCAGAGAGCAAAGTAGTTTCCTGCCTTACAGAGTCCAGAAGAAAGCGTGAAGTTCTAGGGAAAGGCAGAGAGAGAGAGAGAAAGGGGATGGGGGTGATGTTTCGTGTTCCATAGATAAAGAGAAGGATAGACAGAGAGATAGAGAGAGCTCAAGAGAGAACCAGAGTGCCAAGCCAAGAGCCAAGAGATAGCTAGATAGAAAGAGAGAGAGGAGGCTTTTATACCTTGGCTGAACATAGAAACTTGTATGCCCCAGTATCTTTCTGTTTAGAACTTGCAAACTGTTTGAGACAATGGTCAATTTAATTGACAAAGGAGGGTGTGATACCTGCAAGCATGGAAGATGGGATTAAGTCTCTGGCTTCTTTGTTCCATGCACCTGGACCCATTGTCCTAAGCACCCTCTTAATCAGACATTAACACCTTTTAGCTAGTCATGATTCAATCAGGGCTGCTTAAAACATATCAGGGATACTTAAAACAGTCTTCCTGTCCTCAGGGTCTATCTGCATTCCCATGCCAGAGTCAGATTGATATAATTTCCCATAGGTCTTCGCTGACATAAGTAAAGCCAACTAAAAATGCTGAATGGTAGCGATAGCTAGGCTGACAGTTTTGAGTTAATTTGCACTCAAAAACGAGCAAATCCATCACATTGATTAGCAATTCTATTTTATCTACTTTAATTTCACTGTTATTACAATTGCCTATACATAGCTTAAAGAACTTTAAATAAATAACTCTTAATTTTTTTGCTGGTTTTGCAATTTTATAATTTCAGTTATGTGCCATGAAAACCATTTGCTCCATTTAGTGTGCCAGAGCTAAAAACATTTGAGAGATACTGACTTAGAACATAAGAATAACCATATGTTTTATCCAGTCAATATTGGGGTAACTGAAATCAAAAACATACTATGGCACAGGCACAAAGGCCAGTTTCCCTATGGCAGTGTTTTTCAACATCTGTAGTGTCCATTGCCCTGAGTAAAAATTATTTTATACTTGATGATTAGTTTTTCTTCAACACGTGGTACGGCAATGGGTGCCACTAGAGCACCCTCTATTGCTTGTTTATATGTTTCTCGGTTTGAGGACACTTTTTTATACTGTCACCGGCAGCCTCAGGGCAATGGGTCCTAGGGCACCAGTAACAAAAGGAAAGCACAAGGAAAGAAAAAAGGCCACCAAAAGAGAACACCACAACACCAGGTAAGTATATTGCATCAAACAAAAGAAAAACCTTCAAACCAGCCTGCTTGCCTAAAGTTCAACAGTTCCACATTGGAGGAAAGAAAATCAATCTTGTCAAGCTGTTCAAAAATATAAAGTATAGTCCAAAGCAAACAAACTGTAATTCCAAACAGTATCTGGATTATTGCCAGCCAATAAAATTCCAAAAACTCATAATTCAGGCTTTTCAAAGCTGCCGCTGGCTCTCCTGCCGATTAATGGTTCAAACTTTCAAATATTCAAAAACAGTCTCTTGGGCTGATATCACTATCTCAGCCTCTTAGTGCTATGACACTAGGCTCCAGCATCTGACTTGCTGGCCAGGGAGTGTGCTCTGTGTGGTCACAATTTGCAAATAATATGCCTTCAAACCCACCACAGAAGGCACAGAGCAGTCCCCACTTCCTGGGACTGGTAATAGCCCTTCCCCCACCCAGAGGGAAGAGAACCCCCCCAACAAAATCCAAAAACAGTTTTTTAAAGTTCTTATAGGTGCCCCCAAGCACCACACCTTCTTCAGGGTTACACAACAAAAGTAACAAACAAAACATTTAGTAAGTTTAGCCAAATAGTGTCCAGGTTAAACATTTAGGCAGTTTAATTTACTTGCCTTCAGTCCTGCAAATTTCCATTGGCAGGGCTCCATTCAGTGGTTCAGCATATGGCTCTAGCTCCATGGTCTGAAAATCTTGAGGCATTAAGTTTGGTTGCTGCAGACCAGCCTCTGTCAACTCTATATATTCAGGCTGTTCAGTGCCATTCAGAACTCTCAACCCTGAGCCTCCCTGCCTTCTCTGTTGCTCCTGTTTTTCCTTCTGGCTCTCTAACTGTTCTGCTCTCTGATGTAATAGCCTGCAGCCATGCCCCAAACTCTCAGGTGAAAAGGCTTTCCGGCTGGTTCTGCTTCCAGCCTGTAGCTGGGAACTAAACTAGAGATGTGTGGGTGTTTGGGAACAGGCAAATCTGCTCTCCTGCTCCCTCTAGAGGCCAAAGAAGAAAAGTCTCCAAAATGTTCATTTTGGGGTTTAAATTGAGCTGTTTGTAGTGTATCTACTCCTGATCTGTGCACTGCTCTGGGGACAGACCCAGCAGGCATAGGCTGAATACCACATAATCCATCAGAGTTTTTATTCAAAATGTACATAATGTGGAAACGTTATGGTGAGATCTGGACTAACTATGCAGAATGTTTTCAAAGATTTTTTGACATGGTTGAACAGCTGTGATGAACATTTACAGTTTGTTGCATATACTAGCTTTATGCAAGTGTCTTTTTTGGACATTTTGATCACAGTAGATGGCTCTCAATTCCCTACTACCATTTACTGTAAGGAAACAGATAGAAAGAATCATTTGCTGTACACTAGTTTTCTCCCTAGACATCTAAGGGACAACTTACCAATGGGACAATTCTTGCAGTTATGCCGGTTGTGCACTCATAAGAATCAGTATATTGAGAGGGCTAAAGATATGATGGATCACTTTTCTGCACTATGGGTATCCTTTGAAAGTTATTATAAAAGCATATAAACATGCTTTATATGCCCCGCGAGAAGTACATTAGATAGAGTGTGAGCCCACCAGGACAGATAGAAAAAATGCTTGAGTACCTGAATGTAAACCACTTAGATTATAAGTTGTATATAAATAAATAAATAAGTGTTACTACAAAATACACATGTACAAGACACCAGTTTGACTTGCATGTTGCCCTATTCATCCCAAGCTTTTATCATCAAAAACATTATTAAAAAATATTGGCATGGTTTGGGGGCTCAAAAGGTTATCCAGAACACACCTAGATTTGCTTTCTCCCGAAGTAGCAAGTTCAGAGATCATTTGACAAAGTCTTATTTTACATCTTCTATGTCTGTGGTTACTAGCCAGCCGCATGGACATAGACCCTGCGGTCGGTGTTCAGTATGCCCTCATGCTTTCAATATAAGTGTGGTGAATGTATCTGGTTTTACAGTATCACTTTGTGAGTCTGACTCTTCCAACTCGATAGCAATTTATATGATTTTTTGTCCATGCCATAAGACATATGTGAGATGCACGATAACCTTTCATAATCGCATTCAAGAACATTTAAGCAGAATTCATAGGGAAATCATTGAAGCCCCTCTAATGCAACACTGGAAAGACTTCTCACATATTAATGGATTTTTAAATGTGCTATTCTAGAGACTGTGACATTGCCCCAAGGGGGAGATGTAGCGAGAGCCCTTTGGCAGCATGAACAGCAGTGGATATTCTGCCTAAATACGGTGCATCTTCACAGTTTAAATCATGAGGTGGTGAGGCATGCTTTTTTATAAGACGTTTTTGTTGCAAGAGTCTTGCTGTCACAAGAACCTTTTTTGTTTTAGAAGTGCATTTAAATTGTCTTGGTAATGTGCCATTCGTGTGTGATGTCATCATGTCCGGAACATTCATAACCTCTTTTTGGTGCCAGTTTCGCGGGGCGTCTTTGCATTTGAAAGAAGTTTCAAGTCTGCACGTCAAAGAAATTGAGGCACAGATGGATCAGAAATTGGCTGGCAGACAGGAAGCAGAGGGTAGGAGTAAAAGGGCACTACTCTGACTGGAAAGGGGTCATGAGTGGTGTCCTGCAGGGGTCAGTGCTGGGACCGCTGCTGTTCAATATATTTATTAATGACCTGGAAACAGGAACGAAGTGCGAAGTTATAAAATTTGCGGATGACACAAAACTCTCCAGTAGGGTTAGAACTATCGAGGAATGTAAAGAACTACAAAGGGACCTGAACAAGCTGAGTGATTGGGCAAATAAATGGCAGATGAGCTTCAATGTAGAGAAATGTAAAGTCTTGCACATAGGGAAAGGAAATCCGATGTACAACTACACGATGGGGGGGATGGTATTGGGGGAAGGCAATCTAGAAAAGGAATTGGAGGTCATGGTGGATAAAACAATGAAGCCGGCGACACAATGCACAGTGGCATCCAAGAAGGCAAACAGAATGTTGGGCATTATCAAAAAAGGTATTACTACCAGAACCAAGGAGATTATCCTGCTGCTGTATCGGGCGATGGTGCGCCCGCATCTGGAGTACTGCGTCCAATACTAGTCGCCGTACCTTAAGAAGGATATGGCGATACTTGAGAGGGTTCAGAGAAGAGCAACAAAAGAAGGTCTTGATGGATTGAGGGGTACAGATAGGAGTAGAGGTAGGAAATAGGGATAGGATTAGAGGCAGTTACAAAATTAGTCAGGGACACTATTCAGGCAATTAGGCCTGATGGGCCACTGCGGGAGCGGACCGCTGGGCAGGATGGACCTCTGGTCTGCCTCAGCGGAGGCAACTTCTTATGTTCTTAATGATAAAGGGCATGGAAAACCTTTCATATGCTGAGAGATTGGGGCTCTTTTCCCTGGAAAAGCGGAGACTTAGAGGGGATATGATAGAAACTTACAAGATCATGAAGGGTATAGAGAAGGTAGAGAGGGACAGATTCTTCAGACTGGCGGGGGCAACAATAACAAGAGGGCACTCAAATAAATTGAAGGGAGACAGATTCAGAACAAATGCTAGGAAGAGGGTGGTGGACACCTGGAACGCGCTTCCAGAGGAGGTGGTTGAGCAGAGTACGATTTTGGGTTTCAAAATGGGATTGGACAAGTTCCTGAAGGAAAGGGGGATTGAGGGTTATGGATAGATTGATACTATACAAGAAAAAGAAAAAGTTTTAAGAAAAAGATCACTAACAGGTCTCTGACCTGGGGGGCCGCCACGGGAGCGGACTGCTGGGCACGTTGGACCTATGGTCTGACTCGGCAGAGACGATGCTTATGTTCTTATGAATTTCATCAATTGTGCTTCCAGTGTTTTTTCCCAAGCCCACTCTCATCCTGGAGAAGTGGCTCTTCATACTCTAGATTGCAATCATGTCTTGGCTTATTACTTACATAGAACTCAGCTGCATCGGACATCTCCTTAATTTTTTATCTCTTTTGAAACTAACAAGTTGGGACATCCTGTATCCAAGCACACTATTTCCACTTGGTTGGTGGCTTGTATCTCATTCTGTTATGCTCAGGCTGGGCTGCAACTAGGGAGTCGTGTCACAGCCCATAAAGTGTGAGCTATGGCAGCTTCAGTTGCTTTTCTCCGCTCTACCCCAATTGATGAGATCCGTAAAGCTGCTACTTGGTCCTCAGTTCATACCTTCACATCACATAAGAACATAAGAATAACCTTACTGGGTCATACCAATGGTCCATGAAGCCTAGACGGAATAGTCACTTCGACCAAGCAGTCTTACAAAATTTATTTTCCTAATGGCCAACAATCTCTTCATTCCATTCAACTTAGCTAGGGAGTCCCACATGTGAGAATATGCTGCCTGCTTGTCCTAGGATAAGGAAAGCCCTTTGAAGTAATCAGAGGGCTCATAATTTTGGATGAGCCCTGTAGGAAAAAGGATATTCGGGGTGGGGGGAGGGTAGGGAGTAGAGTAGATACCAGAGTAGATACCGAAGAGGGAGTGGAAAATATGAAAAAGGATCTGCAAAAGTTAGAGGAATGGTCTAATGCCTGGCAACTAAAATTCAATGCAAAGAAATGTAGAGTAATGCATTTGGGGATTAATAATCAGAAGGAACCATATATGCTGAGAGGTGAGAAGCTGATATGCATAGACGGGGAGAGGGACCTTGGAGTAATAGCATCCAAAGATCTAAAGGCGAAAAAACAGTGTGACAAGGCAGTGGCTGCTGCCAGAAGGATGCTGGGCTGTTTAAAGAAAGACGTAGCCAGTAGAAGGAAGAAGGTGTTGATGCCCCTGTACAGGTCATTGGTGAGGCTCCAGTTGGAGTATTGTGTTCAGTTTTGGAGACCATATCTGGCGAAGGAAGTAAGAAAACTTGAAGTGGTCCAGAGGAGGGTGACGAAAATGATAGGAGGCTTGCGCCAGAAGACGTATGAGGAGAGACTGGAAGCCCTGAATATGTATACCCTAGAGCAGGGGTGTCCAACCTTTTGGCTTCCCTGGGCCGCATTGGCCAAAAAAAATATTTCTGGGGCCGCGCAAACACTGCAGCAAGACAGAGGAGGGAACCAGCAAGATGGTAAACACCTGGGGCAGCAGAGGAAAACACTGCATCACCCTTCACCAGGGCCGCACAAAATACTTCACGGGGCCGCATGCAGCTCTCAGGCTGCAGGTTGGACACCCCTGCCCTAGAGGAAAGGAGGGACAGGAGAGATATGATTCAGACGTTCAAATACTTGAAGGGTATTAACATAGAATAAAATATTTTCCAGAGAAAGGAAAATGGTAAAACCAGAGGACATAATTTGAGGTTAAGGGGTGGTAGATTCAAGAGCAATGTTAGGAAATTCTACTTTACGGAGAGGGTGATGGAATGCGCTCCTGAGAAAGGTGGTGGGGAGGAAAACGGTGACAGAGTTCAAAGAAGTGTCGGATGAACACAGAGGATCTAGATTCAGAAAATAATATTAAATATTGAACTAAGGCCAGTACTGGGCAGACTTGCATGGTCTGAGTCTGTATATGGCTGTTTGAGGGAGGATGGGCTGGAGAGGGCTTCAATGGCTGGGAGGGTGTAGATGGGCTGGAGTAGGTTTTGACGGAGATTTCGGCAGTTGGAACCCAAGCACAGTACCGGGTAGAGCTTTGGATTCTTGTCCAGAAATAGCTAAGAAGAAAAAATTAAAAAAATTTAAATTGAATCAGGTTGGGCAGACTGGATGAACCATTTGGGTCTTTATCTGCCGTCATCTACTATGTTACTATGTTAGGGAAAAGGGAAGGTAGAATAATTGGAAAGGTTAATGAGACTGAGATGGGAAAAGAATGAAGGGATTGGTTGAAGGAAGAATTATTGGGTTTGAAACAAAGAGTAAGTGATTAGTGATTAGTGAGAATGGGGGAAATGTGATTGGTAGATTCGGGCGGGAGAACTGTGTGGAATTTGTGTGTGGGAGGTTGGGGGTCTGAGGAGGGTAGGTGGTAAAGAGGAGCGATGGAGAAACTGAGAGGGTAGTTGGAGGTTTTAATTTCTTTTATTTAAGTTCCTTTATAATTTATAGAGTTGCAGTATTTACTGGAGATTAAAGTGGCATACCTCTTTGGGCTGGGGGTGTAGTGCAGTAGTCTGGCAGTGAAGCGAGTTGGGCAGTGGTGGTGGCTTCCTCATTGGGATGCATCAGCAGTTTCGGGCTGTGGGCGATGTTTGACATGCTGTCGGGCAGGAGTGCAGCAGTGCATTCGGCTGGGATACGGCAGCGCATCAGACCGGGATGTGGCAGCACATCAGGTCAGCTGTCTTCACGGCTGTGCATTGGGAGCGCAGCTGTGTGGCTGGCCCGCTGGTGTGGCTGGAGTGTGGTGGTGGGCTTGAACGGACGTGGCTTTGCAGGTACTGGGGGTAAGCAGCCTGCATTGCAAGGAGTGCTGGACCTGTGTGTAGCGATTGGTGGCCAGTGGGAAGCCTTGTGGGTGAGTAGAATAGGTGTTCTGGGCACGTTTATGCCAAGATTTTCTTTTCAACTGTAACGTTGCTGGCTTATTTCTTGCTGTATTTTACCTAGAGTTTATTGGGGGTAATTTGTGGACGATATTGGGGAAGTTTGGTGGGGAAGGGTTGGCACCTAAAAGTGGGATGACTTGTTTAATTATGGCTCCTAAGAAAAGTATTACTCAGAATGCCAGGAAGGGGAAGAGTGTCACTGGGGTTCGTAAGGCGGAAGGCTGCTCCTACTTCCAGGGTGGCTGGCACTACTGTGGCACAAGGGTGAGCAGCGGCAAGCCGCTCGAGTGTTTCTATGGAAGCTGCATGTTCAAGAAGGTTTGCTCCGGTGGGGGTAACTCATGCAGGGTGCTCACCTCAAGTGGCTGTGCAGTCAAAGGTTGCAGTGGAGGCGGAGGATGGTGCTGTCCCTAGTACTTCGCAATCTCAAAGGAATCCAGTCCCTGCTAGTGAGTTTGCTCGCTGTGTATCTGACTTGTTGGGCATGGTTGCTGGGTGTAAGGGGTCAGAAGGTTGGCAGGTAGTTCAGAGGGTTCTAGGAGAAAGTCTTTGGGAAAACGCTTGAGGAGTAAAAATTTTTTGCATCGCCTGCAGCATGTGGTACAGCATTTGGATAGGGAACGTGAGTTGGAAGTCGGAAACAGGGAATCCCATGAAGGTTTGGGAATCCTTGGATTCATGGGACTCTTCTCATTCTCCATCCTCCTCTTCCTCTTCGGATGTGGTGCCTGTGGTTACTACTGGGGGGGTGGGTATTGGTTTGACTGGGACTGTGGGGGGGGGGGGGGGGAGTCACACAGTTTTCCAGATCGTGGGCATACTTTATGCGAGATTGCTTTTTTGGATAGGCAATTGTCTCAGAAATGCAAAAAGAAAAATTTTACGAATGAAATATGTTGATGTATTTGCCTTATTAGAGTAAGGAAGCTAAGGAAGAGGGGAGAAAAAAGAGAAGTAGAGTTTTGTGGACTATATTTAATTGATTATTAGGCTTCAATGTTTATGCTAATGTTTTAGGTGGTACAAAACCTGGATTGTATCCTGGATTACTTCATTATGCTGATTTGATTTTACGGGCCTACTGGACTTACCGTGGGTTTGCCTGATTAAAAATTATGATGAACATTTTAGGTGTAGTATAGCTCAGGATAAGTCTGAGGCTTGGGGGTTATAGGGATGTTGATAAATGGCTGACTGAATGACTCCAGTTAGACCAGCGGTTTTTCAGGGAGTACCCTCCTCAGGAGGCTCTTTGCCCTTGGGAAGGGGGGGTTTCAGGACCAGCGGGATTGGGACAAGCAGGGGCAGGTATTGGGGGAATAGGGTTGTGTGGGTGGCAGGGAAGTCAGCGAAGTGGATCCGTTGGCTCCTTATGTTTTCAGTTCAATGGGGGTCAGTGTGACCAAGTTGGGTGTAAATTCCGGCATGTGTGCAGTCAGTATACGGGCCCCCACCCTGTGATTAGGTGTCTGGGAGCTTGGGCTAAAGGACAAGTAGGGTGGTCAACTTGGTCAACTGCCCAGGGTATGTCTGGTCAAGGCCCCGTCACTCGTTGATTTTCAAGAGCTTTCTGGTTGGTTGCACATTTATCTGAATTGGGTAGGTGCGGGCATTCTATGGGAGGGTTTTGATGAAGGGTTCCTTATATCTTTTGATGGTCCCCTATTATCGTATAGGTGTGTTAATTCACCATCAGTTCAAAAGTATCCTATGGTAGTACGAGAAAAATTGGGTAAAGAAATTTAATTGGGAAGAATTGCGGGACCTTTCCGGACTACTCCTTTTGACAATTTGGTGCTTTCTCCTCTTGGTGTGATTTCAAAGAAGGAGTCCGGGAAATTCCATTTAACTCATAATTTATCTTTTCCGCTGGGTCAAAGTGTGAATTATTTTATTGACCCTTGTTTTGCTCTGTACAATATGCCTCTTTTGATTGTGCAGTGGAGATGTTACTTAGTTTGGGTCCAGGGGCTTTAATGGCTAAAGCAGATATAGAATCGGCTTTTCGCTTACTACCGGTTCATCCATCATCCTGTTATTTATTAGGTTTTTGGTTTGAGCAGAATTATTATTTTGATAAATGTATGCCCAAGGGTTGTTCTGTCTCCTGTGCTTTCTCGAGGTTTTTGCATTAGGTGATAGAACAAAGTTATCCCAGGACAAGCAGGCAGCATATTCTCACATATGGGTGACGTCAACCACGGAGCCCCGATGCGGACAGCTTCACAAGCAGACTTGCTTGAAGAACTTTTAGAAAGTTCACGACTGCTGCACCGCGCATGTGTGAGTGCCTTCCTGCCCAATGTAGGGCGCACTTATCCTCAGCATCTCCTCAGTTCTAAGTTTTCCGCGGAGCCGAAAAGCATCGTTTCGATGTTCTGTATGAAGAGTTAGTTCTAACTCATGTCTTTTCTTCACCGCGGCTCGTGTAATTTGTTTATTTTCTTTACAGGGTCACTGTGTTGCGTGTAAAAAAAAAAAAAGTTTAATTTTTTGGTTGTGTCACGGCGGGGCCTGGTCAGCAGCCTCAGCCCACGGGCTTCGATTTCATCACGGCCGTGTTTCATTCGATGTCCCGGCCGGTCACAGGATTTAAGAAGTGAACCTGGTGTCATCAGGCAATCTCCATCACTGACCCACATAAGTGATATGTACAGTGTTTAGGACCTGACCATCTTCTGGAGTCATGCGCCCGCTGGGCTACACTTCAAAATTGAGACTAAATCCTCTCCAGAGGGGCCGTTATCCTCAGTGTCTCCATCAGGTAAGCTATCCATTCTAACCCCTCATGAGTCACAGGCCAATCCAACAGCGACAATGGTGGACCTGGTCACTTCGAGACTCCCCAGGAAGCATGTCTCAAAATCGAGGCAACACTCTTCCTCGAGGTTGTCTACCTCAGAGTCCATAGCCACACCAAATGTACCAGCTCCAGTGTGTCAGCCTAGCAATCAGCATTTTCAGTTAGCCTAACCAATGTCAGCAAAGGCCTATGGGAGATCATATCATTCATGTCTGACCTTAGGGAATGTCATTGCAGACAGCCTTAATTAAATCATGCTTAAAAGGTAACAAACGAACTTGCAGCTAAGAGGTGAGAAGAGGTGTTAAGAAGATGTGTTAATGTCTGGTGCTTAAGATGGACAGCTTAGGAGGTACAATGGGTCCAGATGCACAGATATTGTCAGAGGCATACTGGAAATTATATTTGACTCCAGTCTATTCTTCTCCAGTCTAGCACACCTCACTCACCTTCCTGGTCAGTGAAACTAACTATTGTTTCAGACAGTTTACTAAGGATGGAGATACTTAACTTTAATAGATTCTATGTGTTATAAAAAGCCCCCTTTCAACATCAACCCCCCTTCTCTTTATCTCTGGAACCCGAAGCTTAGACCATCACCCCCATGCCCCTTTCTTTCTCTCTCTCTCTGCCTCTCCCTGGAACTTCATGCTTCTCTCTGGACTCTGTAAGGCAGGGAAACTGCTTTGCTCTCTCCTTAATTGTAATTCTTAATTGTAATGCTTATGAATATTGCTTTTCTGTAAGCCTATTTCTATATTATATTCTTTATGCAATCATTTCTGGCTGTGCTTGTCAGTGATTTTATTTCCTGGTGAATCTTCTGTGAGGGTACTGAACTCGGGACCGCGGATTGTAAGGCCACCTCAACCATAACCCCTTCAAACCTTATATTTGGGGGGGGGAGGGTCCGACCTTACATTTTGGGGGCTTGTCTCAGTCCTTCCTGACGACTTCATCTGGGTAAGTAAAATTCAATTTTTTTTCTCTCTTGGATGAAAGGGGCAGGAATTTTTTTTCTTGTATGCACTGTGCAATTGGCTGCATAAGACAAGGTGAGAGATAGTATTTTCCACTCAAAAGGCCTTGTGCAGTATAGACAGAGTGAGATAGAAATCGAAAGACCTTGGGAAACCCTTAAATTGTACTTTAGACTGGATGATACACTGGTGAAAAGTTCCAGTAATATTTTGGGTTTTAAACTTGGTGAGATTTTACTTATCAATAGACTTTGTATTTTTGGTTTTATAGACAGAGTGAGATAAAAATTGAAAGACCCTTAAATTGTTTTAGACTGGGTGACACAGTTGTGAAAAGTTCCAGTAATATTTTGGGTTTTATATTTGGTGAGATTTTACTATCAAAAGTCTTTGTAGTTTTACCTGTTTGCATTTTATGATTTGCTATTATAGGCTTGCTAGAGTGTGTTGCATGTAAGAATATTTGAGCTGCTCTGAAGAAAAGCATGGTCCGAAGTTAAAACAGTCACTCCATTAAGACACGCCATATCTGTACTACTAACTTTTACTTTTTTCCTTTGTGCTTTTAATTCTATTTCTTGTCAGTCTCTGCCCCGGTGAAAGGCCCAGTATTCACTGGACTGGAACAGGCAGCTGATATCTCTGCTCTTCTAACATACTTCTCAGGAGTTTAGAAAGAAAACAAATAAGCGAAAATGCTTTTTCATTCAAGGCCTATTTGGGGAATTATTAGTATCAGACAAGAAAATACTGACTTGAACACTCAGTGCCATCAGTTGTCCAAAGACTTAGATGAGGCACAAATTAATATATTCATGCTAAGAACCCAAATTGTTCAAGCTACAAATTCCTTTTTAGCTGTAAATGAACAATTAGAAGAGGCTAAGGCACAATTAAAGTATTTAAAATCAAGATGTGCCTCACAGGGACAGGTTAATGCTGTCTCCTCACAGATTTTGCCTTCTGTACCAGTGCTACCTTCACCCTATAATCCCTGTAGTTAGTTTATAGAGAAACAGAACACAGTTTTTGTAGCAGGCCAGCAAAAAGGTAAAATAGCTACAGACGTAGAACAGGAAGAAGAACCGATAAAGGAAGATGAGGAAAATTCACTGCCATGCCAGAGCAATACCAATACTGCCCCCAAAAGTGACCCAGCATTAGTACATTAGTACTAATGTACATATGTACATTGTACATTAGTAATATGTACATATGTACATATTAGTACTAATGTACATATTTACATTAGTACATTAGTACTGCAGGGACATATGAAAGACAGTGACATTGAAAGAATAGTGGAGAAAGTGGGTCCTATGCCTTTTAACATAAATGAATGGTGCAAAAGAAAAAAATGCAGATTTTGATAAGCTTATGCACCTAGCCCTGGATCCACATTATTATAAATTTGGATCTCTTGTTCATTCATGCCAATTTGTAAAGATGGGCATCGAACAACTATTTCGCTGCACCTCCCTGCAAGTACTTAGAACTCTTTTACCCCTGCCAACCGATACACTAGAGTAGTTTGCATATTGGGTGTGGGTAATAAACGCTGTACTTAAAGAGCATGAACACTGGCCCAGTTCAGAAGATTATGGTCAGAGAGAACATAAAGAATTTCTATTAGAATTATTATCCCCCAAGATTACTAAACACCTGTTATTTTCGGAAGACCCAAAAGCTACCCTTTTTGACACTTTACTGCTCAAGATTGGGTCTGTGTGGAAGACCCAGCTAGCTCCAATTATTTCAGTATCAGAAGCTAGGAGGTGGCATGCTGAAGGAGTACACCAATATAAGAAAACACCACACACAGGAAACAGAGGGCATGGCAAAGGTAATTACAGAAATCCCTCCACTTACATTCCTTTCCATGAGCTCAGAGCACAGACAGAAAAATTAGAAAAATAGAAAATTAAATGGGAACAGGATAGACATACAATGCAGTTAGAACTGGACAGAGTAAAAAGTGTTTTAACAGCCAGGAACAACAGTGTTAGTCCTGACTCTCTGTGTTCAAATACCAAGGTGACTCAAACCTTCACAGCCATGCCGGACTCCTATCACTTACCTGTGGACTCACTTCTGGAGACGCAGGATAAGGGAAAGAAGTCAGACTCAGAATTCAGCTTGAGGTATGTGTCACCTCTGATATTGAATACTTGCGGCCGCCCCAATGTTAATACTACCATAGAGGGTCAGGATAAATTAGCTTTGATTGATACAGGGGCTGGAATCAGTTTTACAAACAGAGCGCCTCCTACTGGAGATCAGAAAAATGTAGAAATGTATGAGATTCAGGGTATAAATGACACAGCTTCAAAGTGTGTTGCTATCCCTGTGAAATGGGGCTTCCAGGTTCAAAATGAACAGAGCCAGGACATTTTAGAAATTACTGCCCCCACTATAGTGAGTACCGACAAAGAAATACTGGGAATTGATGTCCTCAACCAGTTAGACCTGGTTGTCGATATGGCTAACCTTACATTGTGGCAGGGTACAGGAAGCCCAAATGCTTCTAAAACGTTAGTTCATGAGGCTATTCCCATGCAGTTAGCTACTCAGTGCACTAAGACAGCTCAGCTGTATTCCCTCAGAGGTGACAGATATTCCAGTTTGGGCTGTGGGAGAATGCACACTGAAATACTGTTAGAGGGTGAGGACCCCCCACCACAAAAGCAATACCCAGTACCTCATCAAGCAATAGAACCAGTAACTCAGATTGTACAGGTACTAGAGGAGAGGGGTCTGATCAGACCTATCTCTTCAACGTACAATTCTCCAGCATGGCCAGTCGTCAAACCAGGGGGATCATTCAGGATCACTATAGACTACTGGGCCCTAAATCAGGTTTCCAAATCCGAGGTAACATTGGTTGACTCTTACCCTGAAATGATTTCTAAATTGAACCCCAAATGCAAATTTTTCTCTGTCTTGGACATTTCTAATGGCTTTTGGAGTCTGCCCTTAGCCACTGAATGCCAGTATAAAACAGCATTTCAATGGCTGAATAAACAATATGCATGGACAGTCCTCCCCAGGGATATAAAAATTCACCAGCAACTTTTCATAAATATATGTACAATGTCCTGGCACGCATATCATGCCGAGAAAACGTGATACAATATGTTGACATTTTAATTCAGTCTGAGAATGAATCTACACACTGGGCACATGTAAGGGAGATTCTAACAGCTCTCTTAGAAGCTGGCCTTAAAGTTAATCCTGCCAAGGCTCAGCTATGCAAATCACAAGTCTCCTTTCTGGGAGTATCCATTGGCCAGGATGGTAAGTCTATAGATTCTCAGAGGGTAGTACTGACACAGAACTTACCATTTCCTACAGATCAGAAATCACTCCAGTCATTTCTAGGGCTCACGGGGTTCTGCCCTGAATTCATGCATAATTATGCTGAGGTAGCAGTCCCACTCTACTCCTTGCTGAAAAGTAAAGACTATGTGTGGGAGGAGGAGCATGCAGATGCTGTCACCAAGCTAAAGCACATTTTAACCTCAGCTCCTGTCCTTGCCAACCCAGATCACATACAAATTTTTTTCCTTTATCCTGTTGTTGGGGAGAATAGTGTAGGTGCAATGGATCGTCCAATTGCTTTCTTTTCCAGAATTCTCACTTCTCCAGAACTAAAAATGGGTCTCTGCGCAAAGCATATACTGGCTGCATGTGCTGCAATGCAGAAATTTACATACATCATTGGGGCTCAGACTACATACATATGCAGCCACCATAACCCACTTAAATTTATTGTGGAGGGTAAGTTAGCATGCAGCAAGATTAGGACTGAGTGAATAGTCCAGTGGACCCTGATGTTGCAGGCATAGAATGTAAAGTTTGAACTGATAATGAGGCAAAACCAAAAGGCATGCCCCAAAGTGTGTCCCCGTCCCACATTTATTACACAGTGGTGTTGGCAGACTTCCACTATAATACAACTGTGTACGAGTGTAAAAGGCGCGTAAGATCAACCTGTAATATGTTTCCCGCAACCAAGCACAGGGGGTCACCCCAGGCGTCACCTTCAAAGTATGGCCAACATCCCATTGTCTCAAATTAATCTGCAATTCCAACTCCCATTTACTACTAACCAAATGATAGTCTTTTGCTGGTTGTAAGTCTTGCAATCTTGCATGGATGCTGGATACAGAAAGGGATACTCCCTCCTCCCTGGCAAAAAATCCCGCAGCCGGGCCCCCATATGCTTGCCCAATTGTGCTCTGTCGAGGGATCCTACATAATGATCCACTTGATGACACGCAAACTGTGCTCCCCAGGTATCTCCCACCTTTGCCTGCAAATCTGCACGGGCCAACAGCTCCCCATTGACCCCCAAGAGGTGCTCCAGCCGGATAACTTTTCTCTCTTCCCAAAGCAAATACTCCCGTGACTCCCTTCCCGGGGGAAAGGCTGGATAACCCCTCAGAGGCAAGAGATCCGTGACCGTCGGATCCCCCCAGGGCCTGTACAAGCCAATGCCATGCTGCTTGCAGTGTACGAAATATCACACTGGTTCTGATACAGGGGGGCAGGTCCCTCCGGGGACTATGAAGCAATGCAAACATACTGAAGGGAGCAAAATACTCATGTTCCATCTGGAGAGGAACTGTTAGACAAATTCACCAAATCCCTAAATGGCGAAGTAAACAAGCATAATTATAAACCCGAACCTCCGGTAAACCCAACCCCCCCCACGCCAATTCCCCAATAACTGAGACAGCTGTAATGTTGGTTTTTTGACCGCCCAACAGAAACAAGTAACCCCATTGTAGAAGATGTGCAAATCTTTCTTTGTCAAACACAACGGCAGCGTCTATAGCATATACAGCCATTTGGGAAAAATAAACATCTTAACCAAACAAATGACTAAAGTTGTTACAGACCTCAAACAGGAACTGGTGGATTTAACTAAATGCCAGGATAAGGTGGAGGCCCATGTGAACACCATGACTGTGGAAGTGATTGAGGTGAAACAGGCCGTAGAGGGAGTGCGGACGGAAGAGCTGGCGCTGTGGGACAAACTAGAGGATCTGGAAAACAGGTCTCGGCGGTGTAATCTACGGATCAGGGGGTTCCTGAAGAAAGCGCCTATCAAGATGCTAGACAAACAGCCCTGGACATTTGCACGGATATCCTAACATAGTAGATGACGTCAGATAAAGACCCGAATGATCCATCCATTCTGCCCAACCTGATTCAATTTAAATTTTTTTTATTTTTTCTTCTTAGCTATTTCTGGGCAAGAATCCAAAGCTCTACCCGGTACTATGCATAGATTCCTACTTCTGAAATCTCTGTTAAAATCTACTCTAGCCCATCTACACACTCCCAGCCATTGAAGCCCTCCCCAGCCCATCCTCCACCAAATGGCCACATACAGACACAGACCATGCAAGTCTGTCCAGTACTGGCTTTAGTTCATTCGTAAAATTTTTCTCTTCCATTTCTGAGATAACTGCCCATCCAATGCAGCAATATCATATAAAGCCACTTTAGTCTTTCCTCATAAGAAAATCATCCCATTCCCTTTTTCACTTCTCTGTACCATTTCAATTCTGCTATATCTTTTTTTGAGAGACAGAAACCAAAATTGCATACAGTATTTGAGGTGCAGTCACACCATGGAGTGATACAAAGACAATAAAACATTCTCAGTTTTGTTTTCCATTTCTTTCCTAATAATTCCTACAATTCTAACTGCTTTCTTAGTTGCCACTGAAAACCGAGGAGAGGGTTTCAACATCATATTGTCATGATGACACCTAGATCCTCTTTCTGGGCAATGAATCCTAATGTGGATTCTTGCATCACGTAACAATAGTTTGGGTTCCTCTTTCCCACATGCATCATTTGCTTGGCTTGAAGGCTTCCCCTAGAGCAGGGGTGCCCACACTTTTTTGGCTTGCGAGCTACTTTTAAAATGACCAAGTCAAAATGATCTACCAACAATAAAATTAAAAAAAAAACACAAAGCACACTGTACGCAGAGAAAATGTTAATTATCATTTATATTCGGGTTTTTTTTCCAAAGAGGTCAAGGCAGATGACTTTATAATATGCAATGTCACCTCAGTAATAACTATACAAAAATAGACAAATATATCCTATCCCTTTTTACTAAACCACAATAGCAGTTTTTAGTGCAGGGAGCTACACTGAATGCCCCGCGCTACTCTTGACGAACACATTTCTTCTATCATCAAAAACTGTTTCTTTAAACTACGTCAGATAAGAGCCATTGCTAAATTCCTTAATCCTTCTTCTTTAAAA
Organism: Geotrypetes seraphini; assembly: GCF_902459505.1. NCBI lineage: Eukaryota > Metazoa > Chordata > Amphibia > Gymnophiona > Dermophiidae > Geotrypetes > Geotrypetes seraphini. Next base: position 107,048,048 of record NC_047092.1, on the reverse strand, counting down.
ATCCTAATACATTCATTCATCATCGCAAAAATCGATTACTGTAATGCTCTATTCTTAAACATTACTCAAAAAGAAAAAAGGAGACTTCAAATCATCCAAAACACGGCTATAAAACTTATCTACAACGGCAAAAAATTTGATCATGTATCCCCATTGCTGATAGACGCACATTGGTTACCTGTTAACCATAGGATTCTGTATAAATTGATGTTCTTAATTTTTAAGACCCTCAAATCTAGTGAACCACTATTCATATCTAAATCATTGATCCCATACAATCCCCAAAGATCTTTACGTTCATCTGAGTTAAACTTACTATCAGTCCCTTCTTTAAAAATTATCGGAACGAGAAGAGCAGACATCTTTACTGTCGCAGGTCCAAAATTGTGGAACTCCATTCCCCAATACATTAGAATAGAACAAGATATTTCAACCTTTAAAAATCTATTAAAAACTTATTTGTTTAAGGATGCTTATGATCTTTAATAATTCTAAACTATCCATTTTGTTTTAATTAATATTCACAAAAGTGCTTTGTAAATTTTTACCCTACCTTTTGTTTTTTCCTTTTCTCTATGCCCTTATTGTAACTACACCGCCTTTCCTTCTTTCCATGTTAGTTATTATTGGATTTTTATGTTATTATGTTTAAAGTTGTTTTATTATATTATGTACATCGCTTAGAAAATTTGTAATAGGCATTCACGTGGGCGACATCCAACACAGTATGGAATACTATAAAATGGTTAGTTCAGTAAAAATTCTAGGTGTCATCTTTGACCACAAACTTACTTATCATAAACATATTAGTTTGGTGGTCAAGTCCTGTCATTACAAACTTTGTATGATTTGGTCAGTGTCAAAATTCTTAGAACCAAAATCAACATATTAATCTACTCTCTAGTGATTTCAAAACTAGACTATTGCAATTCACTATTAAAAGGTATTACACAAAGGGAGATCAGACATCTACAGATTAATTCAAAACATCGCTATCGAACTCATCTTTAAAGCACAGAAATTTGATCACGTATCTCCTCTTTTGATAAAGGCTCACTGGTTTCCAATCAGTTCTAGAATTACTTATAAAATTGCCCTCCTATCCTTTAAAATTCAAAAAAATATGTACCTATCATGTTAGACAAATCGCTGATTCCCTACCCACCTGCTTGCCCACTTAGACTAGCCGATCAGTCACTACTTTCCATTCCATCTTTAAAAAAAATTAGTACAAAATGCCCCCGACATTTTTTCAATTACAGCACCACAATCATGGAATGTATTACCCACCTATATTGGAGAAGAAAAAATAGAGGATCGATTCAAAAGCAAACTAAAATGCTTCTTATTCAAAGATGCCTTCAACTTACCTTAATTTATAGACAAGTTTTCTAACTTTTCTTTCAGTTTTCCTTTTTCTAATCCCCATCCATATTGTTTTATCCTTAACTGTCTTCCTGTCCTATCATAAAATGTATTTCTTCCCCCTTTCCTCTCGGATTATGTACATTTCAATATGTTTGTGAGTTTTTTTATGCAGCTTGTTAAAACCCTTTTGTGTTTTGTACATCACTTAGAATTTGGATAGACAATTTATCAAATTGTAATAAAAACTTGAACTTGAAAACTTGTTATGTGTGATATCTCACCAATCTAACCATGGGCATTTACACCAGCTCTATGTCTGGCAAACGTGCTCATGTCTAAACGCCTAGGGCTCCTTTTACAAAGGTGCGTTAGGGCCTTAACGCACAAAATAGCTCACGCTAAATTGCCGCGCGTGCTAGCTGCAGTAATTTTTCAGCTGGCGCATGCTATAGTGTGTGCTAAAAACACTAGCGCATCTTTGTAAAAGGAGCCCCTAAATACATATGCATCAGGTTACACTATCTAAAGAAAGTATGCGCTTACTTTCCTTTACAGAATGGGCTTCAAAACAGGCATCATCTTGATGACTAAAAGTAGGTGCTTCTTTATAGAGCTGCCCTATTTGTATCTATTCAATTACATCACTTTGAACAGTGTTTCTCAAACTGTGCCCTGAAGAGATTCCAGAATTTTACTTTATTTTTAAAAATTCTCTTCATAAGTATACACTAGAAGAGATGACAGCAGATAATTTTAGTTTTAGTTTTTTTTACTATAGTTATCCTAACTTTGATCAATAAAACAACCCAGGTTTTATGGTGACAGGTCAAAAGCGCGCACCGACAAAGATGCGCCGAGACAACTGAGCACAAGGTGGAAGCCCGCGCCGAAGAAAAACACTGTTTTAAAGGGCTCCGACGGGGTGTGTGTGTGGGGACCCCCCCCACACTTTACTGAATATAGATCGTGCCGGCATTGTGGGGGGTTTGGGGAGTTGTAACTGTAAGGTTTGATAGTGTGTGGCCCCCACAATGTATGGTTGTAGGGGTTACGTGAGAGGCGCCCTTACAAATGCCAGGTCCTGGGTTCGCTTCCCTCACAGAAGATTCACCAGGAAGTAGACTCAAATAAGAGGCACAGCCAGAATGATTTGCATAAAGAATATATTATAGAAATAGTCTTACAAAAAAGCAATATTCAGAAGCATTATCATTAAGCATTACAATTAAGGAGAGAGCAAAGCAGTTTCCCTGCCTTACAGAGTTCAGAGGCAAAGAGACAGAGTCTGAAGTTCTAGGGAGAGCCAGAGAGAGAGAGAGAGAAAGGGGGATGGGATGATGGTCTAAGCTTTGGGTTCCATAGATAAAGAGAAGGATAGACAGAGAGATAGACAGAAAAAGAGATAGATGTGTGTTGCAGAAGGAGGCTTTTATAGCTTGGAATCTTATTCTGAATATAGAAACTATTGAGCTTCAATAGAAGTAAAATGTCTCCCTCCTTAGTAAACTTGTGCTAGACAGAATAATAATACGGTGAATTCATGTGTGATTTCCAGTATGTCTCTGACAATAGTTTCTGATTAACTTTAGTTATCTGTGCACCTGGACCCATTGTCTTAAGCTGTCCCTCTTAAACATCAGACATTAACACATTAACACCTTTTAGTTGCAAGTTGATTTAATTAGGGCTACTTAAAACCGTCTTCCTACACTCAGGGTCTATCTGCATTCACATGCCAAAGTCATATTGATATAATTTCCCATAGGCCTTTGCTGACATTAGTTATGCCAACTGAAAATGCTGATTGCTAGCAATAGCTATGCTGACATCTCCCATACTTTTTTTTTTTAATTCTTTGAAATGAAGGCAAGTTTGCGGTACCCTACTATAAACAGCCAGTCTGCATTTTGCAGATGCCTCGCTTACCTCCAACAGTATATCAGCACGTCCCCTGTCCTGACCAAGAGAGAGAGAGTATGCAAGTATGGGATATGAGATAATATTATGTCTGACCCTGGTATGCAATGCATTTGGCCATGCCAAATTAAAACCAAATTAGTCGAGTAGGTTAAATAGGTTGAACTGTACAGTAAAGCTATCATGAAGGTGGCTATCATGAATCCGTAGATCCAACGAACAGGAAACAATGAACAGGAAACATTGTGTACAGCATGTGTGAGAAGGTGTAGAAGTCTTTGCAGTCAGGGTGCAGGAAGATGAATTAGTCCAGCAGGAACCGACAGTCTCTAAACTGGTGAGATGCACACTTGGGATGAAATGATGTCTGTGCATACAGGGAGGGATACACCGGCTTGATAAGAGTCCAGATATCATTCAGCAGCTGTACTCCAGTGTGATCCAAATAAGAGATAGAAAAACGAGAGAGAGACCAGGTTGCCTGTACTGAATGTGGCAACATGTGACAATATTAATGCATTTACTTGGTATAGTTATGGCAAAAGAGAGACAATATTCTATTACTTAAGGTTCTTAATCGGACAGTCCAAAAAGATATGTTTTTGTATGTTGCTATTATGGCACTTCAGAGAGACCATAATTCTGTACTGAATGTATATAAAAAAATTATGTCAGAAATGTGTACTGAATCTAGTGAGGATCATAGAATAAACACAGTATAAAGTAAAACCTTTACTTAAAAATATAACCCCTAACTAAGCTACATTTGCTTAGGTAAAAAGAACATTGCACAATTGGGCTAGTTTAAAAAAATGGTGAAAAGAGCTCTAGAAATGTCCAATGTTATGTATCCTGGGGTACCCACTAAACTAAAACAAATAGACAAATCACAAACCACATGGCACAGACAAAACATAAAACACAAAGTTTTAGGCTTGAAACTATTCTTCCAGCTGTCAAGTGTTCAGGGCTGAACTTATCTCTGGAAATAAACACAGTGTTATAGAAAAACAAAACAAAGATGAACACATGAGTAAAGTATATGGACAAATAATACATAGCATAACCATTCCACATTCAGAAAAGGCATAAAGCTAATATCTTCTTTGGAACGTCTTTATCTCTGCAGTGATGGATCCTTGGATAACACTAGAAATATCTTTGTGCCAAATCTGGTCTGGGATGGTTATGTATATATCCGAACTGCTGCTAAGAAAAAGAAAAAAAAAACAACCAACATTTTAAATTAGCAGAATCCTCAAGATCACTTAAAGCAAACTTCATCCATGTTCCATTCAGGCCGACCTGGACCACATGTCTGCCACTGCACTCGGAGGAGTGGGCACTGTGGTGCAGAAGTCAGGTGCAGGCTAGATTTGTCTTCTTTTGTCTGCACTGTCATGTCCTGGCATTCAGAGGCAAGGGGCAAATTCCGAAAATCATTAGTCATGTCTAGGACAAAGAAAAATGCACATTCAGGGTTAAATTTCACAGTAATGTCAGAGTAAGAGGCTGCCACTGGTGCTACAGGCTTTGAAATCTTAGTTAGGGCCTGAGTGTCTATAGTGAGCCTAACGGAGCCCTCTGGTTTAGCATCTGACCAAACTGGAGAGCCACATGCTGAAGAGATAGGTCCACTCAGACCCCTCTCCTCCATCTTAGGCACCAGTTCTGTTGCTGGAGGAAGTACTGGATGCTGTGTTTGTAGTTCAGGATCTTTGCCCTCAAACAAAATTTAGGTGTACCTTTTCCCACAATCTAACTTCTCCTGTGCCCAAACAGAAACATCTGCAGCCTCTGAGTGAGTTACACTACGATCATGCTGCTGCACTGACAGGCAACACTGTGTGGCTAACTGCACAGGAATAACCTTATGAACTAAAGGTTTAGAAGCATTTGGAATTCCTGTACCTAATGCAAGACCAGCCATCTCAACTATTTCTTTGCCTGTATTCTCACTCGTGCTGGCAGTAGTTTCTACAAACAACAATAATACAGCTACACACCTATCCTCAGTAGCATGTGCTTTGCAAGTGGGCATTCACGTGGGCGACACCCAACACAGTATGGAATACTATAAAATGGTTAGTTCAGTAAAAATTCTAGGTGTCATCTTTGACCACAAACTTACTTATCACAAACATATTAGTTTGGTGGTCAAGTCCTGTCATTACAAACTTTGTATGATTTGGTCAGTGTCAAAATTCTTAGAACCAAAATCAACATATTAATCTACTCTCTAGTGATTTCAAAACTAGACTATTGCAATTCACTATTAAAAGGTATTACACAAAGGGAGATCAGACATCTACAGATTAATTCAAAACATCGCTATCGAACTCATCTTTAAAGCACAGAAATTTGATCACGTATCTCCTGTTTTATAAAGGCTCACTGGTTTCCAATCAGTTCTAGAATTACTTATAAAATTGCCCTCCTATCCTTTAAAATTCAAAAAAATATGTACCTATCATGTTAGACAAATCGCTGATTCCCTACCCACCTGCTTGCCCACTTAGACTAGCCGATCAGTCACTACTTTCCATTCCATCTTTTAAAAAAATTAGTACAAAATGCCCCCGACATTTTTTCAATTACAGCACCACAATCATGGAATGTATTACCCACCTATATTGGAGAAGAAAAAATAGAGGATCGATTCAAAAGCAAACTAAAATGCTTCTTATTCAAAGATGCCTTCAACTTACCTTAATTTATAGACAAGTTTTCTAACTTTTCTTTCAGTTTTCCTTTTTCTAATCCCCATCCATATTGTTTTATCCTTAACTGTCTTCCTGTCCTATCATAAAATGTATTTCTTCCCCCTTTCCTCTCGGATTATGTACATTTCAATATGTTTGTGAGTTTTTTTATGCAGCTTGTTAAAACCCTTTTGTGTTTTGTACATCACTTAGAATTTGGATAGACAATTTATCAAATTGTAATAAAAACTTGAACTTGAAAACTTGTTATGTGTGATATCTCACCAATCTAACCATGGGCATTTACACCAGCTCTATGTCTGGCAAACGTGCTCATGTCTAAACGCCTAGGGCTCCTTTTACAAATGTGCGTTAGGGCCTTAACGCACAAAATAGCTCACGCTAAATTGCCGCGCGTGCTAGCTGCAGTAATTTTTCAGCTGGCGCATGCTATAGTGTGTGCTAAAAACACTAGCGCATCTTTGTAAAAGGAGCCCCTAAATACATATGCATCAGGTTACACTATCTAAAGAAAGTATGCGCTTACTTTCCTTTACAGAATGGGCTTCAAAACAGGCATCATCTTGATGACTAAAAGTAGGTGCTTCTTTATAGAGCTGCCCTATTTGTATCTATTCAATTACATCACTTTGAACAGTGTTTCTCAAACTGTGCCCTGAAGAGTTTCCAGAATTTTACTTTATTTTTAAAAATTCTCTTCATAAGTATACACTAGAAGAGATGACAGCAGATAATTTTAGTTTTAGTTTTTTTTTACTATAGTTATCCTAACTTTGATCAATAAAACAACCCAGGTTTTATGGTGACAGGTCAAAAGTGCGCACCGACAAAGATGCGCCGAGACAACTGAGCACAAGGTGGAAGCCCGCGCCGAAGAAAAACACTGTTTTAAAGGGCTCCGACGGTGTGTGTGTGTGGGGACCCCCCCCACACTTTACTGAATATAGATCGTGCCGGCATTGTGGGGGGGTTTGGGGGGTTGTAACTGTAAGGTTTGATAGGGTGTGGCCCCCACAATGTATGGTTGTAGGGGTTACGTGAGAGGCGCCCTTACAAATGCCAGGTCCTGGGTTCGCTTCCCTCACAGAAGATTCACCAGGAAGTAGACTCAAATAAGAGGCACAGCCAGAATGATTTGCATAAAGAATATATTATAGAAATAGTCTTACAAAAAAGCAATATTCAGAAGCATTATCATTAAGCATTACAATTAAGGAGAGAGCAAAGCAGTTTCCCTGCCTTACAGAGTTCAGAGGCAAAGAGACAGAGTCTGAAGTTCTAGGGAGAGCCAGAGAGAGAGAGAGAGAAAGGGGGATGGGATGATGGTCTAAGCTTTGGGTTCCATAGATAAAGAGAAGGATAGACAGAGAGATAGACAGAAAAAGAGATAGATGTGTGTTGCAGAAGGAGGCTTTTATAGCTTGGAATCTTATTCTGAATATAGAAACTATTGAGCTTCAATAGAAGTTAAATCTCTCCCTCCTTAGTAAACTTGTGCTAGACAGAATAATAATAGGGTGAATTCATGTGTGATTTCCAGTATGTCTCTGACAACTTTAGTTATCTGTGCACCTGGACCCATTGTCTTAAGCTGTCCCTCTTAAACATCAGACATTAACACATTAACACCTTTTAGTTGCAAGTTGATTTAATTAGGGCTACTTAAAACCATCTTCCTGCATTCAGGGTCTATCTGCATTCAAATGCCAGAGTCATATTGATATAATTTCCCATAGGCCTTTGCTGACATTAGTTATGCCAACTGAAAATGCTGATTGCTTGCAATAGCTATGCTGACATTTCCCATACTTTTTTTTTTAAATTCTTTGAAATGAAGGCAAGTTTGCGGTACCCTACTATAAACAGCCAGTCTGCATTTCGCAGATGCCTCGCTTACCTCCAACAGTATATTAGCACGTCCGCTGTCCTGCAGAATCTCCAAGCTATGAAGATAAACAGTTCCCATTATGAGTTCAAACCTCTGTCTTAGGTTGTATAGTCCGTATCTGGGCGGTGGACCTAATAGGCTTATATCTTACCCTTCGTTGAGCGAATGAACGGTGCATAAGGGATGCAGGAAGCTTTCTCAGGAGGTTCAGGTACATAAGAACATAAGAACATAAGAACTGCCATCTCCGGATCAGACCCATGGTCCATCAAGTCTGGCGATCCGCACACGCGGAGGCCCAGTCAGGTATACACCTGATGTAGTTTTAGTCACCCATATCCCTCTATGCCTCTCATAAGGAGATGTGCATCTAATTTGCCTTTGAATCCCAGCACAGTGGATTCCTTGATAACCTCCGTTGGGAGAGCATTCCAGGCGTCTACCACTCGCTGCGTAAAACAGAACTTCCTGACATTTGTCCTGGACTTGTCCCCCCTTAGCTTCAAACCATGTCCTCTTGTCCGTGTCGTGTTGGACAATGTAAATAATTTATTTTCCTGCTCTATTTTATCGATGCCTTTCAGCATTTTGAACGTCTCGATCATGTCCCCTCGCAGCCTTCTCTTCTCAAGGGAGAACAGTCCTAGTTTCTTGAGTCGTTCCTCATATTCCAAGTTCTCCATACCTCTTATTAACTTCGTTGCTCGTCTCTGCACCCTCTCTAACAGTTTTATATCCTTCTTTAGGTTGGGAGACCAATGTTGGACACAGTATTCCAAGTGTGGTCTGACCATTGCTCTATAAAGCGGTATTATGACTTTCTCCGATCTACTCGTGATTCCTTTCTTTATCATGCCTAACATTCTGTTTGCTTTCTTTGCCGCTGCCGCGCATTGTGCCGACGGCTTCAGGGTCCTATCTATCAGTACACCCAGGTCCTTTTCTTGTTCGCTCTTACCCAGAGTTGCGCCTGACATTCTATACTCGTATTCCTTATTCTTACTACCTAAATGCATTACTTTGCATTTCTCCACGTTGAACTTCATCTGCCATTGATCTGCCCATTTCTCTAACTGATACAAGTCGCTCTGGAGTTCCTCGCTATCCTCCTGCGATCTGATTGCCCGGCATAGCTTTGTGTCGTCTGCAAACTTAATGATCTCACTGGATATTCCGTCTTCCAGGTCATTGATATAAATATTAAATAGGATCGGCCCAAGCACGGAGCCCTGGGGCACACCACTAGTCACTTTCTCCCAGTCTGAGAACTTTCCATTTATGCCCACTCTCTGCTTTCTGTTTTCCAACCATTTGCCTATCCACCTTTGTATATCTCCCTCTATTCCATGGCTTTGTAGTTTCCTGAGAAGCCTTTCATGTGGAACTTTGTCGAATGCTTTCTGGAAGTCCAAATATATTATGTCCACCGGCATTCCACTATCAATTTGCTTGTTCACGGTCTCGAAAAATTGAAGTAAATTCGTCAAACATGATTTCCCTTTCCTGAACCCATGTTGACTGGGTTTCATCAAGTCGTGTGTATCTAGGTGCCGGACTATGCTATCCTTGATCAGTGCTTCAACCATCTTTCCAGGGACAGACGTAAGACTCACAGGTCTGTAGTTGCCCGGTTCCCCTCTCGATCCTTTTTTGAAAATTGGCGTGACATTCGCTATCTTCCAGTCTTCTGGTATCTGTCCAGTTCTGATTGTCAGATTGGCAAGTTTCTGCAATAGCTCTCCGATTTCAACCTTCAATTCCTTTAAAACTCTCGGGTGAATTCCATCCGGTCCAGGGGATTTGTCACTTTTAAGTTTGTCGATCTGGTAGTATATCTGGTCCAACTCCACTTCAACTGTGGTGAGGCTGTCTTCTATTACTCCACTAAACACTTTCACTGCTTCTGGTATTTTAGCGGTATCCTCCTCCGTAAAGACGGACGCAAAGAAGGAATTTAGTTTGTCAGCAATTTGTTTATCTTCCTTGATGTACCCTTTTCTTCCCTGGTCGTCCAGGGGTCCCACCGCCTCTTTTGCGGGTTTTTTCCCTTTCACGTATCTAAAGAAGGGTTTGAAGTTTTTGGCTTCTTGCGCTATTTTTTCCTCATAGTCCTTTTTGGCATCCCTCACCGCCTTGTGACATTTCTTTTGATCATCTTTATGTATTTTCCATGCTTCGGTTGTTTTCATGTGTTTCCATTTTTTGAAAGAGTCCTTCTTTTCTTTTATGGCTACCCTCACCTGTCTGGTAAGCCATGCCGGTTCTCCCTTACCTTTTGTTCTCCCCTCTTTGGAGATCCTTGGAATGTGGAGATTTTGTGCTTCTGAGATAGTATTTTTCAGTAGGGACCATGCCTGGTCTACCGTTTCAAGTTTGTCCACCTTTTTCTTGAGTCGTTGTTTCACCATGGCTCTCATGCGATCGTATTTGCCCTTTTTAAAATTAAAGGTTTTGGTTAAGGTTTTGGCACGTTTTCTATTCCTGATGTCAAGCTTAAAGTTGATCACATTGTGATCGCTCGTCCCCAGCGGTACCGTAACTTCTACTTCTTTTGTCGGTCCCGTGAGGCCATTTAGTACCAAGTCCAGGGTGGCGTTGTCTCTTGTCGGCTCCTTTACCAATTGTTCCAGGAAGCAATCCCCTAGCACCTCCAAGAACTTGGCCTCCTTGCCGCAGTTGGAGGTTCCTAGTTTCCAGTCTATCCTCGGGAAATTGAAGTCTCCCAATATTATTATATTGCCCGTTTTGCTTTCTTGTTTGATTTCCTCTATCATTTCTGAGTCAGTTTCCTCCGCCTGTCCTGGGGGACGATAATAAAGGCCAATTTTCGTGTCTGCGCTGTTTTGGCCAGGAATCTTGACCCAGAGGGACTCTAGCTTCTCTTTTGTTTCCGTTGTAGCCACTTCAACAGATTTTATTCCTTCCTGAACATATAGGGCAATACCTCCACCCTTCTGCCCTACTCGATCTCTTCTATATAGTTTGTATCCCTACAGTACGGTGTCCCATTTGTTTTCTTCATTCCACCATGTATAAAGGTACCAAGAGAGAGAGAGAGAGTATGCAAGTATGGGATATGAGATAATATTATG